>NC_142249.1:39233387-39869250 GCF_052056855.1 Sturnus vulgaris | reverse complement strand
TAAAAAAGGAAAAAAGGAAAAAAGGAAAAAAAGGAAAAAAGGAAAAAAAGGAAAAAAGGAAAAAAGGAAAAAAGGAAAAAAGGAAAAAAGGAAAAAAGGAAAAAGCTGGAGAGCTGAACAATCTGTGCCATGGCCTGGGGAGCAGAGCAGGGACGTGGCTCCAGTAGCAATGGAAGGGCTGAGCTGAGATGGAACTGAGACATGAAGAATTCCTGGAGTTATGGAATGTGAACATCATTGCAGGGACTTGGATACCAATCCTGCTCTGCTGAAGCAGCTCTGGGCCTGTGTGGTGAGCACTCTACGTGCAGCCATTATATTTAGCACTAAATGTTTAAAAAAAACTGGATAAAAGTCCAATAGTACATCACAAACCAGAAAGAAACCCATGAACTTTGCCAGATAAATCTACAGCAGGACATGGGGAAACCAGGAAATGTCCACCATAGGATTTGAACTAGGAAATAAGTTGAAATATGGGAGAAAAAAGGGCTGTAAAGCAGCAGTTTATGCCAACTTTAACCACTTTGAATTTGCTCCTGCTGTCCTTGAGTCACTGATTTCACTTCAGGGACATGAATAAATTAACTGGGAAGTCACCAAAAGCCCTTCTGTGTTCCCTTAAAATCCAGGAAGGTATTTTGAGGATGATGTTGGAAAAAACAGCTGCCACCCCTGTCTCACTGATACAAAAATTCCTTCTCTTTGGCCCCGTGGGACACAGAAATAAAAGCAAAGCTCACCCCTTAAAAGGAGGGGAAAAGAGGGAATTATTTAATCCTTCTCAGCCTGTGATCATTCAGGGCTGAGTTTAAATTCTCACAGATTTAGGAATTTATTTTCCCTATGACAGTAAACAAGCACCATCATAGCACAAACCCACTCACAGCAGTCCCTACTCTGTCATCCTTTTAAAGATGTCCACAGGGGTGTTTTTCCTCCCCAAAATTCAGTAATTTTCCTCTTTTTGCTCATCCTGATGCTTCATGTCCCAATATTTGCTGTCTCAGAATTTTTCTCTGCTGGTATATTTACCACTAAAAGGTGAAAGTTGGATAAACCCGAGCAGCTGACACAGGTGTGACCCAGAGCTCACCCACAGATCCTACAACACTTCTCAGCAGTGGGAATAAAGGGAATTCCTCAGAATAAACCAAAGTGTGCTTTGGTCAGGATAATTTTGATGCAATGACTTTTTTTTTTTTTTTTGCTGTAGCTCCAGCAGCTCCCACAAGTGGGACATCCTAGAGAGAGGAGATGCACTCAGAACACACTGAAAACTGCAGAACCAACACGAGGAGCTGCAAGGGATGAAGGCCTGAGCTGCCCCAGAGTGGCAGCAGAGGAAGAGGATGGCTGGAATTCGGTGGGGAAGGATGGACTCACTTCCTGTTCCTTTTCCTGGCACGGCTGAACGCCTCCAGCCCCTCCGTTAGTGTCTTCAGCTTCTCTGGCTCCACCTGGGGAAGGGATGGACACCAAACCTCGTTACCCACAGCACCAAATCCCCCCCTTTCCCTGCAGGGCCGGCCCTGCAATCCCCTCCAGCAGGGCAGGAACAACCCCCCAGCCCTGCCCCGTCCAGCCCTTAGGGGGCTTTGTCACCAGAAACCACAGAAAGGCAAATCCGGGACCCTGATGGCAGCAAAAGTGAGGAAAAGAATCTTTGAATTCTCCCTTGGTGGTGCCGGTGGAGTCTCCCACTCTGCACTCACGTGGATTTAACACCTGGAATGCACATCTGGAATCCCGAGTGCCTAGCACTGATGATCCCATTTTGACACCAAAGTTCCTGGGTGAGGAATTCCAGGTCTCTGTTTCAACTCCTGGCACGGCCAAATTCATTCCCATTCCAGAAGGAAAATCTTATTTGCCTTCTGAATCCAGGAATCTTCACCAGAGCTTCTTTATTTGTCTGAAAATCAGTTATTTTCATTATTTTTTATTTTTCTTCAGCGATCAGAGATGAATTTGGGCACGTGCTCAAGAGAACTGGGAATTGAAATCTCGAATATTTTAAATTTAAGCAATTTCAACCACTGTGTGGGCAACAGTAAGTCCCAGTGTAAACAATAAAAGCAGAAAATTAATGATAACATTTCTATAATTTCATCATTTGCATCTCAAAACATGAAGCCACTTCAGTCTACTATTTTGATCTGGCTCAGTCATTCCTGCAGGTAAAAACAACAAAATCACATCTTTAGAACACATCTACCTAAAGAAAATAAATGGTTCACTTCCCATTTTCTCTGCTACATCTTATTTGACATTTTACATAAATACAAATCAATTGAGTGTGTGCCTATACACAACCTGGAAATGAAGTGGGAATGCAAATTCCCTCCAAATTCAGCATTCCTATTCCTAAATAATTTATATTCACCACAGACCTGACATGTGGACACGACAAGGTGGAGATAATGAGTGAGCAGTTGCCAAAATCTCTCAAAATAAGGCCCAAAATTGCACAAAATTTAGATCCAATTTCAATACCTTGAAGTGCTAAAGAAATTGGGAATGTGCTGATCCAGGCACTTCAGGAGTCATTAATGGAGAAATCTGCATTTGGGGAGCTGAGATTTCAATTTTCATGAAATAAATTCAATTATGCCACAAATTATAGCATTTTCCTCTTAAAACCTGCTCACTTTTGATGCAAATACTTCCAATAACCCTTCCCCTCACTGGATTTTGGAAGAATACAAATTCGGAAGAAATTGAGAACCTGGGCAGCTTTTCTAAGGACAAACATGAGAAAAAAAGGAATTCTCTCCATCCATGACAGAAATTTATATCTAAGGAACAAACTGCCAAGGGCTGCCAGGAGAGAAATTGCAAAGTTCAATGTAAATAATGTAATCAAGAATTAATATCATGTTTGGGATACAAAGGATCTCTTAAAGTAACAAAAAAAATAAAAAATCTTCATTATTGGCATTTTGTGATGGTAATACATAAAAAACCACTTGGGGTTTTTTTGGGAAGAAGTATCAAATTGCTACAAAACAGAAATAACAATTAATAATCATCAATATCAACACCAAATCACACAGAGATGAGAGAAATCCTCCCTGTTTTACCTGCAGAATCAGAGAAGTTCAGTTTAACCAGCACATTTTAACCAGCCCAGTTTAACCAGCTCAGTTTAACCAGCTCAGTTTAACCAGCCCAGGATTTTCCAAGTTAAAATTCACCATGAAAAGCTCCCACAAAACCTGTGGGTGATGAATAATAATCAAGGTGGATAATTATCAAATTAATTGCTTAATGAGATACAACTCCTCTGATTTGGGATTAGACTCAGGCTTGCTCCTTTTCTTCCCAGAAATTTCTGCTGCTCTTCCTTGGGCTCCTCTGATTTCCAGTAGCCAAAAACCAAGGAAAGGAAATGCAATATTCCTCCTCCTCCTGCCTGGATCCTCCAAACAGACCCAGAATTCCATTAAATACCTGAATGCCCAAAGTTTTTTAAATGGAAACAAAAATCAAATAATAATCAAATAATCAAAAGACCAGAGAATGTACAAATCCCAACAGCAAATTCATGTAACACAGGAGGGTCACATTTGGTTACACACAAAGATTTTACAAGATGTTTTCAGGAAGCTCCAGAAAAAAAAGGAATTTTCCCAAGTGCTGCAGGTCACTCCCACCACGGACTGGTGCAGAATTCCTGAAGAACATTTGGTTTTCCAGGTGATTTCTTTGTGGTTTTCCAGGTGATTTCTTCTGGTTTGGTGGGGATTTTTCCCTGTTTATCCCACCTTCCACCCTCAACTCCTGCTCTTTGGGATGGCTGTTTACTCTGCACTTCTTGATGAAGGAATTAAACACATTTCTTTCATTTTTAAATTTAAAATGATTAATTAAAGGTGATCTGATGCCCGAGGTGATCCATGATGTGGGAATTCCTCCTGGAGAGCTTGGGCTGGTCTCCACCTTGCTGTGATCATTCCAAGGATCTGCTTCCCTGGATTTTGTGCCTCAGTATCCAATGAAATGGGTGCCACTGGATTTAACACCCCACAATTCCCATACAATGCACAGAAACCCCAGCACAGTAAAGGAGGTTTGCACAGAACCAACAGCACATTCTGGTACCAAAGCTTAGGGAGGAAACATGGAATTGCTCAGGGTAAGAAAATTCCCCTCTTTACAGAAGTTCTAAAAAATAAACCCTTCAATTCTACTAAACATTCACAGAGATTTGGACACACAGATTCTGAAGTTAATCCATAAAAGCACACTGGGAATGGGAATGTTGTTCCTGTGTTCCTGACTCACACAGACAGGGATATTGAACACGGAATTCTTCCAGATTTGTCTCATCCCAGAAGTTTGTGATCTTCTCCTGTGCCTCCACTTCCTGACTTGTAACTCAGGGACCTGAGCTTCCTAAGGGATGAGCTCTGAAACATTCTCCTGCTTTGGGCTGGGGTTAAACCATGGAAAGCTCTGGAATATTCAGCACTCTCACCTGCCAAGGGAGACCCGAAATTCTGCTCTGGGGGGTGAAAGCACCGTGGCTCAACAGCATCCAGGGTTTACAGCTCCAGTGGGGAGGGACTGGCAGATTCCCAGAGCAGCTGTGGCTGCCCCTGGATCCCTGGAAGTGTCCAAGGCCAGGCTGGAGCACCCTGGGAGACAGTGGGAGGTGTCCCTGCCCATGGCAGGGGTGGGATGGGATCAGCTTCTTGTCCCTTCTCTCCTCTGGGCATCTGCTCTTGGCTGAATTTTGGGGAAAGGAACACTTTGGTCCAACCCACTCTGCTCAGTTTTTAAGTGATTTCATTTCTTTGTGTCACTGATGAACACCTATTTCCTCAAATCTCCCCTTTATGCTCATGTATTTTTAAAATTTTTAATATTTATAGGTGGAAGACATGCAGCATTTTATAAGAACTACAAAGAGAAAATGTTACACAAGCAGTGGAGACTAGATTTGGGAATATTTTCCATAATAAATTAGCCAATAACTCCTTGATAACTGCATTTCCTGTATATTCCCCAACAGGCACGTGATTTGTTGACACAAAAAAGAATTTTAGTATGAAAGAGCAAACTGGAACATTTTCCTTATTACTGAATGATTATCAAAACCTCCTTTAGAGCTGGAAATGTGTGTGCATTTCCTGTCAGAAGCGTGTGTCAATCAGCAAGATTTCACTCATTAAAGATTCCTCAATCTGATTAGGCCACTTCTCCTTTTTTGCAGTTTCAACACTTTCAGGTATTTCCGTTTCAGATGCTTTGGACACAGCCAGGAATTTGAACACACCACATAAGAGAGAACCACTTTTTGTTAACACCAAAAAAACCACTCAGCAAAGCCCAAATCTAACCCGCCTCATGGCCCTGGCAGGAAATTAAGGGGAAATTCAACTCTACAAGCTACAAAAAAAAAAAAAAAAAAAAAAAGCCGTAAGAGAAGAGACAAAATAAAGCAGACAAAATTTTGACTCGTGTGCCGGTGGGGGGTGGAGAGAGAGAGAGAGAGATGTGCATAGAGATATAAATATACCTTCCCCTCCTCAGCGTTCTGTTGGCATGAATTGTGAACCTCTTCTTCTCTGCCAAGTTTGCCAGGCCAGGAAGTGAGTCCTTTGATCTGGCCCCACACCAGGTCGCCCACGTTAAACGTCCTGGGCCTGTAGTGGATGAGCTCGTGGGACGAGGGCGACTCGGGGTTCCGCAGATCCTCCTCGCTGCTGATGCTCTTAGCATCCGAGGGGCTGGGCACGCAGCCGTTAATGCTTTTGGCATTAAAATCTCCATTGTAATGGATGTAGTCTTTCACTAAGGAACTCTCCAAGCTATTGGAGGAACTGGGAGATTGCTCTTCCAGGATCAGGTCTTGTTTGGAAGTGTTGAGCAACTCCCCGAAGGCCCTGTTGGGCTGCGGGCGGTTCCCGTTGATGTGTGCACATCGTTCCACAGTGTTCTCCAGTCTTTCCTTGAAACTCATCATAGTTCTTTTGTAATTGTTATACCTGAAATTCTCCTCCAGCGTTTTCTCGCTCTGACAGTTCCTCTGTGCCAGCAGGGCCTGGTGCTGCTCCCCCTGCAGCAGCGGCAGCGCGGAGATGTTGTTGGGCCTCTCGTGGCACGGGCTGCCGTGGAGGTGGGCGGAGTGCTCCAGGAACTCCTCGCATTTCCACCTGTTGACGTCCCCCACGGGGCTCTGCTCCCCTTCCCACTGCTTTTTGGGCGTGTTACAAGCGGCTGCTTTGTAATACACGTAGCCGTCCCCGTCGCCGGGAGCCTTGCCGTGCTCCGAGCCCTTGGGGCCCCGCGCCGCGCGGGCGCCGCGGCCGCGCCCCTCGTGGGCCCCGCCGTGGATGACGGCGCTGACGGCGCTCGACAGGTTCAGGGGGTCCCCGATGGAGGCTGTGAAGGCACTCATGGCACTCAGGGCGGGGATGGGGCTCGGCTGCGTGGAGCTGGAGCCGGCCGTGGTGATCACCACCGGCACGCCCTTGCTGGCGGCGTCCACCACCGCCTTGTAGATGGCGTCCACCGAGGCGTCACCCGCGGCGTTGGGGGTGTCCTTGGGCTGCTGGCCCAGGGATGGGTCAGCTCTCTGCTGCAGGTCACAGGGGGGCTCCTGGAAGGGAGGAAGGAGAGTGTTGGAGCTCTCGGGAACCGGCGCCATTCCCATCTGGGTGATCATTCTTTTGTTGAGGACGGCGGCGTCTTCCTGCATCCTCACCTGGGGAAAAGGAAGGGAGAAGATGGGAAGTGCTGTTCTAACTCGGGTTGCATTTCAGCAGATTAACTCTGTGCTCGTTCATCACAGCACATTTCTTTCTACAAATTTTCACGCTGAACAAAGCAGAGAGAGAATGAAAAGCCTGATTTAAAGGAAAACGAAACAACTGTCTCAGACTTTGTGTCAGCGGGCTCCTGTTTTCTCTCACGTCCTAAACAACTTCACCAAGGTCAATATTTCTGATACAGAGACACGGGATGGTTTGGGTGGGAAGGGACCTCAAAGCCCACCCAGTGCCACCCCCTGCCATGGCAGGGACACCTCTCACCATCCCAGGCTGCTCCAAGCCCTGTCCAGCCTGGCCTTGGACACTTCCAGGGATCCAGGGGCAGCCACAGCTGCTCTGGGCACCCTGTGCCAGGGCCTCACCTCCCTCACAGGGAACAATTCCTTCCCAATATCCCACCTAAATTTCCCCTCTGGCAGTTTGAACCCATCCCTCACCCATCCCTCCCTGTCCTGTCTCCCCAGTCCCTCTCCAGCCTCCTGTAGTCCCTCCAGACACTGGAAGTCGCCACAAGGAGCCTCCTCTTTTCCAGCTGAGACCTAACCCAGCCTCCTGCTGGAGCACAGGATCACACCCAGCTGGGGTCTGTGCATCTCCAGAGGAGGAGAGACCTCAGCTCCACAACCTCTGAGTTCTGCTCTCAACTATTCCCTTTCTTCCCTTCCCAGACCCCAACACTGCTCCTGTCCTTGTGAGCTCCTCAGTGATTCCTGAATGCCATCACCGTGCTTTTGGGATTGGTCCACGTTCCCATTCTCCCCTTTGCTGTGTGCCTTTCCCATGGGATCTCATGGACTCCAATATCCCACATCCCTGTGCTCTAAGCCAGGCCCTGCCACGGCAAACTGGCACCTCCAGATTCCACCACCTGAGCTTTTCCCATTCCTTGGCACATCCACAGGCAGGGAACACGATATCAACAGGAGCACTCCAACAAAAACTGTCAAAACCACAGGGAAAATATTCCAAAAAGCCCTTCAACTACTTACTGTGACTATTTATATAACTGGAAATGTGACACAAAAAAACCACTGGGCTAAAGCCACCACAATTCCTACAAGAGAGGGAACAGGCAGAGAACTGAGATTTTTCCAGGGAAACTTTTCTACAGCTCCTTTTTCCTCCAGGAGGGGTGAAAGCTCTGCCTGCCCCCTGTGCATTCCCCTCCTCACACCTGCACTTCTGCAGCAAGACTGAGGAACAACAAATCCCCACCTGCACCCTGGCTATGTCACCTGTTTTTGCTCTGTTGATAACCAACCTGCATTAGGAATATTTGTGCTATGTGGAGAGCAGGGAAATCCCATTTTTGCCCAGTTTGTCATTGTTTATTTGCTCCAATCCCTGTTTTTCCAGGCTGCACAATCCCCATCACAGCTCTTCCATCCCATTTCAGTGGCAATAAGAGAGGACTGGTGCACACAGTCACTTATAATAGCTTATTAAATTTCTAATTACTGCAAAGTGCTATCAGTATTTATTTCTCACTGCTGAATTATCAGAATGGGCTAAACAGGAATTTAAGATAATTTCTCTGCAATGGAAGAGAGTTTTGTTAAAATTCTATAGTGATTGTGAGCATATAGAGGAAATTTTTTCAATACATGCAGCAAAACTCTTTCCAGAGCAACTAAACCCAGTTCCTAAGGAGAAAAGGATAAAATTCCAATACCAAATGTCCCTGATTTGCAAAATCCATCAGCTACTGAAAGAATACATTGTCTACAGCATACATATAATTATATAAATGATATTGTCTTAATCAGCAAAGAAACCCAAACTCTGGAGGACGGAATTTCACCTCCTGAGAGCTGCACACTTGCTCGAATACTGATTTAATTTTGTTTTCTACCTGGAAATTCTGGAACAGACACGCCATGGGGTTTGGGTTGTTGGCTGGGCCAGGAATTTGGGGCTGGCCTTGAAAGCCCTGCACGTTCTGGTAGCCCTGGAGAAGGTGCTGCTGCTGCTGCTGCTGCTGCTGCTGCTGCTGCTGCTGCTGCTGCTGCTGATTTGAAGGAAACATCTGATTGTTGTTGAGGAGTGACTGGAGATGGCTGAGCTGATGGTTGTTCAGAGTAGTGTTCAGAGATGACATTTCCCCTGCAAGGCAAGCACAGGCAAACACCACTCAGCAATTCCCTGCACTCCAACTCCACTGACTGCCAGGAAAACCTCGGGAAAACAACCCTGCTCCCCTCCATCCTCTGGGAATGGGGCTCTCCTGCTCTTTATTTCTCCACTCCTGGGACTTTTGTGTCACCTCTCCTGACAGGACTCCTGGAACAGCCAGGGATGGCAGGAAGAGCTTCTGTGGAATTCCAGGCCTTGGAATCTCACTTAAACAGTGCTGGGGTGGTGAGGGGGATGAGGAGGAGAGGGAGAGAGAGAGACAATCATTTAAACCCCAAACAAAATGAGTCCTTCACCAACTGTGAAGGAGAAAAGGCTTTTTGGCTCAGCCATGTCACACAACACTCTAAACAACTCTTCTTTTACCTTCTAGAGCAAAAGATGAATTATGTTTTCTATTAAATGAAAATTTCACTTTACTTGAACGTTTTAGCTCTAAAAAAATTAAACACACTGTCAAACCTGACTTTATTAAATAATAAAGCTTAAAATACATCCATTTTCTAGTTTGTTTCTCTTTTAAAATCAAAATCTTATGTTTTACTTAAAATTTCCATTTGAGAAGTCACTGTGAGATGTATTTTGTACAGAAAATGCCAAGTGGGTTGAGTTCACTATAGCCATTTAGGTTGGGGTGAGGTATGATTTAATCTTTATTTAATTCCCACCAGGGAGAGATCACAAACAGAGGAATACCTACTGTATTAAATTTTTTTGGTTAAAAAAACTGAAAAACCATCACCCAGGAAGGAAAAACTTTGTATTTAAGGGGTTTTTCACCACTTGTTTTGGGATGTTGGTCGTTTGTCATCTCCAGCACAGCTACTCCCACTGACCCCGTGCAGCCACAGGCACGCACAGCTGACCCAGGGGTGCTACTCTTTGAACAATGAAATAAACCCAATTGCTCACACAATTTTCAGGTGGATTCAGCAGGTCTAGGTGGCAGAATTAACGATTCCCAAGATCAATATTAAACATTGAGGAATGAAAGCAGAACAGTGATTCAAACTTCTTACACGAGCAACGGCGTTTTCTCAATGAGCAAAAGCAAAGAAGATAAAACCAGAAGGTGAAATTCCCCCTCCCTGACCGTGCTCAGGTTGAATTTCCCCCAAGAAGCTGCACTCACCAAGCAGTCCAGTGCCCAGGAGAGGGTTCAGGAGCTGTGGCACCACGGAGTTGTTGCTGATCTTGGGCGGCCCCGGCGCGCTGGCGGCAGCGCTGGAGATGTTCAGGAGCGTTTCTGCCATGGACACCGACACCGAGAGCGCGGCCACCGCCGCCGACGTGGTGGTGGTGGTGGTGGTGGCTTGTGAGGAGGTGGCAATGGCCACCTCGGGGTGGCTGCCCGAGCTCAGGACACCCCCCACCAGCTGCGGGTTCAGGGCCATGAGCGCCGAGGCGCCGGAGGCGGCGGGCAGGAGCAGGGGGTTGGAAGAGGGGTCGGCGCCCGCAAAGCCGGGCATGGGGTTGGGCAGGAGGTTCTCCACCCTGCTGCTGTCAGGCAGGGGCTCGGGGGGTGCTGGGGTGCTCTGCTGCTGCAGCAGGTCGGAGATGGTGACGTTGAAGGATGGCACGGGGAGCATGGCAGCTGCCTGGGCCTGGTTCTGGAGCAGGGCTGCCAGCAGCTGGAAGTGCACGGGCTGCAGAACCTGCCCGTCCACGTCGCCGGAGAGGAACGCGAGAGCAGCGTTGACATTCGGGTTCAGAAAACCTAAAGGGTTGAGGTTGACCTCAGACTTGCCTTCTCCTGCTGAAGGCTGGAGGATGTTTAAGAGATTCTGGTTGAGGAGATGTTGCTGATTCACCGGCAGAGAGAGGGGCAGGGAGTTGAGGAGGTTCTGATTCAGAGCGTGCGGCAGGTTGTTGTTTGAAGAGCTGTTCTGCGGGAAGTGGAGCGAGTGCTCGTGGCCAGCAAAGGGGAACTCGCCCCCCATGGGCAGCTGGCCCTGCTGCAGAGGGGTCCCAGCTGCAGTGGTGACAATGACACCATCCTGGAGCACAGATGTGGTCTTGGTGATGGCGGCTTGGCTGGTGCCAGCGATGGCTATCGATGACGACGGGCCCAAACCCCCTGGAATGGGAAAAGCAGGAATATGAACAGCGCTGCCTGCTGGGAGACACCTCCAGGACACACAGCACCAGGCTCAGCCCACCCAGCACCGGGAACAAGGGGCTGGGGAATCCACTCTGGACTGCTTGAAAAGCACGAATGGATCTGCCATGAGATGCTCCAGACACTCTGTGCCACACCCCACTGGAGATCACGATAATTGTGCACTTGTACTTCCCTTAAAGTTCTTGGAGAGGGGTTATAGGAGCATTTAATTCACATATAATCACAGATTTTCAACAGCATAAACCCAAAACCAGCCATGACTTAACAGACTTAGTCATGGACCAGGCTGGAATTAAAGAAGGAAGAAGGATCACAGGAATGATACTGGGTGAAAGACTGAGTCCATGATCCACTTCCAGTTTGAATTCATTCACTGGTGGGGTTTTGGATTTTAGATTATTATTTAAGGCATTGTTTTGGAGTAATGGATTTAAAAAATTCATGGTATGATGAGACTGTTCCAGCTCAGCAGGAATTCACGATTTGTAAAGGAAAAGTAAACTGGGGTGGTCTAAAATCCATCACTTGGGATGAAAAGAAAGGGCAGCTGGAAAAATTTACCATAAGAAGGCTACAAAGAAAGAGTAAAAATGTTTATTTGGGTATCTTTATACCCCTTTAGCAAAGCTGAAATAGAAATCGTTATTATTTTTTTACTGAAGGCAGTTTTGAATTGACAGTGGTCACTCATACAGCTCTTAGGATGAGACACTGAAAAGCATCCACAATCACAAAATATCAATTCCATTTTTCTGAACAAATACTCCTTAAAAAGGGATTTGCCAGCACACTCAACTGATAGGAACTGAGCCAAACCTTTACATTGTTTTTAATGAAAATTACCATTTTTAAAGTGCTGTAATGTTGTGACAGCTCCAAAAGGTACAAAATGAACACAGAACACTTTGCACTGCCCTGAACTCAAGAGAACAAATCTCACTCCTCTCTCCCAGTGCCATTGCCACGTTTCAGAGCAGAAATTAAATAATAAAGTAACAAAAGGTGAGGTGAGAGCAAAGTGCAATGGTAGAGCAGAGGAAATCCTGCTCTGGGTGAGTGGGTCAAAAACCTTCTTGTTCATAAGAAGTAAATTTTATTTATTGATTTTTAAAACTAAAATCACTATTTAGAACTAAAGCCCCAAGGATTTAGAAATTATGGAAAGTCCCAAAGACCAACCTACAGATTAAAGAAATTCCCAATGGAAGAATCAGCTGTTCCACTCCCCCTTGGATGTGTCAAGGAGCACAAGGAGATTTTTAATTCAGCCATGAGAAAATTATTCTGGAGAGCTCTCCTGAATATCAAATCTAATTTGGGTATTTTCCAGTGGACCTCATCTCTGTTTGTAATTTATTCCTGCTCCTGTTTTCCATTCTGCTCAGGTAAATGATCCCATGGAAGAGGATTTGCTCTGCAGCAAATCCCAAAGTTGGAAAATTGTGGCCAGGTTTTGGGGAGAAATGGCTCTGTTTTCTCACCCCTGTCATCCCCAGCTTCTGAGAGGTCCAAAGTGTATTCAACACCTTTCTCCAGATTAATTAAGTCATTAATTAATTTCTCCTGAGGAAAAAAAGAAAAGTTTTGATGGATACTGAGTAGGAGACAGAAAATGTGTTCTTATTTCAATCCAGACTGGAGAAGCTGGGGGTCAGAGAGGGGATGAGCAGCCAGGCTTCAGCAGGAAAATAAAACACAAATAAATATTCCCCCCCTGCTTCTGTCCAACCTGGCACAGCAGGAACTGGGCTGGAGAAGTCTGCACTGGGTGGATTTACAGAATTTACAGCTGCAGTCAGGGACTAATTCCTCTGTGGCACCAGAGATCAAAACACCATCCCAAGAAATCAATATTCCAGGTGAGGAATCCATGCAAAGTAACTTTCACTGGAATATGAAGCTGTGAGAGCTCCCCCATGGCTGGCCCCAGACCAAAGGACAGAACAATGACAACACCCCCAAAACTCCAAAACCCCAAAGCTCCAAAATCCCCAAAACCCTCAAACTCCAAAACCCCCAAACTCCAAAATTCCAAAACCCCCAAAACTTCAAAATCCCAAAGCTCCAAAATCCCCAAAACCCCCAAACTCCAAAATTCCAAAACCCCAAAATCCCCAAACTCCAAAATCCCAGCTCCCCCACCCAAGGGTTTTCTGTGACCACTGCCAGGCTCCACGATGACACTTGGGAGGTTTTGGATGAGAAATACAAGCAGGAATTGAACACCAAAAGGAAATCCCAACTTTTATTCCCACTTCCACAAAAATGTGGTATTTTGGATCCAGGGAACCCAAGCATGTGTGAGCTCAGTAATGAACAGCCCTAAATAACCAGAATGAAAAAAGATGAAGAGTCAGACTAAAAGCCATAAAATCCCAGGCCAACCCCAATCCTGCCAAAGATTCTTCTGCCACTTGTTGAGAAAAATGAACTCTCTGCAATGCAGTGAAAAGAAGAAATATCCAGAATGCAGAAAAAGCAGAGCTGTTGTTCTCTTACAGGGTCAAAGAAATATTTTGGGAGCAAATAAATAGTATATAGACTTTTAAAATGATTACTGGTTTTATTTATGAGTATGTTTAATTCTACTTTCTTTTCAGAGCAGGTTCAGTTTGCTGTGTGGATTTTTGCTGTGTTCCTTTTTTTAAAGCATTGCTTGACAGGTGTTCTTAAGCAGAGACAATAAAATAAATGGGTATTATGGAATCAGTTTGTGTTTGAAAAGATCCACTAAAAATAAAGAATCAGAGTGGAAGATACTCATTATTAATATCTCACAACTGTTCTTCCTAACCATAGATGTATTTTCCAAAAGGACTGAACTTAAGAGTGTGTTAATTAGAAAAGAGTATTTCAAGTGTTATTTTACAACTCTTTTCCCTGTGAGAAACTCTCCATTACACATCCCAGTATTTAAATAAGTCTAAAAACACAGTGCTGGAATTTGTGGGGAAAAAAAAAAAGAATCACTAAAACAGGTGTATGAAGCACTGAGAAAAGTGAAAGTGCAGAACTTGCTCATTAGCCATTAACACCCGAAACATTTTTAGAACTGAGCAGAAATAAATGGTATAAATTCCACTTCCTCAGTTCTTGCTTTTCAGAGATTCCCAGAATGGATTGGGAAATTAAATCCCATCCAGTCCCACCCCCTGCCATGGCAGGGACACCTCCCACTGTCCCAGGCTGCTCCAAGCTGGCCTGGGACACTGCCAGGGATGCAGGGACAGCCATGGAGTGCCCTGTCCCCACCCTCCCAGCCAGGAATCCCTTCCCAAAATCCCACCTATGCCTGCCCTGGCAGGCTGAAGCTGTTCCCTGTGTCCTGTGTCTCCAGCCCCATGTAAATAATCTCTGTATATCCATTAAAACCGCAGCTTTGCTTAGATTGGATGTTTTCTTGGCCGCTTTTCTAATTTTGAACCTTTCAAGTCCAAAAGTGAAATCTCCCATTTTCTCTCCTTGGCTGTTCAAGGAGCTCCTCACTCAGCTCCCACCGTTCCATCCTGCAGCTCAGGCAGAAGGAATCTCACAATCCCCAGTGGGAGTGGGGAGAGCTGACCCCGGCACCAGGAGATCACTCAGATATTTTAATTATTGTCACAGCTCACAGGGGCTGTGACACCTCAGCCACCACAGGCTCACCCGGCCACGCCCGAGCTCTCCCGGAGCTGCTGCCACACCGGGGTGAAACTGGAATTCATCACAAATTTAGAGATAAAACCTCTGAGTTTGCATTAGTGGGGGAGATTGTTCGATTAGTGATTTCCAGAGCCTTCACTCGCCATGAAATTGCTGATGGAAAACAAAACCTCAGAGTCCCTAAATGCCCAGCCAATGAGTTCTGGCTGTTCTCCCTATTCCATCCCTTACCTGCACACTTGGAACCAGGAGTTACACATTTTGACAATTATATTCCCCCTTCTCTTCCTGGAATGGAAAACATTTAAGATCTTTATCTGATATCTCCTTTATTCCACTGCTTCCAATTCCAAAGAAACCATAATTCAGCAGTAAAGCACAAACTTCTGTCACTGGTTCTCCTTATCGAGATCCTGCAGTGCCCTGAGACAGCACAGGAATCACCAAAAATGAGCCAAGAAATAAAATATCCCTGTCAGAAGCAGCCACGATCCTGAACTGCCCTTGCAGGCAGCACTCCAAACCCCTGGAATGGGATCTGCTGGGAAATATTCCCCTGCCTGCCCACAGCTCCTGTGCACCAGCATCACAGGGGGTTTTCCATTTCCAACAAAGCTCAAATCTTGGCCCCCTAAAATTTCAGGGGAAGGGCAAAAACCCAGAACTATTTATACAGAAGTCCATAAAATTAGGCTTTTAAAATTTTCATAAAATTAGTGTTTTTAAAATTTAATAAAATGAGGCGCTTTTTTTTTTTAATTTAATTTTTTTAGAATTTAATACCTGTCTGAATTTCAGTCTTGGCTCTTCTCCCTGCCCATCTCGTGTGATTTCTGCATTTTCCCAGCACTGCTGGGTTGAAAATGACTTGGAGGAATGTGTTGTGATGTGCTCAGCTGTCAGCACAAAGCAGAGCAGGGCTTGAGTAGAAAACTGTCAAGACAACAGCACCCAAGTGCAGAGCAGGAATTCAGCATTTTCTCACTTGCTCTCGTCTCTCCCCACTCACAGCTGTGGCAGATGCATTGCAAATGAAGGAAAACACTCAAATGTGCATTTGGGAAGCTAAAAATTCAATAAAGAACATTATTTCCTCCAATAATCCTCCCTCTAAGCAAAGGCTGGAGCTGCCCACTGGTTCCACTTTCAGAGCTAAATATGTGTGGGAAATCCCACGGAATTAATTCAGTTTTTCTCCATAATTATACCTTTAATAAGACTCATCTTTATTCATTTATTTGTTATTATTTTTTTGCAAGCTCCCTGACTTTTATCAATATCAAATCCTAGAAAATTGCATGGCAGTTAAAAAACCAACCAGGTAAGGGCCTGGTTAACTGAAAGACTCTCAATTGTTGGCAAATTCAAATTTTAAGAGGTAAAACAACACCAAAAAATCCCAAACTCTGTCCAAGCAAGCACTGAATATTTCCTTTATTCTTCACAGTTTTTACCTGAATAGAAAAGAAAATCACTTTCTTCTCTCCAAAATAGGGAAGGGAAACAAGGGAAACAATTATTCTAAATAATAACTTGTTAAATAAGTTATTATTTAGAAATAAGAATGGGAAAAAAATTCCCTGGAAATTAAAGTAACAGTGATTCCTTATAATCTCTCCCAGGCAGGGAAAAATCCCTCTGGATGTTTCTATGAACCCCAAATCAATGGGATATTTAAATTTGCTTTATAATTAGAAGAGAAGGTTCTTGCCATCCTGTCTAGGAGTGATTCCAGTTTAATAAGAATTATTTTAAAAGTCCCAAAAAGTTGTCAGATACTCTTCTGACCCTGCAGTCCAAAAATTTCTTCTGATTTTTTTTAATTCTAGGATACATAAAGTCATTTTGGGAAGCAAATCCAGACTTGTCTGGTTTAATTTGTTTAATTTTGTTACTTTTAATTTGTTTAATTTGTTCAATTTTTAAACTGTTTTCAACAGTTTGTACTGAGGTTAAATCAAAACCTCCTAAACCTCTTCTTTTGGGGGTTTTGTTTTCCAATGTCATGCTCCATTCCCAATTTTCTTGGCTGTATTAAAACAAATTCCTCTCCTCACCCTCACTGATTGGTGTTGTGCTCCTCCCTGTTTAATTATATTTTATTATTTCTATTCTGTGCATTTCACCAGGAAAAATTCCCATTGCAGGGAAGGAATTACAGCCTTTTTTTTTTTTTTTTTTTGCCAAATCTGCCATTTTTTTTGTCACTTTTTAACTTCTAGCCCCCGAGTTTCTCCTATAATATAGTTAATATTTGACATCACTGATCCTCTTTAATTGCTGTGGTTATTGAGGTTCACTCAATTTCCCTTATCAGCAGTCCAGAGCTTTTATTCCCAAATATTTTCACTCACTTCCACCCATCCATGCCATTATTTATGAATGTTGCTTTCTTAGCAGGATTTGGATGTTGAATGTTCAACACTCAAACACAGATTTTCTACCCCTTGAACCAGATGTTAACAGCAAGAAAAAGGTAAATAAATAAAAAACCTACAATCAAATCCATCACCCAGTGATGCAGTTCCTCCATCCTACAAAAAGAAATTCCACCACACACACCCTGAAAATTACCTGGGAACTAAAGATATTATCTGTGGAAGAAGAAAACAAGAGCTGGAATAACAAAACTTGGTCCATGTGGTTAAAATATAATTAAAAGCTTAGGTAATAAGCAGCTAATTGTGGGGATTCACAGGATTTTTTCTCTCAGGAGCTATTTCTGAGGAGTAGCTGTTCTGAATCGCTGGCACAGACACAGAAAACTGATTTAGCAATTAAAATACTTCAAAACAAAGGGGAAAAAAAGAAGCCACAAACTTGAAATATGAACATGAGAGGTTCCTCAGCTGAACCACTCTTGAAAATTCAGTGTACAGGGGTTTTCACCAGCTCCATCCCCAACACTAAGAGAGGAGAAATCCCAATATTCTCCTTCCCAGTTTTGTTACAGAGCTGGCTGGCAACTCACTTTTATTTTAAAAAAATCATTATTAACACAAAACACTCAACATTTCACACGAGTTTCATGGAAAGAACGTTTCCATTCTGCTGGAAATGCAGAATTCTCCTCTCTGGATCTTCACAGCCTCTGGATTAAACCTCAGCCCTGAGCCCTGAGCTCAGGGAAGGTTTATGCAGAGTTTTAGGGAATAACACCAAGACAACACAAACCTGAGACTTCACCTTAGAGAAGAAAACATTCTCATAAAAATAAAACAGGCTTTTCCATGGATGTTCAATAAATAATTAATAATTAAATGGGCATTTTGCAAGCAAACTAAAGGAACAACTCCTTCAGCAGCAGAGAATGGAACATTTCTCAACTTTTCCAGCCTTTGCATACACAGAATTCCCTTTTCTCCTTGAGATAAGGAAAAAGGTGTCACTTGAGGCTTTGTAATTTGTAATTCTATGGCTCCAGCCATCCCCAGAGTGGGAATTCCAGGAGAAGAGTCCCCAGCTGGGGTTATCCCCTATTCCTGCTCCTACAGCCATGAGAACCAAGCTGGCTGTTGATGCTGGAACCTTTTTTCTTGTTCTGTTGCATTTGTATTTTTTGGGGAGGAAATTCAGCTTGGAGCTGAGTGGAGTTTACAAGCACAGGCTCTGATGAACACAGGAACCTTTGGGAGTGGTGGAAACCCCAGGCAAGGTGGGAACCGAGGGGTTCCTGCCCCAGGGGTTGTGTCCTGTGCTCTGTGGGACAGGGAAATGAATTCCCAAGGAAATCCCAGACCTTTGTTCTGTGCAAAGTCTCAGAAGCTGCATCAGGAAATGCCCCTGTGTCAGCATGACACGGCAAAAGAGCCCAGCAAGGACTGAGAGCTGCTTCTTGTGACCACTTCAGGCAAGAAAAAAAATTAAAGCTTTTTATCCCCAGGATGGGGAGAAACCCTTAAAAGTCATCAGGAAGTGACCAGAGTAATAGTAGAACAGTATTTGACTGTAATTCAGCTTTCCTGTCATTCCATTTCATTTTAAAGGAGGAAGCTGAGGAAGGCAGAGCAGGTTAAGGTGAGGCCACCTGAACACTTTGGTGAGACCTGGCTTTTCATCCCCCTTCAGAAATGTACACCACTACCATCTTCCAATACTTTGTTCAACCAGTAACAGTCAATACAATTCACATTTTTGAGCTGATTCCTTTGTCTCTTTAAACCCCCCAGAGCAGCAAAGCCATTTCCTCTCCAAATCATCCCTGATGAACAAACCAGAAAATCTCTCCCTACACTCCTCCAACTATTTATTCGACCATTTAATCACCACTTGAGTAAAATTACCCCAACAAAAGCAAACACAGCCTTGGCCCTGAAAAGGGTTATTTTGTACATTTTGGTACTCCCAGCCTCTGCTCCAATCTCTGACGCCACCTCTTCAACTCCAGCAGGAAAGAACTCGTGGATCACCTGGACCAGGTGAGCCACGACCTCCTGGGCTTGGAGCAGGGCAGGCTGCAAAAAAACCCCAATTTATTTGGAGAAGTGACAAAAGAAGTGTGGGAATGTTCAGAAGTGAATGGATTTTATTCATGGAGAGTGTGTGCAAGTTAGCAGAAGCAAGAGTTCTTACAGGAAGCGAGCCAGGATGGTTTTGTCCAGAAAAAGGGAGATATGTTTCAGTTTACCACTGATTTTTGTCTTTTTTCCCCCCTTTCTGTTTTATTTTTGAGCATGAGGCTTTCAGCACGAACCAGGTGCACTTTTCACCAAGATAACCCCAAGCTGAACGGGAAACATTTCAAACCATCCACCGCGGATTTCCAAGGATGGAGAATCCCCTCGGGAGGCCACGTACCTGCTTCAGGACTGCTCTGATTGCAGCTGCTCCCGATGCTGTTGGGGATCACTGGCGTGGAGGGTGCCTGGAGCCTGGCCTGAGCTGGGTTGGGATGTAAGGAGTTGCCTAAGGCCATTCCTGCCTGGGGGAGCATCCCACAGCTCCCACTGGCCTGCATCTGGTTCAGGAGCCCGGCCAGGTGGTTGGAAGGGGCCGGGCCGGCGCCGGGGCCGAAGTTGGGGTTGGGGTTGGGGCAGGGCAGCCCCTCCCCACGCAGGGGTAGCCCCGGGGCCAGCGGGGCCACCACGCTGGGCTCTGCCAGGTGCAGCTGGGTGGTGCCAGGGCAGGGCAGGGCGCTGCTGGAGCTCCCGCAGCCCGAGGAACTATTGCTGCTCCCGTGGGAGCTCTGACAACTCATGGACTGCAGGAGCTGCGACATGGAGCTGATGGGGAAGGAGCTTTGACTTGGCTTTCTTATCAAATCAGACGCAGCTTTGGGAACCCCAGAGCTGTCCAACTGAGACTGTCTCAGCAAGCTCAGCACCGTGGTGGGCGGCTGCTTCCTTTTCCTCAGAGGATCCTTTTGCTGAGACATCAGTTTATCTCTCAGTGCTGCCCGGCCGCTCTGCCCCTCCGTGGTGGGGAGGAGCACGTTGGCAGCAGGAGGGAACATGGGATTTAAAGTGCTGTGTCCTTCGGTGCTGCCGCCGCTGGCAACAGGTCCAGAATTGCTACTGCTGTTATTGTTGTTACCAGCAAGTTTATTTTGATTTGCTAGCTGTGCTTTGGCTGCTGCTGAGAGTAAACTGCTTGCTGGAAAAGAGGCAGCGTTGTGCTGGTTCAAGATCTGATTTAAAGGCATTCCCAGCAAACCAGGCTGACTCTTCAAGGAACCGCTTCCAGCCGATGCAGCGGGAAAAACTGCATTGTTTGGAGGATTTAATACATTACTCATTCCAGCAATTAATGGGTTAGGGATGTCCTTGTACTGATTAAGTCCATCGTGCTTGGTGGAAGGGCTGGATGGCATGGATGGCCTCGGCGACCCTATGGTCGACCTCGGGGACCTGGGAGGGACTTTGATGCCACTACAGGATGACTGTGGCCCTACTGGAGGCAGCAGGAAGTTCCCGTGATCGGACGAGGTGGAAGAAGAACGCGATCTTTGGGGAGAAGCCTCGATCCTTGCCATGCCTGACGCCATCATGTGAACGGGGGACGTCACCGGCGACGGGGACAGGGACGTGGAAGCCGAGTGCTGAACCCTTTGGACGTGAGTGCCATGGTTCATGTGGGCGGGTTTGACGGTGGGCAGGGGCAGGTTGCTGGGCAGGGGCACCACGGCGGGGGGCATGCTTACATTCATCACGGGTACCTGAGAGTGGACACTCGAGTGGAAGGTGGTGGGGTTCATGATCACGGGGTTCTGGTTCACCGGTTTGCTGGGAATGGGGTCCAGTATGCCAAGAGGATCCTTCTCGGATGGTAATGGCTTTTTCTGCAGAGCGCAAGAAGGAGGTGGAGGAGGTGGGGGTGGGCCTTGGGGGGGTTTATGGTGGAACATTGCTCGTGGTATTTCCATACCAGCTGAAAAGTTGCACAGGGGTTTTTTCATGACTGGGCTCTTGGTGGTCAGGGTGGGGGAGAGAGGTATATTAGTCCTTCCAGCCATTGCACAGGATGACTGTATGGGAGAGCCGTGGAGCATGACTGACGGCGGGGACAGAGGCGTCCTGGTCATGTGGATAGGACTGGAGTTGGGTGCTCCGTGAAAACCGGGATTGTTCCTCGTGAAGACGTCGGGGCTCCCCAGAGGGTCGGTCCTGGGGGAGATGGAGCCGTCCCCGTAGATCTGCGACCCCGAGGACGCCGGGCTGGGCATCCCCCCGTGGCTGCCGCGGTACGGAGACTTCTGCCCCAGTTCATTGCTCCCCAATCTCTGCCTGGGATAGGCAGGATGGAGCTCTGCTTGCTGGCTTCCAGCCATTTCTTGCACATAAAGCCTACCCATGGCATTAGATGCCCCCATCATCAACTTGAAAGGAGTCTTACATTCCGGCAGCACGGAATTTGTAATTCCTTCATGTGATTTATTCCTCATCGACCTTGGGGTTGCTGCTCGAGTGGGAACTACTGGTGTTGCACCTGGGATGGGAAACACACAACGGTTACTGGTTGGAAATCCAGCATCCCACCTTTCAGGGCAAAGCTACTCAGGCTGAAAATATCCCCAGAAGCTCAGGGAGCCTTTGGCTGAACTTTTGCTTCAGCAGAAAGAAACCCTCAATCACCAGGCAGCCGCTAAACGCTGCCTGTCCCCAGCTACACAGTTGTAATTCCATATCCCAGAGAAATATGGACCGTTTTAAACCTTTTTCCTTCCCTTTTGCCTTTTCCAACCACCCTCCTGCATCTCCAGCATCCCCCCTCTGGCAGGAGGAGCAGGATGGCTGTGGCAGGGAAAAGGAGCCTCTGGCACCATCTATTGAGGACAGGAGGAACAAAGCCTGGCCAGGATTGAGACTTTTCCCACAGGAAAGCTCCTGTCCCAAATGCTGTCCCTGATGAGGGATCCTGAATGCTTTCTGTTTGTCTGCAGGATAAAAGCCTTGGGGATATTTGCACACGATGGGAAAATTCCCTGTAAATCCCACTTTTGAGGCTACACCTTCCAACAAACACAAGGCCACTTTCCATCTTTTTCCATCATTTAAAAAGATTTTTTTCCAATGTTTTACTTCCAGGCTAGAAGCAAAAGCAGCTCCAAGTCTGGGGGACTTTCTGCCAGTTTAGCTGCTCTGGGAATTTGCAATTCAGCTCGGAGTGCTTGGCATGCAGCCCTTGGATGTGCAAAATCCAACTGGAATTGGGAGCTAAAAATTCTGTGTTCAACTGAACTCAGAGGTGCCTTGAAATTCCTCTACTCATCTTTCATTCAGCCTGGTGAGAAGGCACTGACGATCCTGCCTTCATCCTATTTGCTCCAACGTCAGAAAAACAAACATTTCCCTGTCCCAAAATACAACCAAAGTCTCATTCAGGGGATAAAACTAAAGGCTGAGCTGCAAACTAAAATTATTATGAGAGGCCTCACCTTGAGTGCTGGAAATAAGCAAATGGTCACAGATAAGTGTGCAAAAATTTTGCTTACAAGGGGATTTATTGGGGAATTTTCTTCTTTGCTTATGCACAAAATTCTGACTGACAGAGAATGTAAGAGCACATAAATATATAAATGATCTCCTTCATTTGGCTGATTTTTTGAAAACTGGAATGTAATTTAAGTACTACTCATTGAAAAAATTAAGCAGGGAAATGCACAGAAGCTAGGGAAATTTCACTGTTAGTTAAAAACAAAACTACCCTAAAAATTTTTTGAGAAAGGTTTTAAATCCTAAATTTCAATGTAAAAACACAGGGGCACATGAGTGCTATGAACAGCATGGTTATCTCAGCATTGACACTTATCTAAAATTTATTATTTCTCGGTTTTCTTATAATTTTTTCCACTTTGAAGTGGGAAGAGCAATGGGCCAGGTGTTGTGGCAGCAGTGAGGGGTGCAGAGAGCTCTCAGGCCTTTTCCAGAGTGCAGAAATATCAGCTCAGCCCCTTCCCACTGGGATTTGTGATTCTCTTCAGAACCCGTGCTCCTTACAAAGTGCCAAATTTTGGATGAATTTCTGGGTTTGGAGCTGTTTCAGTGCTAACTTTGCTTTCACTCCAGGTCTCAGGGAGCCCCTCTGGTTTTACAACGTTTTGATCTTTTTGTTTGGAGAATACCTGTCAGCTTCAGCCACCAACAAATTTCCTTCTTTTTTTTTTTTTTTATTTTTTTTTTTAATTGATGGGGATAATTAAAATGCTAATCCAGGTTAGTGGCCAAAAATAATCCTTGAGAAATGACAGTGGAGATCTCCTCTTGCTGTCTATTCTCTTTGACAATACAATTTCCCATTTAGCCAAGTCCTTAGCCACATCCTAATCCCTTCATAATCACTTTATTCTGCTCCTCTAATTTCCCATGTGACAGAATATCAGACATATTACTACAGTTCCAAAAGATGAGAGCTAATGTATTTTCTTTGTCTAGAACAATCTTTTCCAAGAAAATCATGCTCTTAGTCTGGGCTGACCTGCTTTTAGACACATTTTCTATCTACCTCCATCTCTGATTACTCCCTTTATTTATTCCTTCAATCTGCTTATTTTTTGCATTCCTAGTCAGACTTTCGGGGTGGTTTTGCACAGTAATTACGTGTAGAAAAATCAGATTATGACATGATTCTGCAATGATTTCATTTTACTCACTTGTTCCACCACCAGGACTAGTTAGAACCAGTGAAGGATGTGGTGCTTCCATGCTTTTATGAAGTGTAGCCACAGCAATAATTTTCCTTTTGTGAATGCATAGTTTGGTGACATCTTCATCTGCTTTAACATCTTCAGCAGTTCTCTGCTTCACAGCAGCTCCAGGATCAAAATTAAAGACCTGGCAGTGGAAATTGTTTAAAATGATGATTACAGGCAACAAAGTCACCAAATTCACATAAATTGGGAATTTTATATGGAGTTGAGAGGAATTTTCCTCTGTTCCTGACTGCTCCTATATTGCCCAAGAGATTCCTTGACAGGATGTTTGGGAACAACAAATAAAAAAAAAAAAAAAAAGAATGTATTTATAATAACTGAGTCAGATCCTCTCCAAGAGGGGCTAAGGCAGAGGGGAGCTGAATTTTGTATTTTAAGGTCAAACTCTGGGTGGACACCACTTATTTTAGAGATGATCTGAACAGAGTTTGAGTTCACCAGCATGGGCAGCTCATAAATATTCTTGCACCTAGATCCCAAATGATGCTGTGCTTTACCTTGGGAAGAACAAGAGGACATTCTAGGCCACACTTGCACGTTCCATCAGTCAGCAAGTAAGTCTTCACCTGCTCCAAACAGGATAATAAAGACCCACTGGGACTGCAAAGGAACACAAATGATGAATAGGAGCTCTTGGAAAGGTCAGGACTTGTATCTGCTCACAAGGACTGTGTAAAATCACATTTCATTTTTTTTTTTCTCATAGTGCTTCTTGCTTTTACTCAGGAATCGAGATAATTACAAAAATACTTACAAAAAAAAAAACCAAAAAACAAACCCCCAAACATATTTTAAAGGAAACAAAACTCTTGCAGCTGGGTGTCTTTGTTGCACAATGTTTGGTTTCATTCAGTTAAAATTTTGACCTTCTCACTGGAAGTAAGAAATATTACACCAAGGAGCCAGGCCAGCGAGCTCCTGACAAACTGCACTTGGATTTCTCCAACTCCCACCAGAAAATCATTATCTCCACATCCCAAAATAGGGCACTGGGAACTCTGTTACGACAAAATCACTAATTCATGAGATGAAAAAAAAAAAAAAAAAAGTTCTCGTGTCCCCAGCCTGTAACTTGCAGATTGCTCTTTATTGCTGGGCCAGCTGAACTGTTTATGTGGAATAAAACACTGGTTATTAATGGCAGCTGTAAATAGCCCTAATTCAAACAAAAACAGCTCAAGTGGAATAGCTTGGATCACGAAAACACTCCTGACTCAAAATTCCAAGCTGTGACGAACTTTGGTACTTAGAATCCACCACATAAACACCCCATCCTGCACGAGGAGAGAGTCACATCTAAAGCAACATCTGCAAGTGACATTTAAAGTTGTGCTGACAGTTTAAATAAGTCATTTCTTTGCCAGGCATGCCCTGAAATAGTTATTTTTGGGAGAAGTGCTCAGGTTGAATCTGTGCAGCAGTGACAGTTTGGAGGGTGAGGAAGATGAAAGAGCAATCTAAAAATAAAGGTACAGGTCTGGTGACTGGGCAGGAGTCAAACCTTCCCCGTCTGAAGTCCTTGGGGAGCAGGGGGAAACTGCTCTTTACTTTTATTTATTTTAATTAAAGCAGGATCCTGGCTGATCCCTTTGGATGTTCCCACCTGTCCTGAGGATGTAAGAGCTTCCCAAGGGAGAATCCCAGACTGACATTTGCTCATTTGACCATCCTGTCTACCCCCAAAAATCTCTCCAGACAATTAAAATCTCCTGCTAAAAGGCATTTCTGGGAATATGCTCTGGAATGAGGATGCTGTTTTATTTGCATTGGCTAAAAAAGGCTACTTTTCCTAGGATATTTTTAGAAAAAAGTGTTTTTAAATAACTTTGGTGTGCTGTTTGCCTGGGCACACATAACCAGTGCAGGCTCCAGGAGATCCTGGAATAAAAAGGAGTGTGCTGACAATGAGTGAGTGGAAAGGAAGGTCAATCCCCTCAATCTGTGGGATGTGGGATCCAGCATTCCTACTGCACACACATGAGGGGTTATTTGTCCACAAAACCCAATTAAATTTTAAAAAAGGACATTTTTTCCCTGTTTCTGCCTCCATCCTGGGCAAGGCTGTAACTGCAAAGTCTCTTTTGTGTGCACGAAGTTATTGACACTTCTGTAACACAAAGGATAATCCACAGCTTCCTTGGTAAGAAACTGCCACAAAATCATGGAATTCCAGCCTGGTTTGGGTGGGAGGGACCCGAAGTTCAGCTGATTCCAGGACTCCTTCCACTATTTCCCTGTCCAGCCTGGCCCTGCACACTTCCAGGGATGATTTAGGCCCCACTTAGCAGCTCTGTTTTGCTAAGAAAAGCCCTGAGAGTCAACTCAGTGCTTCCACCAGGTAATGAAAACCAGTTAATGAATGGATTTAATCTTGATTTAATCCAAAGCAACTGCTGACAGCTGACAGGAAAGCGTGCGTGCTTCCCAAGGAGGCACAAACACAGAGTCTTTATTCAGCTGGGATCATCTATTCCACTTGAATCATGTCAGATCTTAATATATCCACTAATTTTCCCTGGGATAGCTGTGGAGTCAATATTGTTTGACCTTTCCTTGCCTCCATGAACGCTGTGCACGCTGGCAGGGCACTGAGGAGGTTGTGGAAACTCAATC
This sequence comes from Sturnus vulgaris, assembly GCF_052056855.1. Classification (NCBI taxonomy): domain Eukaryota; kingdom Metazoa; phylum Chordata; class Aves; order Passeriformes; family Sturnidae; genus Sturnus; species Sturnus vulgaris. The sequence continues at coordinate 39,842,813 of NC_142249.1, read as the reverse complement.
CTGGAGGATTCAGCTGCTCTCAGAGCCCTGTGGATGCTCCATGCCAGGCAGGAGATTGGATTATTGGACTGCCACCCCTTCCAACCAACACCTCTGTGCCTTGCACCACACAGGAGTGTCAAAAGCTTTGCTTCATCAGAAAACCTCAGAGAAGACAACCAGGAAATTCCCCCAAAAATAAAAAAAAATACATTGGGAAACTTGGGAAGAGGGCAGGAATAACATGAGCTTCCCCAGAGCTGTTGTCTGCTGGGGGAAATGAAGTTTTAAAGTTGGGTGGGATCATCAGGTACATAAAAACAGCAAGGAATAAAAATGTACGTTGGAAAACGTGGGAAGAGGGCAGGAATGAGCTTCACCAAAGCTGTTGTGTAAAACTTGTTAGGGCTGGGGGAAATGAAGTTTAAAAGCTGGTGGGATCATCAGGTACACAAAAATACCAAAGCATTATTTTCCTGCTGTTTGGATACGGAAATTATTGGGAAAAAAACCCCCAAATTCACAAGTGGGCAGAGGCCCAGGGAATTACAGCTCTAATGAGAAATACAAGGGCAGGGGGGGTTCTCTTTGCCATGGCTATCACTGACATGGACTGGCCTTGATTCTGCTAATGGAGAACACAAACAAGAAATCCTGGAATGCATCTGATGCTTTATGGTAGTTTAGTGTCAAATTGGAGCGTGCTGTGGCTCATTAAAGACTTTTGTATTGGTAATACACAAAATGTTGAGAGGAGTGGTTATTTTAATCACAGAACAGTGAAGAAATTTAAACAAATAACTGCCTGATAATCACATAGACTTGTGTGATGCAAACCCAATGTCCCCACATTTTATAGAGCTAACTTTGATCTTTTTTCCAATAACATTTAATTTAGGCTCCCTTTGTCTGAACACATTTATTTCATAGCAATTTCAATGCATTTCTTTGTGACCATTCCAGGGCGAAGCAAAGAAAAATCCAATAAGCTAAGAAAATAAACAAATCAAGTACCTAAAACTTTGGATTTAGCTTTATGTTCTTGGGTTTTTTCCCCCCACCTGAGAAATGTGAGGGATCCATAACAAGTTGGAGAACATCAGTGACAGTGAACACACAACCTTCATGGGCATTAAAAAAATGGGTTTGGAGCTGTTGAGTAGTCACAGGACTGAAATTTACTTTGAAAAGAATCACACAAAATCAAAGAAAAAAATGGGTTTGGAGCTATTGAGTAATCACAGGAATTAAATTTACTTTGAAAAGAATCACAGAATGGTTTGGGTTGGAAGGGATCTAAAGCTCATCCAGTTCCAATCCCTGTCCAGGGACACCTTCCACTATCCCAGGCTGCTCCAAGCCCCATCCATCCTGGCCTTGGCCACTTCCAGAGATCCAGGGGCAGCCACAGCTCCTCTGGCAACTCCATCCCAGCCCCTCCCCACCCTCCCAGCCAGGAATTCCTTCCCAATATCCCACCTAAATCTCCCCTCCTTCAGCCTCCATCTCCATTCAGAGACCATGCCGTGCTTGAGGAACAATTCCTCGACGTTTCAGAGCAGCAGACACGAGCTGAGGCAGCAACTTCCTGCACAAACTCCACCAAAACCACCAGCCCAGCCCCTGAGGTGACCTTACCTGATGTAGAGAACTCCACTTTGGTCCACCCTCCGCTGCCAACCAACGGGAACTTGCACTGCTGGTGGCCCTCCATCCGTGTCCCCTCCGTCACACTCCTTCCCACCATTCATTTTCCTGTTTCTGCTTATGAGTCTTCAAAGATATCAACAGTAAGGTGATATCCTTTTACTACATGTCATCCTGGCCTCCCAAAGCAGGCCCTGCAGCACAGCTTTCCCCAAATCCTACAAAGTGCATCGGGAGGCTCCAGCTCAGTTTGAAACCAAGTCCTTAAAAGTGGCCATTTTGGTTAATGAGTCACTTTCCCATTATAATCCACATTAAATATGCAATGTTTAACTCCTTATATATTCATAAGGATGAACTATATAGATAAAAATTAGTGCTTCCAACTTGGGAAAATCATAATTCACCAATCCTTTGTTACCTGTCAGAAAGGAGAATGGGGAAAAGGAGAATTTCTAGTTCAACAGCATGATGGCTCCAAGCTTGATGACTGTCTAAGATAACTTGTGTTTTGTGAAAGCTCGTCTCATTTTTATAAATATGAGTCAGATCCAATACCTCCAGGTATTACACCCTTTATATGCCACATTCTTTTTGTTTTCTTTTTATCTTCTGGTCATGATCCAAGCTGTCTTCTTGAGTTTCTTTGCTGACTCCTTGGCTCCAATCAAACAGCCTGAAAGACACAGAGATGTGGGAAACACGTGAGCCACGCTCTGCAGTAACTCAGGGAGATGTTTACAGCTGCAGCCATTTCCAGAGCTTCAAATCAAAATTTCAAATGTCAATGGAACCATCAAAATAAGGCTCAGAGCAAACAGAATCCCGCCAGTGTTTTCTATTTATATGTGGATGCAATCGAGCTACATCTTAAAAGCTACAAGAGTGCAACTGCTGTTAAATAGTTGATGTGGAGTTTGGGGGAATTAAGGGATGCATCTTTTCACTGAATATTTTCACATATGCTTCTGTTCAGAACTATCAGCAGATGACTAAATTAATGCCCTTTAAAAATTGTTTAGAAAACTGAATGCATTTCATGCGAAGGAAGCTGCTTCTAGGCTTCCATAATATCCATAAAAATGCAAACCTCCTGCTTTTGGATTGAATTAAAATAATCATCTCACCAAAAAATTGGGTAATAAAAAGGGAAAAGCCAGCAGCAGTGACTGATCTCTGAATACCTTTGAAACAGTCTGAATATCCTCAGGAATAATTCCCCTCAGAGATTTTCTCTCATGACAGAAGTTGTGTCATTCCCCCCCAAAATAGTTTTTTCAAGCTGACCAGGTGAGACTTAACACTCGAGACTGGACATTTTATTAAGGTGAGACAAACGTGGAATATGGGATTTAAATAGTAAATACACCAGAAAAAAAAGCAACAGTCCTAAATTCAAATATAGGATGGCACAGACGACTGCTGTAGTAACATCATCAGGAGATTTTATTTGGAATCAGGTGTCAATCCTGCCTTATCCCCAACACTAACATTATGCCAACATGTTTAAACATAATAAATGGCATAAACCTGACCGATTTTAATAAGAAAAGTGGGTTTTTTTTTTAAAGCCAGAAATGGAACATAAAGACATTTCTGCAATAACACCACATTACATCTATATTTAACAGTAATAACAGCTCCTTCCTTCAAGACCACTAAAGGAAGACTACAGAGACATAAATATAGTCCTGGAAAATGTTCCCTTAAGTACCCTCATGCAGAACATTCCCTTTAGAAGTGCAGCTTAGAAATGTAAAGTTCCAAATGCTCCAGAAAGAAAAAAAAAAAAAAGCCACAAAAAACCCAAAAACCTCCCCAGGGTATTTCCAAGAAGGCTGTGGATAAAAGGAGCTGGTTGGACAGAGCCCCCTGAGTGAGGGGCTGCAATCTAAAAATCAGGGAATTGGCCAAAGGTGGGAATCTGTGATCCTGGAGGATTTTCCAATGTAAAGATCAGGGAATTGGCCAAAGGTTGGAATCTGTGATTTTGGAGGATTTTCCAATCTAAAGATCAGGGAATTGGCCAAAGGTTGGAATCTGTGATCCTGGAGGATTTTCCAATCTAAAGATCAGGGAATTGGCCAAAGGTTGGAATCTGTGATCCTGAAGGATTTTCCAATGTAAAGATCAGGGAATTGGCCAAAGGTGGGAATCTGTGATTTTGGAGGATTTTCCAATCTAAAGATCAGGGAATTGGCCAAAGGTTGGAATCTGTGATCTTGGAGGATTTTCCAATCTAAAAATCAGGGAATTGGCCAAAGGTGGGAATCTGTGATCTTGGAGGATTTTCCAATCTAAAAATCAGGGAATTGGCCAAAGGTTGGAATCTGTGATCTTGGAGGATTTTCCAATCTAAAAATCAGGGAATTGGCCAAAGGTGGGAATCTGTGATCCTGGAGGATTTTCCAATCTAAAAATCAGGGAATTGGCCAAAGGTTTGGAATCTGTGATCCTGGAGGTTTTTCCCAACCTTCATGCCTGTGGGATCTCAGATTTTCTGCAGGATGGGATGGGCTGGCAGGGGTCTGGTTCCACTTTCCCAAACTTTCCAATGGGATGCAATCCTTGGCCAGCCCAAAGTGGGGAAAGGGACAAAGGGCCTGGAGAGCTCCTGTCCCACAGAGGTCACAGAGGATGTGCCATGGACACCTTGCCATGTCTCCTATCAGAACAATCCACCCTTTAATCTCTCAGGCTGCAAGACAGAAATAGGATTTGGAGAGCTCTTGGCAACAGTTCAGGGCTCACTCAGGTTTTCAGTTCAGAAATTTGGGGGTTTGAGTGGTTTTATCCTGATTAAGGAGGGAGCAGATGAGGTTTCATCAAAAGCAGGCCAGAATTTACCTCACTGCTGAAAGCTGCAGTGGCATTTTTACTGTAGGTTCCATGGAAGGGTAAAACAGGTAAAAAAATTTCCCTGTAATTCTGAATTAATTGAGAATTAACCTTCTGTAATGCAATAAAATCAGAGAATTTATCAAATACTGGGAGCAGGGGAAGTTGCTCATGTCTCAGCCCAGCCTTGCTGTGGCTCATGTTGCTATTTAGGGCTATTATGAGCAAATAATATCCAGCAATTCCTTATTTTTGCCAGAGTCACCTCACAGTAACTTTTTATTTCTCCAGGTTCTGCAGGGTCCCACCTCAGCTCCCATTCCACCTCCACCACAGGATTTTCACCATCTAACCTGATAAACTTTGTCTGGAGTGCACCTGGGGAGAAATAGGAGACTGAAAAGAGCTAAAAAAAAAAAAAAAATCACTGAACCGTTTAATCTGTGGAAAGTATTTAAATATTTTTAGGAAAAAGAGCAGCCTTAGGTGGGATACTGGGGAGGAATTGTTCCCTCTGAGGCACAGAGAAGCTGTGGCTGCACCTGGAAGTGTCCAAGGCCAGGCTGGATGGGGTTTGGAGCACCCTGGGGTGCTGGAAGGTGAGGATTCGAGGATCTTTAAGGTCCCTTCCATCCCAAACCACGCTGGAATTCCATGGTTCTAAATTCTGTTCTCCTCCAGGTACAAAACCAGCTATTCCCAGCTCCCAAATTGGATTTTTCTGTGCAATTGTGTGTGCTGGGAGGACACCCCGAGGTGCCTGGGTGTGCTGAGATCCTGGAAACAGGGCTAAGGAGTTTCCAATGCACACATAATCCCTGCTTTGGAGGAAATTCTCATGGAAGTGAGATGTTTTTCCCTAAAATCCAGCACAGTTCCACGTGGATTTGCACAAAGGAAAGCCCCCAGCAGCCTCTGCATCAGGCACAAATGGCACAGCTAAGAGGTGCCCCCATCCATAGTTCCACTGAAATTCCATCATAAGCCACACATGAAAAGTTCCTGGGTGTTAGTTATTAAATTTTAATAGTTAATTAATTAATTTAATAACTCCACACAACTCAAAGCTCTGCTGGTCCAAGAGGGAACAAGAATGGCCACAAGCTGTGCCAAGGGAGGGCAGGGTGGACAGAGCAGGAATTTCCCCATGGAAAGGGGGCTCAGGGATTGGAAGTGCCCAGAGGGGTTTGGATCCCCATCCCTGGAGTGTCCCAGGAATTCCTGGAGGTGGAGCTCGGTGTGAGTGGAAATCCCTGTGGGAATTGTGCAGTGAGATGGGAACACGGAATTGGGTGAATCCCAGGAGGAATTCAGGAACTGGAACCTCTGTGTGTGTGGGGACAGCAGCAGGAATTTCCCCATGGAAAGGGGGCTTGGAAGTGCCCAGGGGGATTGGGATCCCCATCCCTGGAGTGTCCCAGGGATTCCTGGAGGTGCCACCCAGAGCTCTGGGGACAGGGTGGGCAGGGGGCACCGCTGGGATTCCATGGTCCTGCAGGGATTTGGGGATTCCATGACTGCAGACCCCCCCCCCCCCCCCCCCATCTCCTGCTGCACCTTTTGCCCCTTCCCCATCCGAGCACTCTCTGAAGAATTTTGGACTGGGATGCAAAGAAGTTGGATTTTGGACCAAACCCAAGCGTTCTGGACACTGGAATGAATCCAAAGGGCTGATTCCCATCAGCCATGGAATAAATCCCTCCCCTCAGTAATCTCCTGGCAGCTCCAGACAGGTCCTGTTATCTCACCACAACTTCCCACATCCAAACCACTGACTGCTTTTTGCCCTGTGCCAGCACATGATGTTTAGATTTGTTTTGCAGTCCAGTTTCATTACGATATCCTTCAGAATATTTCACTGGAGAACTATGCAAAACTGCACTGAATTCCCTCCCCCCTTTTAGCCCCTCGACCCCTTCCCTGCAAGGAAAATTTCTCCTTAATTTTCATCTGCTGGAAGTGTGGTTTCAATTTTTAATGGGATTCTCTCCCTTTTTTTTTTTTTTTTTTGAAATGCTGGGTTTCAGGCAGCCTCTTTGCACACTCAGCTGTTAATATTTGCTTTTAACAACTTTTGAGTCAAGTGGGAAAAATAGAAAACTCGATAGAGATGTAAAAGGAAATGTAAATTAGATATTAATTGTCTGGATTCCAATCGGTTACATATGAGTAATATTTATTTTATTACTAAGCAACAGTTGAGCCAATTAAGACAAATTTTGACAGGTTGATATTGCAAATTATGGGATGGTTTGGGTTGGAAAGACCTTAAAGCCCATTTTATTCCACCCCCAGGGACACCTTCCACTATCCCAGGTTGCTCCAACCCTCTGAGAAATAAAATTTTTCCTATTCAAATATAATCTAAATCTCTCCCTTGTCCTCCAAATACTTTTGATGCTCCATTACTTTTCTTTTTCTTACATGAACTTTGAAGTGCCCAACAATTCCCTGGGATCACAAAGGGGCTCCACAATCCCTGCCTGGCTCTGTGAGGCACAAATCCCAGTTCCCACCTATGGAATGGCCACATTTTGAATATAAAACCTTGCAGACATTTAGGAAAAACACCAAACACTGCTTGGAGACACAAATTACAATCTCATTTTCGTGGCTTTCCTTTCTAGCACTGAAAAACCTCCAAAATGAGAAATGCTCTCAGAAATCACAGTCCTGGGGTTTCAGAACTAATAAGAAATTTTAGCTTCTTAAAAAGCATCACTTGCAAAGCACTCAGTGAAAAGGAGTTTTTATTTAGTTACCACTTGCACATTATTAATCTGTTTAAGTCTATCAAAGCAATTAGCCAGGATTCTCCTGTATCATCTAATCAGATACAAATGTTGCATCATTTTTTTTTTTTTTTTTTTTTTTGGGAATGCTTTCCCAGTTTGAAAAGCAGCATTCTCCTGACTAATTAGATCAGTGGTGAATACTTTATGAGGGCCTATTTTTAGGCCAGTGATTCAACAAACAAAAGTGCCTGAAGTAGGAAGGAAACCTTGAATCCCTCAGGATTTTTTTCCTTGGGGTGGTGGCCAGGGCCATGGCACAGCTCTACCCATGATTTACTCATGATTTACTCATGATTTACTCATGATAAACACAATATACTCGTGATATACTCCAGCCTTCAGGCTGAAAACAGATCTCACTTGTAAACAGATCTCACTTGTAAATACAGATTTATAAATTTTGCCACAATCAGAGAATTGCTCTGAATGACTTAATTAAAGTGAGCATTTTAAATTGCCCCAGTGCCAGCTCACTTCACACCACTCCAACCAGCTCTGATATGATTTCTAACTTTTAAAGCAGTTTTATACCCATGACAAGGTTTCAATGCTCTTATTTTATACCACTCTTGATGCTGTGGAATTTTTTTTAGGGTTGGAATTTAACCACTCTATCAAACAATTGCCTGGAGGTGTCCAAGGAACACCTGGATGCAGCACTCAGGTGCCCTGGGCTGGTGACAAGGTGGGGATTGGCCACTCCTGGAGGCTTTTTCCAACCTGGATGATTCCCTGACAGCCCTTTGGATGAATTCCCCCATAAATAACAAAAATCCATGAGGATTCCAGGCCCCTGTCCCTGCTCTCCATCCTCTGGATTTTCCCAGCACGTGCATGGCCAGAACCCTGTGGGATTTCTTCTCCACTGCAGCCCTGCCATGCAGGAACCCACACCAATAAAACAACAGGAAAATGATTTTCCTGGAGGAAAAACTGATTGATGGCCACGGGATCCATGATCATTTAGGAGCTTTTCACATAAATCCCTTTGCTTGCAGCATTTTGGATCAGGGGGCTGTTAATTAAAAAGATATAAATCTGATATCCTTCCCACCAGGGAAAAAAATCAAGAGATTCCTCAATTTTGGAGATTTAATTGTGCCAATAAAGTCATGCCAGGCAGTGGATAACTGGGCTGAGGTGGGAAGGAGCAGGATTTTTTTAGGAGCCCTTCTGGGTAGCACCAAACCCAAAAATCTTGTCCCAGACTTTTAACCCATCTTTCTGTGCAATTCCCAAAGCTGGGAGCTTGGAATGAAAGAATGGATAAAGTCCCTCCTCTTAAAAAATACAGAGATCTCTGAAAAGCTTTGCACAAAAAAAAAAAAAAAAGGCAAAAAAAAAAGGCAGAAAAGAAAAGGATTTTGCTTTTAATGCTCATCCCTGACTGTTCACTATGGATTGATTAATATTTATTTATAATTTAATGACATATTTATTATTTTCATTCCATGGATGCTCTTCCAGGCTTTCCACCACGTGGATTTTTTTTTTCTTTCCAAGGGGAACAGGTCAGAACTGTGACACAGATCTATTTTGTGTCAGCACGATGGCAGCACTCAGATTTTGTCCAAACTAAAATTAATATTTGGTGTGTACCAGAAATCAGCTAAGAATGATGTCACTGTTATCCAAACCCTCCCTAGGCTTATTAAATTATATTAAATATTATGAAATTGAATATTATTGAGCAATATGTTAATGAGAAGTGGAGAAACTTCACATCCACTTTATTTTAGGGGAATTTGGATAAAGAAATGAGGAATTTTCTTTCAATTCTCGTGTTTCAGGCTTCCCAAAAAAGCTGATCTATTCAGCACAGTTCTGCAAGGTTTTTATACTGATTATATGAATTTCAGGAATCTTTGATAGAGGATGTTGTGAAAATATCTAATAAACAGATGCAGAAATTGAGGAAGAAATAACTATTTGTAAGTGTTCAGTTCTGCTGTACATTACTGCCTTAGAGGTTACCAGGGAAATGCAAATTTAGGAAAAATAAAGATTTCATTTAAAAGGAAAAAAAAAAAAATTGAACAGAACTCTTTCAAAAACTGACCATGAAAATTCAGTTAGATTCTAACCAAACAATTAAAAAACAGGAAAAAAAATTAAGATTCCTGGAAATCTGGGGAAAGGCTCCAAGCACTGGAATAACAATTTTTGAATAGCCCCCAGATCTCCATTAATTTTGAGACCAAAAATGAAGCGATAAATGGCAAAAATCGAGCAATAAATGGCAAAATTGAAAACGTTTTCAATAAACAATATCAACCCTCCTTTGTACCACACACCTGAAATTGAGGACAGAGCAACATTTCAATAATTTGAATTATTCAGCCCGAGTTCCTGTGCAGGAGAATGTCAGAACTGTAGCAAGATTGCAAATTAAACCCATAAATTATGCTTTTGTGCCAAAGTAGTAATCACGTGGCCTGTACTATTTTTAGACCCTTGGAATTTTTTTTTTTTTTTCTCCAAGTGCTCCTTTTTTTTTTTTTCAACTGTTTATTGAATTACGTAGCTCTGCTCAGCAATTTCCCTGATGGAAATACACTTAAGGTATTAAAAAATAGATGAGAACAATAAAAATCAGCTTTTCAGACACCTCAATGCAAACCCTCCTGCCTTGTCTGGCATAAATGGAATAATATTGGAGAGTGTGGACCCTGGGATAATACAAATCTGATTAATCTCTCCATTAGCAGATAATTACTTACTAATTGAATGTAGAAGTATATTTGGAGAATTTGGCCCCACTGTTTTATTTGAGTTTTCTCTGTTTTCTAACAAAAAAAAAAATATGCAAAAGTTCAAGGATATATTTTTTTAAAAAGGTGTTTTTAATCCTTTTAAATGCCAAATGTTTTTTTCCTTGCTGTAGCAGAGATTTATTAGTTATGAGTTTAATCATTTTTAAATCAATCTCGATGAAGATTTGTATACATGACCTTTCCTTCTCCAGCCCCTTTTTCTACTCACACTGCTCTGAGTCAGCTCTTTCCTCAATTCACCACTTGATTTCAAAATATTCTTGCTCACCCTGCCATTAAAACATCACCTTTGTTTTGTTATTTAAAAGCTTTGAAACCACGAAGGCCCACAGAAAATAATTGCTAATGTATTAATTAAGAGTAGGACAGGGGATTGACATGAAAATTTAAAAATCCTGACCTTTTTCCTCATGAAGCATTAGATTGAAGGTGGGTCTGTTCATCTTGTTCACTCCAAGCTGGAAAAGAATCAGTTAAAATAAAAAATAAGCATTAGTGAGCAACACACTCCACTTAGGAGGTTAAAGATTCCAATATTAAATGACTCTTAATTATTTCTTCATATTTAGAAACACTTAGAAAGGTTTCTTAGGATAAATGATGAAATATCTATTTCCACTCCTTGCTTTGTACACATTTCATTTCTATCCAACATCACAACATGAAAAAGTTAAAAAAAAACTTTAACTCAGTTGAAAAACTGAGAGTGTATGATTTCTTTTTGCAAAATCAGCCTTACTCTATTTAATCTGAATTCTGGCAACACAAATGATCAAAATTCTTGCCTTTACACCCCCCTCCCCACTTTTAAATAAAATTTTGGGCTTCAGGAGTGGCTGGCTGCCCCAACCCCTTCACTCAGATTTACTTTTCAGCAAACCAAGGTTATTTTTAGCCCACTAAAAGGAGCAAAAGTGCCTCAAAGTTGGTGTCTGTGTATTTTGGGGATGAATTCTTTACATGACAACGATCAGACATGTTCACACCATCACCCTCACCTTAATAAAGATAAATTTCCTTGGCCAATAAAGTGTGAGGAGAGGAGCCTGGCTCCTGGCAAATGAAACATTTGATTTTAGGATAAAACATTCCCTGCTTCAGAGCAGGGCTGCTGAAAAATTCCTTGGAGGGGATTTGCCATCCAAACACAACAAATTCATTTTTAATGCAACAAAGGTGATACCTGGTGGTGACCTGGTCAGCTCTGCCCTGACTTTGCACTGAAAAAAACCTGATTTTCCTGCTTGAGAAATCCCCCCAAAGCAGAGACAGAAAAAGTTTGATTCTCTCGAGAAGGAGCTGAACAAAAGGGTGAAGCACAGTCAAGCTGGACAAGCATAAGGGAATTCCACCAGCTCATCAAAGCAGGGAAAAGAAAAATGAGAGTAAAGCCCAAAGGCAGCCAGAAATTAAAACCATGTGGCCCTTTAAGGATGAAGCACATCCAAGAGTTGAGGAACAAAGCTCCAAAAAAGATAAGAGCCTGGAAAATTCACTGCTTCCATCCCAGCTGAAAGACAACATATATCTTAAATTATAACTCCAAAAGTTCTTTATTCTCTTAAAGTGCTCCCAAACAACGGCTCTGGAATTGCCTAATGCAGATATTGAGGATGTTCTGCTCCAAAAAATGAATTATTGGGGAAAATGTGGGCAAAGAAGCACTCAGGCAACTCTTCATGCCCACATATTTAACATTTGTGCTGCAGGGATTTATTTCTCGTGTTCCTCTGCACCAGCTCCTGGACTCAGCCAACTTGAACCCCAATTTCACTCTACTCGAAAGAAGAGCTTCTCAAAGCATTTTATTTCAGAAAATAAAAGTCCTTTGGGTCATTTTTACTGCACACCTTCAACTGAAAGGTGTTGTCAGGAATGGAAAAGGTTTGCAGGGAAAGGAGACAAATTTATTTCCAAAATTAAGGAGACAGAATTAAACTGAGGATGTGAACAGAGGGATCTCAGGAGAGCAAAAATCTCAGCCCATGGCCAGTGGGGAAAGTCAAAATTACTGACATTTTCTCTGGAAGCTCCTTCTGTGTGTGTTTTAAAAAGTTTCTTGACAGTGATAGGTAAAATATCCCAGTTTTCCATCCATATTTGCGGTCAGATTTGAGGTAAAACAAAACCCCAAAACCTCTGGCCTGTTTTCTCTTTCCATCTCTCCTAAATTCCACTTGCTGCAAGCTGAACTTGCTTTTTAGTTTGTTGTTTTTTTTTTTTTTTAATCTACAGAGCAACCCCCACCACTGCTTTGATAAAACCCCCTTATCTCTTTTTTTCTGCCCATCCTACAGTGTTCCCTTTTTTCCTACAATAAACAAACCCAACCCTTTCAGCTGTTCTTTAAGAGCCCTGATTTCTAAATCTGGCATGGGCTGCTGATCTGCTTTGCATTCCTCTGGCTAATATCAAGTTAAATGAAATGTATTTATTAACATTTAATCAATAGACATTAATTTTAAAATAAAGGAAGAATAAATATTTAAATTTTAATATTTAAAAAAAAAAAAAAATTATTTTTTTATTATAAGGGTAGGTCTAGTATTGCAAAACACCTCCTGCCTTTTGATCTCACTAAGAGCAAACACACACCAAGGAAATCTGGGATATTTTTAAGGAATGAAGAGATTCTATTGGAAGGAGAATCCTAAAATTGTTGGAGGGACCTTAAAGCTCATCCCAGCCCACCCCCTGCCTTGGGCAGGGACACCTTTCACTATTCCAGGTTCCTCCAACCTGGCCTTGGACACTTCCAGGGATGAAGAATCCACAACTTCTTTGGGAATCCTGTGCCAGGGAAGAAAAGATTTACATACAATTCCACCAAGGGAATTTTAGGAGCTCTTGTGTCAGCTCTCCCTAATCAGGGACAGCTCTGAAAAAAAGGATTCCAGATGAGCTGTGACCATGAATGATCCTGTGGGAATGCTGCACACATCAGTTCACAGGGGATCAGACAGAATCCCACATTTCCTCTGAAGAGCAAAGTCCTGCTAAGAATGAAAATGTGTTTAAAATCCTTATTTTGATCCAACAGATATTGTACATCCACTCCAGTGACTAAGATACCCAACACTGCTGTAGATGCAACTTTCATTTAAAAATAAAAACACACATTCCTTCAACTGGGCCACTTCAGATTAGGGATCTCTTCAGCCTTTTCTGGAGGGATTTAAGAAAGCTTTGGAGAAATCTTAAAGCTCTGGAATTAGCCTGGTATTTATAGCTCCGTTTCCAAGTGTGTTCTTTGAGCTTCCTAGGCCGTTCCTTTTCCCCATCTGCTGGTTGTTGACATGGTGTAACCTTGTATTTTGCTTAGGAAAATCTAAAAGAATCTGAGTATTTGATTTGAGATTGTGCTGGACAGGTCTGGCTCCATCTCAGGCAGCTCCACTTTGCTGCTCCAACATCATCCAGGGCAGGAATGGGTCCTGCAGATTTTCCAACAGAGAACTGCAGTTCTATTGTTTGATGAAGTCAAAATATATTACTCCCAGTTATGACTAATGCTCCATCTGAATCACAGCAGCACAAAATGGTGCCTTTTTTCCCCATTAAAATGCTGTGCTTCACATGCTGGCTGGATACAATCTCTTAAATTGAGGTCAGGAAAGTTTTTTTTTCTTTGTTCTCTTATCAGAAAGTCCATGTTTGGGTGCATTGTCTCCCTTCCACCAAACTGCTGAACTGTTTACTTGTCTACTTCAGCACCATCAAATGTTGAAGATGCCTGATCTTCTCTTTGTTTTTTTTTTTAAATGTTGCCTCAAATATTTTGCCTTAAAACTTTGCTGCCACGGTGTAAAACTACCAAATAATAAAAAATAAAAATTCAAAAGTTTCCCAGCTCAATAAATGCACCGATTTACCTTAGAATACTCACCTACATTGCTTCTCATGGTCTTGCTTCAGGTTATCTTGGGGATCTTTGAGGTTTTTTAGAATTCCTGCTGCACTTTGAGCTTGGCTTTAGACAGTCTCCTGTGGTGCTCTGGATGATGGGCTATGTCCATTGGGGCTGGCTCCTTGCCTCCCTCCACCCCTCATCTGAGGAACTCCTGCACCCCACTTACATCTGCTGGGATAATCACAGCATCTCAATTAAAACAAATGTTTTTATTCCACTTTTCTGGATTGTTTTGTAAGCCCCTCCACAATTACTTGGTAGCATGAACAAAGTAAGATTTGTTTTCTGAGGAATGGCTTTGAGTGGAACTGAAGATGCCTTTTGACTCGTACTGACCCACACAAAAACCCTCCAGCTGAAGACAAAAAGCTGAATTTTGGAGCTGTGATGCTGCCAAAAGGCCTTGGTGAGGTAGAAGGTTCCACCAGCACCAATATGAGCTACAAATGATGAACTAAAAATGATAATTACAAATGGTGAGCTACAAATGGTGAGCAACAAAGGATGAACTAAAAATGGTAATTACAAATGGTGAACTACAAATGGTGAGCAACAAATTATGAACTACAAATGATGAACTAAAAATAATGAACTAAAAATGATAATTACAAATGGTGAGCAACAAATGGTAATTACAAATGGTGAACTACAAATGGTGAGCTACAAATGAGTCTTGGCTCAGCTACAGGACATTGGTGAATCCCCAGATGAAACAGAAGCTGTTGGATCATGGAATCCCAAAATAGTTTGGGATGGAAGGGGCCTTGAAATCAGCTGATTCCAGCTCCTGCCATGGCAGGGACACCTTCCCCTAGTCCAGGTTGCTCCAAGCCCCATCCAACCTGGCCTTGGCTCATTATTCCCAAACTCCTGCCTGTTCCTGGGGCCATTTCTGCCCTTTCCAGAGTTCAATCCTTCAATCCTTCCAGCACTGATTCCCTGCTGGAATCCCTCTGACCCCAAAAGGAGCCACCAGCCTGCCCAGGAGCTGGAATTAATTAATGGGATTCTTCCAGAGGTGAAATGGATTGGAGCTCATCAGGTTAAAGTCATACCCCAAAGAGTTAATGGGGCCTTTAAACCCTCAGATGTGAGAGCCTGAGGACTCAGCACAGGGCACAGTTGGGCATTAAATTCACAATAATTGGGGGTTTCACATTTTTCTCCAAAATAAATCTTCATTAAACCAAATGCAACATCAATGATTTTTGAATCCTTCAGAAAATGGAAAGAATTAATTCTGATTTTCATATCACCTCTTTGGAGTCTCTTTTAAAGCCATTTATCAAGGTCTGGTTTGTTGTTAAAACCTTCTCCTATCACAGAAAACCCTAATAGAAAATGGTAATGAAAAATTTCAGATAAGACAAACAAACATGGTATAACACAACCCTGTGACAACAAAAGTCACAAAGTGCAATGGCTTTGAAACCAAATACAGCATTTCCTGTGATGACTGAAATATCTTGATGAGGTTTAGAAGCAAAACCTGCAGTTTGGCTTCACTGATTTCATCAGTATCCCCAATTTAACTGAGTTTTCAATTGATCTCTCCAATTTAAAGGCAAAATTAGGGCCCAGCACTTTGGTGCAATGACTCTTGGCTCTCTCAAACTGCATTTACCAACCTTTCAGGAATGGTTTTTTTCACATGCAAACTAATTAAAATAAAAAAATTATTAACTCTGTAAAAAACATGACTTTATAAATGACACCCTATAAATTATGAACATATATTTAGATTTTCTTAAGCAGTGGGGCACTAGAAAACTTCAATGTTTAGGCTCTAGAGAGGGTTTATCTGTTTTTAATACCAAGCATTAACAAGGAACATTCAGTCCATAAATACATTGAATATACAGATATTACTGAACAGAAGTATTTCAAAACATGATCATTTTATGCAGATTATTCATATAATTATAATTTATCTTCACAGTAACAAAAACAGATAGAAAGATGCTATAACCTACCACTAAAGAATTTGCATAAAAATGTATTTTAGATCATAATTCCACTATGGATTTAACGTTCTTCATGTAGAATTATATATTAATGTTTAAACACATTGAAAGGTATTGATCAGAGATATTTTTATGAAGAATTCCCCATGAGCACAGAATGCTCATCACAGCAACTACTGTA
The DNA here is from genome assembly GCF_052056855.1 of Sturnus vulgaris. Classification (NCBI taxonomy): domain Eukaryota; kingdom Metazoa; phylum Chordata; class Aves; order Passeriformes; family Sturnidae; genus Sturnus; species Sturnus vulgaris. The sequence goes on along the minus strand of NC_142249.1, from coordinate 39,826,725 downwards.
AAACTCTAATTTACTGGAAACAATTCCAATGGATGGATGGATGGAAGAGCCCAAGAATAAAACCTGAAGTCACAGCAGGGCTTAAAAAATCTGGGTCACATGGCCAGTGCTGAGGGGAAAGGAGCTTCCCCTAAAGGCCACGAGAAATCAACAGCAGAGCAATGAGAATTCATTTAAATGAATAATCTGATTGTGAATTTATCAAAATTAAACAGCAACAAGCAATTAATGATAAAATCATCAGCACTGAGCGTATGGGCATGGACTTACACAGTGACTACAGAATTTGGGGTTTTTTTTTTTTTGATTCCATGCACATCCCTAACAATAAACTTCCCAAAAAGTTGCAGGAATCCAGTGGTGCCTTTATCTCTGGGGGAGGCACATCTGTTTTTTCAGGGCCTTTTTGCTGTCTCCTTCCTTTGTGAGCTTCCTATTTACATAACAAGTCTGTGCTAACAGATTAAAAAAAAAATCCTCTCCCCATCTAATCTCAACAGATACAAACAATATTCTTACAACTACAATATCTGGAGGAGCTAAAATTAAAGATACTTTTTATGAGCAAACATGAAAAATACCAAAAACTGTTACTCCTGTAAGAGCAACAAACTGAACTTTTTAATTGTGTGCTGTCACAAATGAGTAAAAAAGAGGGTGGCAGTCAGCCAGTTCTCTTTTTACTTCAGCTGGGTTTTAAAATGCATTTCTTCTAAATCAAACAACTTGATTATTGGCTGTTGCTCAGGTTATTTTTCTTCTTTACTCCATGGCATAACTGAAAAACCTCTCCTCCAAACCAGTTAATTCCAAATTAAAGCCATGAGCTCCAGGCTGGAAAACAACAGCAGCACCTTTTATTTGGGAGCATCCACTTCTGTCTGATTTTCTTTACAGTAATTGTTATTTTTAGTCTGTTAGGGGGAAAAGTCACACAAAATTACATTTATTCATTGCACTGTCTTTAATTTCAGAGCAATCAGAGAAGCCCAGAGGGGTTTGGGTGGGAAGGGACCTTAAATCCCATCCATTCCCACCCTGCCATGGGACCCCTTCCACTCCAAGCCCTGCCCAACCTGGCTCTGGACTTTCTCATGGCTTTGGGTTTTTAAAGAGACAAGAGCAGGAGTTGGTTGTGTAAAGCTTTTTATTCCATGAATGTATTAATCTTGAAGCCACAGTTCAGAATATTTAAGTTTATGCTAAAGTTTTTTGGCCTAGAGTCCTGAGCAGAAGTAACAGCAGCATTTGTAGCTTTCTTCTTTTTATATTTTTCCTTTTTTTTCCTTTTTTTTTTCCTTCTTATTTTTTAATTTTTTTTCTCTCTGTGTGTTTTCTTACCTCAATACAGGGGATTTTTATTTATAAATCATTCAATCAGCTAAAACCACAAATGTAAAATATTTTTTCTACACCTATCAGAATTTAATTTTTCAAGTACGAAAGTAGGGCCAGTTTTCACCTATAATTTAAGCATACAGTTTTATCTATTTATGCAAACGGTTTTATTTATTTTATTTAGAAATGTAAGCAATGTTTTGCTACGTTTTTGTTATGTTTAGGGCCATGTTGCTGAACTTTAAGCTAGGATTTGGGGCTTTTTATTTTTTTAAGGTGCTTAAAGTGTATTTTTATTTACTTAAAACTAAGACTTTCACTTCATATTTATGTGGCTTAATATATTTTAATATCTTTAAATATTCTTTATATATTCCAACACCTGGCCTTGGACTTCCCTGGGCTGTCAGAAAGAGAAGTAAAGGGAAAATTCACCTACCTGAAATCAGGAAGACTGGTGGGTGTAATCCTTTGGGATTTGATGGTTCTCAGAACTTTTGGGAAGAATTACAGAAGTGCTGTTTTTTGTTTGTTTTTTTTTTTTTTTCAAGTTCTTTGTGGTTTTTGCCCGTTTTGTTGCAATAAAGCCTCTTCTTCCTGCAAGAAAAATCCACGTGGTACTAAAGGGAGATGTGCAGAAAAGCAAATTATTCCTCAATTCCCTCTGGAAGGATTTTTAGGGTCCAGCTCTGCTATCCTCCCCTGCTTTCCACTTGGAGAGAATTTCAGGCTGTAAAAAAACCAGAGCCCACACAGCTGGAGAATGGAGAAAAGGACTTGCAAGTGAGATATTCTTGAGAGCATCCACCACAAAACTCCAGAGAACTAAAATAAGAAAAAGACGCCCAGTTTTGCTTATTTATATACACATCTCTTTTTATATACACTCACACACATGGACATTTCTATAAATTAATATAAACCCCCCCCTCCAAAGCAGTTTAGAACCATTGAAAGTAGGTTATAGACTTCCAAACTTTATTTTTTTTCCCCCAATTTTCCCCCTAAACCAAGCAGAATTCTGTGACTTGATGGCAAATCATGACCTCGGTCTCAGCATTGCCTTGTATTTAATTTTATTCCTATAACCAGCATAAAAAGTGGGTGAAAATACACATTATTATGCTTGGAGTAAGCACAGGGCTCACAGAATTTTCAGGTTTCCCCAAATTCAACCTCAATCCAGAAGGCCTGGCCTAAATCAGGGCTCTGCTACCTCCTGAAATTTATTTTTTTTTTTTTTCCTCACTCCTCCATTTCCCTGAACTTTGAGACAATTGCAGAGGAGGGGAATCCCCGAGGTGCTCAGCCAGGGGACACAAGTCATCCCTGTGCTCCAAGGCTGGTCCCTCCTGGATCAGCCCAGATTTGTGCATTTCTGCTGGATTAAGTCTTAACCCAGATCTTCCCTAATCCCCGTGGCTGCAGGAATGCTGGGGCTGCAGCAGCAAGGAGTGACACACGGACACGAACGAGAAACTCCCGAGTGGAAAGAGCAGCAGCAGCCACTTGGAGAAATCCAGGATTTTTGCTCATTTTATTTCTGAGGCCTGCAGCGCTGAAAAATCTGTGTTTATGGGAGAATCTCGGTGTATTTGTTGTTTAATAAAAGTAATGTTTATCTATTTACAGCTTCCTAATTCTAAATTTTAACTGTTACAACGCCAAAGAGCAAGGGAAATATCTAAAAAAAAAAATCTGACTAGTGTTGGAAACAATCTTGCTTCCATTGTGTTAGAATTCCCATTTATTATCTGAGTATTTGCTAGACATTGGTATCTGGAGAAAATGAAGTTAAAGCAGAACAGATGGCAAAAAAAAAAAAAAAAAAAAAAAAAAAGAAGCAGCAGCAGCTATCCCACCTTGCAAGGCTACCTTGGCAGGAACATATGGCCTTTTCCTGGGCTTCTGTATGACAACAAGTTGGCCAGATGAACAAAACTTCAAAAAAAATGAACTGTAACTGCCTAACACCACGGACCACGTGAAAAAAACTCAAAGCAACACCAAAAAGCAGGCAAGTGAATTCAGAAATCAGCTGGAAGGCCAACAAACTATCACATTTCCTTAAATTACGTGTTACACGGTTATAAATATAATATGCTGGTCTATTTCTAGATAGGTATGTGATATTTAGAAAGGTAACTCACTAACATATTTACATTGTGATATATAGATATAAGGAACAATTTTCAAAGGTTTGGCAGTGCAGTCATTTGTTGCTTTGAGCATATAAGATGTAAGAAGGGATATAAGCTATTTTTTTTTTCTGTCTCCAGTTACAGGAAAAAAAAAAAGTTTTAATTTGCAAGAGGGAAAAATTAGACATCAGTTTAGTCAGTATTTCAGTTCTATAAATCCTGAGTAGCTGACACCTCTGCCTGCAGTTGGGACATTCCCCACATTTTGATAAAGTTCATACTCAAGATTTAGACCCACAAACTCTGGAGAATAAAGGTCTCTCCAACAATCACACCTCCCAGTTTATTTGGGTTTTCTCAAAACATCTTAGAATGAAATTTGAGGAATAATTTACGAATTATTTTCATTCACCTGTAACACAGCACTTTGAAAACTTGATTTGTTTCCCTCAGCCCCTTTGCACACCTGGAGTACAAGCATTGCTGTTTCCTGGCTCACAATGGAAATGGAATCAACTTTTCTCCTTCACTGATCTTTAATTTAATAGAGAGATAACTGAGAAGCTGAGGAGAGCTGAGGAGATGAACAAAGAATTTGAGCTCTGTATAATGGCAATTTGTCTTCTCTCCCATTTCTTCTACACAAATGTTGCTAAAGGTACAAAAGAACGAGTTAGTAAAAAATTCAGTTGTTACTACTCCATACTTAAAAATAATCGATTTTTTTAAATCACAGAACCCCAGAATGTTTGGGTTGGAAAGGACTTTAAATCCCATCCAGTCCCATCCTTTTCCATGGGCCAGGATGCTCAGGTTCTCTCTTTAGGTGTCATATAAAATATAAAATATTCCCCCCCCAAAAAGTGAAGACATTTGGTAAAATAAACACATAAAATTAACACATAAAATTAATATATAAAGTAAAATAAAATAAAATAAAATAAAATAAAATAAAATAAAATAAAATAAAATAAACAGGAGTGTCCACTCTTTCCTCCTGCCCCTCCAGCTGCTCCTGTGCTTCCACACTGCTGGAACATTTCTTCCATAGGCAAAGTTAACTCAACCCACCAAAACAAATCTCAATTTCTATCTCCTGACTCAGATTATTTCATGTCAATACATTTTTGTGGCTCAAGATCAGAACTTTTTCCATTTCTCCACCATGTACACAACTCTACCAATACCTGGATAAGCAAAGGCACAGCACAAGGAGAAGAAAAAGGTGCCTGGACTTCCAGAGCAATCTCTCATCCCCAAAACCCCAAACTCATTAGGAGAGAAGAAATTTCATGCAGCAAGCACACCAAGAGTTTATATTTTTGCCTCATGACACTTTATCATCACATAATAAAGTCTCTTCTTTTAGGCATGACATGATGCCATTGTTTAAAATTAAATCCTCCCCAAAGCAAATAACATAAACTTAGCTAAACTGTGTTACTTCTTATTTAAAAATTCTTGGCACAAATCTCCAGAAACTGGCAAATCTTGATTATTTTAAACTCTCTTGCAGGGCAGATGCTGCCATGGGAGCAGAGAGGAGACTCCAGCAGATTCTGCTCTGGATTCAGGTTCCAACTGAAACCATCCTGAAACTGGAAAGGCTGAGAAAATTCAAAATGAATTTCCACAGGGAAGGAATTTCATCCCAGTCCCATCCCTGCCTGCTCCAGGCCACCTCTGTCATTGTCACTCCACTTCCTCCAAGTCATTCTTTCCAAGTGATGCTGCTAATTAGTACAACTAATTGTCCAATTCATTGATAAAAGTATCAGGAAGGTATTTGAATAATCCCCAGGCACAGGGCTCCTAAAGCAGAATTCAGTCTCTGGAATTCTGATTCTATTCTTGCTAAGGTTAATGGATGATTTCCCACTGAGTTGAATATAATTCACACTGGATCACTCCTGAGTCTATATTTATATTAAAATGCCCTACTATTTCAATCTGTTTGATCGTTTTTAAAATATCCATCTTATTTATTCAGAAATAGAGCTCAAAATTCTATAAAAATTTAGCCTAGGATTGAATGAGTTTTCAGAAAGCTTTGAGAAATTTTATAAAGTCTGGGTTTAAGGTATTTCTAAGTAAATGGGACTAAATAATGAAATCTTCCTCTGATTTTTAGAAATATGTATCACAACAGCACTAAGGGCAAAGAAAAATATTAAATATTATTAATGACAAATGCACCAAATGGCACTGGGGAAAAGCACAGTAAAAACAAGGATTTTAAAGGTGTCAAGGTGTTTGACAGCAACTCAACAACAGGAATAACCAAATTCCAGATTTTTAAAGTGTAAACTGAAGGATTTTCACATCAGCAGAGCACACAGAGAAAAAGAATCCAAGAACAAGACTTTCAGTAGCAGCCAACACACAACTTGGTTAAACCTAAATTTGTTTTTTTATTTCACGATTTTATATGAAGTTTTCTCTATGACTAAAAAAAAAAAAAAACTTTCAAGCTGAAGAAACTTCTAATATACAAGAAGATGAACAATTTTAATTGCTTTGCTTAAGTTAAGCTATATTAATTCTAATATAATAAAGAATGGAATGGAATGGAATGGAATGGAATGGAATAGAAATAGAATAGAATAGAATTCAATAATTAAAATACAAGTTTAATAACATTACAGCCTTACAATTTTGTATGGCCCTAAGAACAGTGAATGGAAAAATGTCAATTTAATGACTGAATTCTTCCTCCTTCACAGAAACCACAATTAAAGTGTCCCAGTTCCTTCATTCTCAGCCTGTTTTTTACACTTTCAGGCATAATAAAAGATGAAGTTTCTGACCCCTGAAGCTTTTGTTTCCTCTCCTGTACTTGCAAACTTCCCTAATTCAAAGGGCTGGCAGGAAGGAGTTAATGGGAGCTTCCAGATGAGTCCATGGCATCCATTCAGAGAGAAAAACTTGAAATTCCTCCAGAATTGCATCAGATTGGAATTGATGGCCAATGAGATGCTGGGAGATGAGAAGATTGCTGCTCCATCCCAGTGCTCCAGCACTGAGCTGAGAGTGAGGAACCTTCAGCTTCCTGCAAAGTTGTGCTCAACAACTCAGAGAACTCCTCCCAAATTCTGGGAAGCAGCCTCGGTGTCACGTGTGACAAGCTGGACATGCCAGGTGCAGGGAGCTGGATGTGATCTGCCAGGACCTTGAAGGGCAGGAAGGCACTGGGAATGTCATCCAGGTGTTGGGGTCTGAACTGGGATCTGTGCTCCACACCAGGGAAACAGAAATGCGTTTTCTGCACGTGGCTTCACCCTGAAATTTCTTCCTCACCTTAAAACCCCTGTGAGCTGCTGCTCCTCCAATCACACTCTCCTGTATTTCAGGATTTTTTGGGGTCTGTTTTTTTTAAGCAGATCCAAACCAAGCCCAATTTAAAGGATCTGAATGGTCCCATCCCCTTCAAAAAGCTCAAGGCTGAAAGTAATTCCATACACAAAGAACTTGGTTGGATTTTAAAAGCACCTTTCAAGGGACGCCAGGGGAGAAAACTTCAATCTGCTTTGTTGCAATGTGTGAACGTGCAAAAGTGACAACCAAACCTAAACAAAACTGGGACTTAAAATAACCTCAAACTGGAATTCTACTTTTGCCCTCTCTTGGGATGAATGTGATCAACGAGAGTGAGGAACAGGACCTTCATTTGAGCAACCAAAGTCTTAGAGAATGCCAACAAAACACGGTTTTGAGCAAAAAGACAAAATGAAGCCATTCTGTAAATGGTTTGAGAGCATAGAAAATGTCCATTTTAGCTCCTGCCCACGTGCAGAGAACAGACAGAAACATTTAGTGTGGACAATAAGAATTATCCCTTGATAATGCAGTATTTCTCCCTAATATCAATAGCCTGAAAACCAGTAAGAGCATCTTCAATTTTCCATGAAATTGAGATCTGAGCACACATTGGGGCTCTAACACCATCAGTGAACAGATTTTACATCAGGTGAGTTTCCTGCTTCATGGCACCATCCCAAACTTTTAGCAGCCTCATAATAGATATGTTATATAATAATTGTAATAATAAAATTATTATTATCTTGATAGTCTGCATTAGCAGCTTCAAATAACAGTGCCCAGGTCCTTCCTCAACTCAGGTCCCTGCAGGTTAACATTTAACTGGTACTAAGTGGAAGGACTCAATTAGGAAATCTCAAGTAGGGTTACAAAGAGTCAACACAAGGCAGATACAGGCTCCTGAATTATTTATTTTCTGAACTATAAACATGTCCTCTGCTAAACCAGAATTAAGAATCTACTCATGCAGGCAGATGCTCATTTTGCACATTAGGGCTTCACTACAAAGTGGTGTAAATTTACTCAAAGTAAGAATTTATCCTTAAACACACATGAAAATGTCTGAGATGGACACACACCGAGTAATTTGGCTTTTAGTGCTGCAGGACAGCCCAACTGAGCACATGGTGGTGAACACAGGAGAGTAAAAAAAGTTTGTTCCTCAGCACCTTCAAGTATTTGAGGCAACAGATAAAAAGGAGCAGCTTAAATTTTCCCTAATAGATTTTGGGTTTATTTGTCCAAAGAAACACTAAATACAGAAAATATGAATTCAGCTGGAATAACACTGTACTCTTATATTCTTCAAATTCTCATCAAGGGCTATTACTGTACCTATTTACCAAAATATTTCGTATCAGTGTTTCTTCCCACTTGATGTAACCACGTCATTTTGTGTCAGAATTAATGTGACAGCACAAACATCCCTTCTGCTTTATTAATTGAATTAATTGTCTTGCTCCAAACTCCCAAACCCACAACGAGCTCTACACTTGTTGCAACCACACCCTGAAGTCTGGGCTTTGCGAAAAAAAAAAAAAAAAAGTCTCAAAGCTGCAAATAAAAAAAATGTAGGATGGAATTGCTGGCTGGCACAGGGTGCCCATGGAAGCTGTGGCTGCCCCTGGATCCCTGGAAATGTCCAAGGCCAGGTTGGACAGGGCTTGGAGCAGCCTGGGATAGTGGGAGGAGTGGATTGAGATGAGTTTTAAGGTTCTCCCAACCCAAACCAAACCATCCTGTGATTCCACGGATTTCTGTATAATTCTGTACAATTTCTGTACCTCTGGATAAATTCTGCCAGTAAAAGTTTGATAAAAATCCATTTTTGCAGCGCATTTTCCAGCTGCTCTTTCTGAATACAGAAGACACAAAACCAATAAAGAGGAAAAGAATCTTGTTTTAACATTTACTTTCAAATTTTTGTGTGATCAGCAGCAGGAGATGATTTGGGAAGGGCCAGGGATGTAACCAGGGGTGTGGAGTCATCGTGAGAAACAGATCCAGCACACCTTCAGAGCAATGATTTTCTCTGCCCAAAACCATTGCAGACACAGGCAGGGACTTGAGAGATGATTCTGGAGAAGCTGAGCCAAGCTGAAAAGTCTCTTCACACAGAATTGAAAATTGTTTTTTTAAAAATTTCCCACTCTTCAAGAGTAACACTCTAAAAAACTTAATCCATGAAGCTTTTTGGAACTACAGCAAGATAATTTAACACGCTGTGCTGCTCTGAAGTTAAGGTCACACATTCTGCCATCGTGTTGTGCATGAATTTTGATTTCCCTCAGCATTATGGTATTTGACATTCATGGAATCATCTCAGGTTAAGGCAAATGGTGAAATGTTGCATCAGGTTGTATTTTAATAACTGGAATCGAGGATTTCAGGTATTTTGTGCATTGCAAAGGCAACATGTGTACATTTACATGCAGTGACTGTTGTATCCAAGGAAAAGCCACTCAGTGATTTACAGCCACGGCACTCAAGCACAATTATCAGCTTTGAAACCCATCAATTTGATTTTTTTTCCCCCCCCCTTTCTTTCTTGCTTTTAGCTGGCACTAGCACAAGGAGTTCTGGCATAGCCTGTTTTCAGTTTGTACACATTTCAAACCAGTGTTGATTTCCTGGGACAGATGATTTAGAATTGCCACGTTCCCTTTAACTGAGCAGGATTTGCAGTAGTAAAAGATTTCTTGGATTTTTAACTGTTGGGCTTCCAGCACTCAAAGCAAGGCTCATTTTCTCTTTCCATTAAAAAGTGACTTTTTCTTTCTCAAACCACTAACAGGGCCAATGTATCTTCTCTCTTCTCTTTAAATTTAATAAAGTGCCAGGGAAAGGACTTAAATCTAGGCTTAGTTTTTGTTCTTTGGAAGGGACAAAAAGGAGCAGGCATCCCATTTATTTTTGGTAGCTTTTGGTGTAACATCAATACAATTTTAACATATTCTGCTATTTTTTAGGCAAAAAGTTACATTGCTGCTCAAGTGCATTCCAAGAGATGCCAGGGAGCTTTCTGAAATATTAATTGTGAAGTTATCAGCTATTAGACTTCTTTCTGGAAGTGTTCTCTGGAATACTGAAATCCTGGTGGTTTTTAACCACTTTCCCAGATTATTCCTTCAAGGATGGGAGGGTGTTCAGGGGCTGGGCTGGAATTCCCAGAGCAGCTGTGGCTGCCCCTGGATCCCTGGAAATGTCCAAGGCCAGGCTGGATGGGCTTGGAGCAGCCTGGGACAGTGGAAGGTGTCCCTGGCCATGGAATGGGATGAGCTTTAATGTCCTTTCCAACCCATCCCATTCCATGATCCCACGATAATCCGGGATGTGAAGCTTTGGGAATCACTGCCCACACCCTGCCTGTGTCCATGGGGAAAGCACACACTGGTGTCCTGCTCCCAAAAATCCAAACAGAACTTCCCACTGAAGGTTGGGGAACCTCCTGGGGAGCCTCCAGGCAGCAGCACAGCTCAGGGTGACTCCAAGGGAATTAAGGGACATGAGGAAAGCTCTGCTCCCACCTCCCAAATCCCTAAAGCTGTTTTTGGACTGGTTCTGGTGAACCCTGAAGCAGCAACAGCAGAAGAGACAGTTTGGTTCCTGTAAAGGATTGGCCAAAGGCTTTCAACCCTGTCCTCCTGTCAGAACCCATCCAGAGGTACCAAATGTGACACCTACTGAAAGTTATTAAAAAATTAAATCACCCTAATTAGGCAGCCAGCCTAATGGCCCTCCCATTCTTTATTAGGTGCTTAGGAAATGACAAAAGGGAAAAAGCACCCAGGCCCTGGAGATCACCAAGCTCTGCATTTGACACCACACCAAGGCCTTGTCTTTGAGATAAAATGCAGGTTTTTCTAATGTTCAAAGGGTGCTTTGAAGGTGTTGCAGGTTTTCAGCTATTTTAGTGTATTTTCTTTAGAAGCACAGATCAGGTTTTTGGTTTATTGCACTATTTTGCTTTCTAGACTTGAAAGCATCAACTCAGCATTCTGAGCTTTCAGAAATATTCTGTTTTCTTTTACTATCAGGCCTTGAGCTGCTGTGAACAAGGACAAACTCAAGATCCATTGGACAAGTCCAGATGTGCCACAGCTTGTCCCACCACTCACTTTTGTTGGCCAAACCCTGAATTTAGTAATTCATTAAACATAAATCATCACGTTGTAGATGTTACAGCAACATCTACTGATAGAAGAATTCATGTTTATTTTCTTTAGACCTTCACAAGAAAACCTCATCAGAAACATCTTCAATACTCCTCCAAAATCTTTATTTTTTACCTTTTATTGAAGCTATAGAATCATGGAAATGAACAACAGGGATGGCTTCAGCATTGACAGAGTTTCTAGATGAGTTCAAGGACAGGTCAGAAGAAATTTAACTGGTTTGGAATCTCTGTCCTAGAGCTCATCTTGCAAAACCTGATGCAGAGTTACCTAAATGTTTGAAAAGAAGAAGAAGGGTCAGGTATTTGGAATAAGAGGCCTTTCCAGAATGCAGGACTGGAACACAGAAATTCAGGACTGAACAATGAAATTCAGTCATTGCAGAGCTGTGTCTGTGATTCTGTGATTTAGGAATGTAACTGAAATGCTTTTTCAGCTCTGCTATCAAGAGTCAGGACTCCAGGATTCAGCAATTCCAGCTGGACAATCCTCAATCTGTCTGCTTTAAAATCACCTTTTTATCATCACTAAATCACATTTAGTTCACTGCTTGAACATACAGTTCAATCCTAGATTCTTATTTTATCCATTTCTATTTCCACCTAAACAAATAATTCACTGGTGTGTCAGTCCAGCACATCTTTTGGATGTTGTGGTTTGGGGTTTTTTTCCCCCTCCCTTTTCAGTGAATACTTCCCATTATTGTAAATATTCCATGAATTTGAATTTAAGCTGAAATTTAAGGAGCACAGCCCTGTTATTCCAACATGGAAGGAAGAGTCTGTAATCCTTGCAGCCTCTCCTTGTCCCCCTTCCCTTCATCCCACTTTTCAAGTTCACATCCCAGGCTGAGGGGCTAAACTGCTTTCAGCTTCTTACATCCTTCTGCATTTAGGGATTGATCACAGAGGAGGAAGCCAGACCCTTCTTTCCTTCCAGCCAGAAATGTAATCCCCCTGACCTGAACCCAAAAATCACTTATGGTTTTAGCTCTTCCTCCAGAATTTCTCCACTGTGGTGGAATTCTGTCAGTCCACACCTGGAGTGCAGGCTCTGAATAAACAGCAATGCCATTTTATCCCCCTCAGAATTTGGTGTTTAACTATTTATTTGGGACAGCACAAATTTTTACCTTAACAAATATTTTAGCCTCTGACAGAAATCTCTGTTTAAAATCTACCACGTTGTGCCTATCAGTAATTTAGGGGATAAAAAAACCAAGGCACATCAGGAGTGCAGCTACAAATGCAGCATTTTAGAAATCAACTTTATGCCCCAGAGGCAGGGCAGGAGGACACTGGGCTGGGATCCTCAGCTCCCAACGCTTGGGAGATCATTCCCACACAATTGCCCTGCACAAACTTCTCCCAGCTTTTTCCTTTTTGCAGGAAATGCAAGGAAAGGCTGAAGCACGAGCACAGCTGAGGGAGGTGCACAAGGAATAATGGACTGCAACAATAACCAGCAAAAATACAGTTAGGAAGGATTTAATATGTAAAAAATACTGAGATGTTTTTTGTGTCTCAGTCCAGATCACAAAATGGTTAAAGTTGGAAAATATTTCTAAGCTCATCCAGATGAGAGGTAGAGGAGTAATTTCATAGAAAATGCAATTTGTTACTATTTTGGGTAATTAATATGGAACCAGTTCTCTAGGTGCTGTGCTGAGCTCAGTGTCAGTCCCAGGCTCTGAAACACGATCAGGGAGCTGTGATCAGGGGCTGGGAAAGGTGATAGCCTGGGAGCTGCAGGAAGGCTGGGAACAGCCTCTCTTCTGGCCTGTGCCTTCTTAAATTCATACGATCCCAAAAGGAATGGGCTTGGAAGCTCATCCATTCCCATCCCTGCCATCCCCACCATCCCAGGCTGCTCCAAGCCCTGTTTAATCTGGTCTTGGACACTTTGAGGGATCCAGGAGCAGCCACAGCTTCTCTGGGAATTCCAGCCCAGCCAGGAATTCCCAATTCCCAACATCCCATCCATCCCTGTGTCTTGTCCCTCCACCCCTTGTCCCTCTCTAGTTCTCCTGGAGCCCCTTTAGGAATTGGAAAGTCACTCCAGAGCCTTTCCTTACTCTGCCCTGGATGCCTAGAAAAGAAAAAGAATTTCTTCCCTACAGGATTTGGTTTCCTGCCCCCACCCATCTGGGTGAGGAAATGAAATCCCTGCAGGATCAGCCCCAGAGATGTCAGACACAGCCACACAACCCATGGCCAGGGAGGGCCCCACTCCACCTTTCCCAACAAATATTCCTGCTTTGAAAGCCTGTTCTGATGGATCAGCCACACTCCCACCTTCCCAAAAACACCCAAATGTGATTTTGGGTGTTAAACACGAGCTCTCAGGGTGTGTTTTCCCAGGGAACAGGTGTGTGATTCCCAGCTCCTGCTCCAGGCTCATCAGTGTGTCCTTATCCCTGTCCCTGCAGCTGCAGCCAGCCTGCTCCTTCAGAATTAGAAACCATCTTTAACTGGAATTTCAGCTCCACATTCCTGCAGCCCAAATCAAAACTATTCACGGAGAATGTGTAATTTTGTATTTTAAATATGTTTAGATGGGACCATCATGATAATCTGAGGGCACTGGCCCTCCTGCAGAAACATCTGTGTCAAAGCAGGGACTTGTCCCCTTCTGTGGGTCTATTTTTAAAAGCTTGAAATGTATTTTAGATTTTAGATCATCAAGGAAATGCAATTTAAGACCAATCAGAAAAATCAGTTTTATGTACGGACTAGCTCATAATCAGAATTTCCACTGAAAAGGCATTAGGAAAAAAAAGCCTTTTAAGTACTCAGAAAGAGAAAAACTAACAGAATTATGGAAAAACATTTGGTAGGAACCCCCAGATTTTAGACCCTCATGCTCAGGAAGGTGCCTGGCTCACTTTTAAACAATCACAATCCTTTCCAAGATGAGACATTGTAAAAGAGCTGGATTTTACAGAACAGGGCTACCCACAGCCTTAATAACAGTCCTAAAAGATGGAAAAATCAGCCAAATATTGATAACATGGGTGCATTGTTTTTAGGTATCATCACCTGAATCAGGGATTTGCTAACTTGCTTCACTGGAAGATAAAAGTTTTGTAGTTTCCAGTGAGTTTTGAAGTGCCCTTTGTAGGAACAAAATTCCTTCTCTCCCATCACCAGTTCCCAAGAACTGCTTTCCAAGGATCACAACCAAGTGAATAAATATTCACCTGATCAAGGCACGTGTGTATCATTTTGATCCAACACTCAGAGGCAGTTTACTCAGCTTTTTGCACTTCAGGTGGTATTAAAAGGTGGAATGATGGCAGGAATGGTGTAAAGAACCCCAGCTGAAGGCTGGGTGTGATGGGGATATATTGAATTTTACATTCTGAGAATACAATTTCTGCTGAAAGCTGCTCCATGAGAACTTCATTGAACACAAAGAGGATCCTGCAGTTGGAACACCCACGTGTCAGACTATTCCTGAGTGCCATTGTGCCTCCTGTCACCTGCTCATTTGCCTGCAGGATCTGTCCCCTGCAAATGCCACTCAAATGCTGAAATTGTGCTGCACATAAAGAGAAAACTTAAGGAAATATTAAAAAAAAAAAAAAAAAAAAAAAAAAAAAAGGCCTGAACCAACACAGATGTCTGCACTGGTAAAGGTATAAAACTTCCAAATAAAAATTAGCAGAATTAAAGAATGGTGTTAGAATTATCTAGGGGAGGTTAAATACACATTATAATACCTGTAATATTTAGGATTTTCCTCTGTTGCCTTTTATTAAAGGGACCAGGGTTTTTTTGGGTTTTTTTTATTGTGGCCAGGTTTTGCTGTTCCCTTGTTGGGACAAGAATTAAACAAGAATTCACTCCTGGAGCTACTTCCCCATGAACTATTTATTATCAAATCCCACAAAGATTGACCAGTGATCACTCCCATTTATTTTTGCAGAGAAACAAGAGCATTTTGTTTTCTAACATCTAAACAATGAGAAATCAAACAGATTTCTGCTCTCATGGAAAATACAATGGGATCTGTATCCTAAAGAGTTTTAGTTCCTGGATTAAGGACTGATCAAAAAAGAGGAGATATTTTAACTTTTGATGAGTTTTTAAAGAGAAATTTGAGTTCACCTTCCCTTTTCCTACTCAGCTGCTTTTGCCCCCACTCTCAGCATGGCACCAATAAACTGAGGCTGGACTTGGGTTGGGTTAATGCTCACACTCTGTGACCTTAAAGGTCTTTTCCAACCCAAATAATTCCATGATTCAGTGATGAAACCTCCAAGAGATGGGATGAATCCTTTGAAGTGATCCAAACTTAGTTTGGGAGGCTGAGCCAAAGCCAACTGTGGTAATTACTGATCCACCTTGGTGACAATCTTTACCTCTCAGGAATATTTTTCAGGAATGTGGTAAAAAAAAAAATAAAAATAACTCTTTTTGTGTTCAGCTCTGGAGCATCATCACAGGTTTGGAGAGGATGAGAGGCTCTTTTCTTCAGAAACTTGGTGTGTTTGATTTTAAAAGCATCCCTGGTTTTAATTTGCAAGCATTTCCCTGGGCTGGGATCCTTCTAGGAAAAGGTCAGTTGAGAATCTGAGAAATGATAATGCCTTCCTGAAGCATTTTAATACATTTTCACCATGATAGTGGCCCTCCAAGGATGTGAATTGATAGGAAGGGGAAAAGAAAACAAAATTGAAGCACAAAATTAAAAAAAAAAAAAAGAATCCTTTCACAACCATTCAGGCCACCTTCATGTAAAAAAGCTCAACTTTTATTAGGTTTTCATTAACAGCTAAACTTTAAATTTGTGCCCTCGAGGGTTTTTTTTTTTTTCAGAAGGAATTATTGAAACAAAAATCAATGATTTGATTTTGGTTTCAACAGAAAAGAATTATTTGGTTTATTCTAAGTACTACTCTATACATTCTTCTTTTTAATATTATTTATAATTAATAAATAATGACAAGAGCTCTTATCTGTTCTTTTAAACCAGTAGCCCTTTCAGCAAAAAGAAAGTGGCTTTTACTTCACAGAAATGTCTTGTGATATTTCAGGAAAACCTAAGGATATGTAACATTTTCTAATACCACAGAGTGAAATAATCCAAACCCTCAACATTTTCTGGAGATATCCCAAGAACCTCAAAACCTTCTGGAGGTCTCCAAGTTGCTGGGGTTGTAGGAAACCAATCCTGAGCTTTGCTAAGAAAAATTAACTATTAAAAGAATTAACTGTAACAATTTTGTTATTTTGGTATGAATTTTAAAGAGAGAGGCACTGCAGAATTAAAAAGTTTTGCATTGCTTAAACATTTAACTTTGAAATCACAACGAAATCCCTGAGCTTGATTAACTTGGCTACAATAAAAGAAGTGTTGAGAACATTTCCTTTTGTTCAGGGTGCCTGCTGCTCCAATTTTTTCAAAATGAAAAGCCTTTGTAGTTGGTTTTATTTACAATATCTGTGTAAGGAAAAATTCAAAGCTCCAGCCCATAATTCAGTTTCAGAAAGAGCAGCTGGAAGAGAAATGGGGATCAGGGAAAACAAACTTCTTGCTCTGTGCAAAAACTTGGCAGAAGTGGTACAAAAATTTCTGCTCAGGCAGAGAACAACTTATCAAATCTATTACAATTCAAATGTGCTTTGAAAATTTGGCTCTAAAATGCTTCTAAAAGTTGTGATATTAAAGAGCAACATTAGGAAAATGTCTTTTTTTTTTTTTTTTTTCAACCCAAATCCTTTAAATAATTTCTTTGGGAAAAAAATATTCAAATGAAGTAGGTCTCCTTTTATTAAATTTAAGAAGGTAGAACTCGTTTATACCTTGTGTTAGAGAGAGTACCTTGGGATTTCATAAAAACTCCAAGCCTTTCATATGGAAAGAAGACAGAGTGAGACAGAAAATTGATTGTTCTCAGAAAAACATCAGGCCTTGCAGAAAAGGCAAGCGGGCTCCTTGCTTTTCATGACAATTGAGGGAAAAAGAAGCAGAGGAGAAAACTGCTGGAAGCCATCCCTGCTCCCTGTGTGCCTCAGGACAAACCCCAAACCCCAAAGTGGGGAATGGCAGAGCTGGGAGGCAGGCAGGGAGCACTGGGGTCACCAGTGCCCCACAAACACCCCCAGCCTGGGAGCTGGGCATGCCAAGGGCACTGAGTGACTGCACAGCACCGAATTCCTTCCCTTCCCACACTGGAATTTTCCATTTTTTTAAAAGGATGATCGGGGGCAAACCCCACTCGTGCTCTCACATCTGCAGAGCCACGTGTCTGTTAATGCTGGATTTAATGCCAGCACAAGGAAAACAGGGAGCTGCTGGAGAGTCCAGAGGAGCTGCTCCAGTCCCTCTGGAGCCAGGCTGGGAGAGCTGGGAATGTTCCCCTGGAGAAGGGAAGGATCCAGGGAGAGCTGGGAATGTTCCCCTGGAGAAGGGAAGGATCCAGGCAGAGCTGGGAATGTTCCCCTGGAGAAGGGAAGGATCCAGGGAGAGCTGGGAATGTTCCCCTGGAGAAGGGAAGGATCCAGGGAGAGCTTCCAGCACATTCCAGTGCCTAAAGGGGCTCCAGGAGGGACAAGGGATGGAGGGACAGGACACAGGGAATGGCTCCCAATGCCAGAGGGCAGGGATGGGTGGGATGTTGGGAATTGGGAATTCCTGGCTGGGATGGAATTCCCTGGATCCCTGGGAGTGTCCAAGGCCAGGCTGGACAGGGCTTGAAGCAACCTGAGTTCTGCACAGAACTGGATAAATTTGAATGTCCCTTCCAACCCAAACAAGTGTGGGATTCTCCAAAACCTGTTGGTGAAAGGGACAAGAAAGCACAAAAGCAAATTGTGAATTCCATCTGCAGGGAAAGGCCTGAACATTAGTGAGGAAGGAAGGATTGAACAATTAAAGGCAGTGGATTGCTGGTTAAATTCCATCTATTTAATGGCAGGGTTTCCTATGGAGGAAAATAGCAATGGTATCATATAATTAAAGATAATGCTCGAGCTCTGAGTGGGTGAGGCAGGGTCAGGAAGGTTTGGGAGTATTGGACTACACAGGAATGTGGATTCCATCCACAGAGCCCCTGCTTTTAAAAATAGATCAAATGGAACAGCAGCAGTGGCTGCAATACCTGCACAGCTGTGAGCACTTTAGTGGGGGAAGAAAAAAAAAAAAAAAAAAAAAAGAGTACAATATACAAGTTAAGATGCTGAGAATGAGAACTAAATGTTTTCTTGGATTTCACTGGAGCATCCTGAGGTTTATCCACATGTACATATTAAAACTTTCAGGAAATAACCAGTACAACATGAACCTTACAGAGAAAACTACTTTCCCTGCCCTAGTTTTTCACATAGCAAAAAGGTTTTTTTGGAACCCAAACACAGACTTTGATAATTATTCCCCCAAAACATTTGGTTTTCCAAATGGTGTAGCTTCCCATTTTAGAACAAATAAAAACATATGTAAAGGTCTATCCTGGAAGGGAAGAGTGACAACAAAACAAACCCAACCCCTCAATAAGGCAGAGGTATAAATAACCTCTCTCAGCTCTGTCTGCCTTTTAAATGGAAAAATCTTCCTTCTGAGGGTCAAAAAAATCCCCAAACTAAGGGAAAATGAAAAGGAAAGAGATCTGCCTTCATTTTTTTTCCCTTCATTTTCAAAGACTCCATAAATGAGACACTTTAATTTGTGTAGGCTAACAAGGCACTTGCAAGAATTCTCTCTTGATACTGCTTGAAAATAGAGATTACATATATGGATATATTATAAATGTATTAGAAAGATTTGCAGAATGAGCCCTTTCCCAACACATCCTGATTTGACTAAAAGAAGAAAATAAATTACAAATACTGAACAAACTTTGTATTTAAATGAGTTTTAACTGTGCTGCATCAGAGCATCACCTGGGCCTCAGCATTATAGGAACAGTGGGGGTTGTATTCCTCAAATTCCCACCTCCTAAGAGGCATCTAAAGTTCAAATTTGAGAATTAAGGAGCTTATCCATGAATTTATCCATGCCTTTCTTCAAGAGTATTTTACAGGCTTCACTTTGAAAAGGCTCAGCTCGAGTTGGTGCCTCCAGAAGTTGAAAACTGAAGCTGCAGTTTTCATTTTGGACCTCTCTTTGCTAAAGCAAAGAAAAGCAAATATGTAAATTCCCAGTGAATTCAAGTGCCCCATTAGGAGCTCAATTATATTCTGAAATGATGTCTTAATTGGTTTGCTCATAGATGAGCTGTACTGCTAACCAAAAATCTACTGCCATAATCAGCACTAAATTTCAGATATTGCCACACATTAAATTAACAGCAGATAATGAGTGGGAAAATTAGCTCTATTTCCATAATAGAAAAAAAAAAAAAAAAAGAAAAAAAAAAAGTTCGTATTACCTATGGTGTTATACAGAGTTCCTTTCGAAATAGGAAAAAAATGATCCATAAACAAAACTCTCCTGAATATCCTCCCATTTATTTGGATCATTTATTGATAATAAATAACACAAGCAGGGGAAATAAATGGTGCAGGACACATCAGATTCGTGCTTTCAATATTTAATTTAAAGGAATCATACTCCTAAAATCCTACAGAAATTTTCCAGAGATTTATCACTGTTTTACCCTTTTTTTCACCCCATTTTTGTCTTTTTGAGCATAAGCCACCTCCTCAGTTACTCTTTAAATTTTTAGTACCATAAAAATACTGTAACTGATCTGCAGGTCAAAACACTCATGAGAAAAGAAGAATAAAGAAAAACATTAAGTGCAGGGGGAAAAAAAAAAAGAGAAGCTAAGGATATTCCTGTAACTAAAAGGAGGAAAAGAAATTGAGCTCTTTCCATGGATATTTATTATTTTTCACTTCAGAATAAATAAACATTAAAAAAGAGGTGAAAAGTCGGCAGAGTGGTCAGGCTCCCAAAACTTCATCTGCTGCTCAATTTTGGAGGTCAAAAAACCCGAATTTATTACTTGGAGACAAATGCATGATGTGGATTATTGGAGTTACCTTTGCTGTCTGAAGGAAATTTCAGAGATCTTGTCTGTAAATGATAAAATCTTCAACAGTGCTGCCTCCAGCGACCACCATCGTCAACAAGGATCTGCAGGACACCACCAGAGCAGAAAATCAGCCAGGAGAATCAAATACTGATTGATTTATTTATTAAAATGGCACAATTTCATGAAATACGTGCATTTAGGAGCTGCTGTTAAAAATAAACAGTTACTACATGGGAAGGGATTGCTTGGCTAGAGGAATATGATAATTATTCTGCATTAGTATATTTAAAAATACACCTGACTTGGGGAATTCACTGTTATAGCAAAATAACAACAGCAAGGATCCCGTGAGTTAAAATTTCAATTAAATAAAATGACAAATTAGTATTGAAATGTGACTTATTTTAAGCACTAATAGATTATGAAAAGTTAAACCACCTCCCTAGACTGAAATTAAAGGCAACTTGAAGACAAGGTCACTAGAAATTGCAGTTATGCTTTGAAAAAAATAAAATTATTCAACAATGTAAGCCCAGAGCATAATTTGTTAGTGCTGCTTTCATATCTCAGCACTGTAGCTATGATAAGATAAATATAAAAAAAAATTAAATCACCAGAAAACTCAACAGGCCCAGAAGTTTTTGTCTTGTAAACAGTTTTTCTTTTTTACTAAGTCAATTCCACTTGGTTTAGACTTTCTAAAAAAAGAGAGCATGGAGGAATCCAAGTCTAAGCAAAGGAAAACTCCCCTGACTTCCATCACCAGAGAAAAAAAAAACCACCTTTCAATCCAACTTCTCCCATCAACCAGCCAGTCATGGAATCCCTACATGGATACTCTGCCCTGTCTAGAACATCCAAAAATGCAAAATCCTCGTAGAGGAAAGAATTCCCAGCAGTCTCTGAAATAAAACTGCCCATGATTATTCTCCTTTCCTTTTTCATGCAGACCTGAAAAAGCAATTGTGTGTCCCTGCAGTCGTGCCCAGCTGAGAATGGATGCAGCAGTGTGGGCAAAACACTGCAGGCACAAAATGAGCCAGGCAAGTCCTAAAATTCTGCTGTGCAGGCCCTGGAGGTGATGCTGCCCTGGCAGATTGGTGGGGAATTTCCAGATATGGGCTTGAGGGGTAGGAGAAGAATGGAAAAAAAAAAAGTTCTTTTCATAATTGAAGGCTCAAGGAAGACCTGGGAGTGCCAGAAGTTTCTGTGAAGCGAGAGGTGAAAAAGATCTGGTGATGAGCTCAGCATCACTGAAAACCCAATCCAAGGAATGTTGGACACTGAGGTCCAAGGAATGCCTGGAGGTGGCACTCAGGGCTCTGGTGACAAAGTGGGGACGGTCACAGCTTGGACTCCATCACCTTGGAGGGCTTTTCCAACCCCAAAACCACCAAACCAAACCAATCAGCTCTAAATCCACACTTTGTGCTGCCAAACCCTACAGCTCCTCAGAATCAGGATAGTTAAGGTTGGAAAAAGCCCTTGAGATCACCAAGTGCAACCAGCACCATTTTTTGACACCTCTGTTGGCTTTGGTGTCCTTTACTTGGTCTCTAACCAAAGCCTAAGCCTAACCCTGAGCCTAAACCAACGAAGTCCAAGGAATAAACTGGTGCAGAATTCAAGGCAGGATCCAACAAATGATTTCTTTAATGAGTTCAGCACAGAAGTTTGGACCAGTGGCTCTGAAAAGGAAAGCTCACGTGCTGAAAACTGGGAAATGGATTGAGAATTGGAGTGAAAAATGGCATTTTAAAGGGAGAACACATAATATGGAGCAGCTCTGGGATGATAATGTAGTATTTCATCTGCCAATTTAAACAGATCTTGTTTGGAGTCTCCAAAGTGGTTCTGAGTCTTCCCTTAAAGTGACTTTGTTCACATAATTTGGTGTTGAGGTTTTCTATCAACTGTGCCTCAAACTTCCCATTCAGTTCTTAATCTCCCCAGATTTTTTTCAGTGCCATGAAAAGATCTGTATTTTTTTTTCCTGCCTGACAAATAAATCATTCTCACGTTGCTTTTTGTGTTAATAGATGATATTTTCTATTTTCTTTGTGAACTGCACAGCCACAATCCAGATATTTAAACTCTGCTCCCACTGCAGATGTTATTTCTGATCGGATTTAATCATCACTCTCAAACAGAACAACTGCAATAATTGTAAGGGTATCATTAATTTTGTTCTCAAAACCTCTAAGCCTTCTCCAAGGGCTTGGAGCATCACAGCACTGGGAAGAAATTTCTTCTGTGTTTAACCACATCTTTCAAGGGAATCTGCTGAATTTCTTGGGACCTGTTAATTTTGCTGAATGGCACCCGAGTGTTTCATTTTTTTCTTTGCTTGATTTTATGATCATCACCCTAAGACCAGAATGAGTCACTGTGACCTCTCCCCCAATTAATGGGAATTTATTGATGGAATGAAATGATTTCTGTCATTAACAGCGTTGATTCCTCTAAGACATTTGATACCCAAGTAAAGACAGAGTTGCACAGAATTCCAGGATGGTTTGGGCTGGAAGGGACCCTAAAGCTCATCCAGTGTCACCCCCTGCCATGGGCAGGGACACCTCCCACTGTCCCAGGGTGCTCCAAGCCCCATCCAGCAGGTCCCTATGGATCCTGACCACCCTTTCCTGGTCACCACAGCCCAGGAGTGCCTGGAATTCCTTTGTGCTGCTCTTCAGGTACCCCCCGTTCTTCTTTTTAAAATGTTTCTCTTTTCTTTATATTCTCCAGCACCTTATTTTGAATGTTGTTCCTCTAAATATCCCAGAGTATGAAGAGTTGGTTCTACAGGATTCTGCATCCTAGTCTGGTGCCAACCCACCAAACATATGTCTCTGCTCAAATGGAAGAATCTGTTTTGATTTCTCTCTCTTTTTTTTTTTTTTTTTTGTTTTAAATTTTCTTCCTGGACTGGGGACAAAACATTTCTTTAGATACGACTCAACATTTCGTATCTTCTGAGATATGAAACTTCCTATAAGTTTTTGTTAATTTATTCCCATGCAACGACTTTGAAGGAGCTGAACTGTCTGAATACATGACAAGAATTATTAAATGCTCAAAAATTCATCACTAAATCAAAATTAAGTTCGAAATTCCTGGTTGGGAGGGTGGGGACGCCCTGGAATGGATTTCCCAGAGAAGCTGTGGCTGCCCCTGGATCCCTGGAAGTGTCCCAGGCCAGGCTGGACAGGACTTGGAGCAACCTGGGATAATGGAAAGTGTCCCTGCCATGGCAGGGGTGACACTGGATGGGTTTTAAAGTCCTTACCAACCCAATTCATTCCAGGATTCCATGCTAATTCTTCCATCTCATGGGTGACAAACATGCCTGAGCTTCCTAGGGATGTTTAGGAATGAAAAGAAACCCATCAGCTCAGACAGGTGCAAAATCTCACATCATTTTCTCTTAGATAAGGGAATATTTGGGATGCACCACCACAGAAAAACTCCAAAGCCTCTGCAATTTCCATCAGTTGTTGCCTCTGGGAGGTGTTTTTCTTGTTTGTGAGGAAAAAAATCCTTCCAGACACATGAAAATTATTCCACAGCAAGATAAATGCACCCAGGAAACAGCAGAAATTTTCGATGCATAACACGATATCTGCACACAGAGTTAGGAAAATATTTCCTAATTTATTTTTTTTTCTTTTTTATTTTGGTAGTGGCAAATGTAAAGGAGCAGCAGATTGGAAAAACGCTGCATTTTCACACCTGAGGGGTGCAGGGCAGGAACAGGAATATGCAGGAATGAGCAGGGATGGATTCTCCTCTGAGCTCAGATCCCAAAGCTGCCTCTGGAGAAGAAGGAGGAGGAAAACACGAATGTTTTCCTTTTTTTTTTTTTTTCTTCCACAATAATGCTGAAAGGGCTGCCTCAATCTTTCTTGTAAATTAATAGTTTGAAGTGAGAAATAAATAAAGCAGGTCAGATTGTTTTTGTCAGAGATGAGCGAGCAAGGACTAATGAGATCACATGACAGATGAGTCTACTCCAAGATTGTCCTAAGGAAGAATTCCATCCTGCTTTTAACTGTTATTTACCATTTTACTGGCACCAACAGAACAGGATTTTCTAATTACCATTAGAAAACAAGAAGATATTTTAAGTCAAATTAGGAGAGTCTCACAAATTTTACAAATTTAATGGTATTCTGGGGAAGGGCAGTTCTGGGGATGCTGTGCTGGATTCTGTGTCAGATACTTGTCTCTATATATTCATATTTAAGTCTAACCCACATATTCTACATATATTATAATATATGTAGAATATTATAAGACATATTTCACTTAAGTATTATATGCACATAAGTATGTAGAATAAAAAAATGCGTTTTCTCTATGTATATTGACAACAGATATTTTATTTTTTACTATAGGCAAAATCCCAGCACTATCAAAATTTCTGAGAACCAAAATATTTCTGGAAGAAATAAATCCCCCAGCCCTCAACAAGACACAAACTCCATTAGAAAGAAATCCCATTTATCTTCCAAACACAAATATCTCCATTTTCTTCCTTTCTGGATTACTTTTAAATACTTTTTTTAGCAGCTAATCTCTCTTTAAAGCTGAACAGAGTAACAGAGCACAGAAGAGACCATGGGGGTGGGAGAGCTGGGAATGTTCAGCTGGAGAAAGGAGGGATCCAGGGAGCTCCTTCCTGTTCCTAAAGGGGCTCCAGGAGAGCTGGAGAGGGACTGGGGACAAGGGATGGAGGGACAGGACACAGGGAATGGCTCCCAGTGCCAGAGATGAGATATTGGGATGGAATCCATGGACTGAATCAACTTCCAAGAGTCTTCCTTGCTCTGAGTAGCCCAGAAATTCAGAGATGGGAAGAATCCCTCATTCATGGAAATTGAAGAGGGAAAAGTAAGCTCAGAGCCACTCGAAGAAAATGATCATCCCCAGCAAACTAGGTCACAGGAGTGAGTAGTTTACTAAATATAAACTTTCTTTGTAGTCAGGCAACCACTGTCAGAGTAATGAGATTTACTCATATTTCACCCAAGTGCTCTCTGCATTCAGACTCATTAAAATAACCAAGTGACCACTCACACGTCACTCACCTCTCAGGTGATGCAGCAGCAAATTCAACAATATAAAAAAAGAAATTAAAAAAGGAAAAAAAGAAGGATTTTTGGCTTTTTATCATTTCCAGGTATAAAAAAAACCCTTTTGCATCTCCACTGCCATTCACCCAAACATTTCCTGTATCCAAAAATCCCCTCCCAAGCCTGATTCTCCTCCCAAGTCACGTGGAGGTGACAGAGCTTTGCTTCACTCCCACAAAACCGTGGTGGCACACTGAGTTTTAGTGACCTCCTCAAATCCCTGCTAGGGTGGTGACACAGTTGGAAGGGAAACACAAAAATTCCTGTCAGCTTCCAACCCTGTGAAGAGCCAGGGCTCTCCCAAACTTGTGAAACCCAGAAAAATGAATGGAAGGGTGAGAATGAGAACACTCCTTGTTGTTGTTTTTTTTTTTAATTTTTTTTTTGGGTGTTTGAGGAAGAAAAGAGAATAATATTTTTTCCAGCCATGCAAGTATCAGTGTGTTTATAACAGGATGTTCTTCCTCTGCTGTTTGGATGGTTCCAAAAATATTTCCCTCTGGTTTGTGGCAGTGGCTGTCACCCTGACAGCGTTTGCTGCCTCCAGGGCAGGCTGTGTCTGTAACAAATCTGCACAGGCAACTGATGCCACACTCCCATTTTTCTAAACTCAGAGCTAAAAACCGAAGGGGATGAATGAGACAACTGTGGATACAAAGCTTTAATTTCTGGATGGTTATTTCCTAGCTGTGCTCACGTTTAAAACCTGCAAAGATGGTGCAAGTTGGGCTAAAAGTTCTATTTTGGACACAACTGACATTTTACTATTATAAAATAATTAATGCTCCTGTGCTTTCAAACACTGGGTACCAGAAATGTTGACATGGAATCAAAACCTGAGAAGAGGACACTTCACTGCAGATAAAACAATGACATCTCTTCAGAGACTTCTTTTTAAAAAGGGAAAAAATGGTGCAGTGGTGAGCCTCAGTTGTTTGAAGAAATATTCCTCTCCTCCAAAATGAAATTAGAAACATTCAGAAGCCCAAAATGTTGTAAATTTATGAATGTATTGATGCAGCCAAAAGGAAAAAAATGCATCTCTTCAGATACATCTCTTGGTTTATTTTCTGGCTTCTTCCAAGGACAGAAAAGGCAATCAAATGCAACAGAAAAATTGTGTTAATTGGCTGATCTTATGACAATTTCCATTCAACAGTATTTTCCTGTTATTTTCACTGAATTATAATTATTCAGCACAAAAAGCAGAGTTTTATATCATGGTTCATGCACTTTCTGCCTGGTTTTGGGCACTGCCATGGCTGGGGCTGTCCTGGGTCTGAACTGGTCCCTCCTCTCCTGGATATTTTAATTTATTTAGCTGCTATCAATGTTTAAACAATAAATTTTGGTGTCATTTGGAAGGATTTTCAAGAAATCATAAATATCTTGTTTATTTTTAAGGAAAGAAACCTGCAAGCAAGTCTAGAAAAGTATTTCTTTGAAATCTGAGAGTAATAATTAACAGATTTCAGGGGTCTTTTCTGCATTTTAATTTCAATATTCAGCTAAGAACCGTGTCTAATTTCCCAGACCAAGAAATGTTTTTTGGTCTGTATTTTAACACCTACAGTTTTACAAAGGATTTCTCTTTTGATGGAACTCTTGGAAACAAATTAATTCATAAGTGCCTCCAAATCCCCCAAGATTTAACAAAGGAATACTTCTTTATATAGCAGGGCATGTTCAGCATCAAACTGAAATCTAGGAAAAGACTTTATGTAAAATTAAAATGTTTTTAATCCATGTATCCCACTTTTCCAGGCCTACATTCACACAGACCTATCACTCCACCTGCTTTCCCTTCATCCTCATTCCATAAGGAACATCCACTGAATATTTAGGTTTAAAGTATGGGTCACATTTCATATTTCTTTTTTTTCCCTTCTCCATTAACATAAGATTTATAGCACTGCCATAATTACAATGCTTTTAAAACAATCCCGTACACAAGTATCAAATTCTGATTGATTGCAATAAGGAATATAATCTTCTAAAACTTCATTTCTTTCTTTGGCCAAACTTAGATCAGCTGCTCTTTAGCTGATGATTTAGGAGCATCCACAAATGACATCAGGAGCACTTTAGTTACGCCAATCTAATTTAATAAAAAATACCTTGAGAGATGATTGTGTTCCTAACAGAAAGGAATTTATCTCCCTTTTCAGCTGCTTGTGCAGCTCATACAGATCAGCCCCTGCAAATCACTCCTGGAAACTTCAGAACACTCCTTACATGTAATAATGGACTTTTTCTTAATAGCAAATTTATTTGAAGCCGTGCCCGTATTCCTTCCTTGTGAAATAGAAGATAAAATCCTATTTCCTCCCAGCTCACTGTGCTGCCTGCTGGAAAAGCAGAGGGTTTAGGCACATTAAAGAAAAAGTCTTAATAGGTTTTTGCCCCTCTTTATTTTTTTATTAAAATAAGGACAAACATGATTCTGGGTGGACTTGAGAATTTTTTTTCTCAGCAACCTGTGCTCTCCAAAGCTCAGGAAGCCACAAGGATTTCCACTGGTACAAATCCCTGTTCCAGGCACAGTCAGTCACAGCTCTCTGCTTTTACTCTGCCATTCCTTCTGATATCCCTGCCCTTATCACTTTTGTCTCCATCATTACTATTTCCATCTTATCTTCAGTAAAAAGAAAACCTTGCAGGGAAACTGCCTTGCTCCTTGGAGAGGCACCACTATCATCCCACACATCTCCACAACAGCCACGTGGACAATTAAAGCAGCAGCAGAGAACAGCACAATTCCCTTCCTGCCTGCCTCAAATGAGCTTTGGCTTTTTATTTTTTATTTTTCTTTGTGGAGAAAACGACCTTGTTCATTTTTCCAGCCATTTCCCTGGAGAGCCACAATGGGCACATCCCTGTTTTCTGTCACCAGGAGGAAGCAGCAGGGCTGTGCTGGCTCCAGGATCCCGATGGATCAGTTTGCCTCTTCCCAACCTAACTGTGGAAAAGCTGCTTGGATAAGTTATGGAATTCATGGATAAGACAGGTTGCTCTCCAAGAAAAGGAAATTTGGAATGTCTTTTGAGTTGCCATAAAACCTCCTGGGGAAGCAAGGAGCCCAAGAATAAAATTGTGGTTTAAACTTAAAAGTTTCTTCGAGGTTCTTCGTGTTTTAAAAGATCTTTTCGTTTCTAATGGTTGTTTGGGATAGGTAGGAGACTGGAAATATGACTGTGGGAAAAAGAAAAATGCAAAGGTCCAAGTAAAACAAAAAACTCCCCCCAAAACCTGAACCTACTGGAGGAGATTTTGTAGAACCCATCTGAATTATCCCTCCCAATAAAAACACTAAAATCTGTTTTATCTG
This sequence comes from Sturnus vulgaris, assembly GCF_052056855.1. NCBI lineage: Eukaryota > Metazoa > Chordata > Aves > Passeriformes > Sturnidae > Sturnus > Sturnus vulgaris. Next base: position 39,798,313 of record NC_142249.1, on the reverse strand, counting down.
CTCCATTTCTTTGCCCACAGAGACACCACCACAAAAAGAGGAGAAAACTTTCATGTGGAGAGGGAATGAATGGGCAGGAGGAAGTGGGCAGAACTCTGTCCAACAGTTTGGCTGCTGGAGAAAAAGGCAAATTATCCTTTTCAGGGAGGTGTTGCCCGTTTAACTCATCAGTTTAAAGCACCAAAGCAATTTTGATCTGCAGGGATTTTATGCCATTGGAGATAATAATAAAAGTTATCAAGGAAAGACATCAAAAGCTCAGCCAAGGAGTGTCCATGTCAATGATATTGTTCAAAACTTTCAGCTGTTTGACCCATTTAAAAGATTCAATTTGAGTGGTTTCTTTGCCACCCATAAAATACACACCCTCTTTTTGCTCCTACAGAACGATTCTAATCTCCAATTAAATCCACAATTAAGTCCACACCGCTGCTGGAATTATCATCCAGGTCTTTCTCATGGTAAATAAAGCAGCAGCATTTACAGGCATTAAAAACAAACCAAAAAAGCAAAATACTCATATAGAAGCCTCATTTCTTCCATCTTCCTCTCTTCATCTCAACCCACTTCAGCCCAGTTTTTACTCTCATGTTTTTCAACTCATCTAAAACTAAATCCTGAACCACCCCAATCTCTCTGAAAAAGTCCCACTGAAGTCAGTGAAGGAAATTCTTTACGACAAAAAAAAAAAGACTTCTTCACTATAAATAGAATTCTTTACCATGGAGAATGAAGTAGTAGAATTCTTTACTATGGAAAAGAAATCCTTCCCTGTGAGGGTGGGGAGGCCCTGGCACAGGGTGCCCAGAGAAGCTGTGGCTGTCCCATCCCTGGCAGTGTCCCAGGCCAGGAGCAACCTGGGATTAGTGGGAGGTGTCCCTGGAATGGGGTGGAATGGGATGGGGTTTAAAATCCCTTCCAGGACCCTGTGGAACACACCCTGTGCATGCAGCTGCTCCAGATGTGCAACATGAGGAAGCTGCAGTCCCAGATCCCCAGGGCTGGGTGAAGTTTTGTGGCATCACCACAGCAATGCCAGGGATGCTGAGATCCACAGCCATGCCTCCAGAATTTCATGCATTCTTTTGTACACCCAGATGAGATTGTTTTACATGGAGTGGTTAAGCCAAAGGAAAGAAACAGGAAAAAATTAAAAAGCAATCAAAAAAAAAAAAGAAAAAGAGAAAGAAAAAAGAAGGGTCTTTGTCCCAAAACAGTTTTTCCCTTGCTTTCTTTGGAAGAATCATCTAAAAAGCCACGAGTGTTGCTGAATGCTCTTCCACGACATTTAGTCTTAATCTCTTTCTCCATTTCACTCTTTATTTCCAGTTGGAATTCCCTACTCCAGCCTGAGCATTTCCCTGTTATCTCCCCCTGTTTACAATCTCAGACCCACGGAGGCTGTTAAGCCTTGTCCTGCAATTCCCCTCTCTTCCTCTTTCCACACCATTATTCCTTAAGAGACCAGACAAAGGCACATTCCAGTGTCTTTGATAAATAAGGCAAAGCAGCATTTTAGCCCTGAAGTAGGAATCCTAAATCATGTGGCTGGAATCCCTTGGAGTGAGTGTCCATGCAGACATGGCCATAAGTCATAAACCAGTTACATCCCTTCCAGTGCATTGCAGCCAGCTCCTAAAATGGGATATTTGTGTCCAGCACTCACTCTGTGATCTATGAGTCTCTGGTACTGAAATTATAAAAAAAAACCAAAAACCCCAGGTATTTCCTGAAATCTCTGATTTTGGTAACCTGTGTAAAGCAAGTAATGCAAGCAGGAATACACAGTAAATAATCAAATATGAAAATACACACTGGATATCAGCAGGACAAAAATCTCATACTAAAATCCTCTTCACAGAAAATCTAAAATGTTTTTGCTGTGTAAAGTTAATACAGAATGATATGGTTTTATAGGAAATCGACCTAGATAAATGTTTATGTGTTTGCTGATAATCCTGCCATTGAAAACCAGTGTGATGTCAAGAAAGCCAATGGTTAGATGAAGAAACAAATAATTAGCACAGAGTAAATGTAACTTTATGAGTGATCAGAAACTGATCCCAGATTTCTACATTTTCACATTCACTCCTGTTCCTGAACCTCACCCCTCCCCAGCACTCACACAGCCAGGAGCTGAGCCTTACACCTCATTTCTTGCTGCACTAATTATAATCCGAATTAACTTTTGCTAATACACCAAGGCCAAAAGGAAGGCCAGGGGCCCTGTAAATCCTGGAGTGGTCACAGGCCAGAGTGACCTCACTGTGCTGACCTAGGGCAGGACTCCTGACTCCTTTATTGCAGAGAAAATCCACACTTCCTCTGGGCTGGGATCACAGAGTGCAGCAGCTGGAAAGGAGCTCTGGAAGGCTCCAGGGAGGTCCAACTTGATCAGGATGTTCAGGCCATTATCAATCGAGTCTCACCTTCCTACAAAGACAGATTTTACTCTCTCCAGAGTTTTAATTTTCCTTGTACCTAATTGCAATCTCCTTTTTTCCCAAGCTGTGTCCCATGCCTCTCCCTGTACACCTCCAGGAATGTCTTCCTCTGCCTTTTCCATACCCTCCAGGAAGAAATGTCCTTTTGTGATTCCCCCTCCCTGGATGACAACTGTACTCTGAGTATCACTAAAGCCACATCTCTGTTTCACATTCATCTTTCTGATAGAGAATGGGCCCCATTTACCATGGAAATGAAACATAAACATGCAGAAAGACTGTCCACGAGGTGAACAGGAAAAGTTTAATAAATCTCCTTAAATCCAATCAACAGCTCCATTTAGACATTTCAACTGCTCCTTCCACTACTCACAGCAACTCCACCTTAGCATGCAAACAATTTTCAGTCAGACTGCCAGCTCAGCAGGGGAAGATTTAAATCTGGATTTTCTTGTCCCATAACTTTTCATTTCTTGGTTGTCAAGGTCTGAGATATTCTGAATTCTGCCTACTGTAAGGAGCAAGAGATACTGCCAACAAATCTTAACACCTCAGCAAGATTTTCCTTTCTTTTGAAACATAAGGAAATATTTTTCCAGGCAAGTTGGGTCCTTTTAGGCAGCTGAGGTCACAGTGTCAGTTTGTTGTTGAGTCACTGCTTTCTGCTAGGAAAAGGCACAGATTCCATGGACTTCTTAGGAATTCTATCACTCAGTATAAACAATGTTATAATTTAATCATCAGAAGCTTTGGGTTTAATGTGGTTAGAAGGTAAAGCTGCTTCCTGGGTTAACTTTGTGCTACCTGCACAATTCCCCTTTTCTGCAACACTCATTTATTTTTAAAAGCTTTGCTGAGATGGTTAATTCTTGGAGTATTTTCTACAATTTAACAAGTTTCTAATATAAGATTCTATCACAAAGAATCACTGAATTACTCCAGCAGAATGGCACTGTTCTTTGCTGAATGGGAATTCCCCATGGAAAACGAGGCAGTCTAAAATAGCTCCAAGATGCAAATCTCTCCTGTGTCTCCCTGGGTGCTCTCACCTGCCTCCTTCCATATCCCCAGCATGCACTGAACCCACTCCAGGCTCCCTGAATCCCTCCCAGGCTTCTTTCCCAATTATTTCCATCAGGTATTTCCTCAGTGGCTCAAGGTCAGTGACTTGCCCAGAGTGGTTGTGGATTTCCCAGCCCTGGAAGAGACCAAGGCCAGGCTGGGACAGGATTTGGAGCAACCTGGGATAGTGGGAGGTGCCAAACACAAAGCCCAACAACATGAGACAGATTTTTATCTTACAAATTCAAAGCTTTATTAATTTATTTTTATGACTTTTCTCCTCTCCACCTCCCTCTTCAAGCTTTGCTCTGCAGCCCCAAATCCATCTTTTCCTTCTGACCAGAGTCTGGGCTCCTGAAATTTCTTCATCCCCCAAATTAAATCACTTTAATCTTCCCCTCTGATCTCTCTCCACTGATGTGAGTTCTCCTCATCATCTCTTATTTTCTTATTTTATGTCAACAAGAATCTTATAAATGAAAAATACAACTCCCCCATTTTAGCCTGGTAATAATTCCTCACATGAGAACCTGGTGACCTCCTGCACTTTCAGTTCTCCTGTCCAAACTGATTTGATCTTCTGGCTTTCATCTTCTCTCACTCATCCAGCTGTGCCACAGGTGGAAAAGCTGAAATGTTCTCCATCCCTACTCCTGCACACACAGCATTTATTTTCCTTCCATGGAATTGTGGGCAAGCTTGGATCAAACAGGCACTGGGCTCTCACTAAAACTGAGGAACAAACAGGACACAAATTTCAATCTCAATTTTGCAATTGTGCAAGTGAAAAGTGTAAAAAAAATATTCAACTCAAGTAAAATATTTGTGTGGCAAAACCATTCTTGTGCAAAGCTTCACTCAAAGCACGATTTGAGATGGAGTCACAATCTTTAACCTCTGTGTATTTGAACTACTAAATTTTAAATTCTGGACTGTGTCCTCAGTTAAACTCCAATAGCCTCTTAAGGAAGACAAAAAATAAAAAAACAAAACAAAACAAAACACAGCAGAGAAAAGTCAACATGAAGTTTAGGTCCCACAGGGACTATTTTTAACTTAATATTTCCAAGATCCCTCTTTTTGGGATTTCTTTGCTGAAGAAGTCACAAACTGCTGCTGCATTTGGGAAAAGAAATTCCCTTTTCATGAGCATTTAAAATCAATATGAGTAGTAAACACGAAGGTAAGGTCTGGTATCCACATAAATTGGAGTCCACAAAGTCTAAAGATGACAAAGAAATTCTTTGCTACAACTTTTAGGGCAATTAGGGGGACATGATAATTGCATTATCTACTATTTTGAGTGATGATAGATCCTAAAGTTGTTTAAAATACTTGAATATGTGGATTGTGAATTTGTGCTTGAACTTGCAAATAAGAAAGCAAATTAATGGAAATAATATATATTCATTGGTATTACCTGGTATATCAAAAAATAGATAAAAAAATAACTGAAGTGTTGAAGAAATTGTGAAGTGTGTTCGATGTCAAGACTTTGAGCATAAAGTGAGTGCAGAACATTGAATAAATGTGGAAAAAAGTTACAAAGAGGTTACAAAAAAGATTATCTAGCAGTGACATGGAGTTGAGAGTAAGAACACAAACGAGGTACAAGTCTAGACAAAGCAACTATTTAGAATATTTAGGAAAGGTTCAGAGACTAAAGGTAAATTCTCTTTAAGAATCAAGTCTCTTAAAAATGGGTTTTTAATAAGAAGAAACTGCAACAAAGTGACCAAAGCAGTTCCATAAAAGGCTGCAAGAAAGGAAAGACCAAGAAAAAGGCAAACATTCCCTAAATGCAGAGCAGGGAGCAGTCCTTCAGCAGCTGCTAAAAAGCAAAAAACTATCTGAGAATTCCTGAACTAGCCAGCTCAAGAGTCTGCAGTTGTTTAGAAAAATATGAAGATTTTCATCAGAAAAGTAATCAAGGCTAATAATAGTAATATTCAGCAAATATTCCTTATTTGCTGGAGAGTTTATAAAGAGTTGTGAAGGATCTATCAGGAATCTCACATGGCATCATTCACTTGTGGAGGGAAAAATAAATGGAGAGAGAAGGCCAATCTATAGCCAGTGCAGATGGACTTGATTTAAATTGTACTTCATTTAAATGCAACCTCTCACACCTGCAAACATCAGAATATACTCATTTATATCAGCACATTGCAACCCAACAGCAAAAATAATGTGATATAGGGAATTGCCTTGTGCCTAAAGCTTATTAAGCTACAGAATTCAAAAATTAATCTAAAAACGCTTTAGTTGTACAAGAATTCTTGATTTTTGAATTAGCTTAGATTTCTTCTAAGTAAGTATTTGAAATTTGGCAATCCATTTGTGATTGGCAAAACCTTATTTCCATTCTGCAGGAATTAATTTCAAAAGCTACTGAGAAACTGTGTCAGTGTTGAGGATGCAGCCCTGGACATTCACCATCACTCCTTCAACTCCATGAGCACAAGAGTCACTCTGCAATGTTTGGAATACCAAAGTTGGCAGTGAAAGGGTTGGGTTTGTTTGCTTGCTTTGTGAGTTTATATCATTTTTCAAAGCTATCAGAACATATTTAGATACCCAGTACCTGTCTATGAAATCCCAGAAGAATTCAGGTTGGAAAAGAGCTTTGAGTCCAACCATTGCCACCACAGCCCCATGTCCCCAAGTGCCACATCCACGTGCTTTTTAAATCCAGGGATGGGGACTCTTGGACAGTCTGTGCCAACCCTTTCCATGAAGGAATTTTCCTCAATATCCAACCTAAATTTCCCCTGGAACAACCTGGGGTCATTCCCTCTTGTTCCTTGGAAGCAGAGACCAACATCCACCTTCTATGAGATTGCTCCAACATTCTCTAACTTTGTCACTTTTCAAATGTCATCCTATGTGAAGAATTAAGGGTACATTGATTTTAGACACCAACCACTGATTCCTATCTATAAAAATGGAAATGTTTATGCAGATGCAGCATATACCATTTGATATTAAACCATAATTAAAATAATTCAACTCTACGAACCAGAGCAGCCTTCATTAAAATCTCAAAGTTTATTTTTTATCTAGGAAAGGATGAAGCTAAAACTGTCCCATCACAATACTCTGAGTCAAAACTCAACCACTGTCCAGAATTCCCTGCTCCCAAATTAATGTGGACGGACACGAGTGGTTCTGCCTTGGAGATGGGCTGGATGAAGCCCCAGGATTTGAATCACAGATTTTTCTTCAATCACTGAGTGTTTTAATTACTTTTACCAGACAGTTGAGCAGCAGAACTGAGGTGATATCTGTAGGCTAAATCTCTCTTGGCCTGCTGAGTGCTGACTGGGCTGTCTGCCCTGAGCTGGGATGGATCCTCATTCTGTGAAGGTGTATCCCAACAGGTTGGATTAAATCATCAAGGAGTCCTGGAAAATGCCCCATTTTAATTTGCCTAAGCTTGCTGGAGAGAAGCTGGAAGAAAAATTTAATATAAGAAGGGTCAGTGACTGCACATCATATTTTGCACATTATTTTTGCTGCTGTCTCTGCAGTTGACTTTGGGTTGTAGAAGCACCTTCCCAACAACAATCCTGGACTCCCTGTTGGACAATGAGGAGGTAAAAACCCAACACCCATCACTCAACTTGTACTCCACAACTATCAACCCCATCACAGAAATGGGTGGAATCTCTACATGTACCACAGCAAAAATGACAATAAAAACAATCTGAATGCCACTGGGCTGTGTTCTGTTCCTCTTTCCCTTTAATTTTGGCTTTATTCCATCCTATTGGTTGAGAATTTAAATAAAACTTTTCTGGTTTCAGACTGGAGGTTCATCTCAGACACCTGCAGCAGATGCCTTAAATTGGTATTGGCCCCACAACTGCTGCCTCCATGAAGAACTGATGGGGTTTTTTTAGGGAATGTTGACTTACACATCTATCCCTTAATTAGAGTGAAAAAGCTTTCTAAATTCTGAGGGCTGTCCAATTCTACTCAATCTAAACAGGATCCCATTTCAATTTCCCATACTAAATTCCCACATCCTTTTTAGAGCTGCCCAATTAAAAAGAAAGATGAGTGGCCTCAAAATGGAAGGGAAAAAAAGCCATTTTTAATGATGCTTTATCATCAGTGATAAATAGATCTACAAAAATAACTGTTTGGGCTACACACTTGTCTAACATTTTCTACTACGTATTTTTACCTGTAACAGTTTGGTTTCTTAAAACAGAATAAGTTTAGGCTTTTTTACCAATTCAACTCGTTGAATATAAATCCATAGAAGTTCAGGATATTCTTACCTTTTCCTTTTTTTAAATCCACCACTATACCCTACAAATATAATACACAACAAAAACGAGCTGTCTTTGCCAAAATCCTGAACACTGCGTTAGAGAAGAACTCAAGGCACTGGAAAATCTTGAATATGGTATTAAAATCCTTAAATGTGGCATTAGAATTCTTAAATAGAACATTAAAATCCTTAAATGTGGCATTGGAATTCTTAAATACAGCAGTAAAATTCTTCAAGGTAGCATTTCTGTCTGTGTGCTCTAAGTGCTATCTGGGCAGGTCAGTCACTTTTAAGGCTCAACCATGTTTTCCTTAATGTTTCTTCACAGGGAATTCAGTGAAAGCTCCATTCTGCATTTAATCCCCGAGCTGCCACCAGCTGCCAGCCCAGCAGCATCCCCACGTCCCTATAAACCATATGGCCCCAGGCAAGGCAGGGGCCCTTTCTGTCACAGCTGTTCCTGTGCCACCAAAAGGCTCCCGGGGCTCCCATGCGGGGGCCAGAAGGCAGCGAGTGCCCGGCACACGCTGGGCAGGGCTGTGCCACCACGGCCAGGGGCCACCTGGCATGGCCAGTGGCACCCAGGGGGACAGGGCAGGCACAGGGGGATGCTGGGCACAGCTAGCATGAGGCACAGGGATATTCCTGCTGCCTGCTCCAAGTTCTTCCCAGGATAAGGGACACAGGGCTCTGCTCCATACTGGGGTCATGGGGATGCTCCCAAGGCTGGAGCTCCTCTGCTCTGGCTGGGAGAGCTGGGAATGTTCAGCTGGAGAAGGGAAGGATCCAGGGAGAGCTGGGAATGTTCCCCTGGAGAAGGGAAGGATCCAGGGAGAGCTGGGAATGTTCAGCTGGAGAAGGGAAGGATCCAGGGAGAGCTGGGAATGTTCCCCTGGAGAAGGGAAGGATCCAGGGAGAGCTCAGTGCCTGAAGGGGCTCCAGGAGAGCTGGAGAGGGACTGGGGACAAGGGATGGAGGGACAGGACCCAGGGAATGGCTCCCACTGCCAGAGGGCAGGGCTGGATGGGATTTTGGGAAGGGTGGGGAAGCCCTGGCTCAGGTTACTCCATGGCTGCTCCTGGATCCCTGGAATGTCCAAGGTCAGCTGGACAGGGCTTGGAACAACCTGGGATAGTGGAAGGTGTCCCTGGAGGGAGCTGGAGCAAGATGATCTCTAAGATCCCTTCCAACCCAAACCACTCCACGATTCTAGAATAATTCTATGACTTAGAGAATTATGCAGAGCTGGAAGACAAATCTGAACTGTTCATGTCAAACAAGGCACTGCACGTAGAGCTGAGCCTTGTCTTCCTTTCATCTAAAAAAAAAAAAAAAAATCCGCCCCAACAAACCCCAAACAAATCATGTTGGAACTTCTCTAATTACAAAATCAAACATGAAATTTCTCCTGTGACATTTTCAATACTTGCAATGATGAACTCCTGTGATACACACACGGAGTATGACAGAAAATCATTCTGCAAGTTCACAAGTGATAAGCTCCTACCCTTTTTGGCACATCTCAGCTCTGATAGCAGTCAATTTTTTCCTCATTATAAATGGGAAAAGTAAAGATATCATGCAAAGGCCACTTAAAAGCAAAACAAAATAAAGGAATGCAAATTTATATTGGAGTTATACAACTGCCAAGAAAGCTCCGAGCCTGCTGATCTTCTGTTTGTTGCTCTCGTGTTCTGCTCTTTGCCTCAGCCGTGGGTCTGCAACACTGAAAACTTCAAAAAGTGTCTTTTAAAAGCTGACTTTGAATCCTTGCGAGCGTGACTCAGACATCATTTACATGGCTGAAATTTCACTGAGCGACTTGGAAATTACACCACCACAAACCCTTGTCAGGGAAGAGTCGCTCGCAGCCTCTGCCTGTGCTCAGCTCCTGTAATCCCGAGCCCTCTCCCAACAGGAATAAATTTCCCATTCTATTAAGAGTGACGCAGGGCTGCCATCAGTCACTTTTTCAGGCACAGATGCGGGAGGGTGGGATCAGGGGAAGGAAGTGAGAGCGCTGGCAATGCGGCTGAACCCGGACCTTTCACCACGGACCATATGCTCTCCCCTGGCATCCCAACACGTCCTTAACAACCGCACAACCTTTTCCCACACTAATTTTTTGTTTAGCCAGACTGTTCCAAACACACCTCCTTTTTTTTTTTTTTTTTTTTTTTCGATTAGCCACGCAAACATGGGAAAGCGCTCGCAGACCCCCGGTGCCTGTTAATGACTCGACGAACTCGAGAAAACAGCTCCCACTTCTGCCACATCCACTCCAACACGTGGGATGCACCAATTCCTCGGAGCTTTACACCGGGAATTAAGAAAAATAATTCCACTGAAAGCAAGTCCAGCCTTGGCACAGTGGGAATGCTTGGACTTGATGGTCTGAGAGGAGTTTTTCCAACCTCAAAGATCCTGATTTTTGTTCTTCTACCATGGAGGTAAATGCTGGGAAGGGATTTGAAGTCTTACCTCTCCCAGTAATTCCTCTGAGACTGTAACATTTGCTCCTTTTTGCCCACTGGGGCATCAGGAAGCACCAAAAAGAAAGGAAAAGCTGCCTGCAAATAATAAAAAAAAACAAAGAGAAAGAATTCCATCCTTCTCCAAAGGCTCCACAACTCCCAAAAAATCCTGGAGAGTGTCAGGGATCCAGAGCCCTCCAGGTGAGGTGCAGACACTGCAGATCCTGATGGCAAATTTTAATTTTTTTTTTTTAGAGAAAAGCTGTTCTCACACTAAGATAAGAATGCATGAGAATTACCTGTCCAGACAGGACACACAAATAAGGGATATTTGTCAAGGATGAGCTGACTCTGAAGATTTGAAGAAAGGGCAGAAAAATATGAGTTTTTTCCCCCTTTTAAAAGCCTGGCTATGTTGTACTATCTCCTGTAAGGTAACAATTAGAACTTCACTCAAACCTGGGCAGGCTCAAGTTCTTCACTCTTCTGACAAACTCGAAGTCGACTAAAAAATTACCAATTCTCAGAAAAGTAAAGGGATATTTGGGCCACTTTTTTTGACAAACCTGTACTTTGAGACTATTGACTTCACATTTTCATCTTTTTAACTGAGTTATACATGTTTATATACAATTTACTTTTACTCAAAGACCAAAATTTAAAAGATGTTAAAATAAAAATATCAGTTTAATTCAGTATCCTGAGCAGCAAACAAGTTTTCATTAAAACATTAATTTCTGGAAATACTACATAATCTTACTTGAGACTAAATTTTTTTCATACTCTGTTGATATCTGGCATTATTTAGACAGCACGGTGACAACCATGAAAAACATTCTGCTTTGAAAAATCTTTTCCTTAGATTTAGATCCCAGTCATTAAAAAAGTCTCCTGAATTGTACCTCTTCACTCTATTTGTAGCACAAAAATGCCAAAGAGCAGCAAAAGTTTCCCTTATTATTTTTTGCTGTTAATTCCTCTCATGAATACAGTGATGTGCAAAATTATGGTGCTTAATTATTGCCTAAAATCTTAATTCCCCCTGCCCTTTATCAGACCAATCCCTGTTTATACTTTTAGCTCTGACCAGGTAATTCCACATAATGAATTTAACATTTCATCCATGAACTGAAAAGATGATGAACCCACAAACCAGCAGGGGTATAAATCCTGATACCCCCTGAATTCATTTAAAAATTCCCACTAAATTAATCTACAAATTCCTATTTATTACCCAGACATGACAAATGGCAACAGGACACGCCTACCACAGAAGGCACTAAAATCTCTTTTATTTGACTATAATTCAGGGCAGAAGTAACATAATCTTATTTTCAGAGACCACAGCAGGAACAGATTTCTAATCCTAACTCTGACACTGACTTCAGCAAGATATTTAATCTCTCAGCTGCCACTTGGCAAATGCCATATTTTTTCTTTGACTCTTAAGTACTATGAGGATGCAGCAATAGATGCAGCTTTGAAATCATTAAAAAAAACCAAAAAAAACCAAACAAGAAAACCAAAGTATCACAAGAGATAAAAACCAAATCAGGTGTGAAGGTATCATAAAATAATTACAGCAAAAGATAACAACCTAAGGGTATTTCCAAGTGAAGCTTCTCTTCCTACTCACAGATTTTTCCAAACAGTATAAAAATCAAGATGTTTGTCTTAATTTTCACATTGCCTGAAGAAGAAAAAAAAAAGAAAAATCAACCCCAAAAAAAAACAACCTCACAATTTTTTTCCTGCTGCTGCTTTGCCATTCAGGGAGCTTTGAGGCAGAAGCACTGATTTTATTTCTGTATTCCTGGGAATTCCAGGCTGCTCTGGCACACATTTGAAAGGTTACCTTTAAAACCAAAAGAGTTCAAAATTGATCTTCTCAAGCTCAAATGTACTCCTGCATGGATGGGGCTGATGCTGCACTGTTTAAAAAGAGGGAATGAGCAAATGCTGGCGTTGAAATTGTGTTCATAGAGCTCCTGCCCACTTGTGTCTACTTCCCTCCTCCCATTTTTTACCTTTCCATGGCCAAGGCAGCAGCACAGAACTCAGCCAAGATTATTTTTGTCATGTAAAGTATCATTTACATAATGTCTAATTAAGCACGTGACTCCAGCAAAGAATCCACATTTCCCCCTCTCCAGTATTCCACAAAAACGCTCTCCCCCAGCACCTCCAGATAATTCATGAAAACTTACAGTCGATTTATTCCCTGTGACACTGGTAAACAAATTAATGTGGGATTTAATTGCTTTGTCTCCTCAGCTCGGGCTTGCTTTTAGCGATAGTTATCTGAAATTATTATCTACAAAGAAAATAGATTGTAATTGAGCTTATAAAACTGATGGTGGTTTGAAGTTGACAACTGTCACCATTATTAATCTGAATTTCACTTCAGGGGAGAAGAATGCTTGATCAAGTATTTCTGCAAGGAAGGCTGGTTTTCTGCTGTCTCATGTTTCCTGCAGCATTGTACTCACATGCAGGGCTTTTTTTTTTTTTTCCAGAGTTATTTATTTATTTATTGCATTTGTATAAACCACTCTGTTTCTTTCTCCCAAAGCAGACCAGAAATCCATCTTTAAGCAACCTTTTTTTTTTCCCCTAGTGAAACATAAAATAATCAAATCTCTGCAACACCTGATCCGTAACCAGCGCTGAGAAACAAACAAAACAACTGAAGTAAACCAAAAATTCCTTAATCATGATTATATAATTCATCCTGCCTCAGCAGTATTAGCAGAGATCATTAAAAAACCCTAAATACAAATATTAGTGTATAAAATAGCAATAACCCATCTGGCTTGCATTAGCTAAAGCAAAGTTTGGATGGTGGAGAGCTGAAAAATGATGACAACATGAGCTATGCATTCCTGAAAGACCTATACATTTCCCAAATTCCTGTCTGATTACAACATATCTCACAGCTCCAGGAACTCCACACACAAAAACCCCTCTTCAGGTATAAACCACCACTCTGACACTGCCTCTGTGAAGCAGCTTCAGCAGGATAAAAATAAATAAATTTGCATCTTTAAAACTGAAGATACAAATAAGGAACAAATGTCCCAGGCAGGACAGAATTAGCTTTTAAATTGTGATTTTCACCTGAAGGTCTTTTCCCTTCCTATTTTGAGATCTACAGCAATAAAAATGCATTGAGAGCTGGAAGTGAAAGTTTATTTTCTTGAAGGGAAAGAACCCGTGCAGGCTGGAGGATGGGAAAGGAAGTAGGCAAAAAGAAGGATGTTTGGATATTTGCCACTGTGAATATGAATGACTTCAGTAAACCTTGGTTATTTTGGACTAGAAATGTTTTCTCTTTTTAGGACATAATGACCATAGGCTGGAATTACTGTGGATCAGACACGTGGACATGAGAAATTGCTCGGGAATTGCATTGGGGGGAGGCCAGGCAGGGAAATGAGGATCCTGGGCCATTTAAAGAGCCGAGCTCAGGCTTTCAGACACTCACCTATGCTCAGGTAATGGCATAATCGACATGCTGTAATTAAATATTTTATGAACATATGCATCCATGCTCATTTTCCAGTTCCTAAACCCAGGGAAGTGCTGCTTCTCTATCTTGCAAAGCTCAGGAGGAGTCACAGCAATAAATTCCTCGTGTGTTACCAAAGCAGCAAAAGAGCCTTTTCCTCTGATCAAACACTGCATCCCCCTTTACTGTCCCTGCTTTGGGGTGGGTGGGCAAGAAAAGAGGCAGAGGGGAGGAAATCCCATTCTCAGGTGTGGCTGGCTGAGCCAAGGCTGGAATTCAGAGGGATGGACAGACAGACAGACAGACAGACGTGACCCAGATTGCCTCTCCCCAGCCCGGAAGAGGCAGCACAGAGCGAGTGGCTCCAGCGTGTCCCAGCCTGTCCCTCTGCAGCTTTGGGGCTTTTTTGTAGCTCAGCCTGCTCCAGCCACACTCCCGGGCCGCAGCTGAAGGAATCCCTGCTCTCACTGACTGCTGGAACTCAGCAGAGCTGAATTTCTGGCCCCTTCCAGGCCAGCTCTCCTTGCAGAGCCGCTGGAACACTCAGCTCAAGAGATGTGTCTCCTCTCAAGGTTCCTCTCTTCCCATTTCCTTTGGAGACCTGGCTTTGCTCCCCGAAAAAAAGCAGAAAGTGACTGGCAGCTTTTTAATTTTCTTCTTCTCTCCCATCCCCAGCAATGATCCCACACCTAAGTGCTATTTCCCACTGACGGATTGTGTCCTTAAGGAATGCCAAAATGCTGAAACCCTTTCCTTAAAGTGTCTGGGCCAGAAAAGGCAAGGAGAGGGAAAGATAAGGAAGGATGAAACACTCTTCTCCCTTTAAAGTTTGGGAGGTTTAGATGGGAAAAATTAAAATACATACTTCACTGTTCCTGAAGACATCATTGGGACAAAGCTCTCCCAGTTTACTTGTTCTGTCATTTTAATGCTGATGTGGAAAACCCCAAGATGAACCCCTGTGTCCATCAGAGACATCCTGCTCAGGGATTCTGCATCTCCACCTCAGCTGTACCGACTCAAATCTGCATCCAGTGGCACTTTTCCAGCTTCCAAAGGGACTACAACACGATACCAACCACCTCCTTCCTAGTTCTTTAATTAATAGTTTGGTGATGGTTTCGAATCAGACACACCAGATAATAGAAAGCAGCTGCCACACCTTGAGTTTCAGAAAAGGTTCTGGCACAAAACTTCTCTGGGTTTACAAACTCAGCTTCCAGATACACATGCAGTGTCTGTTTCTTCTCCAAATTGTTGGGGGTTTGGGAGAAATTCATATTTCTGTGTTACAGAGCACTGAACACACAACTGGTGACTGAAAAGTCTTGGTAGGATCCAAATGGACCTTGCCAAGCAATTACTGATTTGTGACTGGAGGTGTTCACAGGTGTTCACCAACCTCAAAAAAACTGTGCCATTTTTGCACCTGGGCTTTGCTGGCAAAGGGAAGGAGGAGGTGGCTGCATGCCAGCCCTGGACACCTGCACAGGTAAGGGCAAGGAAAGACACAGGATCCTGGGCAGCACCCAGGATGTAAAAAATCATGGAATTGGGTTGGAAGTGACATTAAAGCCCATCTTGATCCTCCCTTTCCACTATCCCAGGGTGCTCCAACCTGGCCTGGGACACACCCAGGGCTCCAGGGGCAGCCACAGCTGCTCTGGGCACCCTGTGCCAGAGCCTCCCCACCCTCTCAGCCAAGAATTCCTTCCCAATATCCCAGCTAACCCTGCCCTCTGTCACTGTGACTTCATTCCCCCTTGTCCTGTCCCTCCATCCCTTTGCAAAAAGCCCCTCCCCAGCTCTCCTGGAGCCCTTTTAGGCCCTGCAAGGGGCTCTGAGCTCTCCCTGGACCCTTCCCTTCTCCAGCTGAGCACCCCCAGCTCTCCCAGCCTGGCTCCAGCCTTGCAGCAGCTCCATGGCCTCCTCTGGACTCTTTCCAGCAGCTCCAGGTTGTTCCTGTGCTGGGCCCCAGGGCTGGAGGCAGCTCTGAAGGTGAGGTCTCACCTGAGCTGAGCAGAGAGTGACAATCACCTGCCCTGACCTGCAGCCCTGCTCCTCTCTCAGCTGGAGCTCAGCCCAGCAGCAGCTGCCTGAAATTCCCAACGTGCAGGTGGAGAGGATTTTCCCAACACCTTTGGCAGGCCTGACAGACACAGCAAGTGACAAGGAGAGCTCAGCCTGCTTTACCTACAAATTTATAAGAGCCCACTTCATCCTTTAGCAGGAACATCAAAAACTTGTAACAGGTATAGAACTTCAGAACACAAACAGTCCTGCACAGCTTCTTAAAAGTGAATAATATAAATCTGTATCCTGGGCAATAAATGCCACAGCAGGCTGGAGGATTTCCATCCTACTTCTCTGTGCTTTCTAATTCAAGTTCTAAACTAAAGTCATATTTTTTTTTCCTCTTCTGAACTTTCTTAGAACAGGCAACAACAGCAACTTTCTACCACTTACAATCCCCACACAACTATTTTGCTGTATTTGAACAGAGCTACCCTTGGCAGGAATGTTTTAATCTGTGGGTGGACACCCAGCCATCATTCTGCACACACATCCTGGTTTCAGAGAACTTTTCCCTTAGGTATCTTTTGCAGTGAAAAGCTTTGGGTTTTAGAAGGGAAAAAAAAAATCCAAAATGAGACAAGCTACTTAAATGCCAGCAAAACTTCCTGTACTGGGGAGAAAAAGGCAGAGATGAATAATCTGTCTGTAAATATCCACACATGAAATAGAAAACGTGATACTATCACCCATTCCTTGATGGGACAAACGGGAGGTTCTCTCCAGCTCCATCCCAGAAGTCCAGGAGATGCTGAGGGTGGCCTAAGGTCTGATTTCCTGCACTCACACTTCCACAGCACCTCCTTCCAGGTCCAGAGCAGCCTCTTAAATAGCTGCTCATCAACTGCTAAACCCACGTGCATCATGTGAGGTTTCATTCTGCACTTGCTGCTGAACAGAGCAGGCTCCAAAGGAGAGCAGTTCACAAAAGCACAAATTATTTATGAGTATGGATCCTGTGACTTTTGCAGAACACAACTGTACGATGAAATATTCCTAAATGATACCATGAAATGCTCCAGAGACAATTCAGACACATCCACTGCCCCTTCTCCCCAGTGTCCAAAACAGCTGTAAAAAAAAATCACCAGTTTTTAGCAGCACATTTCTGTTTTCTCTGGAGGAAGCATCAGTATTATTTCTCCAAAATCCCCTTCCCAGATGAACCCAAACTTATATGGCAAAGTGGCACATTGCTGCCTGCTAAGGTTTCATACAACATTTTACATCCAATTTTGAACAACTTCTGAGAGAACCCCCAAAACAGTGACATTTATCCCGAACTGATGGATTCATCCCTGTATCCTTGCACTCTGTAATTCATAGGTTATGAAGAGCCAGCAGACAGCATGCCAGGAGCAGGGAGCCTGCACACCAAAACACTCTCACAGTTTGCTGCAGAACAACTTCCAAGGATTGGGAGCTTCCTTGTGAGCCAGTGCTCCCCTTCCCAGCCAGAGCCAGCTCAAATTGTTACAGCAGCCACTGCACTTGAGTTCCTACACCCAGGTTAGCCCCAGTAAGCCTAAACTTCCAGCCAAAAATGCAGTTTGATTGGCAGCTGATGGATTTTGCTCATTCATGTAAATGGTGCCAACCTGATCCATGGCTCGTGGTTGGATTCCTGTTTGGAACATGGCAGGAGTTTCACTCCCAGAGTTGTCTCACCCCAGACCTGGTAACATCAATAGGTGAAATAAAATCGTGTACAACAAACACGTGGTTTGGATTAATGATTTTTGCACAAATGGGTGTGTGTGTGTGTAATTTGATATGTTAAGAGTACTACCATGGCCAGGATGTTCCAGCTTTTCTCTCTGCTCATTACTCCCTGAAGCTTGTAATGCTAAAACCTGGCACTGCTCAAAGGAGCGTTTTCACCACTTTGCACCATCTACAACAATCATCATAATGTGCCCAAGAACTATTAAGGGTAAATACAAGTCTATGGCTTTGGGAGAAACATCAAAAATATGGTTGTTTTTTTTTTTTTTAACTGAAAACACAGCTAGAGGCAGATCAAACCACTCAACACCATCAGAAACGTTCCTAGAAACTGAGGAGTCTCTTTTGCAGGGAAATGACAAGTCTGGCTACTCCTCCTCTTCCCATCTCTACTACGAGGAGTCTGAAAGGTTCCTCCTCGATTTCTAAATATAGACCTGGTGATTCTGCATGATAGGTTTGTGAATAGGACAGGATGATTTCAGACTGCAACAGCACAACACAACACAGGGCAAGTCCCAGCACTCCTCAGAGCCCTCCCTAAGGTCACCACCCGTGGGGACACAGCCCAAGAATCCGAGTCATTGAATCTGAAACACAACCAGAAGAGAAGCAGCCAGAGCTGCTGTAAACTTGATTATGATGTGAGAAAATAGGAGAAGGGCCTTCCAGTTTATAGACCATAATATTACACTTCTGAGAGAACTAGCTGGATGTCCACAGCATTCATAAAACCAGTAGTAAAACTATGCTCCTGATCTTCAACAACAAAAATGGACACCCAGCAGAGCAAAAACCAAATATCTAACTATCAGTGGGTTTTAGGAAGTTTGCATTTATTAAAACCCCCTAGAAAAAAAAACAACAAAAAAACCAAACCAAAACCAAAACGCCCAACCCCCAAACTCGATGTACAGGTCTAGCAAGTATGACAGCATATTTCTGTGAACTCCCAGCTCCTGTAACCCTACCAGGCTGGTAACTCAATAGTGCCACTGACTTCTTGGTGTCCCAGGAGCCTCTGGCCCGGGGGTTCACGTCCGGTGCCTCAATGAAAGCAGGATGAGCCTGCAGCCACTTGTGTTTGTGCTCCTCACCAGCTCCGGGGAGCTTCTGCTGGCAAAGCCCAGTCCCAGTCCAGCATCCTGCTCAACTTTTGTTCGTGTCTCTGGGATTCAGTGGAATTCCTGAGCAGAGTCGTTTCCTACCCCTTTGTAATCCCCCATAAACAGCTCAATCATTAACAGCATTAACAACCTGTGTACCACACAACAAACCCTTTATGGCCTCCTTTGCTGCTTGGGGCTTTTCACCTTTTCTGCTTTTCTCCGTGTCTTAGTGCACTCCAATTCTTCTTTCACTTGGGGGTGGGGAAGAACTGGAGTATTTTTCAGTTAGGAGATAAAAAGAACAAAAAAAAAGCCACCTCAAAGGAAAGAAGTCCCAATCCTTTTGTTGTGCTCAGACTGATATTTTGTAAATTTGGTTTGCTCTCCCATATTTATTCTGGCCTTAGAATCCAAATTGGTCTGAGATAAATGTTTCTTCACACGATGCTCCCAACCCCCTACCAAATATTAGATATCACTTACTTAAAAATAGAAACTAACATCTAAATTGGTAAATTATATCATTGATCCAGGCCTTTTTATCTGTGCTAGGAAAGCTGTAGAATATAAGAATTTCGTGGAAGTCTCAGTATCTAAAAAGTGATTATTCTGGACCCTTAGTAGAATGTGTCCAAGGGCACAATGTTACATCAATTTTTCTTTTCACTGTTTTAACTTTGAACTTATCAGTGGACAAGAAACCAGAATGTTATCCCATATACTTCTGGGTCATTTAATGCTTTGTTATTTATTTTTTAATGCAATGTCATTTTAACTTTTGGAAGAATCGGGGAACTGCACCCATTTCACCTCATTATTGAAGGGTCTCAGGGCTTCTAGTACCAGCATATAAAAAATAAACTTACTCAGAGGTTACATCCTTGCCACCACACTGGGTTTGCTCATTCTAGATCTTCACACAAAACAAAAGTATGACCTTAAACCACCTGGACCTACCCCATCCCATCAGGAAAGTGTCCATGTCCAGTACATGATGAAGCCAGGGAAGACCATCCTCTCCAAAGGCAGCTTTCCCCCAAGATCCAATTGTTCTGCTCATCATTTCTCAGCCAACTGCTCAATAAGCTGCATATTGAATGTGAGATGTCTAATGAGCGTCTCCATGACTGCAGAAATGACAACTTCCCAAAACAGAAGGTCTGACTCCCAAACTGCTGCAGTCTGGATAATGTTCACCTGCTGCTGGAAGATTTCTCACTGCCCTGACTAGACACAGGCCAAGCAGAATTCTCCCAGTGAAGTCCCATGTAGGACTAACTTTACAAAAATTTCTCTAGGATTTTCTCTCTCCGATTTCCCCTCATTACCACAGTCGGTATCAAGCACCAGCCAGGCCAATCCCCTAAAACAAGGAGCAATTTTCTGTGGGAATGACACAGGAGTGAAGCACTGTGCTCCTGATTGCTGTGAGTCTCTCACAAGTCCCAACTGGCAGGGACACGAGTGCTCCAAGAGCCTCCATGGCACACCTGGCTCCACCTGCTCCACTCCCTGCCCACACCCTGCAGTGTTCCAGAGGCACTGCCAGCTCCAGGGACGGGAGCACAGCCCCTGGAACCTGCTGGGAATGCTGCTGTGCTTTGGGCACAGACCCAGCTGAGATCACCCCCAAACACCCAACTCACCTGGCACAAAGAACAGAGCTGACACAGCATGGCACGGACCCTGAATGACCCCGAAATAATTCCATTAATCCTGCCCAGGTCCTTAGGGGAGGGGCCAGATCCCAGCACAACTTTCATCGATGTCCATGGAGAGCAGTGTGGGGTGGAAATCCTCCCCTATGGATGTCCATGGAGAGCAGTGTGGGGTGGAAATCCTCCCTATGGATATCCATGGAGAGCTGTGTGGGGTGCAAACCCTCCCCCTATGGATGTCCATGGAGAGCAGTGTGGGGTGGAAATCCTCCCTATGGATGTCCATGGAGAGCAGTGTGGGGTGGAATCCCTCCCCTATGGATGTCCATGGAGAGCAGTGTGGGGTGCAAACCCTCCCCCTATGGATGTCCATGGAGAGCTGTGTGGGGTGCAAACCCTCCCTGGGGATGTCCATGGAGAGCAGTGTGGGGTGGAATCCCTCCCCTATGGATGTCCATGGAGAGCAGTGTGGGGTGCAAACCCTCCTTCCCCCAAAACCCAACCCTTGTGTTAAATGTTAAACTACTCCAATTTATCTGCTGCGTTGCTGTCATTTTTCCTTAACAATACATTCATTCTAAAAAATTTAACACTTCTATTAAGATGCCTGTTTCAACACACTGAAATTCACTTTTTAACCTGCGTGCTCCAAACTCTCTCACGCTGCAGCTCAAGGACTGCAGAGTAAAACGAGATCTAAAGCAAACCCCAAAATCAGGTTAAATATCACAATTTCCTTCATGCTGGAAGTTCAGCATCCCTTTCCCACCCTGTCTTCCTTAACCTGCTGCTGGCTGGAGATAATCTCTGCCAGGTTTCCCAATTGCTGACACAGGAACCTGTGTGAGCACACTGAACTACTTCCTTTTCTCCTTGAAAAGATTTAATAACCTACAACTTTCTTCTCTGCCCTACTTGGAGTCTATCGTTTGCTTCCCTCTCGTATCGAATCTGCTAAAATAAAATTTTATAGAGTGTCAATTCAACAAAGGCAAAACTATAAAGTCTGTTCTGACAGTTTCCTTTCTCCAAAAAATTTAATCAAAAAAGAAAAAAAAAAAAAAAAGGAAAAAAAAAAAGAAATCCTCTGCCCTTGAGAAGATGAATTGAATAGCCTTAGGTATTCTATAGCTGAATTTATGAAAAGCTTTTGGACACTAAAAGTCTCTACAGAAACAGGGAAAGTGTTTTGCTCAGGTCATAAAACTTCTTTTTTTCCTTGCACAGAGAAAAATATGCTGCACTCCACTAGGAAACACCAGCTTGACTTCTGGGAGAGGCTCCAGCCCAGAGGGAAGTGGTGCCTATGGGATAATGACCCCCAAAACACACAGAAAATATAATTGCTCCCCTAAACCCAAAGAGATTTCTCTACAGAAACACACAGTGCTCTGCTCAGACATTAATTAAAACTTTTTTTACCCAAGCTATGTTATTAATATTTAATATTATTTATGGCAGCAGCAAATGACAGGAAATAACATTAAAAAATATTTTAAAAATGAAAGAATATATCACTTTTCTACATAAAAAAGTCAAATAAAGTAAAAATCATGTAAAAGTAATGTAAAGCTCCTGGCTATGAAGGAAAACAAAACCAGCACTTTTAAACATGGAATAACTCCATGTATTACCCATTTAATACTTTATACTGCAATTATTTTCCTCACTTTTATTCAAAACGATTCCGTTTGATTTTAAAATTCTGTAGTTTAGAGTAGTGAGAAAAATTTGTAACAAGCAAGATTCTGAGAGACCAATTCCATGCAGAACAGGTAATTTCACTTGGTTCAAGTCTCTCCCAGCCTGCCTGATGTCAAAGGCTCAATTGACTTGTGTATTACTATATAAAAATCTAAATAAAACCCCAAATCCTCTCAAATCTGGTTTATAAATTATAACAAATATTAACATATTTTTCATCAGACAGTGAATCATGGGGAAAATGCAGAAGTAACTCACTGCTTGTTTTGAGATAATTTCATTTCAGCTGATTGAACAAATCCCTTTTTCTTGCTCGTGACAGAACTACAGGAGAGTATTTATTTGAAACAATGTTGTACTGTTGTGGCAATTTAGAGAAAAAGACAATACTTTAGGACAGGTTTGGGTTTTGATTTTTTTTTTTCAGGTAAAACAGGGAAAAAAAATTAAAATTAAGGTAATTTTTAGTAAGCTCCAGCTAACCAGAAGCTAACATATAATAGTATCAGTACTTTGAGTTTATGTTATCAAATAGAAATTAAATTCAGAAATCAAGTTTCTGCAGTGATACAAGGTCTGCTCATCCTAAATTACCACTTTCCTTTTTTTGTTCTTTGTGGAACCATGTAAAATTATCCCCTTGTATTAGATCCAAAATAATTTTTACAGAAGACAGTGACAAAAAATTAAAATCCCACATTGTTCCTGATATTTTATACATTACAGTAATATGAAAGCTCTGGTTATGATTGGCAAATGCACAGAAAAGCACTGTCCAATAGAGAGACACAAAATAATTTAGTCAGTCCTTGAATTCAAAGGGATCAGAGAATAATTCTTAGAATGCAGATTGTTTAATGTTTACAAAATCAACACATCTGGCTCCTTCTTGTGCTGAGGTTCCTCCAAAAATTTGGTTCCTGTTTTTATTGAAATATTTAAGCATTCAAAAGAAACTGAGTTATTCAAGAGAAACCCCCTTTCCTCACTGAGCTACACTGAATTTATTTCATTAAAGCCTTGCTTCAACCTATTATCTCAAAGTAGAAAATGCTAAATCATATTAGAACTCCTGTTTAATAAAAGAAGAAACTTTTCTGGCTGTATTTAAAGGAAAAATGTTTGTCCCTGTATATATAAGTTCAGAAATACTTATTCTAAAAGAGAGGAAGATACAAGAAATTTAAAGACTAATTTTCATATTTGTTATGATTCTAAATTATGTTTTTCCCCCCCTTCTTTTTTTTGGTGGAATAAATTCCTAAGCCTTAAAACCCCACAGATAAGAGTTAAAATAAAGAAGTTCAATTCTCTACCAGAATGCATTTGCTCAAGTGTAAAGCTAACAAATGCTAAAATTTTTGGCAACACGTCTGCATTTCTGAATCATTAGGTAGTCAAACTATTTTTTGATTTTGCTTGCATGATGTTGGATTAGAATAATCCATATAAATCAGTGGTTTTCCCTGCCTAGGAATATTGTGTTTGATAGCAAAAGAAGGCACAAAAATGCAGGGAGGTTCAGCAAGACCCAGCAGAGCTGCCTTGGATGTGCAGCACTGGATTAGGATTGTTTACTCAGGGGACGGGCAAGGAGAATCAAGTCAAAGTAAACACAACACAGGCAAGGCATGCCCAGCATTCCAGGCACCCTTTCCACAGTGGGATCCTCTCCTAGCAAAGCTCAGCCATGGAAGAGCTGGGAGCAGAACCAGACTGTGACCAAGGAGAAACCAGCTCCAGTCATGGATTGAACTGCCTGGAGACTTCCCCTATGGAAACCCAAGCACCCAAAGTCCTCCAGGATGTTAAAGCACTGGTGGTGCAGTGACACAGGTCCTGATCTGAGAGCAGCAGCGCTGCCTGCCCAGCCAGGCCTGCAGCAACTCCCAGCTCTTCCGACTTAGTGGCAATATTATGGAATTATTTATACACTCACAGGCCTGTTTACTTCCCTTTTCAAATCATTCTGAGGCTGCTGGATGTAAAGGCTGTGATTAAGCACCACTTTCTGGTAGATACTGTGTGAAAATATTCTTGATAGTTGTGGCTTCAGCGAGGCTGCTGGGTGGGTTTTCCCACCAAGAGTCACCAGCTCCCCTTCCCATCACATTGTGGATCCAGGGCTGGAGCCCTTCTGGAGCCAGGCTGGGAGAGCTGGGAATGTTCACCTGGAGAAGGAAAGGATCCAGGGAGAGCTGAGAATGTTCCCCTGGAGAAGGGAAGGATCCAGGGAGAGCTGGGAATGTTCCCCTGGAGAAGGGAAGGATCCAGGGAGAGCTTCCAGCACAGTCCAGGGCCTAAAGGGGCTCCAGGAGAGCTGGAGAGGGACTGGGGACAAGAGATGGAGGGACAGGACACAGGGAATGGCTCCCAGTGCCAGAGGGCAGGGATGGATGGGATTTTGGGAAGAAAATCTTGCCTGTGAGAGTGGGGAAGTCCTGGCACAGGGTGCCCAGAGAAGCTGTGGCTGCCCCTGGATCCCTGGAAGTGTCCAAGACCAGGCTGGATGAGACTTAAGGATGGGTGTCCCTGCCCATGGAATGGGGTGGAATGGAAGAAGCTTTAAGCTCCCTTCCAACCCAAACCACTCCATGGTTCTCTGATCTGCTCCCCTCCATCGTGGTAAACAATTCACACACACCCACAGGCCCCTGCTCCCCAGATTCCCCAAATTCTCATCACAGCCCTGACTACCTCTGCACCAGCCCAGCCTCCAACTCCCCCCAAACACCAGCCCTGCCTCCATCCCCTTCCCTCCGTGCTGCCACCCACATCCCCCTCCAGTGCTCCTGACCACCAACCCCTCTTCCGAACGTTTCCCCGCTCGTTTCCTTCCTCCTGCCACCCCCAGGGCCTCTCCAGCAGCTTTCAGTTCCAATCCTGCCCTCCCTGAGAGCCAAACCCCCCTTCCCCAGCTCTGAAAACCACAGAGAACAGCAGGAAGGGTTTATCCACAGGCTGCACCTTGCAGATCTGCACAACTCCCCCAAAAGCAGTTTCACCATCCCGTGCACAAAAATCAAAATATATCGACCCGGTGCATGCACTCCCTGATGTTTGATGGGTTTTTTTGTGGGGTGACAAACTCACTGCCCCAAAAACATGCAGTTGAGCACTAGGCAATTCCCAGAGCAACTCAGAGTTAGTAACTTGTCAGGAATGTCTATTGGGGCACAATAAAGCAGATGAGTAAAGCAAGAGTAAACAACAGGAGAGTCCATGCAAATTGAGGAGGAATAATTATGGATTACACTGGACGGGATTAATGCAGAGATTAAAAAAAAAAAAACAGTAATTATTTGCGAATTTTTGATGAATATCCAGGTTCATAGAACCTAATCCTAAAATCCCACCTGCCTGTGAAGACCTCTGGAGCAAAGGAGAACCAACTCCCAACACTGGGACATTCAATAAAAACCTCTTTAAAGAGCTTTCTTTCAAGACAACAACTGGAGATGTCTTGAAATATCCTCAGTTTAAGGTTCACCTTCAGCAATAATTCAGTTTACATCCACCACCACTGTATTGAACATTTCCTATATTACAAATGCATTTGACTACTATCTACCAAAATACAAATTGAAAAGCATTTTTTATATAATTGCACAGAAACATTCCAGACTCACATATACCATCAATAAATTCCACACAAAGCATTGTAATTATTTGCAATAATTAGCAAAATTGAATATTAAGAGATTTTTTACTTTTTTTTAAATGCAGTAACATTAAAAATTAGAATAATGTACTTCCAACTGTTCATCTATGGGATAAGTGTGTCTCAAGCTGTTGTATCAAATCCATAACATCAAAAAAAAACCTAGATAAAGTTAAACTTAGTTTTATTTAGCATAGATCAATACTTGGAGAAAGTTGATCAATTCTTTTTTGATTTTTTTCTTTGAAAATGATAAAAATGTAACAACGAGCTCTCCAAAGTTTATATATTCCTTCTCTGACTAAGCAATGGTTATTAGTCTGATAAATATTATTTAAAGAAAATGATGCTGCTCTTACACAATGGAATATTCTTACTGGCATGTAAGTTCCTTTAACATAAAGATGAAAATTAAAAATATTGTCTTGATTTTCTGTTTACTTTTAAGTTCCAGGGACATGGTCCTAAATTCTACCTCCCCATGTGCCTGCAGATCCTTAGCAGGACTGTTCCATCAAAGGACCTGAGTTACAAAAGATGATTAAGGATTGATTCATAACTGTTTTTAAGGAATAAGTTTTTAGGGAAAGCAGCACGGGGAAAAGCCCAGGAATGCCCAGAATTTTGGGAAGAAAGCTCCAGGTGGAAGGTGATCCCCTAGGAATACACAGAGCACATGATAAAGGAGCTGCCCAACTTTGTTACAAGTTTTGTTCCCCAAGATCTTTGTGAAGTTAAAATTCATGAAAAATTCAGATTTAGGGCTTGATCCAGCACCTAAGAAGCTGATAAATATTTTAGCAGCGAAATCAGATTAGACATTATATTTATTTTTTTCTCCTTTAAGATTTCATATCTACATTTTTTACTAGTAGAGTCTCAAGAGTAGAAACACCGGATAGATACTTCCAAAAATTAAAATCACCCCCACCACAGTTTTTAATACCCGGCTTAATGCCTGAATTAACATATTTATCAAAGAAAAAGTGGGATACAACAGCTACAAGATGTCCTGAGAGTAACACAATTCCCAGCAAAGCCCCAGCAGCACAGCAAAGCTCGAGCCAGGGCACCCTGCACAGATGGACAAGACATTTTTAGAAATGAATCACGCTGCAAATGATTGGACTAATTTTAAAACAGAGGTGAGGAACCAATAGCCTCCAGCCCAGATATGGTTTGCTTCAGCTGGCCCACAGACATGGCCCTGCTTTATTACTTAATAACACCCAGGCAACTTCAAGGGGAACCACGTGTGTTTTAAAAGGCTCCAACAACTCACAGATTTTTAAGGACATGGTTCTTAAACTCAAACATCATTCCCAAGTTTCAAGTATTACATGAAAATTTTGGGGGTTTGGTTTTTTTGGTTGGTTTTATTGTCCTTTCTTGCTATTCTGAGCAGGTGGGATTTGAGAGCCCCTCAGCATTTAAATTATCTTAGCAGGGAAAAGCCAACGGTGCTTTGAGTTGGGACAACACAAGGGCTGTGGGAGAAGGATTTTGATAGCTGCTCTGATATTTAGGAGAAAACTTCCACTGAAAACCTTGAAGAGCCACAGTCCCAAACACAGATGCCAGTCTTTCCAAGTTCTGATCCTGAAAGGCAGCAGTGGAAGGAATTTGTTGAGGCAATCACAGGCCCCTGCTTGGCTTTGATCCTTCCTGCAGCTCCCTGATCTATTGAGGCAAGAGAAGGTTCAGCTCTGCCTGTCAGAACCAGGGGGCTCCACAAACAAACCCTTCCACTGCATTCCAGCCTCCCAAACCCAGCAATTCAGGAGGAGGAAATGTAGTTTTCAACAGCATCTTTAAAAACTAAACCTTTCCTTGCATAGTATCAATGGGGAAAATCTGTATTTCCTGAGGAAACTGACCCTCAGTTTTCAAAGGGAGCTACTCCTCGAGAAACATGGGATGAACCTTCCAGAAGCAAATAAAAAGCCAGAAAACTTTACAATATTTGCCATTCCAGGAACAACAAGACAACACCACATTGCATCACCAGTCTATGCCAACACATCCACCTCTGAAATCTGATCCAAGCCTCTTCCCCATAAAGATTACGAGGGAACAACTATCCCTCTCCTGCCCCCAAGCCCCTCAAAGACAAAAGGAAGTTCTGTTCTAAAAAAACCAGCTCACTACAAATTCCTGACTACTTTGTTTCTTGAATCAATGATCTCATTTGTTCACTTTTGCAGTGTTTTTTTCCAAAAATAGCAGATACTAAAAAAAATTCTTCTTATCTAGAGTTTGGATGAGAGGATCCAGCAAATTTTTTTTGTGCTTCTCTTCTACACACAGTTAAAATAAATAAAATTTATCTCCTTAAATTGACAGTATGCTTATATAAAAAAAAATTAAATAGATGCATAAAGCTTCATCGCATCAGACTTAAAAGTAAAAAAATTAAATTAAATTAAATAGATTAGGGACAAACGCAGCCAAAAATATAAGGCTGTGTTTATTATTTTCAATGCTACAGCTTCAGTCTTACCAAAACATGAAATTTGTAGTCATTCTAGTGGGCCTAGTCACCTATACATACATACATATATATATATATATGTATATACACGAGGTAGACAGGTAAAAGCTTAAAGGCTGAAGACAAACCCAAACGTTTCACGTATTTTTATCAAGACTTTAATTTGTCACAACAGATAATCCTAAATAACAGGTCGGCAATGATCTTACCAGAGCTTAAAATTCAAGTCTAAAATTGGCCAAGTGCAATTGAATTTCCATGTTTTCCAACCGTTAGGCAGCATGAATGGAAAATTCTGACTATCTGTATTTATGATATGTAGGCCCAGGTTTTAGCTGGCCAAATTTTCTCCTAACTTAGGCTGTGTTTGTTTCCTTTGGCAGTGGGGTACAAGGCAACATTATCTCGTGCCTTCCTTGATCTAAACGTTGGGAATATCACCATTTGATCCAGCAGGATTTGTTGTGCAAACAATTGACAACTGTTCTGCTTCCCTCACTTAGGAATTTTCCTGAGTGAGGCCACGCTACTGATGCTGTAAAAGAAGGGCCCTCATATTTCAGATGCTATTTACATTTCAGATTACTCAGACACCAAAATAATTCTGCATTTAATGTCACTGGAAATGTAGACTAAGCAAAAATTATGACAATATGTATTTTTTTTATCCCAAGCCTCTATTTTACTTCATAGCAGAGTAATGAATTAATATATTGCTTCTACAGGTTTTGGTTATCAGATATTGCGGCAGGATAAGAATTAAAATATTGCTTGCTTACTTGAAAACATTTTCTGTAAAATAAAAATATATAAAATAAACAGCACATTGAATTTAACCAGAGTAATAAATGAAAGAATAAAGGTTTGCTTAAAAACATAAAAAAGAATTTGCAAGCATTTTTACAGTTTCATTTTTAAGCATATTTAAAGCTCCTGAAACAGAATGTTTCAGAAAAAAAAAAAAAAAAAATCAAACAAGAAACGTATCTTGGCCATCTCCAGCTCCCACCTAAAGAACCAACAATTGAACCCACTGCAGGATTTGCTCCTTACTCATTGCCATGAGAAGGATGGGAGGCAGTGGAGATTTTGGGGCTGGCAACACCTGTCAGGCTGCAGATAAACCCAGATGAGCAACTCATTTCACAAAGCTCTATGAATAGCCATGGCAGGGCTCTCACTGATTCCTGCTGCCCTGGGCCACAGCACAACAGCCTGCAGCTGATGGGCTCACAATGCACATCCCAGGAGCCACATGGGCCTTCAAGCAGCACGGAAAAGTTCCAATTATCTGGTTTTTACACTTCTTGTAGATGCTCATTTATATATATCTGTATTTGTGTATGCAGCTAAACTCATTTGCATGGGTACTCGTACACTTTTTAACATTGTAGTCCAAGTGATTTTGACAAATTTTACCTTGATTTAAAAATAGTACCAAGTCTGAACTCCTTTCTAGACGATTCATCAAGAAAATAGGAATTGCTATAATAAAGAACTTGGAATTCAAGAGAGGGAAGGAGTCAGCACTTCTCAATTTCTTAACTGCTGTGTTTTGTTTTATTCCCTCTTCACTTAGCTCCAGATAAACAAAGAAAAATTAAAGCATCCTGAAAGCTATTTCCAATGAGCTTCCAAAATTTCATCCCTAACACCAGCCTTGGTTCCTGTGCAGGCCCATTTGAAACTGATTGAGCAGCATTATTCCACCTCATGGTTCCAAAAATAAATACAAAGAAAAGCCAATGAGAGCCTGTGGTTTCCAACGTTCAAGTAACTCTTTAAAAGAATAAGCAGGTCCTTAATGACATAAGAACATTAAAAAGGAAATAAATGTATCCTGTATCTTTTTATTTTTGAAATCAATGGTAATTCTGATTTCCACTGAGACAGAACAAGAACCAACATAGGGACAACCAAACAAAACTAAACCCTGAGACAACCCAACGAGCCTGAAAGAACAAACAGAATTCCTCGCTTCCCCAAAGTTTTGACAGGATTTTTGCAAAGGAAGCTCAGCCACTTTCAAAATTTGTGTCCCTGGCCATGAACAGATGAGACTGAACTGCTTTGTGCCCGTGGCCTCTTAAGCCCATAGAAAGACACTGGGACATGAGTGGGGCTCCAGATGGGCACCAGGGGCCTCCCACCTGGCCTGCTGCTTTCCATAGGGAACATCCACAGGAACATCCACAGGGAGCACTGGCTGCTGATCCACAAACCAATGGTGGACTTACACACCATTCCAGCCACTGAGCTTCCACAGAGAAAGAATAACCATGAGGAACAGTAGGGAAAAAAAAAAAAAATCTACGGACAAGGAGAATTAAATAACCCAGCTGAGACCCAATGCATTCCATCTTGGAGAGGACTGGGACCAGGATTCTCCTGTGCTTTTTAACAAGGAGAAACACTGATCCCTCCACAGCCAAAGAACCAAAGGACTGCAAGTTGTACAAGAAAAGTTCAATTATTGAAGGGTATTGCATCATAAAGATTCTCCTCAAACATCCGCCTCCCTAATCCAAATAGAGACCAACTCATTTGTCCACAAAGGAAGGAAGGTATGGCAGCAAACTCCACGGAAACATTATTAAAGCCAGGCCTAAACAGCATCTTTATGTTCAGCACAGCCATGGCAGCTCCTTGCTAATTCCAAACTATCTGCCCTTAGAGCTCAGGAAGCCACTGACCCAGAATACAGCAAAATAATTATTAATTCTGTCCCCAAAGATAAAGAACTGGAAAATCCGCGCAAAGTTTTCCTAAAAGCAATTAGCACCTGTAAATATCTCGCTAATAGCGGCAAAAAGAGCTTAAGAACCCAAATAAAAGGAAACTGTGTTGCCTTTTAGTTATAGCCCTTGATAATTCACAATCTTTCCTAGCACAGGTTGAAAGATTCAATTCCTTCCGTTCCTGGAAGGTTGTGACAGCAGCCAGAAGCCCCGAATTAGCCTGAGACCCCTTTGTGCTAAGCCTGCAGAAATGCAGGAATTGTCACCCAGAATCCCAGTCCCACCCAGTGCCCCCTTCAGAGGGCCCTTCCCACCCCAATCCCACAGCTCTCCCTCCAGCACAGACTTGGCTGCAGGACTGGAGGCCTATGGAAATGAAGGTTTAGCAGTAATTTTATCTCCAAGATTTAAAGAGAAAACCCTGAATTGCTCTGCCTGGCTTCAGAATCCTGTTCAGTTCTACTGTGGAACCATATAAAACCAAACCATAGCTACTTTAAAGACTGAAACACAGGGAGATGGTTAAATCCCTGCAATAATTAATGTATCACATCACCGTAGGCCATGGAAGTTGGGGACAGAGCTGCAGCTCTACCTACACAGGGAATGTAATCCTGCAGCCACTATAAGCTTCCATCTACAGAGGAAAGCAGATCAATGGGATCTCAGGTTGAGAAAAGCAGCATTGTCATGAAATAAAAGAATGAAATTATGTCCTTTACTCTTGTACAGGCTTTTGCTGTCCAACTCCTACCTGTAGTAAACTAAAAGGAGAACCACATGTTTAAATTGTGAGTGTTTAGACACAGATCTGCTGATTTTGGGGATTGTCACCATTGAGGTTTTTCCCCACACGTTTAAACCCAAAGTTATTACAAGCAAAAAGAAAACTAACAGCAAACTATTAGAAAGAGCTACAGTTATGGCTGCTACCTCCAATTCTCCATCACAACATTGTCAAGTATAAACCCAGCTCTAGTTTTCTCCCCTTCCTTCCACCCCATCAAATTATGGCTCTCCCAAACTCTTCCCAGCCCCATCCCAAAATTGCTGCTTCAAGCCAGACACGTGTGTACAAATTAGAAATTGGAGGTAGCCTGGCATGTCAGGAGAGCTCTTTCTTGTGGGCATCCTTCAGCATGAGGCACAGATGACACACACTCTCTGCTGAGCACCCTTTAACTGGGATGCCCCTCTGGAACACACACTCATGGCCTACTCCATGGCTCTGCACCCAGCACTTAATAAACCAAAAAAAATAAGCCCCAAATGAACCAAAAAACTCCAACCGTCTTTTGGAAATTACAGAGGACATAATTAAGCTCCAGAAATAAGCAGACAACAGCAATTTCAATATAAACATCCTATGCAAGTAGGGGACTCTCTCATTTCAACTTGGTGTTAATGCCCCAACTCTTACTTCTGGATCCTTGCAAACATCTAGAAGGCTTCTCCCAACATTTCCTCGAGTCCAGAATTTAGTTTGACATTTAAAGCCATTCCATTTTAACCCTATTTCAGACGTTTTAACACACAAGTTTCCCTTGAACCAGCAAAAAACATGGTCAGGTCAGTCCACCAGCAGCACCTGACCAACACCGTGAGCAGGGATGGAGACACTTGGCCTTCCCAGCAGAAAGCCATGGAAAAACACATCCCGACATATATATCTGAACAAACCATTGACCAAATATAGCCGGGCACCACCGATAACCAGGGGCTGCCACCAAACCACATCTCAATCCTGCAAACACCAAGTCCAGCTCTTGGACTGTCTATCCCTGGAAGTTCAGCTCGGGAAAGGGTCTTTGTACAAGTGGTCTTTGTACCTTCACCACCGCAGGGGTTTAATAACTCAAACAATAAGTCAAACAACGGCCTGGAACCTGGGGGGCAATGCCGGGGCTCCCTGTTATCCCAGGAAAACAACACTTTCGGGACTCGGCCGGGGCTCAGCACCCACCGCACCACCCCGAACTTTGCCCGGCGCCCCCGCCACCATCACCCCCCTCCCCTCCCGCTCCGGAGGGGCCCAAAGGAGCATCCCCGGAGCATCCCCCGACAACAAAGCTGGGGTGGGGGGGGAGCCGGGAAGGGGCCTGAAGTGACAGGCGGTGCCCCCCCGGGGTAAACAGGGGGTAAACACGGGGTAAACAAACAACCCCCCCCGCCCCGCCGCTCCCCCCGCACTCACCTCAGGGCCCCCGGGCGCAGGGAGGAAGGCGGAGACGCACACAAAGGGTAATAAAGGGGGAGGAGGAGGAGGGAGCGGCGCTCCGCGGGGCCGCCCCCGAGGGACGGGGGTGAGGGGGGGGGGTTCTCGGTGTGTTTGGGGGGGATGTGGAAGAAACTCCCCGGCGGGGCTGCGGGGGGGCAGCGACTCGGGGCCCCCCGCCCCCGCCTCGGCGCGGCGCTGCTTCGTGTCCCTTCAGCGGCGCGAACAACCGGCCGTCCCGCCGCCGCCCCCCCCCGCGCTCCTCCTCATCGCCGCCGCCGCTGTCGGGAAGGAGGAGGAGGAGGAGGAGGAGGAGAAGGAGGAGGAGGAGGTGGTGGAGGAGGAGGAAGAGGAGGGGAGGCAGCAGCGGCGGCCGCCACCGCGCATGCGCCCCGGGGGAGCTCGGGAGGCCGCGGGGAGGAAGGGGGGGGGAAACGGGGGGGGGGGGGGACGGGGGACGACGACTTCCCACAGCGCCGCGCGCGCCGCTCCCGGAAACGGATCCGGGACAGGGAGGAAGGAAGTGGATGAGGGGGAGGAAGAGGGAGGGGGGGAAATGGACGGGGAGGAAGTGACGGCAGCGGAGGGCAGGGAAGGGGAAGGGAAGGGAGGGGAGGAGAGGAGAGGGGGGGAACGCGCGGTGACGTGAGGGGGCGGCGCGCGCGGGGGCCGGTGGGAGCGCGCGCGGGGCGGGGCCCGCCCTCAGGTGAGGGAGGAGAGGCGGGAAAGCGCCGTGAGGGCAGCGCCGCGAGCGCAGGTGCGGGAGGAGATTCAGTTCGCCGCCTCCGCCGGGCGGGACGTGCCCAGCAGCCCAGGATGCGCCCTCCTGCTCGCCCTTCGGCTGCTCGGGCTGTGGCATCTCTGAGGGAGCCGCGCATGCAGCCTGTGAGGAGGGTAACGGGCGCTGGGGGTTGGTTTGGGGGGGGATGAATGGCTGCTGGGGAGGAGTGTCGGCTGCTGGAGGGTCTCCGCTGCCGTGCGGGGGTGAGGCGAGGGCTGAGCGGAGCGTGCGAGTGGCCGTGGCCGCCCTCAGGTGATGGAGAAGGGCGGGAAAACGTCGTAATAGGAGATGGGGTCCGGGTGAGGCCAGGGCAGTACCTCAGGATTCTCCAAACCCTGTGGGACCTCTCCCCAGTTCCTCATGGGCCCTCCCAGAACCCGCCCTCAGCGTCCCCCCAGCCCCTCATGGACCCTCCCAAGCTCTTTGGGGCCTCTCCATTCCCTCATCAGGTTCGTCACAGACTCTCCTGGCCCCGAAAAATCAATCCCCTCAGACCCGCACCTTCCCCATTCCCACAGCCCTTCCCCTACTCCCTCATGGACACTCCCCTCCCCATTTTCAGAGTATTTCCAGACCCTCCTAGCCCCCATAAATCCTCCCCCAATCCCTCAGGACCACCCTCAAACCTTTCCTGTCAGGTCGGGACCACCCCTAAGTCCTCCTCAAAACCGGTAATTACTCCCCAAATTCCCCTCAGATCCCACTAATTCCCTCAGACCTTCTTGAATCCCCCTCAGAACCCATTCAAACTTCTCAATCCCATCATGATCCCCCCCCCCAATCCCTTCAGGTTTCCCTCAAACCCCCTTTGGATCTACCCAAATCTCCTCAGAGACCCCCAATCCCCTTAGGACCCCTTCAGAGCCAGATTATCCAGAGAGATGCTGTGGTTATTGTTATAAACTGCACATTATAAACAAGGATGGCCAGTTATTCCTGGAAAAACTTCATTGTTGTGTCCTAATGTGTTCCTGTGTGCCTGTAGCTTGTTCCAGCTGCAGACACATAAGGATGTTATTTTAAACTCTCTAAAGCATCCTAAAGCCAGTGCTGTTTAGGAGATGTGTGTAAACATGGGTTTAATGTTATCAGAAATAAATTCAAAATGCTTTCAGTGTTTTGGCTCTTTTTCGCAAGGAAGATGGACTGCTGCATCTTTATTAATTAAAAATGACCAACATCTAAGTACAGTTTCTGACTAGGATTGTTTGGAAAGCAATGCTATTTAATCATTTAATGCTATTTTCTCCAAAGATGAAACCTTCTGCAATGAGCAAGCGTAAGTTGAAGGAGAGCAGTGCAGAAAGTGCTGAGAGCATTTCCCAGGTAGGTAACATCTTTATTCATTACTTTGTTTTCAAGTTGTGGAGCTTTTCCACCCTCTGCCATTCATGTAATTGTTTGGTTTTTTTTCCTACATCAGTTACAAAGACTTGTACAGATACTGGATACAGTTATTAAGGCTTAAATGCCTTTTTAATCTGTATTTCTTTCAGTTTCTCACCTGTTGCTTGCTTCGAGTGTTAGAGTAATAATGTAGCAAAAAACTGAAAGGATGATCTTGTTCTTTTGCAACTGTTTGTGGCAACAGATTTACATAAATCTATTTTTATCTATTTAGGTTTTTTTTATCTTCCAGTTTGTAGGGTGAATCAGAACCCAGGTGATTTTTTTAGCAGCAGGTCAGCAGCAGCCAAATCGGTTTTTAGTTTGTTTGGCTTTTTTAAACCTTTATTCTCCTGTTTCCCCGAAGATGCTGATCAAAAACTGCAATGCACCTTGCAAGGAATTACCCCTGGGTCGTTGATTTCTTGTTTCTTTTAATCTCTTCTATTTGCTTTTTCTCCTTTATATAATATTTATACAATATTCTGCCTCCTGCAACTTTATTCTTACTTTCAAGACCCCTCTATCATTGATGACAATAAAGATTTGTATGTTATAGAATATTTGTAACACCATAAAAGTGCCTGATTCACCATTATTTTATTGCTGTGGTTACATTATTGATAAATTCTGGTGTTTGAAGCCCCAAACGTTTGTGTTTGATCCATAGGTGCAAAAAATCTTACGTGAAAGATTCTGTCACCATTGTGCTACTGGAAAACTCTTTGGGATGGAGCAGCAGTACAGGTGAATGAGCAGGCTCTAGGATTCAGTGATTTCTTATTTATGATTTCTTCAATGATTTCTTTGTTTATTATTCTTATGCAGTAGTGAAATAGTCTGGTGAAGTCAGAACTTTCTCCTTCTCTGTTTTAATAAATGATACAGTTTTAAATGACTTCCAGCCCAATGCTTCTAAAAATTACTTGCCTCAGATTCTGAGACTCTTTATACAAATGTCCCTTCTGGTTTTGTCAGGCTCTGAGTTTTGGATTTCTTGTCCTTGTTTTGCATTTCTCATTCGTGAAGCACTTTTCTTTTTGAGACTGAAAAGGTATTTTCAGTGCATGTTCTAAGACTTTGTGTCATGGCCTGGCAAAGCAAGAAGTTAAATTCTCTTGCTGTGATACTTTATTTTTATTTCAAATTTTCTCCTGTTTGTTGGTGAACTGTGTGAGAAGTAAATCTTGAAATTTCTGTGGCAGCATCACGTTTGTTGAAGTAGAGGCCCATATTTAAACCTACTTCTGGAGCCATCCAGATGTGGAATTTAAGGTTAGGAAGAAGGGCCTTACTGGGACAATAACACCATCCCAGTACTGATCATTTTACAGATGCAAGTCAAATTCTGCAGATGACAAACAGGTATTTAAAGAAATTGTTTTAAACAATTAATTTTCCCAAGACTGACTTTATGTCAGTGGAATCACTTGATGTGAGCACAAGTTTTCAGTATAAGAGGGACAAAACCATTTATTAAGACAATGTACTGTACATGCAGAGCTCACGAAGTCATTTTGTTGCTGTTGTGAGGAAATCTATTTCTGTTGTGTCAGTTTTACAAAACAAGCCTCCCCTGTTTATAGTTTAATTCTGAAAAGCAATTTACAGGCTGTGTTCTACTCAGTGTGCCACTGGCAGTGAATTGTCCTGGAGGGAAAACACTCCCCAGCTCTGATTTTTTTCCTTCCCAAGATGTATCAGGGTTCTTGACTGGGCTTGACTCAAAGAGTGAACAAACCCCCAGGTGTTGGCTGCAGCTGTTCCGTGAGGACTCTCTCACCCCTTCAGAAGCAATAGCAGGATGTCAGTATTCCATATTCCAAATTATTATTAATGTGTAAGCACTTGGGAATTGGAGGTGTCAGTGGTTGTTGTAAGGACTTTAAATGTGGATTGAGGTGATGAGTCCATCTGCAGGTAATTTAGAGCAAGCAATCTATTTCTTGAAGAAAAAAATAATTATTGAAGTCTGTCCTTTCACAGCAGAGAATTTATGAATTAGTGATACTCTCAACTTCTGCATGTTTTAATATTTTAAAGTATTTTAAGAGCTCTGATCACAGAGCCCTCTGTACTTGATTGTATTACATTTTGCATGCCCTGAGTGTTGGCTCTCACAGCAAGCTGAAATGGATCGAGTTTTATTCTTTGAATTTCCCTTGCTTTTGGGGAATGTTGTCAGCTTTGAGGGTTTCAGCCTGTTTCTGTTTCCAACGCAGACATTTGCTGGAGCTGCTGAAAAGAACCACGGTGCACGGGGAGAGCAATTCCGCCCTCATTATCGGACCCCGGGGATCCGGGAAAACCACGGTAGGAGCAGCTCCTGCAACTTTGTGTGGGATCCAACAGAGCCTCACTGAGGTCCTGGGAGCCTTTGCAGCTACATTGTCAGCTCTGCCTGGTTGTACAGAGGGAATTGCTAATGGTTTGCATAGAAATTCAAAACATTCCAGGACTTTCTAGGGGCTAATTCTGTTCAGGAACAGCGTGGAGAAATCTGTTCCTAACACTTGTTTTTGCAATTAAAGATTGCAGTTCTGAACCAAATTAGAACCATGTTCTGATTACTCTTTAATTAGCCTGGTTTTGGACCCTTACTGTAAAAATGATGAAAAGGCATCCAAAAGCTCTAAAAGGAGTAGTCTAAGAGGTGAGTTTCTCCCTAGCTGTGTGTATGCAGGGAATGGTCAGGAATTACCTGCCATGGAGCAGAATATTGTTTGGTGGTTATGGTTTGTAAGTGTAGGTTTTGTATTTTGAGGGAATTCCCCTTAACTGAGGCACACGAAGGGATTACCTCTAACTTAAGTGTGTAATACTTCAGCATTATTCAAACACTCAGGTCTTTGGTGTTTACATTCAATGATGTGATGAAATTTGTGCTTCTTTCAGACAGAATATAAGTTAGCAAAATCACCTATCCAGAATAAATGATTTCCTTTTTATATATCAAGTGAAAGATGCTAGAGTAAAGAAAATCACATGTGTGTATATTTATATATTTATACTTGCACATAGGTAGGAGCTACAAATCCTCCTCTGAAGAGGCCAAAGCAAATAATAGCTTTTTAATTTTTAAATGGAACATTTCCACTACTTACAGATATTTTAAGGCAAGTTCTTGATGGACAGCAAACTTGGGAGTTTCATAAGCAGCAGTTGGTGCAATCATGTGCAGTGTTAGTTTTGTCTTCCAGAAGAAAAGAATAAGCAGAATTTCTTTTAAGATTTAAAGCAGGGAGTTTCTTTCTACAGCATCCAAAGAAGCCATGGAGCTGAATATGGCACCGAGTAAAGAGCCAAATTCTTTCACATCTCAAATTCATAAAGCTTTTTGATTAAGGCAAAAGCCCCAGATATTACCCCAAAAAATAAGTGACTGGAATACCAGAGTTACTTCCCTTTCCCTCCCAGCTCAGCAGAATGAGCAAATGTAATTGCCACAGTCATGCTGGTGAATGCAAAGTTGTCATTTTAGTATTTTAGTCTGGAAATTACTCAGACATGTTCCCTAATGAAACCTCCAACACTGTTTCCTATCCCATAATATCTGTAATCACACTTTCTTTGCTGTTAAAAAATTAATCTTCTCACAGAAATTCTGTATTTTTTTCTTTCCTAGTTATTAAATCATGTCTTGAAAGACCTCAGGGAAATGAAAGAAGTGAGAGAGGACCTCTTGGAAGTCCATCTGAATGGCAAGTAAAACATCATTGATCCAGGGTTCTGTTAAATTCAGTTCTGTATTTTGTATGTACTGAGTAAAATTTTTGCTTTCAGCAATTTAGTCCAGCCTAGATTATGGACATGTTTGTCTGTGAGCTCCACAGTGCCTCTCTTTGTATTTCTTTATATGGAGGGGACTTCTGTGCTCTTAGTGACAGAATTAAGTCACTTGTCAGGTACAGAAAACTCCTGTCCAGTCTAACTTTAAAAAGGCAAAGCTCTGTAAGGCTGGAAAGGAAGAGAAGCTGCTGGCTAAGTTTCCTGTGGGAGTGAAGGATGACTGCCAGTTCTTCATAAAGAATCCTTTTCTTTCAGGGCTTCTGCAGACAAATGATAAAGTGGCCCTGAAGGAGATCACCAGGCAGCTGCAGCTGGAAAATGTGGTTGGGGACAAAGTTTTTGTGAGTAACTTCACCTAACTCTCAAAAACCCTTTCCTGGGAAGCTGGGGCTTTGTGGGATGGAGCTTGCAGTGACTGCCAGCAGTTCCACACAGTCCCGAGGTTCCCTCTGCTGATGGAGCAATACTGATGCACCCTTATTGCTTTTGGAAAACACATCGACCCGTGCCTTACAGGAGGGAAAAAGGGAAGTCTCTCTTAACAAGCCCCTTAATAAAACAAACTTAAGTATGCCAAAGAAGCTTTGTTCAGAGGAGTGGGGAATTTGGAAATGTTGTTTTTAACATTTTAAAACCAAGAGTCAGGAAGTTAACCAAAAAGCAGGATCTTTAATATATTATCAACCTTTTTTTGGTCTATCCAAAAAGGAAGTCTATCCAGGCTTCCTCGAGCTCTTATTTTCCATGGAATTTCTGTTAAAATATTTGCTGCTATTTCCCTTTTCCCACAGATAAACTGATTTACATTAGTGCTGAAGACAGACCTAAGGAAAGTGACCAAAGTGCTTAAAAATAAATTCCCCTCATTGTCTATAACTCACATCCAGAGGTTAAATCAGCTTTTCTGCCCCCTTTGAAGGGGCTTGTGCTCTTCAGTTCATTATTTCAGACCTCACACCTGGAGTGCTGCAGAGTGGGGGCATTTGTGTAACTGGAACAGGGGGGCACAGCCATTCAGTGTTTTTTTTCAGGAGTGTTTGATGCTTCCATCTGTTCAATAAAGTTGCCAATTAAGCCCTCCATCCTGCTCCTTCTCAGTGGAACACGTTAGGTGGCACTTTTTCCATGTGTGTGCCTGGAAAATGAGGATGCAACAGCTATTTCAGGAAGGACAGAGCTGCTTGTGAATTTAGCTGATTGCAGGCATTCTCCTGATCACTAATTTTTGCCTGTCTGAGGCAGTTTGGGGATTTCAGGCTGGAAAAAAACCTGCATGAATGTAGGGCACTTCTGCTATAAAATGGGTTTAGGATCCCTGTGCAATCTCCTATGATTTTCCTATGGCATTATGTTGAATTGTGGGCAGGTTGTGTGTAAACTGTGAAATAATTCCTGGGGAACACTATGGGAACTTGATAAAACTGATCCTGTTTTCACAATGAACTGTTGGTGCTCAAGATAGTTGGGTTACAACAGGAAGAATAATTCAAGAGTAGTCCATAATTTTTCTTGTCCTGAGGAGTTTGTGATTATAGGGCATGAAGTACCATGTGACATTTTTGAAAGGATGGTTTTGGAAGGAAATGGCCTCCATTGCCTGCCTGAATTTGCTGTAGTTAAACAATTCTGAGAATGACACTGCAAATCCATTCTGAAACTCCTTTATTCTCTGTCTAGGGCAGTTTTGCTGAAAACCTTGCCTTCCTCCTTGAAGCCCTGAGGAAAGGTAAACACTAAAAATCCCTGTTCTGAGACTCTGGGTCACTTGACTGAAAAGTGGAGTTTGCTCTTCTGCTTTACAGGTGGAATGAAGAATCTTAGCCCAAGAATGTGTTATGGTTACAAAATAATATAAAAAATAGATGACTCTACTGAATACAGTATATACTGATACATATAAAGGCTTGCATGTGACCTTAACTGTGAAGGACAGATTCTTTTATCCAGATTGATGCTATTAAAAATATTGGTTTTAAAATGAAATTGGCCAAGTCTGTCTTCCTTGTAGCCAGAAATGCTGCTTTGCAGAGCACTACAAAATCTTGCCAGTTTTTCCATGTATTTTCCTTTTTGCTGTAGGAAAGGAGGGCTTGGTGAAAACTGAAAGAAAAATCTGTCCATTTTTATAACCCCATCATTAAAGAAATCTCTGGCAGTGAAAGTCTAATGCTGAAGTTGCCCTGCTAACTCTCCAAATTTCCCTCAGGAAATCGAACCAGCAGCTGCCCAATTTTGTTTGTCCTGGATGAATTTGATTTGTTTGTCCATCACAAGAATCAGACCCTGCTCTACAACCTGTTTGACATCTCCCAGTCTGCTCAGACCCCAGTGACAGTGATTGGACTTACCTGTAGGCAGGTAAGAAATGGCATTTCCTCATTCAAAGCTTTTAGCTGTTTTAAAGTGACTTTTATCATAGTTGGAATGATTTCTCCTTCCCTGGAACCTTAATTTCCTAAGATACTTTTCTCAATTATCCATTTTCCTAACTTTTGAATTTGGAAGGAGGATGAAAAAAAAACCAGACTAATTTGACTGAGAGCAAATTGGAGATGCCCAAAGCCTTCAGTTTCACTGCTAAAGGAGCAAACCAACATTTCTAAGGACACACATTCAATATTAGACTGTGGTTCACTCTTTGGAGGGGCTCCTGAATTTCTTGGCTGGCAGTT
This sequence comes from Sturnus vulgaris, assembly GCF_052056855.1. Classification (NCBI taxonomy): domain Eukaryota; kingdom Metazoa; phylum Chordata; class Aves; order Passeriformes; family Sturnidae; genus Sturnus; species Sturnus vulgaris. Next base: position 39,756,544 of record NC_142249.1, on the reverse strand, counting down.
GGCAAGGACAGAGTTGTAGTAACTGTGTCTAAATCTCTTTTTTTCTTTTTTTTTTTTTGTTTTTTTAAGGAACCACTTCAGTAGGACAATTTTGCCATAAAATGGGTTTAGGATCCCTGTTCAATTTCCTATGATTTTCCAATGGCATTATGTTGAATTGTGGGCAGGTTGTGTGTACACTGTGAAATAATTCCTGGGGAACACTATGGGAACTTGATAAAACTGATCCTGTTTTCACAATGAACTGTTGGTGCTCAAGATAGTTGGATTATAACAGGAAGAAGAATTCAAATCTCTTATCAAAGCTGGGCAAATTTCTGGGAGTTAATAGAAAAGTTAATTGTTCATTTAATGAATTACAATCCTTCCTTTTGCATAATCACTGACCTGAGCCTGATGTGCTCCTCACCCACTATTTAGAACCCTTTATCCCCTGTTTTGAGTGTAATTAAGGAAATGTCTCCAGAACTGACAACTGCTGTTTCTGAGGGTTTATTTTTTTGGCTTTTAAGTATTTTTTGGCATTTTTAAGTTGTATTCTCTCAGGCTGACAAAAAGCACGTGGCCTGTCAGGTGCCAGCCCCGGTGTGACCACACAACAACTTGTCCAGAGCCCTGATAGGCTGCAAGGTTTGATTCAGCCTTAAGTAGCTGAAATATTTCCATAATCTATGGAGAAATTGTGCTGAGTTTCCTAGCAACAAATGATCCTGTGTGATGTGGAGCATCACGTGGGCTGGGATGGTTGGTGGCATTGCAAGGCACATCAATTAAAATAATCAGCAAAGGGCTTGTTAGAGCATTTAACTTATGTTACAACATTTTAAGCCTGAGAATTCAATAATTCTTTCTTTTTTCAGCACAGTTCAGTAATTTGTCTGTGCTGTAGTAAAGAAAACATGAAATTCATCTGCTTTTTTAATTTTCTTTTTTTTTTTTTCATTTAGGATATCCTGGAGCTCTTGGAGAAGAGAGTAAAGTCAAGGTTCTCCCACAGACAGATATATTTGATGAATTCCTTTGATTTTAAACAATACATTAAGATATTTAAGAAACAGCTTTCTCTTCCTGCTGAATTTCCTGATGAATCTTTTGCAGAAAAATGGAATAATAATATTCAGGTATTTAAAACATTTTATACTTGACTTTGGGAAAAATTCTAAAGTGAGAGCAGTGTAAAGCTGGTTTAATTTATGTACATATCCTTTACCAGTAAAAGTGTAAAGCTTTTGCCTAATATTGGCATTGCCTTTCACTGGTTGAGTGTGGTATGGAATAAATTAAATTATTATAGAGAATCTTTGCTTATTGAAGTCTGGAGGTAAAATTGTCACAGGAAAGACCAGAAAGTTGAGGTTGGACATGAAAATTGTATCGTCCAGTATAAGGTCAGCTCTTCCAAAAAACTATTTATCTGTTATTTTTCCAGGTGAGTATGAAATGATTAAAAGTGAGCATGGTTAAAATATCACTTCATTGTTTCTTGCAGCATCTGTCAGAGGATAAAACCGTGCAGGACGTGCTGCAGAACCTCTTCCACCACAGCAAAGACCTGCGCTCGCTGCACTTGCTCCTGGTGTGTGTTTGGGTGTTTAGGGAGCACCTCCTTGGTTTGCAGTAATTCATGAGCAGCTCTTGTGCTTTCCAGGCCATTTAGCTGAGCTTTGCCTAAAACATCATTTTATTAAACTTTTGCCAGTGCTGGCTCCTTGCAGGCTGTGTCAGTCAGTGGGGGTAACTCCAGTTTCTGCAGCTGTGAGGATGGACTGTCCAATTCAGATGGGGCTGAGCTTTTCCTATTTCACTTTCTCCAAGCCTTTCCTTTTATGAAACAAAACTGTAGGTGAAACCCTTTGAAATTATTTTTCCCTTTATGAGATTCTTTTTGGTTCCTGGTGAATCCTGACATCTGCTCATATTGAAAAACCTATTTTTTCTACTTGAACTTCCTCCCATCATCACACAGGAGCTGCAGCTCTCTTGGAGGGTCTTTTTTAAATTTAAGCTGCCTACCTAATTCTGCTTTTGAGCACAGCTCATATAAATGCACTGACACTTTTACAGAGGATAAATAACACTTATTTAACCATCCTAAAATATCCCTGTGCTTGTGTGAGTATGAAAAGCTCCCCTGACTGTACCTGCCCCTGGGTCTGTGACCTCCTGCTCTGGGCTGGGCTGGTTCCAGTGCTCACAGCTCCTCCCTGCAGGGTGCAGAGGCACCCTGAGAACCTGAGCAGAGCCCTCCTCTTGGGGGTGACTGCAGTTGCTTACAAGATTGCAGATTATTCCTGGTGCACAGCACCCAAAGCTGGCCCTGTGGCTGCAGTGGAGGCCAGGAAAGGAGCTGAGGGCAGCCACAGCCTCCCTGAGAGCAGCTCACAGCTGAGACTCAACTTGCCCATGGTTTTCTGCAGCATGTGCTGAGTTCTTCCTTTGGAAAGAGCCCTTTTGATCTGGAGTCAGCTTCCCAATAAAAGCACATAATAGACATTCTGGAGGGATGAGTGAGGAGTTCCTGGACAAACTGTGGAGAAGTTTCTGGGGAGACCTTAGAGCACTTCCAGGGCCTTAAAGGGGCTCCAGGAGAGCTGGAGAGGGGCTGGGGACAAGGGATGGAGGGACAGGACACAGGGAATGGCTCCCAGTGCCAGAGGGCAGGGATGGATGGGATATTGGGAATTGGGAATTCCTGGCTGGGAGGGTGGGGAGGGCTTGGAGTGGAATTCCTAGAGAAGCTGTGGCTGCCCCTGGATCCCTGGGAGTGTCCAAGGCCAGGTTGGACAGGGCTTGGGACAGTGGGAGATGTCCCTGGCTACAAAAGCAGGTGCAGAACAGCTGTAAGTCATTCCTGCAGCAGCTTCTGAGATGCTGATCCATTGACATGGATGTAAACAGGTTCAGGAGGATTTATCTCCTGCAATCAGGAGGCTTTGAAGTTTTAATCCTGGAAAACTTTCCTGGCAAAATAAAATTTAAGTGCCAGCTATTTGCAAGGTTTTCAGTACGAACCTGCTGTGTGTGCATGGGGTTTATCCATTAATGTTCCAGTGGGTTTCTGGGAAAGCTGTGCTCCATTCCAGGCAGGAATGGTGGCACTGCAGTGGGTGAACTGTGTCTCTGTGTGTTGCAGGTGACAGTGGGGTGAGCTGTGTCTGTCTCTGTGTGTTGCAGATGCTGGCTGTCAGTGCAGTGACCGTGCACCACCCCCTGCTCACAGCTGCAGACCTGCAGGAGGCCAGCAGGCAGCACAGCACCGACTCCAAGGCAAACATTGTCCATGGTAAAGCTCCTCTTCTCCCCACAGCTTTCCTGCAAAGCCCTCCCTGGAATCCTGCAGGTGGAAGAGATGCTGTGTAGGGAGTGTTCCCTGTGGGATTGAGCTGCACAGGCACTGCCCATGGAGCCTGCTCTGAGCTCACACGTGCCTTGCCTGTGGGTACCACAGTGCCAACTTAGACACTTCCAGTTCCTGCTTTTTGGTGGGAACTGCCCGTTCCTGATCATTTCTGCTTCAAATACACGGCAAAGGAATGTTCTCTTATCCAATTCTGAAATTTCTTTGCATGCTAAAGATACAGAACACCAGGGGGTGAGGCCCAGAGCAATACACAGAGGAATACACGGAGTGGGTGAAGTGCCTGTGTTTGTGATGTGCTCAAGGGAAGTACTTGGGATTCTTGTCTTTCCCTGCAGGTTTGTCTGTGCTGGAAATCTGCCTCATCATAGCCATGAAACACCTGAATGAGGTCTACGATGGAGAACCATTCAACTTCCAGATGGTTTACAACGGTGAGAGCAATGCCTGAGCTCTCCAAACCCCACACCACTCATTCCTTCTGACTGCCCCTCTTCTTTTCCTCCTCCTGGTACAGAATTCCAGAAGTTCATCCAGAGGAAGGCACATTCCATGTACAACTTTGAGAAGCCGGTTGTCATGAAGGTGAGCCTGAAATGCATTTTTGTTTTCAGTTGTACAATATTTAGGTTTTAGTTGCAGAGCACAGATTGGGGTGGTCAAACCCAGCCCTCGAAGGGAGTGGGGTGTTGTGGGGCAGGAATGACGTTCCCTTGCACTCCCCCTTCCCTGGTTTCAGGCCTTTGAGCACCTGCTGCAGCTGGAGCTGGTGCAGCCGCTGGAGCGGCCGTCGGCGCGGGCGCAGCGCGAGTATGTCCTGATGAAGCTGCTGCTGGACAGCAGCCAGATCATGGATGCCCTGCAGGTGTACCCCAACTGCCCCACGGACGTGAAGCAGTGGGCAGCCTCCTCCCTCAGCTGGCTCTGAGCTCCAGCCCCCCTGCAATGCCCTGAACTCCACACGAGGGAATGTTCCCCCACAGCAAGGTGCTCACATCAATACGTTTCTGGAAGCAGCTTTCTTTGCTGATCCATTTGGGATTTTCTAGGGAGAAGGGTGCTGCTGTCCCCTTCCAGCAGCCAGGACTGTGCCTCACTCACACCCCCAGGTGCTTTAGCTCAGCTCGGTGCCAGCTCCTGCTCTCACACTCAGTTCCCACTTGGAGAAATCCAAACTCCAGAGTTCCTCCCTGTGCCTGAGGCCTCTGGATCCTGGCTCAGGCCACGCTGCCCTCCTGGCTCCCTTCTATAGCCCCATCAGGTCAAAGCTCACACTGCACTTTTCCATCTCAACTCTGACTCGACATGGAACATTTGCCCAATTAAATCTTTAATCACAACCAGATTTACTTCATGACGTTTAATCCAACAGGCTTCAGCTGCACGGGCTACTTTGTGCCAAGTACAAGGTAACATCTTCCCATACCCAATTTTTTGTAGCAAAATTCAAGAGTTTGACTGAAGAACTGCTGTAGGACCATCCCCATGACTTTAAAATAAAGTTTTCAAAGAAGCATTTGCAAGTCAGAGTAGTCACATTTTTTTATTTTCCCGCTGGGGAAGAGGGCAGAGTATACATTTGTATTTGTACAATATTTAACAATCACTTTATTGAGGGCGGGGGGGGGTCGGTTGGTTTTTTTGGCACTTGCAGAAAAGCAGCAAGTGCCTTTTGACAGTAGTACAACAACCTGTGCCCAAAACACTGACAAATACAAAGAGGAAAGTCAAAGTAATCGCTCACCAAACTCGAGAGGTAACGAAGAGGAGATGGACTGAAAAAAACAAACAGGAGGGAGAAAGCAAAGCAGTCCTGCTGGTTGAGTATCTGAGGTAACAGATGTTCCATCAAGGATGCTACTGGAGTCGTTTTGCCCAGGGATGTGTATTGCAGCTTCCTGTGTTTTGTACCAAGTGTTCCTGATCAACAGAAATGTCTTAAAAAAGGTTAAAAAAGCTGGAAAAGAGGAGAGGGGGTGACCTGACTGATTGTGTCGATGCTGATGGCAGCAGGACAAGTGTCAGCACTGGTTACAGGTGAGGTTTGAGAGTTACACCCCTGTGGTTCCTGGGGGATTCCATGCTCAGGGGGGAGGCTGGGAATACCCCAGGAAGGGCAGCACTGGTTCAACCCCCTCCGGCAGAGGACGGGGGACAGGAACTTCTCACCCTCACACGTAAAAATCACACCTGGTGAGGCCAGGGACAAAGGGCACTGCCCAGACAATGCCAAAATCCTCCCTGGCACATTCCCCCATCCCCAGCTCTGAAGTGAAACAGGAATTCACTCCCCAGGCCCTGGGGGCACCGCTGGAGCAGAGCAGCTCAGGGCGATCATTCTGAGCCGTGAAAAGCTTGGGGAAGGAGCAGCCTTTCCTCAGGGACGCTACATGATGCTGGTAAATCCCAGGAAGCTGGGAGTGGAACAGGAACTGAGCAGGGATATCCCAAAGCAGCAGCTCCATGGGAAGGGTCACACACAGGAGGGGCTTGGCTACAGCTTCATTTTTGGCATCAGATTTCCAACAGCACGGAATGAAACCAGCCCGTGGCTCTGCTTTTGCCAGGGAAGGGTCAAAAGCCCCGAGGTGTCCATGGAGAAGGACGGGGTTGGGATTTGTTCACAACTCTGGTCCTGTCCTGCTCTGTGTGAAGTTGAATTAAAAGTGGAGCAAAAATGGAAGCCAAAGGGAAGTGTCCAGCCAAGAGGACCCCACAATCTGGATTTCTTTCCCTTTCCCAACAGCCCCTTGGAGCAGGATCCTCAGGCACAGTCCTGCCCAGCAGTGCCTCAGCCCTGGGTGGAACATCAGCCCTTCCTCCCTCCCTGCCCAGAGCTGGCTCTGCTTTATCCATCACATGCCCCTGTTCCCAGGGATGAAGTTCCCAGATCCAGGTTCCAGCCAGCCTTCAGCAGCTCCCATCTGCTGCTTTCCAGAGAAAAAAGTGGGTGTGGACACACGGAGACAAGGACACAGCACACCAGGGGCCGCTGCCGCTCTGCGCTCCAGGGGGTTACAACATTTATTTTCCTTGGAATTTGGAGAGAAGGATCCAATCAATGCAGTGGGACAGTTTTTGGGAGAAGCACTTTGGCACCCAGCTACCAGTCACTGTAATTCCAGCATAAGGCTTGACATCCTGAACTCCAGTGCTGGAGTTGTGAAGCCATTTCCATGTTTTTCCTCGTTTTTTGTGAGTCTGTGCTCTGGACAATGAAATTCCTTTCGTTACCTCGGAATGGTCGTTGCATATTGTGAGCAGAACTAGGTTATCCCTGAAATTTGTAACATTTAGCATTTGGAATCTGTGGCTAGAACTCTGTGTGTGACTCCAGGCTCAACCTGTGGCTCACAGGCAGTGAGCTGCACTCCCCTCCGATGGCACCGAGCTTTGAGTGGAGGGAAGCTGCAAATCTCCAAGCAGAGGGTGAGGAATTGGGGGAACTGAGCTTCCTGAGGTGATCCTGAAACAGTGACACAGCCCCCACTGCCTGGCGGGACAGGGAACACGAGGCGACCTCGGCACAAACATAAATAGGAAAAAGACTATTTTTCAAAAAAAACCAAGAATTCAGAGCTTTCCAGTGTCACAGCTCAGAGAAAATTTAAAAAAAAAAAGAAAAAAGAAAAAAAAAAAGTCATGCTTAAGGTTTCAAATATTCCTCAGACACAGCAAACCTAAATAGTATTCAGTTAAATAAATGGATGAGATACTCTGGGAAACGGAGGGAAAAGCTTTCAACTAAAAGAGGAAGGAAATTTTCTTTCAATAAACAGCACTTTTTCTTTTTTATACACAACAAGCGAGTACAAGAAAAGGCTAAAAACACGGCTCTAGGAATGGCCACTTCCTGGGGGCATGAAGCTTTCCCCTTCTTAAATAACACAGGGAATTGGGAATACATCATTTACAAAACACGGAGCGATTTATTATTCCAATTAGTGTTGTCAATCATAATTTAGCGAGGTGGAACTGAGGTATACCTGGTTGAGGGAGGTTAAGTAATACTTGGAAGCCTCTTTGCTCTATCCCATTGATTACTCTTGTTTCTGTACACGGAACAGCAGCACACGGAACATTCACAAGCTGTGTCGTAGTCGCATTACAATAGTCATTTTATAAACAACAACGAATGCAATAAAAACAAGTTACCCTTTTTTTTTTTTGTTGTTTTTAAATCTGAAATGAAATGTTTTTGATTTAAAAAAAATAACAGTAGTTCATTTAAAGGAATTAGTCTCTTCTGACAGGGATTAAGAAATCGGATGTCAGTGTTTAAAATGCTCATTAGCCCGTTCAGGTCCGGATTCTTCATTGCAAGTTCCTTATCAGCACGTGAGGGGTTCTCAGTCACATCCTTCAGGTGTAAGCAGGGAATGCAGAAAGTCTCATGGATCCACGTTGAGGAGGAGGAGGGGGAAAACAAAGGATCAACACCTCGTGGTGACGTTCCAGAGAGACTTACCATCCGTTCTTGCCACCCGGAACAGCAGTGACGCCAGCAGTCCGTGCGCTGTAGCAGCTCCAGTGAAGAGTCCTGTGGTCACTTCCATGACCAGTGCAACTATCATAGACTGGATTCTTTGGGAGGAAAGTCAACGTTTGTCACCATTGTGACCACAGTCACGATGTCCTCTGTTGTTATAATGTTAGTGAGTTTTTGCATCTGGATGATCCTCTCCTCCACACAGCCCGCGGACAGCCGGGCCTCGGCGTCGTGATCCCAGCACTCCTCGATGGTCTCGCACAGCATCGCCATTCCCTGCAGGAAACCGGGCAGGAAAACCATCACACACCCACAGAGGGACACGAAGGGGACACCTGATCAATAATGGCATTTAAGGGACACCCGGGAACCTTTGTGTCCCACAGGATGTGGGGCTGGGTTTGGTGTGAACCTGCAGTTATCCCATGGGGCCTCAGCTCTGCTTTGTTCTGCACTGTTGAACAAAAACTGTTCAACAACAGGGGGCAAATCCTTCCCTGCAGTGCTGGAGCCTCACAGCATTTTAAAAAGGTGAATCCCTCAGCCACCAAATGGGACTTCACTGAAAAGTAACTCCAGGATCTCTTCTTCCACCAAAAAACGTTAAAAAATCGCTCACTTTCTAATACTGAAGAAAGAGCAGTTCAAGATGAGGAACATTTACAGCCCATTTAACTCCTACTGGAATCTGGAAATCCCTCCCAAGCCCCACGTGATGGACACAACACGGCATGGACAGAACGTGGGACTCAAATCCTTGCAGCAGTAGCTTGGGTGACACTTACAGAATGTTTCTGCCAACACTCCCTTAGGACAGGCCTCTTCTTTTTGTGCACCACAACCTCCTGCATGTCCTCCAGGGAGGGGTGCTGGCCAATCTCCTCCTCGAAAGGCAGCATGTACTCATCCACGGGGCCTGCAGAGGGAACACCAGTTAAACAAAACCCTTTGGAAAGGGCAAAGAGAAGATTGCAGTGTTGGGAATGGAGGCCACGATCAGAATCCCAGAGTGGTTTGGGTTGGAAGGGATTCAGAGCCAGTTCAGTCCCACCCCTGCCATGAGCTGGGACACCTCCCACTGTCCCAGGGTGCTCCCAGCAGGCTGTTCCTCACCATCCTCCAGTGCCACCCCTGCCACGAACCTCCCACTGTCCCAGGTGTTCCCAGCCCTGCCCAGGCTGTTCCTGTCTCTCCAGGCTGTTCCTCACCATCCTCCAGTGCCACCCCTGCCAGTGGGGACACCTGTCACTGTCCCAGGTGTTCCCAGCCCTGCCCAGGCTGTTCCTCACCGTCGGCGGCCGTGCAGCGCGAGGCCAATTCCCAGAGCACCAATCCCATGGCGTACATGTCTATCCTCAGGAACGCGTCCCTTTGGAAGTTGATAGCACCTTCCAGCACCTCTGGAGCCATGTACCTGCGGGTGCCCACCTGCAAGGCCACCAAAACAGCCACGTTTGTGCCCAGAACCAACCCCAGCTGCCAAACAGCATCCCAGGTTAAACACTGCCATGATTGTTCCCGCCTTAGGATTAAATTCTGGAAGTTTCATCCCTCAGTTTCTGAACAGTAATTAAATAATTAATACAATATTACAAAAGTTCTTGTCCAAATTGTCCAGTCAGGATAAAAGGGGGGAGAGGCCATGCAATGAGCCCGAGGGGAAATTCCCATTCACATCCAAGTAACATTACATGGATTATTCCTGGAAATAACTCAGGATTTACCTGTCCATGGGTGTCTCCTGCAGACTTTCCAGCCTCAAACTTTAAAGCTAGACCAAAATCAGCAATACAAGCCGTGAGGTTGTTTTTCAGCAGCACGTTCTTGCTTTTGATGTCCCTTTCAAGTTTAAGAAAAAGTCACAAATTAGAGATCTAGAACATGAAATACAGATAAAACCCTAAGGAAAAAAGGAACAGCATAAAACAAAGAACTTTATGGCATGAAAGGCAAGAAAATGATAAAGAAATAGATAAGTTAAACAACAAAACAAAATCATAAAACCTTGGACTGCCCTTGCAGACCTTTATATGAATAAATGAGACAGTAATTGGAACTGTAATTTTGTGCTTGTTTTTAAAATTAATACAGATGGATGAAGGGATATATGGGGATATATGGGGATACAGATATGGATGATGCATGTGGGATACAGAGATGGAATGAAAATGTTGTAACCCAAGCGTGCAGCGACCACAACTTTGTTTAAAGTGCAGGAAACAGAAAATGGAAAAATGTGCCTGGAGACTCCTAGCACGGAGATGCAGGAATTGCTGCAGGGCTGGAGGTGTCCCTGGCAGTCCCAGCAGTACCTGTGGGAGATGGCTGGCTTGTGGCCATCCTTGAGCCCCGGGATGTCCTCGTGCAGGTAGGCCAGGCCCCGTGCCATGGTCTGGGCGATGTGGCACAGCTCGTTCCATGACACCACGTTGGCCTTCAGGAAATCTGTCAGGGACCCCTGCAGCAGAACAGCCACACACTCAGCTCAGCCTCACTCATGCAGGGAAAACCTGCAATTCCTGCCAGTCACATCTCTAGGAGCTCTGGTTGTCCTTCCTTACAGACCAAGTGCAGTTTCAGAGTGAAATACTCTGAATAAACAGAGGTGAAATCATTCAACTCCACAGTGTCAGAGTGAAACACGCTCTGAACAAACCTAAAGAGATCAATATTATTCAACATAAAACTGAACATAGTCTTAACTAATTGTATTCATGTTTCTTCCTTTTGCTGTCACAATAGAATTCATCTGTATCACTTAGTTTTTATTATCAACCAATGAGTGAACCAAAAATAATCCCCCAAAAATCTCTGCAAGATGGGAGGTTATGTATTTTTGGCAAGTTTAGATTGGGAATATTAAAAAAGACATATTCTAAAAAGCCAAAAAAAGGTAGAATTCATTTTTGTTTGCTCCCTAAAACAACTCCTCCATCAGCAAAATCTGATGACAACTTTCTCAGCTGTCTGAAAACGAATTGCACTGAATTCACATCGGGTGAAAAGCGAGCAGCTAAATGAAAGCTACCGTCAATTTTCATCCTTTACTGCCTCAGCTGCACAAGTGTGACCCTTTTCCAGGGCTGTTCTCCCCGTGGCCCAGCCAGGAGAGCCCCATGCCCGTGCAGGGACAGCCCCACCTTCTCATGGAAGGCAGTGATGAGCCACAGGTCGACGTCGATGCTGGAGCCGCGCTTCTCGGCGCCGATGAACTGCAGGATGTTGTCGTGTTTCATCCCGGGCAGGCTGTAGATCTCGTACTCGTTCTGCCACGACTGCTTGTCCTGCAAGCACAGCAGCACAACCCCAGTTATCCACCAAAAAAATGGGGTATCAGGGGAGTATCCCTGAGGGGAGTTTGCTCCCAGCCTTTAGGAACGGTGTGTCAAACAAGACGTGGAATTTCTGGTGAAAGAACGAGAGCCTGCAGTGTTTATTCTGCAAGGCAGCACCTGGATCGCTGTGAGGGGACAAATTCCTGCACCTCGAGTAGCAGGGGGTGCTTTAATCAATGTAAAACCCATCCCAGCATCACCATCCAGCATCACTCTGTGTTCTCAAAATTCCTCAACCCATTTAATGCGAGCCACGGCTTTGTGAGGGCACTCGCTGGGCAATGAGTGTTATGGCACTTAATTGAGGCATGGTTAATTGGAACAATCACTTCAGGGTTTGCATTTCAGGACATTCCTTCTAAGAGCAATTTAATTTGATTATTCACTGGTCAAGAGGTGGGTGAGAGCAGCTTAAAACTATGGATGCTGAATATTTTTAGGACTAGAAACACACATTTCACAGGTTTATGCTTCAGTAAGTGTTTACTGCAGTAAAATACTTATTTTCAATCACTAAAACTTTTCCTGCATCTTTTACACCTCAAGGCCATTTCCACTTGGATTTACAGAACTGCTGAGTCAAGAAAAGCTGCCTTAATGTGAGGCACAACCCAGGAGCCCAAGAGTTCTGCTCACCTGGATGGGGAATATTTTGACTGCAACGTATTCATTGAGCAGCTGAGCTTTCCACACACACCCAAATCTCCCCCTGGCTTTGATCTCCAGGAGCTGCAGTGGCTTCAGACCCATCAAGGGAGATGGTGGGGGAGGCCCAGGATCCTGCAGTCAGGAGAGACCATTAATTAATGCTGCTGTTATTAATGACATTAATTCACATCATCCCTGACAGCACTACAGATAAAGGATTGTAAATGGGGGGAGCCTGGGATCACTCAGCCAAACCCCACAGCAGCAATTCCCAAACATCCAGGCACAAACCCCAGGCAAATCCCTTCTCCAGAGGATGGGAAATAGGATAGTGAGAGGTGCTCAGGAGGGATGAGACACAGGGATGGGAAACACCTGGAAAAGCAGCTGGGACAGCACAGCAAGGAGCAAGGCAGGATGTGACCAGCTGGGAAAACACAGCAGAAGTGAAGGAATAACATGATCAGGTGGGAAAGCACAGCAGAAATTAGGGAACAATGTAATCAGGTGGGAAAGCAAGGCAGAAATTAGGGAATAATGTAATCAGGAAGGAAAGCACAGCAGAAAATAGGGAACAATGTAATCAGATGGGAAAGCAAGGCAGAAACTAGGGAAGAATGTAATCAGGTGGGAAAGCACAGCAGAAATTTGGGAATAACATGATCAGGAGGGAAAGCACAGCAGAAATTAAGAAATAATTGAATCAGGTGGGAAAGCACAGCAGATATTAAGGATTAGTCTAATCAGGTGGGAATAAAGCTCAGCAAAAATTAAGGAATATTGTAACCAGGTGGGAAAGCACAGCAGAAATTAAGGAACAAAGATAATCAAGCTTTACTTGTTATACTTTAAAGAGCTGGAATTGCAATGAGCCCCTTGGATGCATGGAAAGTTTCTGTGTTTATCTGAAGTGTGGGACCTTTAAACCCTGCAGATCCTCAGCTGGGGATCAGCCCCTCCTGCCCCACTGCCCTGCTCCCAACTTTGCCAGTGAATCCTGAAATCCCAGCACCCAGAAAGGAGCTGGAATTCCATTGCAGAGGTGATCTGGTCCTGTCCTGCAGGATTTGTACAGCTGGAGGTGACAAAGAGCTCTCACAGGACAGGACCCATAACCCCATAGCCTGATCCCAAATCCCACATCCCACACCACAGCCTGGGACCATTCCCCTTCCTGGGAAAGGAGAGGGGAACACCAGTTTATTGCACACCCTGGATTTTCTATTTTGCTGTATTACATCATCTGACCACAACAAGGAGATTCTCAATTTTATTGCCAAAGCTCTGCTTCCTTCTGGGCTGGCCCTTTCCCTCCAGGTGGGTTGGCTTGTCCCTCTATAAAAACCCCAACAACCTACCCCAAAGTTTTCAACAAACCTCCAAAACACCCCTTTTTTTCCTCTATTTTGCCCAAAGAGCCCCTGTAAGGCTGTTTTCAAGAGAATAAAAAACACCAGAGGAGTTGCTTCTACAAGAGAGAGGAGAGCACTCAATAAAGAGTTACATATTTGAGCACTTCCATCCAAACCATAGAATCCTGTGCAGGTTAAAGACACATTTTGTGACAAACTCTGGGGTTAGGAAGCCTTGACTATGGGGACAATGGAGACAAGTGCTGAGAATACAAGTCCTGAATATTTTCAGTGCAGGAATAAACATCCACTCTCTGCTTTCTTATACAACAACAAATAAATTAAAAAGAACAAGTTCCAGAGAAATATTCAGAGCAGAGTAACCTCGTTGCACAAATTAATAACTAGAAAAAGAATAAATAGCATTTGAAATTCAAATTAGAGACACACTGCAACACTGTCCCCAGAAAGGATGAAATCCTTTTGTCAATGTGACAGCGACAGCGCTTGAAGTTGTGACATCAACATTTGCAGCACAGAAATCCAAAATTGAGAGCAAAGATTTCCCTCCCCTGGTGCCTTTCATTCCCTGCCAGAGCCCTCTTGGAATATTGCAGGCACCAGGGAAAGCAGTGCCCTCAATTTGTAAAATACAAACTGTACTAAATAAATATTTGTAAATGCAGTTTGTAGTTGTTAGAAAACGAAGTGAGAACAAGATGCTCAAATTTATCCCCCAAAGCCAACTCTGATTTAATGAACTGTTCAAGTTCAGAACCTCCTGCCTTGTCTAAAGCAGGGAAATTTGTGGCAAATAACCCCAAATCCCCCTTTGCTCTGGTGCCTTGGATTCCCCTTCCTTCCCACGCTCTCCTCCCAATAAACTGCTGGGATTTGGAAGCACTTGGTGCCTGAATTCTTTCCCAACCATCAGGAAAAAATCAAAAACCTCCAAGATTTGCTGAATCCAGTTCCAGCATTTCTGCCAAGAGCTGGAAGTGAAAGTGGCAGTGAAACCTGGTGCTTTCCTAATTCCCCATTAGACCACAACAAATTCCCTATTTCCTAGAAATCCCTGGCTCTCCACACCACATTCCCAGCACTGCCACAGCCTTTCCAAGTGGGAAGCAGAATTCCTGCTGTTAACACAACTGGAAAGAAAAGTTTTCCCTTTTTTAAGTCCCCTGATTTTTTATTTTTTTTTCTAAACATCTTGGTTAAAATCTAACTCCAAACTCTGCAGCTCTAGGGATGATTTTCACATGGAAACATTCCCTGACAATATTTCCAACTCGCTCTGCTCCAAGGAAAATTGTTTAAAGTTCCAGAGATCTCATTATTCCTGTGTGGCTTTGGGGTTGATCTCTGTGGTGCTGAGGCCAGAATGCCAGCAGGAATGGCAGGGGAATAAATTTGGCTCCCAGATCTCCCAGCTCTCCAAAAATGCAGGGCCCAATTCTCTTTTCCTGCCTCTTCCCTCAGAGTGAGTCATAGCAGGAAAATATTCCTTAAGGAAGGGTGACTCCCAGGAATGGGGCTCCTTAAAGTGTCCTCAAAAATGGGTCTTGAGATCAGAGAGCAGCTCTGCAATTGTGGAACTCAAATCCATTCAAAGCAGCTCCTTGGAGGCAGGACCCTGCACCCCTGCCTGGGATAAGGAAGCCAAACATGGAATAGAGATCCAAGGAACTCTTTATGGAGGCACAGTCAGGAAAATATTTAAATATCTACATATTTAATACATTTAAACCATTGGATTTTCTTCTAAACTGCATTTCCTAGATATTTAAAGTATTAATTAGAGAACTTCGATGATGACAGAAACTGAGCATTTTTATTACACCTCAAATCTTGATGTTTTCAATATTCCATTAAAAAGCTGAGCAGGAATGACCCAATTTGTGAATTAAGGGGTCCCAGCGACCTGGAGTTGAATACAAATAAAAATAACTCCTGGTCAGTGGAAACAAATGAAGAGACTGAGTGGTGAAGGAGTATTTTTATTTTTCTCCAGGTGATCCATTTTTGTGAGTTCCTGCACCCCACAGGATCAGCAGGTGGAGAGCCCAGAGCTCCAAAGGATTTTTCCCAGGTGGGAGATGGGAATGGAGAGCCCAGGGCAGGGCACAGGTGGGTGGGAGCCCCTTTGTCCCCAGGGAAATCCCTGTGCTGGGGCCATGGGTCCCCCTGGACGTGTCCCTGTGCTCCAGGATCAATCCCAGACTGCACATCCTGAGCCCACACTCAGCAACTCCAGGGAATTTTAGGAGAGCCACGAACCAAAGGCTAAAGCTGCATTTTTAAACCACAGTGCTGACAGATGGCTTGTCCAAAATACTGAGGAATCACAATTCAGAGCAAACAATGTCTCCCACATCCCCAGAAAGCCCCAGAGCCAGGAACAAACATCCTCTTACCTCAATCATTATATGAAAGGCGTGCTTGCAGAGAGGGAAAAAACACAGGCAAGAGAAATTACTATTTACACCAGGAATGGGATGCAAAAACAGCTTAGAGGAGACAAAGTCAATTATTTGTGAGTTAATGACAGGAATATTCACAGAGACAGCAAAACTTTCCCGTGGCAGAAACACATCATTTAAAACAACAATCAAAGAAATCCAGCATTGTTAGTGAAGGAAAACGGGGAAAACAGGATTATGATGTAGAAGATTAACTGAATTATTTTATAATGACATCGGGAAATGCCCATTGCAGGTGTTGGTACAACCAGAGCAGACACACGTGGAGCTTCCAAAGGTGAAATTCCAACCCCGGGGTGTGAGCCCGGTCCCTGCAGTGCTCCCCGCTGCCCGCCAGGGGGCAGCGCCGCACCAGGGAAATGCCAATCGCCAATCGCCGATGGGGCGGCTGGAATCGAACTCGGATCAATAACATAAACGGCACCGCGGATCTGGGCTCCATCACCGAACCCGATCGATACATCCACACAGACACGGACAACTCGAGCACTCTGCACTCAGCACGTACTGACAGAGAGAAATCACAATGTCACAGATTCCTTCCAACAGTCCCGGGAGGAGTTTACAGACTGGAACAAAATCCAGGATAAAGTCTCCGTTCCTCCTCCTCCTGCACTTTGGACTGGGAGGCCCTGGCACAGCATTGCCAGAGCAGCTGTGGCTGCCCCTGGATCCCTGGGAGTGTCCCAGGCCAGGCTGGATGGGGCTTGGAGCAGCCTGGGACACTGGAAGGTGTCCCTGCCTTGGTAGGGACGGGATGAGTTTTAAATTCCTGTCGACCCAAACTATTCCAGGATTTTGTGACTCTTTGACCTGAGCCATCTCCTTTGGCCTTTATAATAGGATGGGATGGAAGAGAGGGAATTTTCAAGCCCCTGTCTCCAGCTGTTATCTCTTTCTCCCCCTCTGCCTTCACACCCTCAGGATGCTCCAGAGCCTTTCCCTGTGCCTGGAGAGTGCCAAGCACACAATTCCCTTTCTCCAAACAATTAATACCAATAATTAATCCAGCAGGATTCATTGGAGAATGGAGCTATAAAACCTGTAACAGAACTTGGAGCACTGGGATCCACCAGAATCTCCTTTACCATCAGTCAGGGCAGCTTCAGAGCAGAGCAAAACCCACCCCAAGGGGCTGAAAAGTTTTTATTTTCCCAGGACTACTCATTATTAAAGTTCTCCAGCTCCAGAGAACTATGGAAATTCCTCAGCAATAAGCAGAAATATGTATGAATTCAACCTTTGTGCTCTGACCATAATGAGGAACTGCAAAAATGAAGCTCTGAGAAATGAGCCCTCTCCCAAACCTCTCCTTTCTCCCTCGAGGGATCAGCTTCCCCCAAACACTGATAAATTCCACACACAAACTTTACAAAGATGTATTTATGCTCATTAACACCTCTGGATTATAAACCAATGTCCTCCCCTTCAGCCCACAGAGCATCACCTCAGGCTCCCAGCAGAAATCCAAGAGGCAGCAGTTTAAGGGTAGCAGGCTACAAAAGAAATGCAAATCTGAGATTTTTGTCAGGAATTAACTCTGATAAATAAAAACTGGGAGCAATTAACTCCCCTCAAAACCCCTGTCACCCACACAAAAGTACATAAACACACTGGCTGCTGTTGATGCTGCCTGAAAACCGACTCTGATGGGTCTGTTACAGTATTTGTATCCAATTAGACCAATAAAACCCTAAGCAGTGTGGGGTTTTCCCAAAATTTGGGCTAACCACAACCATTTTCTGATCTATAAAAGCTGCACTTGGCCTTTGGGTATTTTCACACAAATTCTTCCCTCTACAAATTATAGATTTTGACTTGTACCAGCCCATGGATTCTATTAAGAAAAAAAAAAAAAGAAGGATCCAGTTTCAAGCTCCTCACCACCCACTGCACATTCAGGGATCCTGATTTGCAGAAACTTTCCAATCTCTTTTCCCATTTCCTATAAGCACCTGGCTTCTCCCTGGGTGTGTTTTTCAAGTAGCCATTAATCTTCCCAGGTTTGGATTCAACCCTCAAAAAAAAAAAAACTCATCCCTTGCATTTTTCCAGTGTTGAAATGTTTCTATTAAAATATCTGTAACAACAACAAGAAAAAATATGGCTTTTGGAAGACCAAAATGGGAAAAATCTGAACACCTGATTTAATTCTTCATTCTTCAGCAGGAAACTGGGGTTTTCCTAGGGTGGAAAGATCATCCCAAAAAATTTCAAGTGCATCAGGTACATTTAGGGATTCCTGTGCTCAGAAATTAAAACCATGATGCATCTTTGACCCCAGACAGTTTGACCATTTCAGAAGAAATCCCCAAGAAGTGAATCTGCAAAGATTCACTTTCCTCAAGCCTCTCAACACAATTATTATTTCAAAATCAACCCAAAGCACAAAAAAAAAAAGCAACTGTGATGCAGTAAAATCCTGCCAAGCTGGGCACTCAGGGAGGTACAAGAGGTGAATGATTCCCTGCTCATGGGGGCAGCTGCCAAACCAGAGTGGGACTGGTGGCAGCTCTGTGGGAAGGGTGACAGTGACACCCATCAGCTGCCAGGGTGGGAACAGCCCCTTGAAATCTGAATTTCAGAGCACTGAAAGCTCTGGCCCCAGCTCAAGGCATGCCAGGAGGAAGGGAGCACAAGAGAGCAGCTCCCTGCCATCCTCACTGCAGTTTTATTGGGAATGTTTGGGGAAAAACCTGAATTACGCCTAATTCCAGAGCCAGTGTCCCCCAAGTGAAAATGAACCAGGTCACAGCACCTCTTTCTACAGAAAACTGCACACATTCAAATATTTAAAATACTAATCTGATTCTTTGGATGAATTTTATCAGATGATGAATTTATGTTTGCTAAATCAAATAGAAATTAGGAGACAGAACAGTTCTTAAGTGTTTTCCATACACACAGATGTATTCAGCAAACATGGATTTGTTAATAACTCTTTGGAGAGCACAGAAAGTGACAGATTTGATGGAATTTGACAGCTTTCACTGGATAGTTCCCCACACAGCAGTGAGGCACAGCAAGCAGCACAAACAAGCCAAAACTAATTGTCCTTTATATCTTCTTACAGGTTCAAACATTTCTAACAGCCTATTTCTTGCTTTTTTCTTTTTTACATATTCCAAACTATTTATTTCCCCTTTGCTCTCTGATCTTTTACTTATCACCACCTCCAATTCTTTCACCATTCCTCATCTTTATCTTTTGCTTATTCCTCACCCATCCTTTCATTTTTTCCCTGGAAATTTGGCACCAGGGCAGCAGCTCTGTATTCCCATTGTTTCTGGGAAAAAACCAAAGAAAAAGGGATAACCTTCATCTGGAACTCACATGGAGCAATCCCTGGTTTTCCTGCTGTACATCTGTCCATTCCACCACTGCTACACAAAGATTTAAACCAAATTCATTTGCCTACAAACTCCACTCATGTCCCAATTATTAAATAGATCATTAAGAGATTAATTGCACAAATATTTTCAGAGTTTATTCGTGGTTATAGAGTTCCCAATACCTTCCCTCCCTTCCTGCTTCCCCTGTCTCCTGTTCCAACCAGCTGTAATCAAATTTCAAGTGGGAACCACTGCTCTGCTGCATAAGGCAGAGTGTTTATACACTGGATTTACATAATAATTCCAGGTAGTTTTTCAGGCAGAAGTGGCTTTTCCTGACTTTCCACATGAGCCTTAATGCCTGTTCACCACAAGATAGGAAAATGTTGTTGCCCCACAAGCAGCAAGGTACATTTATCCCAAAGATACAATCTGAGCATGAACACAACAGCTGATTATCCTATTTATTAAAAATTTAGGTGTCCATCCTGCCCCAAGCACAACCCATGCAAGGAAAAGACTGCAGCACAAGGAGGGAGAATCAGAATTTGAGTTCTTGATACCTCACATGTATTTAACATTCACTTGCTTTTCCATGGCTTTATCCAGGACTTAATTTCTTTAGGAAGACAATCCCACGCTGGAATTATCCCCACAATTAGCAGTTATGAATTTGATCTCCCAGCAAAGACCACTGGGTTGATGTAAAGTCCCAAATCCATAAAATGGGAGCTGGATGAACTAATTATGCTGACAGATTGCAGGGAGTCTGAGGAGCTGCAATCCTCTCCACAAGGACAGCAAACAGACTTTTTTCCTCTAAATTATGTTCTTTTCATTTGGCAACAACATATGGCCACTGCCTCTCCCCAAATTCCTCTTATCTATTACTGCAAAACTGAAACCAAAACACTTTGAGTTATCAACCCCAGGCAATCCTGCTTCCTGCAGCAGCCTCGAGTCAAGCAGCAGCACTGGAAATATCCCAGGAGCTGGAGTGTGGAGCACACAGAGATCAATTCTTGGCAATCCTACCCAAAAGAACAAGTTTTCATCTTAAATCACAAATAACATCACTGTAGGACAGGTCATGTATTCTGGTCACTGCACTGAGTTAGAAGCTCAAGTTAATTCCTACTGCAAAAATCTAAATCATTTCTCTCTTCATTTCCACAACCACATTTTTTTCATCTTTCCTGCTTTGGTCTCTAGAATTTCCTGTTTTAACTCTTTCCATAAAAGCCTCCTAAGCTCAGTTGGACCTCCAGACAGTAACTCAAGGAAGAGGAATTCCAGTTTTAGCACCAATTACAGCTCCAGGATCAGCTGGAGCCTCCCAACAGCAGCAATTCCACACACAAGAGCCCCAGAAGGTTTGTTTGGATGAACAATGGCCAGGTTATATTCAGGTGTGGAGCCCACAGCATCATCCTTTTGAAATAAAACACAAACACTCCTAAAACTGAAACATTTCAAGACAAAACAGAAAATACATAAACAAGAGGAAAAGGATGACAAGAATCACAATCCATGAGCTGAGCTACGCCCTGGACTTGTGCTTGAAGATTTTCTTAACATTCCCCAGAACTGCACCTGTATCCCAATTCCAGGCTTCCTTAAAAACAGCTCATCCTCTCTTAGCTGCTATTTTCTGAACACCTCAAATGGCCAAGATGAATTGGCAACTCTTTTTTTCTTTCCAGCTGAGCATTACAGCTCAGCCCCCAGCACCCTTCACTGTGTCTTTGCCCTCTGTGTTCAGTTTTTCTCCTCCCAAACAAACAGATGCACAAAAACATGAAGTAATTGCTCATATATTCATCAAAGAATAATTAATAAGGCTGTTAAAGTAAAGCTTAATTCTCTGGTTTAGGGGAGAGCAAGCATTAGGACCTCGAAATCAGGAAGGCAACAGAGACCAGCCATGAGACAGATCCCCTTCAGGAATGGTTTGGCCCTTAAAAAACCCCCAAATCCTGCAGCAGGGGCTCACCTGGGTGGGAACAAGCACGGGAGGATAGGCCAGCTTGTGATGTCTGTACATCCAGAAGGAGAAGAGCACGATCACTGCAATTCCCATGATAGGCACCAAGGAATAGAGCAAGGTGTTGAACAGAGGTGGCTTCGGTGTAACAGGATTGGAAGTTGCTGAAGGGAAAAAGGAAAGGACACAGCTTTTAAGGAACAAAACCAGGCAGTGTTTGAAATGTGCAACAGCCTGATTTTCTAACAGCTCCTGCCATCATCACAGCAGGCTCCCAGTCCCTGATTAGCCAGCACAAACTAACACCTAGTTAAAAGGCAGCACTTTGGAAAGCATGGCAGTAGCTCAGATCCCAGATTCACACTTCAGCACGCTGGAATTCTGGGCCTTTAACCCCCAGCAGCCTACGGGGGGCAAGGGGGGTTTGTATTCCCAGGGGACTGCAAGAATTCCTCACCTAATGAATGAAAACCTATCAATACAGAGATTTAGCAGCAAGCTGCCAGCACTGCTGGGCTGGAAGGAGGAGATCTCCAGGTGAAGCCACTTCCACATGACCTCAAAAAAGGCTCTGCAGAGGCAGGAGCTGCTTCCAATGCAGCCACAGCCCCCTGGGGGCAAGAGAGGGTTCAGGAGAGGGAAGAATGTCAATTATTGCCTTAGCAGCATCACTGACAAAAATGACAATATCTCCTGGGTCAACAAAGGCTATTTTAATCTCACAGAAAATGTTCTTTCATTTCATAAACAACTTCCTCTGGCTATTTGGTACATGAGACATTTGCTGTTTTCAGCTCAGTTATTAACATCGCTTGGTTTTCCAGCAGATTCCTGACTGGAAGAAGATAGGCAAGAAAAATCAAATCACCTTTTAGGTGGTGCTTTTAAAATAATTATTTGTTAAGTCTGGCTAATTTGGTTGTCTTTCAGAACCACAGAATATGCTGAGATGGAAGAACACACAGAGATCCTGTTATCTGGGAGGAAATTCTTTCCCCCTTTTTAGAGGTTACTGTATGTGTTTACAGAGAAATTCAAAAGGTTCGGGTGGGATAAAGAGGATTTTTTGAAGAAAAGGAGCATCCCCAGGCTGGCACAGGGATACAGGGATGAGAAGGCTTTTAGCCCAACAATTTACAAAGCTCCCACTCTTACAGGAGCTTAACCATACAATTAAGGCAAGATTTGACAGTAGCTTCTGTATCTTAAACCAGGCAATTATTTCAGATTATTTTTCCTTCTCACCCTTGGAAAGACCTGAAGCGCCTTTCATTGATTTTATAAAAAAGCACCTTTCCAAGTGGAATAAATGAATCTGCACTGCCTGGGAATGCACAAAGCTCTAGCAGAACCTTCTGGCAGGAAAGGCACTTTTGGAGAAGTGTGATCTCCTGAGAGAGCAGCACGTGGAACATTGCTGTCAGGAGGAACTTACGCTGCGTGACCTCCATCTCCGGGAAGTAGAAGAAGCGCTCGTTGCACATGTTGCCCTCACAGCAACAGAAAAACACCTCAGGGCTGTCCTTCTTCTCTATGCAATCATTCCTGCAAGAGAGAAAAGTAAAAAAAGTTCATTCATCTCGAGATGGGTTGGTTTTTGTCTTCCAAAAAAGAAATAGGTGCTCATCTTTTAAATTTCTAAAGTGAACGTCGTTCAATCGAGCATGTGACATATGACCAAAATAACCTAAACCTCATGAAATAAATTAAATTTTGATATTTTATATTGCAATGAAAATGTGTTTCGTTTTTATCATTTTTAAGGACAAAGTTAAAGAAAACCACCAGCAGGGCAATGAGGAACAGTTCACAAGCTAGATTTAAACAGGACAACCACTGATCAAACAAGGCTGGAGATAAAATTTAAAAATTCACCTTCTCACTTATTATATTTGGAGAAAGAAATGATAAAATTTCTACAATCTCCTCTGCCTACATTATGCTCAGGGACAGGGCTTATTTCATTCCCTGAATTAACTGCAGGAATGGCTTTTCTATTAATCTTCTGCTAACAAATAAGCTGAAACTATTCCCATCAGGAAAGAAAAAGCAGCAAGCAGGAGCCAACCTGACAGCAGAACTGGAAAAGGCTGAGGAAATATTGAAGGATTTTAAACACAGCCTGAAGATTGTCAAGGAGGTTTTGGGCTCATCTTCAAAACTTGGGGTTATTCCCCAGAGCCAGCTCTTGCTGTCACCCTGCCCTGTGGCTTCAAGGGAACATTTTCTCTTTGATGTCCTCAATCTGCTGCTGTTTGGAGTCTCCCCCACAGCTCCCAGTGCAGCAAAACCACCCCACGCTCCACAGATAAGATTTGGGCTGTTCTGGACAAACACAGACTGTGTGTGATTAGCACAAGTTACCTAATGAGGATTTACAGTTACTCAGTTTCCAGCACCTTCCTTACCATCCTTCCTGCATTAGATTTCTTCTTCCAATTTTTTTTTTTTCTTTGCTCAGGGGAGAATTTAATCTCATTATTTTTTAGATTGTGGGACTGAGCTTTAAACTGTCATTAAAGCAGAAAACATCCTGAGGTGGGGGGCAACTTGATTTGGGAGAAAGGACTGCAAAGCTTTCTTCTAAAAATTCAACTTTTAAGAAACACAAAGGAAAACTGTTGTAAAATATTGCTGAAATAATTCCTCAATACTTTTTAATGATGATCTACTATTTAATTCTCTGCCTTCCCAAATAATAAATGCTTTGGGCCAATAAAATCAAGTGGAGTACTTAAAAAACTGTAACACCATTGCTTAAGAGAGTCACGACCTTTATTCAGTCAGCATCTAACAAACCCCCTAGTCCTGCTGTTACTGCTCGTGGGCTCTTTCTGGACCATCTGTTATCAACAAAATAACTGGAAATTTAGAATATTCTTAGAGCTGCCATTGAGCTTATTAATAAACTGCCAAAATACTTCCATGATCTGGTAAATTGCAGACACAAAGTGCTGACTTTCCAACTCTAAAGACTTTGGAAAAATCAACGAGAGAATTTTGCATCCTGGTTGCAATCATTTTATTTGTAGTGTTGGGCAATAACAAGGCACTGCAGAATCTATAACTAATGGACTAAAAAAGAACACATGAAAATACCTGGGTTCTTTTAAGAAGGTAAAACATGTTATTCTGCCAACAGGACAATGAACTCACATGGAATCTGGTCCCTAAATACAAGGAAGCATCTAAAAATATGATAATTATTCACAGACTCACTTGTCTCAAGCCGTGGTTGTGGAGGGGATGACGTAGAAATTACGGAAAGGCAAAAGAGTTTACAGTGACAACTCAATTTCAAAAATCCTTAGGAAAACTCACCTGTCATAACAATTGATGTCATCCAGCCAGCAGCCTTGCTTCACGATTTCAATTGATCCAGAAATATTCTTCCAGGTAGCAAAGCAGTGTCTCCTTTTATCTTTATCCCCATAGCAGGGCTCGATCCCACTGCGATTGGTTTTATCTTTTTCCCAGTTAGCGTTGTAGTAGATGCACTCCTGTGTTTCTGATCTGCCCAGGATGGCACCTGGAAGGGATGAGAAGCACAATGAAATGGAATTCTGCAGGATCAGGTATATGAATAAATGCAGGCTGTATAAAAATATCATTTATTGCTTGTACCAATGTGCCCCGTCTCCCCTCTTTTTAATAAACGTAAAGTTCAGCAGCATTCCAAGTGTTGAAACATAAAACAAAGATCTTCTGTGAAGTCAAACAGTGACTTGCATAACTTAGCAAGATTTGCAGAAATGAAGAACAAGTCATGGCAATACTTCTCCATGAATAGCAATAGCAGAGAAAATTTAGAATGCTGAGCAGTGAAGATTTAATTAAAATATTCGCCAAACCAGGAGATTTAGGCAGGAAAATTCACCAAAAGGCATTTGTGCTTCTTATCTTGTTACAGGGACCAAAAGAGCAGGGAGTTCATCTCAGAAACCCCAAGAAGCCAAGAAGTGTTTAGGGCCAAGAGTGAATCCCAGAATGGTGTGGGTTGGAAAAGACTTTAAAGATCATTTAGTGACCATCTAGGAAACCTTTCTGGGATTCTGGTGGAGAGAACTTGTGAGTTAATGGGATATAAGGCACCAGTCTGGCTCCTGCAAAGGTGAAGGATCATTGAGAAGCAAGACTGTTAACAAAAGACAGGAAGGGAGTTAGAAGTGCTTTTTATTTCTGTTTTTTCTCTTGTCAGACACTGCCCAGAGCATGCCATTAATCTCCATGGAAGCTCCACCATTTAACGTGTATTGGAACCATGGGAAAACAGAGAGGTCGAGGAGCTGGAGAATCAGAGGATCCACTGAGGAAGGGTGAGGAGGATGGCAAAGCACTTTGCCTGTATTTTATCTAGACATTTGGGATTTTTAAGACATTACACTGCACAGCACCCTGAAGACCAAACTGGAAAAGGTTTCCCACAGCAGTTTTTTATGTATTTATTTGCATCACTCACTACATCCCTTATCCACAATAAATGTGACCCAGCAGCCACTCCTGCACATTCCCCAGGACAATGAGGATTATTCCCACCCCAGCCTTGCTGCAGCCCTGGGAAAGGAGCACAGGAGCCAGAGCTGAGCCCAGCACTGCCCATCCTGAGCATCCCACCTTGCTCCTTTCCAAAATTCTGCCTGTGAAGCATTCCCAAAATAGGCAGGAGCTGGTGGATCAATGGGAGAGGGGCAGGAGCCAGCTGGGAACGCTGTGAGGGGCAGCCTGGGAACCATTATATTCCTTGTGCTGCCACGGCCTGACCTTTACAACTCTCAGCTATGGCAAGAAACAGATGAGGCAACAGATTGAACAATTTGGTTCTGTCAGTGCAATAAAGCAGAAGTCCTGGATTTCTCTCACACGTGCCATTGCTTTTCTCCTGCTGCCAAGCTCAGCTTTGAAGGACCACAGACAAGCTGAATTTTATAAAATTCAGGAACTGCAGTAAAACTAACTTTGCATAAATATTCTCCTTATTCCTGTCTTCTTTATAGTCAGGTTTTCTTATCCATCTGGTTTTTAATCCAATAATGCTCCAATCAGTGACTGGCAGCAGTTGCTGTTGGTTTAATGACCTTGAGTCTGGCTGGGGCTTCTCACCTGAACAGGCACCTGCAATAGGTCTGGCCAGACTGACCCAGGCTTGGACAGGACAGGACAATCCTGGATTAATCCTTCAAAGCAGAAAAGCAGGAACATGGTGGAAGAAAGGCAAGAGGAGAAGGGGAACCACACAAAGAAGGCAGAGCCCTGAGCCCATCTGCTTCCAACCAGCTCTGCCACCCCCTCCACAGGGATGGAGCTCCCAGGGGAGAAGGGCAGCTGGCATTTACAACAAAATGAATTTATCAGGCAGAGCAGATCTCCAAAGGAACTCCTGTACCCATTCTGAGTGCACATGGAACTGCCAGGTCCTCAGAAACCAATTCCTGAATTTCAAAAAAGCAAAATGGTGCTGAAAAAAGCCATGAGCCAAACTCCAGCAGGGTCCTGTGCATGGCACATGAGGTCTGAAAGCTTTGGGGGGAAAACACTTCGGGAAAGCAAAGGGCATTTAGTCCAGAACAGAGTTTAGTTTGGGCACATTATGCCAGACCCCATTGGATATCTGTGTATTCCTATTCCAGTGCTGCTCTATCCCTCACACTCAGCCCCATCCACAAAAGCTGCACTGAGGGAACAACACCTGAACTTGTGAAGCACTCTTGGTACAGGAAACAATTGGGAACAATTCCATTAGAGAGTACATGTGCAGCGTGGAAAACCTCACCTCAGGAGGAGCTGGAAGCACTGGCTGCCACTTTTCAAACAGAAATTTAAAAAAATATAAAAATATACCCAAAAAAAGGAAAAAATATACCAATTTTTATAATAAAAAGGGGCAAACACTGCATAGCTCCTAAGGACTAACACGGCTTTAATTCAGGAAAGGATCACTGGGAAAAGGTGCTGGATGGAATAGGAATTGTCTCTTACAGGTATCACTACAAAAAAAAGAGGACAGAAGCTCCTGGGAGTTCATAATCCACCTTTATCCACTACACCTAAAACTGAGCAACACAAGCCCATGGGTCTGAAATGAAGGAATGGTTTCCTGATACTTTATCTGAGATGTGATAATGATCATCTCCCTCCTTTTCCAGGGAAGACTTCAACACTTCCCACGTCCTAGCCTCATTCCCAAATCCTGCTTTTGCTGCGTGATTAGTTGGTGACACCATGTAAAGACACAAAGGGCAAAGGGAACTCAATCTGTGATCTCTCACTGCTTTATGAAATGTAACAACATTTTCAAGCTGAAGTCATGAAAATTGATGAAAAGCCTACAAAGATTAGTTTGATGGTGCCAAGGACTTTTTTTTTTTTTCCTCTAGAAAACTTACAGTATATAAAAGAACTAAAGGTGAGGTTCAGTCTGGCAGATACCTCTGCCTGTAGCAGAAAGATTATTTAAATTGAGTTATATTTGAGATGAATTTGAACTCTTTAAGTACTGAAATACAAGGAATGGAGCAGTTTATTAGAATAAACCAGCAGAGCAGAGAAGCACCAGGGACTAAGTAACTTTTAGACAGAATGGCCCATTCACCACAATACCAGAATTGTAACACACTGTTCTAGAGGAGCAGAAAAGAACAGAAAATGCAGCATAAATAGAAATAACATCTTGGGAAAAAAAAAATCTTCAGCTGCTGCACAGGTACCTTTTTCAAGTGCTTGCCCATATGTGTTATTCTATTTGTTTCCACAGTGATCTCAAACACTTTCTAGCCCTACAAATATATCTAAGAACAGACTACAAATATAGACTTAAAAAAGCCCAGCTTTGATGTTCCTGCAAGCAGGAAGTAGGATTTTATCATTCTCTATTTTTTTCTGATAACACCCAGGGGAATGTTTCTCAAAGGAAGAAGAAAGAAGTTATTTCCAACCTAATAAAGCAAACTGAGTTCCAAGAGAAAGGATTCTGTCCTCCTTTTGCATGCCACCATGTCCCCAAACTTATTTTGTTGATTTTTAGACTAATATTAGTCCTATTATCACTGTTCTCAATGCTCCCAGGTCAAACAAGGACTGTACTTCAGAAGAGCTGAGCCAAAGAACATTCATTAAATCCAAACACAGCAGCAATTAACTCAGGCAAGGCAAGAACTGCAAAAAAGATAAACAAGGCAGTGAAGTAACAAATCACCTGCACTGCTGCCATCCTGCCCTGTGAATATTCTAAATTTAAAGATTAACCTGATGGTCCAGAAAGGTGCTTTCTTTTTCTAAAATAGTCTTTAAAAATGAAGGAGTTTGCAATTTGAACAGGGGTAAACTTGGTAAACTTTAGTGTAGTTTTGTATAACAAGAGCTGCATTTTTCTCCAGGATTATAGTGGGAGGAACAATAGGAAATGTGTATTTGTTAAGATATCTCATCATATACTTGGAAAATATTTCAATTTTTTTTGCAGTTCACACCTTTTCAAACTGGAAAATTTGTAGGGATGAGCCTGCCATGGAAGTATGAAATTCTGTAGCTGAGATAACACTTCTGAAAAAGAAGAAGAGAAGAATCCAGTGCTGGAAAAATTAAAGATGATCAACCCAAAGGCACTATAGTAGAGTGGAAAAATGGAGAATGATGTCACCTAAAAACAGGGAATAGAACAGAGAGTGAAGAGGGGGAAGGTGAGAGGAATAATATCTATATTGTTAAAAAAACCCTTGCAGTCCCTGGTTTGCTTGATGGACAATAACAAAAAAAAAAACAAACCAACCTTTTTTTTTACTCTGAGTCTTCTGCACTTACAGTATGGAAAATAAATCAGCTGCTCTAACCACTTGATGATGTTATTTCACATATATAGCTATATCTTGGTTTTAGATGCATGGTGCCCTTGCTGAAGGAAAGAAAAGCTGGAATTATTTTTCCAATGTGTTCCCTCAGTCCCTCCCAGCAGTTTGTGCCACTGATAAAAGAAATTAATAATGTTGTAATGGGATTTTGTACAGAACTTCCATTTTCTGCCTTGTACTTCTAAATATCTTATTTAAGCCTGAATTTCAGGAAGTGGGAAACCCCCAGATCTCTGGTGCCCAAGTTTTCCAGAATCCTTTCAGAGCAAAACACGTGGCAGAAAATGGAGAAAAAGGTCAGTGGCCATCTCTGTTCTTTAGGTAGAAATTCAAGAGCCACTAAGAGCTGGTTACCCCCGAGATAAAGATTGTCATCCTTTGGGAATCTCCAGAGATTTGGGAGTTAAGTGTTATTTTTCACACTCCCTGACTTCAAGGGAACACAGTAAAACACAGGCTGATGTTTTCAAGTTCAAACATGTCACTGCTGTCACTGGGAGGTGTGAGCAGCACACAGCACAAACACCTCTCTGCCACTGCCTCATGATTTTTGTAAGGGAAAAAAAAGCTCAAAAGATCCTGAAAATTGTTTGGTTTCAGGCACAGCCTTGGGGCTGCACTGGGGTGCTGGTGGCTTTTAGTCATTGCTGGGCAAATGTCCCCTTCCTGGCACCATAATGAGATGGTTAAAATATTCCAATATTGGTAACACAGGGCTCAAAACTGAAAAGTTTAAATTCTACAAGATTCAGATGTTGGAAAAAACAGAATAAGGCCAAACAGGCACTAATGCTAGAAATACCCAATTCCCAATTTGGATTTCCTCCTCTCCCCAGTGCAAAACCCCAAACACAAAGAATAATAATAATAATAATAATAATAATAATAATAATAATAATAATAATAATAATAATAATAATAATAATAATGGGAAACCTCAATTAATTTTTTGACATTAAAACCTGCAACCTGGGGTTCTGCTGCACCCTGATTATCCAGGAGGGATCACCTCCTCCTGGCTCTGGATGAAGCTCAGGGAAGCAGCTGCCCAGGAAGGAGCCAAGGATTCTCTCCCATTGCACAGGGGAGTGACACCATTTCCACATGGAGTCTTGGAATGCTGTTATTAAATAAAAAAGAGGCCCTTCAGCATTAAAGGCACCAATTAAGCACCTAAATAAACCACCCAAGGACACGCAGGCTGCATCAGGAATTATGAATCGTTCTCAGGGATGAGTCTCATGCTGGTGGTGGCAACCAGCAGCATTTCTATTTTGGGACCTGCCAGGGAGTTTCCCTGGAATGATCTCAGATACCTGTCAGAGCTGTTCCTCTGAGCTGAGAATCCCAAACCCAGAGGAATCCTGCAGCTCATCAGACATGGGGAGCTCCTCTCAGCTGGGAATCCCAGTGGATTTTGGATCAAAGTTATCTTTTTTGGGGTTGGTGTTTGTGGAGGTTCTTCTCTGAGCTACAAAACTTCCTGAGAACTTTCCAGTTGTGAGCTATGAAACATTTAGAATTTTCTTCAATGGAGGGTTGAAATTTCTGCAGCCTCATGGAGATGGGAAATTTGAACATATTAATCACTTCATTAAAGAGCATTGGGAAAGCTTCATTTTAGCTGTCAATTTTAGCTGTCTTCAAATTTCATTCTCTGGTTAGGCTGCAAGAGAAGATCAGGAAATGACATTTTCTCCAACCCTCCTCCTGTACTGTTTGTGTCACACATCTTCCAGGGTGCTGTACAATACCATCAGTGTCAATATTTCCCCTGCATTTATAAGGACAAATAAGGAGGCTGCTCTTCATAGACTCCCTCCTGACCCCTCAAAAATATGCACAGAAGTGTTAATTCAGGCTAATTATAAGAAATTATTCTACCTTTTGCCTCCCAAATCAGTCAAGCACAATGCAAATGTAACAGTTTGACTGCAAAGCAAACAGAACCACACACCAAGTCAAACAAAAACACAGTCAAGACATCTAAGAGGCAAGCATCCAATTCCACATTTGATGTTTCCTCCACATGATATATCCAACCCCCACTTCTTTTTCTGTCTTACAGGACCTTATGTAACTATTTAAAAGACAACAGGACCAGTGTGATTCTGCCTTCAACTCAGCTCTCCAACAAATCCCTCTGTGGGTGTCGTGTCCCACTCGGTGCTATTGCAAGCAAAAACACCACCCAGTTCTCCTACATGTGCTGATCAAGCTTCTTATTTACATTCCAATTCTTTAGCCATCGCTATACTTCTCCTTTTTTTCTGTGGTTACAACCAAAACCCCAGCCTAAATATACTTACAACCAGTTTTGTTGATCAGTTTTTGTTTTGTTTTGTTTTTTTTTAAATTTTTAAAGCATCAGATGTATGTTTTTTCTTCAAGCTAGCCCAGCAGAATTCCCAAGTGCTGAGCTCATGGGCAGGAGCTGGATGGTCAGTGCACATCCAGACAAGCTCCAGCTGCCCTTGTCCAGATGGCAGCTAAAAGGAGGAGAGACAGGTCCCACATTAGTGTAAACACACAGAGGGATTACCTGGGAGCTGCAGGCAAACAGGATAAGGTGGAGGGGAAAAGGCAGAACCCAGAGCTGAAAAATTCAAACCTTTAAATGTTCCTATTCCACTGAGCTGGAAACCTTCCTCACCCCCTCCTCTTCCAACTCTCCAACTTATTCATGGAGAATCATCACACTGAGCTTCAGTCTTGATTCCACATAGCCCATGGGGTTTTTGTATTTTCATTTTCATTTCCCCACCTCATCCCAACAGGACTTCCCAAGTTCATCCTGCTCACACACTTGGCCAGAACTCCAGTCAGGTCTTCAGCCATTCCCGAGGATTTCTCTGGGAAGGATATTGGGTTTGTTTGCTAGGAAATTCTCCGGCAGAAGCAGTGTGGGATCAGCTGCATCACTAAAGGATGCCATTGGCAGCTCGTGGTGTCTGCTCTGATGCAAGAGCCCAGTTTGAAAAGCATTTTGGAGCTGTAGCACAATCAAAAATCAGACTGAGCTGGGCAGCCTCAAACAGCTGAACTGGCACAAACCACTGGAAGTAATTCCTTCCTTCAGCCACTAAACTTAAAATAAATGTCAGGCTGCAGCATTACACATCTGAGTAAATACCTATCAGCATAAAAATGCTAATATGTTTGTGACTGCTGAACTCACTTCCTAAAGCAAAACATCTACATAACCTCAAACTTCGCTGGGTCTGTTTAATTCCATTTCTACTGTCCAGTCCTGTTGAGATCAAATTCCAAACCTTGTCTACACAGAAAGAGTTTTAAAATTTGTGTCTTCATGCTCTGAAATCAGTGTTGATTATATTTAAGAATCCAGCACAACTGCCTCTTTACCTCCAGCTAAAGTGGCTGTCACTTGAAATGGATTTTCTCTTTGTCCCCTCTCAGGCTGCCTCATTTTGCTCCCTGTGCCAGACTGTAATCTGAAGATTAAGTGAAAAAAAAAAAATCCCATTTCTAGAGCTTGAAACAACCATGTTTACAGACAGAACCCCTGTAGACATGGCCAGCACATCCTCTCCAAAGTCAGCTCCAAGGCTCAGCCCCAAGGAGCAGGTCCTGGGACCTCTGAGGGAGGGAAGAAAAGAGGACAAAGATTTTTGGGTTTTTTTTCTCAAGTTTCTTCTTCTGGACTTGTTTTCGATGGGTTAAGGGAAATCCAGAGTCCAACTGCTTTAGGGAGTTCTTCATTAAGTGAATGTTTTCACTCCTAATTTAAATACTCATCATTTTTAACCCCCATCATCACCTTTCCATGCTCCAAAGCCACTCCATGTGAGCTTTCCCTCAGGAAATGAGAACTGACAGATTTCACTAAATGTCATTATTAGGACTGCTTATACAGAGAACAAATTTGGACATAAGTGACTGGTAAACTATAAAAAACATCATTTATTTAAGATTCAAAAGAAGAAAACAGAAATGAACAATAAAGCAAATTCCTCATGCACCTCAACAGAAAACAATTTTTCTGTTCAATTTGTCTAATCTTTAACTCATCTATTTAATCTAAGCTGATTTTGCTATCCACTCATACTCTTTTTTAAAATGTTATTATTGATTGTATCCAGAGAAGCAAGATCAACACCCAAAAGAACAAATCTAAAAGAGAAGCATTTCAAGATCAAAAGGAGGTTATTAAAGTCAGCATAATACATAATTGAAACTTAACTCTTTTTGTATTTCTTATCAGAGTTTTAAGAACAACTGGCTGGAAAGGGGAGCAATTTAAAATTACAGTTTTAAAACTATTTTCAGAACATAACTCTGAAATAGGGACTTTAAAAATATGTTACATATTGGCCACCCAGCACATTTATTTTCATTAAAGCATTCAATGCAGCCACTCCTGCAACAGCTGCTTTAAATAAATCAGCTCTGATCTAACATGAGAATCAAATCAATACAAAAATAATCCAGGACAGTGGGGTTTATTTTTCTTACCTGCCTAAAGCACTTACAAATGGTTTATGTTTCCATGTTTGGTGTTTTTCTTAAGAAAACATTTTATTAGAAAGAATTGTAATTCAGTTCTAGCAACCTGTAAATGATCTTCCTATTCCTTAAAAGAAAAATCTGGAGGATTCAAAAAAAAAATAAAAATATATATGTATGTATGTATAGACACACACACACATATATATATCTATAGATATACACATATATATATACATATATATATCCTACCAACATCAAGTAATTCAGGAAAAAATTCAACTAGGAAAAAAAAGACCAGAATATTCTCATTTCTGGTTCTCTGTGAGTAACAACAAATTTGATGCCAATTTACACCATCTCATTTAACAGCACAAAAATACCTTTTAGAAACTCAAGGTTATTGCTGGAATTATCTCTAAGTATGAAAAAAAATAAGACACGTTTTAAAGGTTTTAAGCATCTAAACATTTAAAAATTAATAAATCAAATTAAATCTCATTTAGGAACTATTCACACAAGCTTAGGGGAATGCAAGTCAACAGGAGCAACACTGTTTGTTAGGAAAAGTATCCAAAACCACACAAAAAATGGTACTGGATATTTGAATTTTGGTAAAACATCCCTTGATTCTACAGCCCACACCTGACACAGCACAATAATCCCAAACTATTTCAGTTTATAGCTTGCACATCAATGAAAAAACTGCCTTCAAGTATTCAACTGAGCCAGTTTTGCTTCATTTCACTTGGCAAAAAAGCCTAAAAAACCCATTTATTACAAAAAACGCTGTACCAAAACTGCAGTGTTAACTTTCCAATGTGCTGATTTGGAATATTAAGATAATTTACAGGAATTTTGTTAGGAACTGACTCTCAGGAGGTCCTGAACAGATCCCAACCAGGATCTATATTTAGAACAGCAACTCCAGTTCAACCAGTCCATCAGTTCTGTACTGGGTGATGCTTTTGAAACAGGGGCAATCCAGATCTGCTGGCTGAGACTTGCATTAAAATATTTCCTTTTAATTCATTTTCCCCCTGATGCTGCATCAACATTCAGGCAAGATTACAGATCTCCAGAATGATAACCCTGTTGTAATATTAAAATATTATTTTTTTGTTACAGAACTAGAGAAAAAGAAATTCTAAAAAAATCGCACATCAGGGCTAAGTCACAACAAAGCCAGAACAGTTTTAGCATTTCATAAAGACCAGGGGGAAAAAAAAAATTAAGTAATGACCAAATACAGAGCAATGCACAACTCACTGCCTCCTATAATGGATTTCCAAGTGGTTTTTGACAGCTAAATATTATTTAACTTATTGTCTGGTTACTTCTCCATCGTTTTGTGTATTGGATGAGCTCACAGAGCCCTGTTCCCAAACTTGGATTTAAGACACCACCGTGGTTTAAAAGCTACAAATATTTTGTAAATTGCAACCAACAGACTGGGATAAAGCACTCAGTGGAAGCACCAACAAAAATTGAAATAGAAAACAAAGCCCATCCAACTTTAATATTTAATGGAACTACCCAAAATGTTTTACTGACTGACCAACAAATCGTTTTAGTATTAAAAGGTTTACCTTCATTTCAAACTTCCCCATAAAATACATCAAATTCTCAAATGAGCCCTAAACAATCTTGAGGAATAACTAAGGGAATAAACAGCAAATCTGAATATTTCAGGTCTTGGAGAAATCACTTCAGTTGTACTTGAGGAGCTGCTCATGTCCCTCAGCAGGCACAGATTTAACACCTAAACAGAGATCTGAGAAACTGCTGCCACACACAACTCAAAACTGTACCCTGATCAAATGTGCTTTATTTGGCTACTTGGCTGCTTTTGACCCTTTTCCAGAGCCTGAAGCAATCCAGCTCCATCCTCCAGAGTGGGGAGGGTGGAAATCAGGAAGAAAAATCTTGCTGGAGCAGAAAGCAACGGATATTAGAGATCCCCAGTATGAGAGGTGCCACAAATACAGCTGAGTGCAGCACAGGATCAAAGATCCTCCACATTCCCTCAGATCTGGATCCAAGAGCAGGGGAAAAACCCACTCAGGGCTCACCTGCCTCACTCCCTGGGAGTTCAACATTTGGAATCCCATTTGCTGCATCTGAAATAACCCAAAGGACTCTTTAAAGCCTTTCAAGATACAAAATACCCATTTTTTTTGCCACTTGCTGAACGTATCCAAATGTGTAATTTTTCCAGCAGTTAGAGATGATACTGAGTATCTTTCTCTACAAACAAATACAGATACAAAAAAAAAACCAGTAAAGAGACTTTCTGGCATTCGAGAAAGGAAGATGATAAATGTAATACAACCAGTTTTAATCAAGATCAAAGCTGTAGGAGAATGCAGACAGACAGTCTAGACTGCTTTACTTTGAAAGCCTAAGCATATAAAGCAACATCTGCAAAGAACATTAATCACATTTAGTCCACAATCTTATCACCTCCCAAGCAAGCAGAAACAACTTTTACTTAAAAGTCATATGCTTCTATGTGACAAGCATTTTAAATTATCTTTAAATTAGATATTTATCACTGATTACAAAGCTGTTCTGTTCACTTTGAAATAAGCTGATGTAATTTGAAATACACTTGGAGAGCTCCCTGGATGAAGAATGGAATAAAAGTATTGGTAAGGAAGACTGGTGAACAGCAACAATTATTTGCTGGTATAGAGTGGGAATTCTCAAAATAGTGAATTAAGTTCTGATTTGCTCCTCTACATTTCAGCCCATAACTCAGCAGGCAGCAATAAAGTGAGAGATTTTCTGTACAGTTTTCTTTAGCTTTGGGAAATAACTTGAGAATATAAATAATCAACTTCTTTTCAATTTTCTTTCTATAAAAAAATTTACCTCGCTTCTGCATTTTAGAGGGGAATTAAAAATTGGAGAGATGGTGCATCTCTACATATGGAATATTTATGCATTAATATATATTTTCTACCTTTCGATACAAAAGCAATTTATTCTTTGCTTACCTTGGTTTATTTTGCTTATATTCTGGTCCATTGTCCCTTATGATTTTGCCTACTCACTAGCAATCATTTCATTTATTTTATTAAAAGTGTCTTGCATTAAAGTTTTTCCTTTTGCCAAGATTTTCATACAATCTACCCTTCGACAAGAGCCTGCCAGAGACAAACTCACCAAAAAAAATCCATCATCTTACAACCCTGAGGCAACAGCTGTGAGAATTTACAACGTTATAAACCCACAGAGGCAAAGAAGAAAACTGGGAATTTCTGCACTGGGCTCAGCTTCTCCAGCAGCCCCACATCCCACAGGAGAGCTCGTGAAAAGCAGCAGCAAATCCAAAATTTATGAGTCTTATTCAAAAATCTCGGTGTTAAATTCCTCAGTTGAGAACAGACAGAGAGTGCAGCCTCCCCTGCATCAGGACTCACTGAAAATACAGAATTTTAGGATTTTCTACTGATACCTTTCAGTTGGAGATCGATCCCCTCTCTTTGCAGGCACCACCGACCATCCCGCTGCTCGTGGCTCCACACAGACCGAGATTCCTCAGTCTCTCCATAAATTTATACACAAAAAGATGATTCCTGAATGATTCCTTTTCCCCCAAATCCTCCCCAATCTGTCGACTTTGCTGTTCCAACTCTCAGCTGCAGAACAGAGATTTTCCAGCAGCAAAGTCCCAGTAACTCATCCCACACTTAACAGTGGAGATTTCACTGAATTTCTGTGGAAAAGCACCTGCTTTATTCTTCCTGCACAGGCAGCAGCATCCTCCTGAAGCTCTGCAGCGTTCCTGGAGTTCATCTGCCCGAGCTATTTAAAGAATTTCCTATCTTTAGGCCTACTGACAACACTTTTTTAATTTTTTAATGTAACTTTAACCTCCCACAAAAAGCAGTTTAACAAAGGGAGACTCTTGCACACCTTCTGAGACTCCTACACCTGTGGAAATTGGAATGCTTGGAGAAATACCCTCATATACTGTGAGTTAAGCTCATTTCTTGGTGTTATTTTGTTATTTAACTGGGCACCTCACAAAGCCACACCAAGGCAATTTATTTTCTGGCCGATTTTAAATTTGCTTATCTGATCAATTCCACCGGGATTCTTTAAATTAAAACAAATTACAAGTATTTAGGTAGAGCAGGAAATTTTAAAGGGCTGCAAAATTTTAATGAGATAAATTTGATAGAATAACTAGAACTAGACAGCTGCTTTTAAAATAGCAAATAAAATTTCGTTTCAATCCTAACTCCAGCTACATGAACTTTAATTTTTATTATCTCATCTCATGGAATGAACCACATGGCCTAGGAGAAATAACACTGTGGCTATTTAAAGACAAGGCAGGTTCTGACAGTTCTCACTGAACTTCCAGTGGAAACCAGAATTCCAAAGTCCATGGATGAAGCAGGGAACTTTGTGTACGTGACACAAGAAAGCAACACCACAAACAAAAGCTTTAGGGCAAAAGCACTGCACTTGCTACTACAAGATAATTTGTTTTCTAAATTTAGATAACAATTAAGAAAATGTTATCTAGTGACCTGAAATCTGGAAGGCACTTTAGGATATGATTGTGACCTTCTTGTTCTTCTTCAAGAACACATTTAAAGCCAGAACACGAATGCTGTTACTCCATTTAAAAGCCTCTTGACACTTTGACAAAGTAACAGCCTTAAGTCTGATGATGAAAACTCCAAATTCCACGGTAATAAAAGGCTCAAGAGGGTTCCCCAAACACGTTTTCCACAGGTACTCCCCGTGCCCAGAGGCAATGGGGTGAATCTCTCCTGCCTCTCAAAGATAAGAGGACAAAGATGACTGTGGATATATTGCATTAGTTTATTTGGGAGGGACCTGCCAGACAGGTGATCTGTTAACACGTCTCTAAAAACACTCCCAGGAAATTACCAGAACATCAGTGAGAGAGGAAAATGACAATTTTTAAGCTATGCTGCATGAAAGATTACAAAGAAGACATTTAAGCTACAATTCTGTCTATTAATGCCATTCTCTGATAAGCACGAATTCCCCAGAAGTGAAGTGGCTGCTTCCAATATGCAGGATTCCCTGAAAATAGCATTCCACCCACTGCACACGGAGGCAGGTGAGTGAGAAGCAAAGAAGGATCTCTTCATGGAATCTACCATGGGCTAATACTTACTAAATACGATGAATTTTGGATTTCAGAGCATTTTGGAGAATTAGACCAGCCTGGAGTACCCCATATTCAAAGCAGCTATTCAAGGAGATCTTTTGCCAGCACACAGTAAAAAGATGAAGAAACTTTTCAGGCCACTGTGTGGGAACTAGAAATTCATAATTTTAACTTCAAAGTTATCAATGCATGAGTCTTAATACCAAGGGAAATAAAAAAATCTGTACTTGAATACAGGAGTACAAATCACATAAACTCATTTGGATCTGTTTTGCTCAAGCAGCGCTGCTGATAAAGAAGCAGCAGAAGCAGAGGATTCGAGACATGAAAACGACAGAGAAGAGCCCAGGACACTCAGTTTGGATTAGCCCATATCACTGCCATGTCTCACTGTGCCCAAAGCCACCCAGAGGAGCCAGCTGAGAGCCAGCACCACGTGCCACTCGATCTGCTGACAGGGGATGTTTCAGGCTCGCTGAGTGTGAAGAGAATTCAGACATTAACTCAGCCTGGGATGGATCACACAAACTCAGAGGGACAGATTCACTCCCTCACCCCACACAGACCCCACTGCTCACCCCCTGCCCTACGGGATCCTCCCCGAGGACAATGCAAAGGGAATGACAAGCACAGCTACAATTTAACTCTACAAAAACAGACGGTGACCGGAGCTGAGTGAACTTTGCTCGCAAGGGCTGATTCCACCCCCTCCCTTCTGCCACACCGGGTCTAGCCCGAGAAAAACCCGACCTAGGGAGGGGAGGGACCGCTCCCTTCCAGAGAAATCCAGAGTCACAGGGACCAGGGAATCTCCAGGGCAAGGGACAGTGCTTTAATGGTGTCTCTGGAAAGTTCCAGCACAAACTCTGAGGCTACAACTGGTGTTCAACTTGGAAGAGATGAGGAAACGAGTCCAAACACATGAAGTGTTGTAAAGCACAAACAGAAGGTTGGCCTAATTTTAATCTGAATTCTCCTTTTGAGGTGAGTTTCAAAAGCATCAGACAATATGAACTGTAGGGTGAACTAAAGGCTTTTGGCAGCAGTGTTCAGCAATCAGGAATTATTTAATCTGGAAGTTCCATCCAGACCCAAGTTTAATCATTTCTGAACAAACTATTCCTCGCTGAATTTGTCCATCTGTGAGATCATTTTTTTATTTCCACATGTTCTGAAACACTGAGTTCTACAGTTTAATTACCCATCATTAGTAGATGTACTTTTTCTGTTTAAAGTACCTTCATCAATCATTTGGGTGAATTTGATGTGAAGCAGCTGGCCAGCAGGCTGAGCAGGAAGAAAAGACAAGTTAGCAAGGTACTCAGCCCCAAAAATCATCCTGAAATGCATTTCCGTGGTTATCACACAAAGGTAGGATGTTGGCATGGACTGGGATGGAGAAATTACAGGTACTTAA
Organism: Sturnus vulgaris; assembly: GCF_052056855.1. Classification (NCBI taxonomy): domain Eukaryota; kingdom Metazoa; phylum Chordata; class Aves; order Passeriformes; family Sturnidae; genus Sturnus; species Sturnus vulgaris. Next base: position 39,716,677 of record NC_142249.1, on the reverse strand, counting down.
CAGTATCTGAGTTATTCACTTCCAAATCCCAATCTGATTTAAAACCAGAATGATGTTTAAAAGGGAAATCCTTCAAGTTTGATGCTAGGAATTTCTAGAACAGAAAATAACTCAGCAGATTTCAAGCTGTTTATATTTAGTTAAGTTATATATGTGCTCATATGGAACCTTTATTCTTAGCTATTGGGGATAAAGAAATATCAACATCCAAAAGAATGTATTTCATTAGTAGCAAAATAAAGACTTTTCAGGCATTAAGAGACAGAATGATTATGTATTTTTATGGCTTTATTTTCCTTAAGATAGGAAGTATTGGTGTCACGGGGATTGCTGACTTTCTCCAGAGAAATTCCAAAGTTGTCTTTGGAATCTCTCACCCAGAATAGTCATAAGCACAAGTTTAAGGACTTCTACTGCCAGATGTTGTGTTTGATGGAGAAGTGCTTGTGCTCACACAGAAACAGGTGTTCCTCTTGTCACAGCTGAGGAATTCACTCAGCAATAAATCCTCCTGGCAGGCCAGAAGAACACCAAAGCTTCACAAATGCAACAAAAAAAATTCTCATGTCTTGCCTGCTCCAGGTGTTTATCCTGAGGTAGTCAATGAGTGTTTGAACGTGAACACAAACAGTTCTATCAGTAAGATCAATAAAGAGGATTTGCCTTTGCAAAGGAGAAGAAAAATTGTCTGTTTTTTTAATTTGGATTTTTTTGCTGTTTGCTCGGCTGCCTTTTGTTGTTTGGGTTTTTTTCCCCAGGACAATGATTACCTCCAGACAGCCAACACAACAACAGATATTTAGTAAATCACTGGCCAAACAGCAACAATGACTCAACTTTCGGTGTAGCGCCCTTAGGAGTGGTTTATTCTGTCCTATCACGAACAAGGCTGGTGTTACTGAGCCCACACGAGGAATCCCAGGATTTCCTGAGCTCCTTTCCTTAAAAACCCAACGGAGCCAGAGCCTGACACCTCCCTCCACCCTGGATCTAGTCAGCACGAAGTCGCACAGCTCAGGTGGATGGAACATTCCAGCTGCCTTAGTTTCCCCTCTTCTGATGTTTATTTAACCACAGCATTATTTATGCACAGATACCAAGGTTAGGAATGCCCTGAACTCTGGTATCCCACTTCCCTGTACAGTCACAGGAGAAATCCAGAACTCCTGACCACAGAGTGTGGAGTTGCCCTGAGCACACACACAAATTCCTGCCCTCAGCCATGACATTTCTAGACCTGATGCCTCCATCCAGTCACCCCGTCCCAGGACTGAGACCATCTGCTTAGATTACCAAGAGCTTTTTTAAGGAATCCACACAGGTGCTCTCCAGCAAAAGGCACCTACTGGAAATTCCAGAGAAAAGCTTTAACTTTATACTCCCAGGATATGGATCCCAAGAGGTGAGCACAAAAGAAACCAATGGGTATTGAAGCCTCTGCTCTCCAGTGATGGCAGGTCTCTGTCCCTGTCCCTCAGCAGAAGCTACCACCTCAAAGAAAGGTTTAAAATTTCTGCTTTAAGTAAAAAGCAACTTGAATATCACAGTTCACTGAAAAAGGAAGAGGATGATGGAGATAGCAGCCCAGGCCTTGGAACACTGGCTTCTCTGCTCCCTACAAGGGAGGCTGAGCTGGGAGAGACCATGGTTGGGATAATAGCTCGGGTAAGATTCCTCTGTTTTTTAAACCGGTTTGACTTCCAATCATGCTCTATGCAGCATTTCAGAAAACTGTTACTAGATAACAATTTATCTTCATTTCAATGCCCATGCTCGGATTTTAGCACAGAAGTTGTCCTCATGTGGAATTTCAGGGAAGATTAACAGTAACAGGAAGTCTGAACAAAGCCCAACAGCTGCCCGAGGCTGACTTCACACCGCAGGGGAACAAAAGGCTGATGAGTTTAGGTGCTGTCCCAAGGACTTGGTTAACAGCTCAACTCTCAGCAACACAAGCTCATCCAGAGCTTTTCTTTCCAGAAGTGTGCCCTGCTGGCTGGAAGATATTCCTGGTTTATGGCTTTTATCAATTCATGACTGACAAGCTCCTGATGGGACCCCTGGTTCTTACACACTCCCCTGGCAACAGGAAGATGCTCCTGGGATTGAGACTTCTCAGAGCAGATCCTGTCCAGGCTGCTCATCTGATATGCAAAACTCATCAGATCAGCCCTTGTTTGTAAATGGGATTCCTGATGCTGTGTTAAGTGTTTTGATTCAGTACATTCAGGCACTATCAGTTAGGATTCCATATGTAAAGGACATTCCCTACATTCTCCCCTCATCATTTCCAGACCTGTTAGTGCTTCTGTTCTCTTCTTGGTTCAGATTTTAGCACAAAGTTTTATGCCCACCTGCTCAGAACAAATTTCTAAGGACATCTGCAGCTAAAATTGAAGTAACCTAAATTAGATGCTGCTAAGATTATGTTGCAAATAGTCTTTCCAAACAATTTTCTTAAACCTGACATGTAACTGGATTTTACTGATCACTGTATCAGCCATTCTGTGATTGTGTCAGTCTGAATCTTTTATTTGGTTCTCACCTCATTGTTACCAAAGAACCTGTGAGATAGGAGAGAATTTTATCACCTGTTCCTTGGAATGACAAAATCATAGAACAGTTTGAGTTGGGACTTTAAAGCTCATCTCATTCCATGCCCCTGCCACGGTCAGGAACACCTTCCACTATCCCAGGTTGCTCCAACCTTGCCTTGGAAAATTCCAGGGATCCAGGGGCAGCCACAGCTTCTCAGGGAGCCTATGCCAGGCCCCTCTGCTTTTCTGCCTGGAAATCTTGAATCTAGGGCCCCTACAGAAAAATGTGATACAAAGATATTTAAAAAGCAAGGGAAGAGGAAAAAAACCCTGTGAGAAGAGGCCTGCACTGAGATCCTCAGAAGAACGCTGGAAAAGAGAAACAAATTCTTTCAGAACATGAAGGTTATTAAAAGGATAATGAATTGTGCTATTTTGCCTTTCTCATCCAACCCATGCACAGAGCAGCTCCATTCACCAACACTCAGGTGGCATTTCCCTTGATAATTCATTTCCTAGGACAATGCAGGCAGTCTCCCTGCCAGCCCTTATTCCATCCATCCCTTTCCTTGCTCCATCATCTTTCACCCAACTCTTGCCTTTGATCCTGAGTGCAGAGAGCTCCGTGCTGCTTTTTCCAATCATTTCTGCTGCTTTAGCAGATTGGATCAGGCCAGCCCCAACCCAAGAGGCACGAGGGCTGAGCCCGGAGTGAGGAGTGACTTCAGCACAAAATGGGGATGTGGGTGAGGAATCAGATACAAAGAAGAGGAACTCTCACTGTTCTCCTATCAGTTTTTCTCAAATATCCTACAACTAAATCAACCTTTTTGGACTAGTAGAAAGTGATTAACAGGTTTTTGAAACTGGCTGAACTGCTGGAGGAACAACTAAAAATCGTGGATGTTGTGGGTTTACTTCTAAAATTTTTGCATTACTGAATTTCTGTTTCAGAATGAAGGTAGACAGTGGGGAGAAGAGTTCAGATGGGCAACAGAAGCTCCCCCAGAACATACTTTGTCAGCATGCAAATATCCCAAACTCATCAAAACCAAATCACACATTTTTTACTCTTACACATGAAAAAATGGGAACTCATTTACCTCCTCTCTCCCATGTTCACTTTGAATGAAAGAGCTTCCAACACCAAAGCATTTGTAACATCAAGAGGAAAATTTCTGGGAATATTAAATTTCTAGAAATATTTTTCAAACAAGGTTCTAGGAAAATAATTTTGCTTGATTTGCCATTCACCTGAATACTTTTAAGCTGCACACTGGAGCACTGTGATTTTTCAGGAGGGATCCACTCCATTCCCACTGGAATAAAAAGTGGGATCTGTGCTTTCCTGGCTTCCCTGGAAGGTTCTGACCCAAAAGGATGTGATTCAGAACTTTGATTCAGAACCTTCTCAGCTGAACAGGAAAAGCCAACTTTCACCGGAAAGCACTGTTTTCATGGGTGGTTTCCCAGAGAAATGGTAAATGCTGAGTTTGGGGCAGGAATGGAAGCAAAATCATCCTGTGGTTTGAAATCACCTTCTCACAAATTAATCACGCTTTCACTGCTTGGTTTTAGAACAAGCAGAGCACACAGAAACTCACCAAGAGCTCACTCCTGATCTCTATCACGCCAAATGGGCGAGGTCAGATGAGCCTCAGTTTGTTGGAGTCTGTCCCAGCGACACAAGGTAAAGTTAAATAAAATGTAACCAAGCTGTCACAATTTTTCAAAGCCGTTGCAGAAAATCTTTTTCATAGGCTTTGTGTTAAATTTAATAAAATTCAATTATCCCCAAGGACAACTTGCAAAACAGACCCTTTCCAAAATTTAAGATCGGAGAGTGAAAATGAAAATATTTAACCAGTGGTCTTTTCTATGCTACTTTTAAAGCAGCTTTATAAACAAATGATGAAAAATAAATAACCTAATTCTTTATTAAAAGTACAGTAATTATAATTGTGTGACATTTTGCAACTTTTACAGCCTAAATGTTTTTCAACCCTGAAACACAGAAATATTTAAAGAAAACTCTTCCATCATGTAATTGCTGGGAGCTAAAGAGAACTATCTGTACCCTCTACTGACAAACACTAGCAAAATTTTCTAAAATTAACAGTTACTGCAAAGTTTAATTTTGTCTGGTACACTCAACACTTAACAACAAAATTAAACCACTTCCCTGTTTATGTGGAAATTCCTAGAAGGAAACAGTTTTTCATGGTAGAAGACTTGATAAAATGATTGGTCATATTTAAAAATAGCTTTTAAAAACAGATCAAATTTCCACTTATGTGCTGATACTGAAATCCAAGTATTTAAAATCTAGCTGAAAGAATGAAGACCACTCCAATCTTTAGGCAGCGTTTAAGGAATGGAGATTAGTGTTATCTAGGTGAGATAAGAGCTGTCAACCTGAAAAAATAAGGTCAGGCTTCAGTTACAAATAAAACCCATCGCTAAATCACAAGCTGGTGAGGCACCAAAAGGCAGGAAGCTGTTGAAAGCCAGCTAAAATCAGCTCTGTGAGCAGGAAAGGATCTGGAGACAGAGCCAGCCTGGCATGGGGCAGAGCCAGCCCCCCACGGGGCACGGCCAGCCCCCCACGGGGCACGGCCAGCCCCCCACGGGCTTTAGCTGCTCCTGCAGGGAACGGTCTGAGAAGGATGAGGAGAACCAAGGGGTCCCTCAAGGGCTTCCCTGGGAGCCACCTTAGCTCAGGCCTTTCTGGAGGTGATGCCACACCTCAGGGGGACTGCAGACAGTGCCAGGGGCAGGGATGGCACTGCAGCAGGCTCCAGGGGTAGGCACATGGGAATTTCATGGCATCCCAGAAGGACAAATGTGGTGTCCTGAGCCTTGGAACACAGCTCTGCTGGAAACAACCTGCTGGTTTGGTGGACACCACACTCAAAAGTCATTTCAAAGAGGAAATGACAATTTTTACTCAGAGCTGTTATGATGAAGTGACATTTAAAAAGTGACATTAAAACCAGGGAGGCAGCAGATTACAGTAAACTGCATGGAGTCTGCATCCAAATTGCCAATGCTCATCTCAAACTGGAATCACCTTTAAATATGACATAGATAATCTGAAGGGAGAAAATGACCCCTCTACACTTCAGATCACAGCTGGCCCAAGGACTGTTCCCTGGCCCTCAGGCCACCGGTCCCAGACTGAGGACAGATCCCTGGAACGCTGCCCTGGTCCCAGGTGATGGGGCGCTGTGGGTTGGGTGTTCTCTAAGTGGACAGTTCCCAGTTTAACACAGGGCTGAGCCGAAGGCAGTAAACGATGCCAATGTTTTCACAGCACACTAATGACACACACTCCACGCTCTCAGGCAGCAGATGAGGGAATACTGAAGTGCTGAAGCTGCAGGAATTCTGGTTCAGCCCTGCCTGTGCTGCCTCCTGGCACTGGCCCTCAGACCGTGCTTTGTGTCATCTCATTAGACACCACTTGGCACGGGCTACAACACTATCAGGGCTGCACTGGGAGCTGAGCAGGGTTTGTGTTCCCTCCACAGCCTCATTTCACTGGGAATTCCAGAAACAGGCAGAAGAGACCAGCCACGGATCATCTCCAAAACATTCTTCACATCTACAGTCAATCATACAAAAAAAAAATTTAAAACAATCACTGAGTTGCCTTACCCGTTTCCATTTTTTTTTCCCCAGAAAAAACAAACAAGAAAATCCCAAAGCAAACAAACATGAAAATCTCAAAGCAAACATGCAGCAACAAAACAAAAACTGCATGTTTTGCCTCAGAAAAAGTTTGGTATCTTTCAGAAAATAGACAAATCATACCCTAAAAGTTTTTGAGCACTGTCTCCCTCCTACATTTCTAAAAAGGATGGACGTAGCATCCAACTTTAAAAGCCAATCTGCACAAGAACCTCTGCAATTAGTTAGAAAAATTGTTTTTCTTGAGTGCATCCCATTTAGAGATAAAAGACATACAAAGAGTTAAAGCTTTTTAAAAAGTAACACAGTTGTGAGCTATACAGATTCCTAGCATTTTCAAAATAATTACAGAGATACTTTCTAACAGAACCTTCAGTTTAAACACCTTCAGTGGCTTCTCAGGTATCGGCTTTTACAGCATCAGTGTTCAGAATTAAACCAGCAAAACTTAACTCATTTGCTGCCATCATTAGAGAGAGTGGAAATCTTCCCAAGTGCGACAATACCTCACTTAGGCAAAAACCAAAACCAGATCAGACAGCGATGCCTAAATTGTATTGTAATTACAATCTACAATTTTGCTGTAAATGCAAAATACAATCTTAATTCTCTTAGTTTTAATGAGGTAGATGAATATCTCAAAGTTCAGAAAGCAAAAGAATTTGAGAAATATTCTTTTTGGCCAAGATAGAGCATTCTTTTTCATTATCTATTCACTAACTATAGACAATGTTTCCCTCATGTAATTAAAGAGTTGTAAAAGCAGAGAAATGCATCTTGGCATTTCTTACACGCCCATCACAGTTAAGAGTACATAGGGGTTTGCTTTTAATTACATTGTCATTTCAGCATTTTGTATCGAATTACCACCTAATTATGGATCCATATAAATCCTTAAAAAAAGAAGTTATGCTTTAACAAAGTAAGGAATCTCCAAAGGTGATATGCAGCCATTTAAATCAATTGAAGAACTTCTAGCTCTCCTGCCAACAGTCCCCAACATCCCATCAGGACCAAGCAGAGCAGTTTAATAGTTCCCAACCAGGCACCTCGGTGAGTAACTCCAGAATAACACCGAAATTAATTACAATGTTGCACTGCCTGCATCCTGAGTGAAACAGATTATCCTGCACCACTTTAACCAGCAACACCAGCTGAACATAAAGTTACCAAGCCTTTCACAAGGTGTTTTTAGGATTTGGAAACACTTAATTTCCCTTCCAAACCCAACAAAACACACAGTTGGCAACTCCACGAGTGTTGCTGCTGCTGCAGCGAAGCCACGAGGATTTGGGGTGACACAGCCACTGCTCAGACCTTGGCTGGCACCAACACAATGCTCGTTCTCTCCATGAAGGAATCCCAGCACAGTTCATTAGGAAAACCTCACAAAGAAAGTCCCAGGAGCACAGAGGTAAAGGCTCCCATCCCGCTCATCCTCCTTTGACTGCGTGCCTGGAATCGGGATTAATTAATCTGGGAGAACTGGAACAGGAGCTGGGGGAGAGAGAGGCACATTCTTCCACTGAACTACTTGAGAAAAAAGCCCAGTTTTGTGCACCCAGCTGTGGCGAGGTGCTGTCACCAGCAGGACCTCACACCTTCACCTCCCAGCCTGAGCTGATCCCATCCCAACATCACCTCCAGCTGCAGGAACAAGGAGCGTTCCCACAAAAGCTTCCCTCCTTTCCGAGGTTTTTAATACCTCTCACCACATCACCAAAGATTTATGTTCCCAGTTAGTAAGTGAATTTTCTGTTTTTCTTGTTTCCAGTTACAGCTTGAACTAGGAAATTCTGAAGAAAATCATAAATGTTGACTTTCCCCATCAAGAATTAAATTATTGTGAAACCATGACGATAATTATGCAATGGAAAAAAACCCTCCCTGCTCTCTTTGCACCAACAACTGAAAGATTTAATGTATCCAATGTACATTTGGAATTCCTGGCCACAGAGATATGCAACGTAAACAACATGGCAGTAAATATTCATTTTCTGGGGGATTAAGGCTAAATATGCTCTGCTGTTTGGCACCATAGTCACAAACTGTTTCTAAGAAAAAACCCCTCCACCACCACACAGACAGAGCAGGGAGAGAAGACAAGAGATGCCACATAAAGTCACTGGCATCCAATATCACTTCAATTCCATATGGAAATAACAGGAAATAAAATGTGCCGAATTTTAAGCACCAAGGCAACAAAAACACATTAAGATTTCATCACACAAGAACTTGGCTGTAAAATCCGCAATTTTCTTGATCTTTTTACGGAGTTTTCATTTTCAGGAACATCAGAGAGCTAACAGCTCATGGATGCTACCAACCAGCTCAAGAAGGCATTTGCATTAAGCTGCTTTCAGCTAATTAAGTGGTGGAAATGAATCTCTCCTACACCAAGAAACCTCTTCCACCATCACATTCTTTGTCAACCTCTCTCTTTTTACACCATGGAAAAACTACAAGTGGAGAAGGTTGGAAGGAAAGGTAAAAATAATAGGAACTAAAAACATTGGAGGTGCTGTTATTTTTCCTCTTCCCTAAAACTAATGATACAAAAATAAATTAATATCAGATTTTATCCCCAAATTCCAGAAAGGTGGGAATGGGAAAAGTCAAAAACTCTCCATTAAACCCAGCTGAAAACGATTATTCCTGCTAACAGTAATTCTCTTCTTGCAGAAAAGAGCTTTTCCCTCACACGGAACACCTGCCCCTCAACTTACACCCAGCATATGCAAACAAACTTATTGAAGCTTTTCTTTCAGCAAAGCCTTGTGTGTGAAGGGCAGAGATGCAAATAAACTCATGGCAGCAGCATCCCTCCGGAAATGTTTGGAAAGCAGAGTTCTACCAGAACGATGCTCACGTGTTCTGATGTTGCATTAGCACAATTACAGCTCTTTTCAGAAGATTTAGGGTTTGTAACTGTTAATAGAGGACTTAGAAATAGTTAACAGATTTTTGAGCTGTAATCATTTAGAACATCAACCTCTCCATAATTCAGTCTATGCTTGAAAACATTATAAAATAGGTTTAGTTAATGAAACAAGTCCTGCTCTCAACAGCAACATTAGGTGTGTCCAGTGGTAATACGTGTAATATAAAAACCTGTGCCCTCTGATTAAAAAAAAAAAAAAATAAAAATCTTTACTTTAAAAGCAGTACTAATTCTGAAGTGGTTTATTGCTCTGCAATAAAGTGAATAAAGTGATTAGAGTCCAACCATAATCATGGACAGCTCGCAGGGAACACACCAGCAGAAACAATTTCATAAACGTTTCCAAACCTGTGGCAAGATTTTCGAGGGTTACCAAGTTAATAATGAAAAGATAGTAAAAAAAAAGGGACATTACACAGGTAAATTCAAAGAAAAAGTCTCATGTTCCCCCTCAATTCCTTTAGGACACCAAATCATTCAGCTTCTAAAGTTATAGCATGGAAAGCAGGTTTTACAGTTCTTGATAGATTATTTTTTTAGGGGGGAAAAGATACAATTTTAAAAATAATTTCTCTGATAATAATTGCTGTGAGACAGGAGAATAATAAATTAAAAATCAGAGAATAAAACACCCTCCATGCAGTGAAAATACTACTTCAACTACAAAGGTATCTTTGACATGCCAGTACCTTCAGCTAAATTACTTAAGACCTTCTGAGTGGCTTGGGAATGATCTGGCAATAGGAGAAATAGAGAGGACCAACACTTTACTGACACTGCTCATTTTGCTTAGATGATTTTTACCTTGATTTTAGCTTCAATTCTAAAAAAATCCAGGTCTTGTTCCCTGTAGGAGACTGCAGAACTACTTTGATGAGGGACCACCCAGGTACCAAAAGCAGAACAGGTATCTCAGAGATGATGAGTTGGGAAATGAGGAGTTTATGAGTAAGAAAAAGAACAATGAGATTTTAAACTAAGATTATGGGTGAGGAAAATCCACTACTTCTCCCACACTTTCAGTTACATGGGGTGTACATTTCGGAAATCTCAGAAAATTATGAAAGTGCCCATTCTCTGTTCCTGAAATGTTCTAAAGTGTAACTCAGCAATCACAAAATCACCAGAACACAAGCACACTTCCCTGGGGGAGGGGAGCACGCAGATAATATCTGAAGAGAGCCTTCTTTGATGAACAAGCTGTTTTAGTCACAAGTTTTCCTGTGAAGCTCTCCTACAATCTTGCCTCACCTACAGCAGAGGCACAGGAAGCTTGCTCCGAAGTATTTTATTATTCCTTCAGGATCTTCTGCTCCTTCTGAAATCAAACATGCACACAGGTTTATCTAAGAAGTATATCAGAGAGCACATGGAGAACCTTGACCCGGGCACTTTGTTTTCTTGTTTAGTTAATATGCATTCATCTCAGCCTCTGGAGTTTCTACAGATGGGTACAAACCTACACCCACTTTTATCCAAGCATCTACAAATATTTTAAAGCCTAATAACAACACAGATGCTCTTTTTCAAATATCTTAGTCAGATGGGGAAATATTTTCACTCTCTTAACAAAGATGATTAAACTCACTGGAAATTCCTGTCCATTCGCAGTACATTTACAGGATTTCATAGAGCAGTTTACAGATAATAAAATAAATCGCTTTGAACCTAAAGAGCATTTCCACACCCACCACGCAGGATAAAACCACAACATTTTCACCTATTTAAAGAACCCCGGTATTAATTCGCCATGTAAACATCTGCAGAAAATAGCTGTATTTAAAAATAAATGAAAAAATACAGCAAACCAAACTCCCAATCGCTGCAACAGCCTGTGAGGAGCTGGAGCTGCACACCAGAGAGAGGCATCTCCACACCTGAACTCCAGGATTTTCTCAACCATTGCCAATATTCAGAAATATAGAACCTGGGTAGACTGATTTTCAAACTAAAGACTGGAAAAGAAAGTTCTGGTGAGGATGATGTTAGAACCAATTCATCAGGTAGGGTCTTAAACTGAAATAAGTCAGTTAAAAAACACTACTCATAAAAACGCCTGTATTTCAAGCTTAAAATCTTATATAATCTTGTAGTTCTGATCACAAGCCCAACAGTTCACTGTTGAATTTACTTATTTTTAGACTTGCCTAAAATTTTAGAGTATCTGCAGCCCTGGTACGAGTAGAAAATAGTATAATAATTGTTAAGTACCGGAACACTTAATGTGTAATACTGGCATAACCACCAAAACAATGTCATTAACATGAGAAGCAGCCCGGATTGCAGGCAGTTTCCTGCTCATTTAGCCAAGATTAATTCTTCACAGGCAAGAGAAACATTCTTTTCACCTTACCAAGGGCAACCCGGGCGAGAAATGTTAAAGAAAAGGCGTTCTCCATTCCTTAGCTGTTCTTCTATTAAGTGTGATAGGTAATGTCAACAAAAACCACTATTCTGTGCTCTAGGCAAAAGGATCTTAGAGGTGGACGTGGAAGAGGGACAGACATGGAGAGCAGATGGCAGCAAGTCTTTCAGAAACTGTTAGTGAGAGGGGGGAAAAAAGTTTCCCTACAAAACATATTGCTGAATTAAGAGGAACGCTGCCGAGCTGAAAAATCAGGCATTAGGAAAAGACGACGCACACGCCTTTGCTGCAAGGCAAAAACTGTCAGAAATTACGGTTTGTTTCAAAAGAAGAACAAAAATTAAATCTCCTGAACAACCTTCTGGCTGTCCTTAACCCGCTGTGCCGTTTCCCCGGTTAGCACAGGCAGGGTTTTTGGGTTTCTCCCTGGCAGCGCTCGCCATTTCACAGCACATTTAGCGCACACAGCGCGGATCGATAGCACTACAGACACAAGACGAGACTTATCCATTTACTAACCACAGCAAAACGGCCTCTTCAGCAAAATCCTACAGCTCCTAAAGCTGGAAATTTAAAAGGCATCCTTACAGGGATCTCATTACTCCCTTCTCCCGGTCACACGGGGAGGCTGAGCACTTGTCTGGGAGCTTTTAGCCCGATAAACAAGTGTAGCTTTGCACACCCAGCAAGGATGCTAAAAATCTACACAGAGCATTAAATACACGTTCCAAATGCGGGCACGGAGCGCCAGGCTGGCTTGTAAACTCGGATTAGATCCTCACACAGCTCGTAAGAGGGTTTTTTGTGAGACTGATGGAGCTCCAAGCACAAATGGACCAACAGTTGCCCAACCACTGGTTGCTGCCATAACAATTTTCCTCCTGGAGAAGCGTGGGGAAGTCCTCACACCCCGCTCGCTTCCCAGGACTCCGAGCTGGCGTTCGCACCTCAAATTCTGCTGTTTTAAAGAGAAAATTAGTCCATTTTTTTCCCTGCACTACAAGGCAGTGACATAACGAATTGCAAAATACAAAAGGCTACAAATTATTCTTTAGAAACGGAAAGCCTGGCTTTTCACCCCAGTTCTGTTGGTACATCTCTGCACGCACACGCCCCTCGCTATCACCAAAGGATGAGCTCAGCCTTTCAGAGCGGCACCTATTCTAATTTAATGAAGCATTAACGAAGGTCGCTATTCACCAGTGAATACTGCGGGGTAAGAGAGATCAAACTGAAGGCAAGTGCATTTCAGCTGGGTAATTCTTATTTAAAACCAGCATCCAACACCAATAACTGCGCTGCCAGGTTACTTATGTGACACTAGGTGGTTATGTCTCCACATTTATTCCGCACAATTGAGCTGAAATCCAAGCGCTGTGAGCGTTTCAAGTGCTCACATTATATATCTTTTTAGGAACAAACACGAAAGCAGCTTCTGCCTTTGCAGTCACTGCCGTCCACAAACATTTGCCACCTGAAAAAAAAAAATTTCTTCTCATTCATACAGAGCCAGCCCAAGTTTTCAAGTGCTGACCCCAAAGCCCTCCGTTTCAAGTGACAAATCCAGGAACATTCACTTACCTGATGAACAAGAGATAAGAAAAACAGCGAACGCCAACTTAGTAGCAGCTCCCATTTTCCAATGCTGTTAAAACATTTAAGTGACTTTAAGTATCCAGTTTTCTGGGTTCTGCAAGCTGGAAAAATCTCCCTTCTTGCTGAACCGTTATAAAGCAATTTATAGCAACATTTCTGCAGCAAGTAGTGTTCATAAAACACTAAAAATCAGGTTTGTTTAGACACTGACAACCTCCCCGCGGCTCTTTCTAGAGAGAATCCGAGTTGAGGGAGGGATAAATATATTTGGAACCGTGTTTCAAAACACACGTGTCATTTGGCTTCTGTACAAACGGTGGCAAAATTCAATTCATAAAAGTAATGCTACGAATCCACTTAAAAAAAAAAAAAAAGGCCAAAACAAAAATAAGTCAACGATTAAGCTGCTGAGCACGACGAAGTCTCTGAGTCTCCAAATGTTTTCCACATCAGGCGCTGTGAAGGATCATCCCTCGTGGGTGCCAGTGTCGGGGGGTCGGATCGGGATCAGTCCAAGGCGATGTTTTCGTCCTGGCTCCCCCCTTCACACCCCGTGTAGTGTTTGGGAGAAAAGCAGCTCCATTCCAGTTCCAAACCTCGGGGCGAGGAGAGCAAGTTTTTGTCAGTTTGTCGATGAAAAACTACCTTAAAAACCAGCCACCAGCTACACGTGGGTTTTTCTTTAATAAATGCTGAGGGATTTAGTGTAGCCCAGGAGAGAGGGAAAGGGAAACAACAGTCTGGGAACAAACAAACCTTCGGGCTTCCCGAGAAGTGGCAAATCTCTAGTCCTTGGCCAGGCAGCGAGAGCAATGCATCCCCCCGTCTTCGCCGCCCTTCTCCAGCACCAGCACTCCCGAATCCCAGCAAGATTTCCAATTCTTCTAGGAGATTTCCATCCCCTCCCCCCGCAAGAGGCTATATTTGGTATTTAAACACATAAGAGTGGCTGGGGAAGGGGTAAAAAAAAAAAAAAAAATTAAAATGCAGTATCCAGGCGGTGGGGAGGAGGGTGGTATATTCTTTGTGGCAGATCCTTGCTGAGTGCCGTGCTTCCAGGAGAGCTGGGTTTCTTTGGAAGGGAGGCGGCTGTGCCTGACGGCGGGCTGGGGCTGGATGGAGCCGGGCTCCTCTCGCTCCTCACGGGTCCTGGATGGATCCACGCTCCTCTCCCTCCTCACGGACACATCTCCTCCTCGCCGCCCCGCCGCTGCTCACACGGACACTCCACAAAATCCACCCCTCCGAGCTCAATCCAGTTCTTGCCTTTTTTTTTTTTTTTCCTCCTCTTTTTTCTTTTCCTCCTAGGAGCGAGCAGCAGGAGACGGCAGGGGCGGGGAGGCAGAGCCTTCTCCCCGCGCCTCCCACACGGCGGAGTGGGGAGCGATCCCCTCCTCACCCTCTCCCCTAACTCTGACCCCGGCTCAACTCTCCGGTCTCCCGGGCGGCGGAGGCAGCGCGGCTCAGCCCAACTTTGTCCCTCCAGCAGTGCAGCTTAGGGGCTGGCGAGGCGAAAAGGCCGAGCCGGGGGATTCTCTCCGGGCGGCGGCGGCCGTGCCTAGAGCCCGCCGAGTGTCGCTGGCAGCGCGGAACAGCCCTCGGTGCCCTGCTGCCGCTGCTCCCCCGTGGTAATCTCATATCTACCCATTCACCCGTGTGGCGTGCGGAGAACCGGCCCAAGATGGCGGCGCCCGGGCGATTGTTTTTGTTTCCTCTCCGCCTCCCCCTCCTTCCCCACGGCCGCGGCGGCGGCCCTGGATTGACAGCATCATCACCCAATCACAACGCGGGGTTCTCCACTTAGCCCCGCCCATCCCCGCTCGCCCCTCCTATCGGCGGCGGGGCGGAGCGCGCTCCCCTACGCTGGCCCCGCCCCTCGCGGCCCGCGCGCGCCGCCTCACGGGCGCGCTCCCGCCCGCCCTTCCCGCCCCTCAGGGCGCGGCCCCTCAGGCGCCCTCGCCCCGCTCCGCCCCGACCCCCCCGGTGTCGGTAATTCACCTTCGCGGGGCTCCTTCGAGGTGTTGGGGGGTCTGTGCTGTGCTCCCAGGCTCAGGTGATGGAGGAAAAGCACTGCCGGCAGCCACGCGGTGGGACCTGGCTGGGAGGGGTCACAGCGGTGCAAAGTGTACGCGATGGTGCGAGGCTGGGGCGCTGCCCCTGGGGTCAAATGTTGTCCTGGTCTTTCCCCTCATCCTCACCCCAGCCTGGAAACGTCCCTGGAAATGCCCTACAGGTAGTCCAGCTGAGAACTACGGCTCTGGGGGTCTGTGCTGTGGGCACGTTGCTCAGGAGCATCACTGCTGCTACAGCATAGAATAAGTCACAGAATGGTTTGGGTTGGAAGGACCTGAAAACTCATCTGTCAGGGACACCTTCCACTACCCCAGAGTGCTCCAAACCCCAGTGTCCAGCTTGGCCTTGGACACTTCCAGGGATCCAGGGACAGCCACAGCTTCTCTGGGCACCTTGTGCCAGAGCCTGCCCACCAGCACAGGGAACAATCCCTTCCCAATATCTCATCTCGTTGAAACCTGCCCTCTTTTAAGCTTGAATCCATTCCTGTTGCCCTGTCACTGTGCTCTTCTCTCCATGTTTCTGGTGGGATCCCTCGAGGTACTGGAAGGCACCTGGAGTGTGTTTGTGGCCTCAGCTCCAGGTGAGATGCACCATTAACAGCTGGCTGTACCTCCCCAGTGTGTTGTGTCCAGGTAATTCACTGGCTCTGCTCCTTCGTGAGTTTGGTGTCACTCCTTACACTTTTTATTTATTTATTTAATTTTATTTTTAAAATTATGGACATGTCTTGTCTCTGGATGAAAAGGAAGACATGGCTCTTAGATCTGGACATCCATGTGGGAAAGCACAAGTGCCTTAGTGCTGGCCTTTAATTTCTGTATTCTATAAAGACCTGCAATTGCACAAGCAACGAGTACCAAGTTTTCTGAGAACTGGTTGTGCTGTTCACCAGCCCCAGATAGGTATTAACTGATTCCAGATTCCTTTTCAAACTGTTTGGTGGCATGGACTAAGGGGTTGGGGTTTTTTTTGGGATGTGAATAGTTGGTGGTACTAGACTGGAAGGAAAATAATCTGTATTTCATATATAAATATACAGCCAAGTCGAGGCTTAGTAACATTGCCAAGCTCTAACTCACAGATCAGTAACTAGACCTGGTGACCCACCAGGATCCAAGGAATTGATCTAATTCCGTTTTTTTACACTGAAATGTCTGCTTGAGTTCTTAATCAGACATCCTTTGTGTTTCTCTGTCATGTCCCAACACTTCCCAACATTAAATTCATCCAGTGACCATATTTTTTTTTATGATTTGAAACATCCCAAACACAAAATAAGATGTCAGGGCTTGTGCACATTTAGAAGCATCAAGACATGTGGCAACACCTTTTATGCCATCTTTTATCCAAGTATTTCAGAATGATTTACAAGCGTTAATTAATGTTAAGTGTTACAACACTCCTACTTAATCTGTAGTTTTTAATATTCTTCAATAGCAGAATATTTAAACGTGACCTGTTCTGCAGGTTGTGTTTTCACTTGGCTCAGCTTCTTCAGAACGCTGGTCATGTTGCCACATGAGTAGGAAATCATAGCTAAAAATATTGCTGGTGTGTGTGTGAATATATATATTTATATATGTACTTCCCATTGCAGGGATTTGGCTAAGTTGTTGGGGGTTTTTTTTGGGGGGGGAAGGTTTGTGTTTTGTTTTTTTTTTTTTCTGAAAGAATGTAAATTATGGTCCATATTTGTATTTTACTCATTGTTTTTGATACAAATAGAATAAACGTGTCACCTATATAAGGATATTTGCACGGATGTCATGTGTCTTACTCAAGGAGCTTATTATCCTTAGGCTGGGGTTGGTTTTTGCTTGCAGGATTCCTCTGGCAGAGCAAATCCTTCTGGGCATCCAGGAAATATTACAAACACACTCATTCTCTAGGGTTACTCTTGTCAATCACCTGTTTATCAGCACCACGGGACTCACAAGTACAGCTCATTCCTGCCTTTTCCTTCCCACTTTTGAGCATGGCCAGGGGTCTGGGAATTAGGATGAGTGCTGGTGGCTGGGATCAGAGAGCTCTCCTTATTTGCATTGGGGATTTGCTCCCATTTAATTACACTACCAAAAGAAAAAAAAAAAAAAAATAAAGAAAGAAAGAAAAAAAAAAAGGGTAGTTTGGTGTAGATATTGTACAGACCTTAGGAGAAATTGCCAACTGTTTTTATGAGGCACTTGATGCAAAGTGCTTCAAGGGCTTTGGGCTAGGCTGTTGTTTTATTGCTAGTAAAAGGATGAGTTTTATCCCAAGCAGACACATTAAATGTCAGCACAGTTGCTGTCTCCTCTTTATTTTTAAATGTCTTTCTCATGTGAATTTTGGGGGTGTTTCCCTTTTTCACCTTTTGGCTCCTCATTTTTATTTTCCTTTCGCCTTAAACTCCAGATCTTTTTTTTTTCCCCCCTTCCAAGATCAATCTGTCTCTGCATTTTTAATGAATCATTTGCTGTGACATATGAGCACTGAAGACACAGTGTCAGGGACTTAAGCATCTGTGGAGAGCAGGAGGAGATGAAATGGATGTGATCTTAGCTTCAGTCTTTTGTTCATGTGGGATGGGACTTTGCCTAGAGGCAGCACAAATATAACTTTTCCTTCTAGGGAATAATGAGGAGAGTTAAAACCCAGCAATGTCTCATTTTTCTCTCTGGAGCACTGCTAGGAATTGAGGATTTCAGCTGTGCCTTTGCTATTCCCACTCTTAGCAGTGAATCAACACAAAACCCAATGTGGTAGGGAAGGAGTTTTTGTGCAGAACTCATTCAGGACACCTAGAGAAGCATTTCTAAATGCAAAATGAGAACCACAGGGTTTATAATATCAGGGGTGACACCAACAGAGAGAATCCTTGTCATTATCTCTTTCATCTTTCTTTGTGGTCTAAGTCATTCCCCCTTTGAAACTCTGGAGGAAGAGAAGACCCCATTCAGGCACTGTCCTTACATAAGCAAATGAATAAAAGGACCAAAATGGCAAGAAATTAATCTCTCCCAGGGTTGCCCTCTTTACCAGCCAGCTTCACTTTCCTTTGGGAAAAAGTGCTGGATGACAGCCTAAATGATTTTATTTTAGAAAAGGTAAATAACTGCCTTAAAGTACTTTTACTTTCATATGCACGACTTATGTGAAACTCATATTCCAAAAGAGTTTTAATATAAATTTTCAGTTTTCTTGCTGTGGATAGATAATAAATTCCTACAAATTATTTATTATTTCGCACTTTTTACTCTGTTCCAAAACTATTGAGATACTTTACAGTTATATGAGCAGCACAACTTGAAAAAATGAGAGACTGTGGAATTAATTAACCATTTAAATGCTGCTGATGAACTGAAATGAAATCCAAAGCTTGCCTCTGTAGTGCTTTTGGATTGGGGCAATATAGGTGACCACTAAAATGTTCTCCTTTAATATTTTAACAAACTTACACATTTTAGATGCAGTTGTTGAATCCACAAATTGCAATGCAGGCTGAAATCACGGCCCTGTTTTGGTGTTGGGCTAAAGTGGGATCATTTTATTCACACGAGCAGAGACAGGATGTGGTCTGGATGTGTTCTGTGAAGTTGGTTTTGTAGTGAGATTGTGTGTGGAACAAATTTCCCTTCCAATTAAACACCTGGAGCCCGCAGACCCCACACCAGCAGGGATTTTTTTTCCCTCCTCAAGTTTAAAAAGAAAGATACAAAATATTACAGAAATTAACTTTGATACAAGTTTCATCAAGTTGTTTCCATAAAGGCTACATTTAAACCAAGGATTATTTTTTTTTTTTTTAAAGGCTACATTTAAGTTTAAAGAGAAAGCTCCAAAATATTACAGAGATTTACTTTGATACAAGTTTCATCATGTCATTTCCACGAAGGCTACATTTAAACCAAGGATTATTTTTCCTTTTTGACCCGTTGCCCTGACTTTTGCTTCCTTAAAACAGGGATTCCAAAGGACCTCACCTACTTTCCTGGAGGAGGCAGGGATGTTTCTCTCTAGGATTTGCAGAATCTTGTCAGAAGAGACCATCCCACTGGAGCTTCTGGTTGCTTTCAGACACTCCCTTGTCTCTAAGGGGCACCTTGTTGTGTCACAGGGTTTTATCACTGTGGCATTTATCAGCTATGATTTCATCCATATTTCACAGCAAAATTGCATTTTCTGGATATTTTTCTCTACTCCTCATTTTTACTGTAGAATTCTTTTTTTTTTTTTTTTTTTTTTTTTTTTTTTTTTTTTTTTTTTTTTTGTGAGTGCCATGAAGAGTCCAAGCTGAATTCCTAAAATCCCAGTCTGTGCTATGAAAACAAAGTTCTCCAGGTCTGTGAAGAGATTTTCCTTCTCAGAATACACCATAATTTATATACTCAGTTATAAGCTGACTCTGTGTTCATCACAGAATGCAAAAGTTCTGCAACATTGTCATGTTTTCAACGTTATTTTTGAAGGATTCTTAAAATATGTGACAAGTGTTTGTTGGTTTTTTTGCTACAGCGTCCTGACAGTGATAGCAGATTTTAAAGATCTTTTGCTCTGCCTTTGAAAGGTTTTATACATATATTTATTGATGAAGATTTAAATATTTTAGACCAACAATTTGTAATTCAATAGTCACAAGAAGTAGGAGTGTGAAGTGGCCAAGTGTGGAGAGATTGTCAGATCTTAAGAGTATTCAATTGTGTGCTCTTTAGAATTATTGTGTCAATATGACTTCTGGTTGTTTTGAAATACAAATGCATGAATAGCTGTAATTACTTATGGTGTCATTCCAAATATCCTACAAGCTTTCTGAAGGGTGGGATCAGGAGAGCTGGCTGATACTTTGGTAATTTAAAACCTCAGTAAGGAGAACATTCCTGGAAATACTTTTTGGTTCAGATCGATGTCACAGAGAAGATGAGTGCTGGGGAAGACAAATGAAGAATGCCAGGTTTTGGTTCAACAGATAATAATAAAGTTTCCTGCAGTGTTGTTATAGAATGATGATGGGAAGTGGAATTCTGGAAGGTTCAGATGGATGGGAGGATGCTGGGACTCAAATATTAGTTACTGGTTTTGCTAAAATGCCAAGAAGTTGAGGCTTCAGAATGTGACTAATTGGCTTCAGAAAGGGATGGTAACAGGGGGTCAATATTTATCAAATAATCCATGAGTATTGCATTTGAAAAATTGCCATTTGGAATTTTACAAATGGAAGGTGAAGATCCATGGTAATGGACAAGCTGGTAATGATTTTATAATTTATATTGCTGATAACTGGAGCCTGAGAGTGTAGAATTAACCCTTACAAACATGACATGGCACAAGCAGCTGTCCTGCTTCCAGAGGCAGCAGGCCAAGAAATCTTTTCTGCAAAGGAAAAGAATTGAAATAGGATTGGAGACCCATTTCAATCAAAGAAACGTAGCTGCTGCTATTCCTGCTGTTATCTGAGCCCTTTGTTAGAGGCAGTTCTGTGGGAATGGAGCAGGAATCCTGATGAAGTCACAGGTGTGACCCTGGGACAATGGGTGGGAATTGGTCCAAGTCAGTGTGTTTTGGTGGCAGCCCATAATCCCTGATTTAGAGATTTCATAATTTCTGCACAGAATTTAAGTAGCATTAAAACAATCCTGCCAACAGCAGCTCAGGCACCCCTTTGTTCCTGTTCACTGTGACAGAAATAATACCTCTCCCCAAGTGCTGTAATTCCTGAAAATCTGGCACCTTACAGGTTTCATAGGAAAAAGTATGGAAGGCTCCCAAATTTGACCTATTTCAGATTTTAAGAAGGACAAGTTCCTAGGCTTGGAAGTCTCTCAGGGAACCCCTAATAGCTGCCCACTTCTTTTTTTTTTTTCCATGAGGAAAATCCAGCTGGAACATTTCTCTCTGGTGATTGTGTTCTGACAAAATGGATGGGCTGAGCCATTCCAGGGATTTTAAATCCTGTAAATTCAAACCCAGAATCTTTCTTCTGCAAGCAGCACAACATCCCAGCCTGGTGCCCTAACCCATTGTTCAGACCACTGGGGAGCTGAATCCTGCTCCAGCTTCTACTGCTGAATAGTTTTGGAGTTAATTCATCTGAAAATTTTTTTATAATAATTCCAATTCAGACACTGAACAGACAATGTTAATATCTGAGATGGCAAAATTCTGTTTACTCCCTAGAGTGAGAAGTTTTCTCAGTTCAGGCTGGTTTAAAATGGACAAAATTTAACCTTTTTTTCCCCCTTTTACTTAGAAAGTTTTGTGCGCAGCATCAACCTTTCTAATATAAAGGTTCTTTTTTTTTTTTTTTTTTTTTTTTTTCTTGAAATTCTTTAGGCAATGAAAATGTACTTCTAATTTTATAGTGATACACACTGCCTGCACCCAGTTTTAGTAATACCAACTAATTAACTTTCATGAAACTGCAAGGGGAAAAGTATTTTTATTTCATATGGAGAGACAGGGAAACTGAAGGACACGCACACACGGATCCTGGAGTTTTTAACCTGCCCCAAAACATGCTTTGTTTTTTCTCAAAGTTCACCAAAGATTTTCACTTCCAGTGAGGTGGAAGGCCACAAACACAACTGGGGAAAACTTGGTTAATTTGTGTCCTAGAGCTGTCAGGATCTACACTGAGGGGAAAAAAAGTCTCCAGCACTTGAGCAGCTATTTGGAAGTGGGAAGGTGGGTGCCAGAGTGTCTGGCAGTTCAATATCAAGGTGGATTAAGAGCATTAAGGAAGCTTAAACAGCACCCAGGAGAGACATTCCCATGGGTTTGAAGGCTTATTCCTCTGGAACAGTTGTTTGGCTGCAATTTGGGTTGAAAGATCAGGTTTTCCACTCCTGGAATTGGGCATGGCGCTATTTTTTTTATTTTTTTTTTTTCGGTTAAAGATGCTCCAAGTTTGACTGCTTAGGTCCTGCTGAGTTTTCAGATTTGGGAAAGCTCAGACAACATTCCTTGCCAAGTTTAATGGACATTGCCATGGGAGTTCTCAGGCTAAAGTAAGTCAAATAGAGCAGGCAGGTTTTTCCTTTTTGATTAATATTTCTACTTTCATGACCTGTTACAACCAATAGTCCCAACCTATATTGGTTTCCAAGTTTTATGATCATTAAAATATGAGGCAGTTGCCTGAGCTGTGTGTGTTTTGTGCTGCTGGAGGGGAGCACTCAGATGTGGCTGGATGTTCCATCCATGTTACCTGGCATTATCTGGAAAAATCCTGTCTGTATTGAAAATTTATTGCCAAATATTAAACAAACAAGCTTCAAAGTATTGAAATTACCTTTTAAAAAAGCTATTATTTTTAAATCATTGCATGCTATTACCTAGAAAAGTTATCTGAGAAAAACTCAGTGGCATGAACACAATATATAACATATGTCTGTCATATGTTAACAGTGATTTTTCTTCTACATTATTGGCTCAGATTGTTATTAGATTATTACTTGATTATTATTAGATTCTACTTGAGAATCTAATTATTAGCTTATTACAGATTTGTTATTAGATTCTACTTGAGATTTGTTCCAGATAAAGATGTGCTTTTCTGCTGAAGTTTAAAACAATTTATCTAGAATGTAATTACATTATTTTCCATTATAAATAGCTTCAATATTTGGAATAATACTTCTGGTAGGATTCCTATGTCAATATAGAAATGAAGAGGAAGTGTTCAGACAGAGTAGAAAATGCAGGACATAGTGAGGCACTGAGCTTGGACTTCCAGGTTAAGACAACAAATATGGATCTACACATGTCCAGTCCAACTTTTTGTGAAATTATACAAAAACAGCAATCAGAGTGTCCATGGCTTGTGTTGATATTACAATAAAGTATTAATGGAAAAATGGGAGTGTCATTTCCAAATGGATTCTGCTGTTCCCTCAGTTGGATTCTCTGCTGCTTTTGGAGCATTATGGGAATTTGGAGCAGAAATGTTTCAAAGTGGCTGATGAAGAGAAGGCAAGAGGCAGAGTCAGGCTGTGAGAGGGTCCTGTGATGGCAGCACAGGTTGGGCTGAGGAGGGGGGACATGGCCCAGGTGAGTCCCAGCTCCCTCCCAGGAGCTGCTCTGAGCAACATTTCTCCTCCAGCACGCTGTGATGCAGCCAGCCTGGGAAGCAGAGTTTTGTCCTTGCTCTTGAACAAGTAGTTACCTCAAAACTCAGATATTTTTCAAGCTGTTACAGCAATTTCTAAGCTCTCCTCTGTTAGGCCCCACTGCCAAGCACATGGCCAGGCCATTTATATGCTTTAACTATTCCTGTGTTGTGGAATGGCATTTGTGGATTATTGGCAATGTTAGACTATAGCAGCTCTTCAGTTACACTCCTGCTGCACTTCCACAAACACTTTAAGCCAGCATAAGCCAGAGATGCTGCCCTGCCCTGCACAAATGTTCTTGCAGCTGCACATTTAATTGATTGGGGAACTGATTTGGGTTAAAACCAGCCCAGCCAAGAAGCCAAAACCATCAGCTCTAAACTCCTTTCTGAACTCGCCTCCTCCCCAGCCTCTCCAATATTTTTGCTGGCTTGAAGGTCTGCACCTTCCCAGGGCTGAGACAACAACAAGTGTGTGAAGAAAACCAGGAGCTGCTTTTTTGTTGCAAAGGCTGGTTTTTAAAGGGCTTGAGGAATTGCAGTTTAAACTTTGGCTCCTTGTTAAACAGCCAGATATTCTACAAGAGGATTAACGATCATATTTTTATGCCCTGACTCCCAAGGCACACCTTGGAGAGAACCCAGGGTGTGACCCTGGACTAATTTTGTCTCCATCACCTGCCTGCCTTTAACCAATTTTCTCTTAAAAACATTAAGTTGTATCTTCAGTTTCAAACTGTCTCTAAGCAAAACACATTCCCACACCCTCTGAAATATTTTTCTATCCTCTCACAGCAGATACTTTCTGTATTAGCTAGTTTCAGTCAGTATTTATGCAACCAAACAATGGGAGGAAAATACAGGGCTTGGGTGACTTGTCACTGTTAAAATCTGACACTTGGGGCCAGCTCATTTTCTCCAAAACTCTGCTAAAATAATCTGTGAGTTTCACAAGGGGTTTATCTTTGCATTACAAGGATTTACAGGGGGTTGCTCATCCCAAATTGCATTTATTTTGTTGTTAGACACAGAAGCACAGAACTTTGTTTACAGGGAACAGGCAGTTTGTGGGCATGGGCAGAAAAGTGACACAACACCCCTGGCTCATGGGTTTGTTTGTGGGGTTTTTTTAAACATTAAGTCAAAGATGGAGACATTATTCAGAACTGTACAGAGTAAAACATCACCTCTGCACCTGCAAGGACACCATCTATCCCTCCATTTCCTAGCTAATATTGCAGAATTAACTCTTCACCCTGCCAAGCAAAATTCAGGTGTGGAGTTTGCCTCGTGTCATTTAGGAGGCACGGGAAAGATAAAGGACTAATTATAGAGGTCGCCTGCCAATTCTGTCTAAACTGGAAGTTTCCTCCTCTTCTCAACAGTAACTAGGACACCGTGTTACAAAAATAATCTCACCAAATTCCGTGGTGGGATGGCAGTCAGCTCCTAACGTGTGTCCTGGGTTCTGGCTGTTTGTGTGGCAGTCGCTGAGTTATCCCTGATTTCACTTCAGCTTTGAACAACCAAACGAATTTGGAGCTTTTCTTAAATATTCTGATGATGAGCAGGAGTGGAAAGATTTTAATCTTATAAAATCACGGAATTGTCTAATCTGGAATAACCCTCCAAGGTCATGGAGTCCAGCCCTGCCCCATGTCCCCAAGTGCCACATCCACACAGCTCTTCACTCCCTCCAGGGATGGGGATGTCACCACATCCTGGAAACTTTGGAATTAAAGGTTCCTTGAACCGTGTGAATTTCCAATCTATTTTCACTATTCAAAAGTTTTGGCTTTTCTTTCAGGAAGAGTTTGAAACCTAAGAGTTGTTTTTGGTTATAAGAGGCAAAAAAATCATTGACCAATTTACATGTTTAAGTTCTCAAAAGTTAAAAATAAAGATAAAAAATAAGAAAAAAGAAAAATCGAGGGTTTTTCTAGAATGATCTGAAAGGCTGCTGCTGAAAATGCAGTTCAACAGACTTTGAGATAATACAGATTAATAATCTTTTTATTTCTTAGCCCACTGTAATTTTCTCTGGTCTCTCCTCCTTCTTATAGCATCTGTGTTATTTTCCTTAAAAATGTAACTGGGATCTTTAAATAAGAGGAAAGCAAACCCATTGACTGTCCCAGCTAAATACTTAATCTGTTCCTTCAAACAAGTTAGAAAAGTAAAAATTTTAAATCTGTTAGATTGAAATTCAAATTTTTGATATTTCCATTTAAAGGAAATTTCTTAAAAACGAAATTTGAATTCAGATTAATTTCAGTTCTTTTCTAGTGTAGAAATGTTCAGTAGTATGGAAATTCATTGAGCTCTAGTTTAGAATCCCTTTAAAGCACAAGGAATAATTATTATCTTTAAAGCAAAGGCAGAGCATTTTTATTTCAACTCATGTGAAGTTGTACAAAACAAACTCAGGGTGCTTAAATTATTTTAGGATGGAATTCTTAATTCTCAGAAACCACACTTTTAATAAGTTACTACAGCCTGAGGGGCACGAAATGTTTATAAATGACAGATTGGAGAAAATGCAGGAGCTCTCTGAGAGTGCAGAGAGTTCTGGGGGTGAGGTTGGGATTCAAGAGGTGCTTGGGAAGCCTCCCTGAAATGAAAAGCTGGTGAAGTTTGCTGCTTGGAAGGCAGGATTTTTCACCAGGAGACTTGGCACTGGATGTGCTAGAGCTGCTCTTAACAGTTTAATTAATGCTGTGTTATGTATGCACAGTTTTTTTAGCATCTCCTATTTGGAAACACTGCTTGATATATAGAAATAAAAAGTGTGCACACTCCCTAAGTGATGCACGTTGTTGTGGCTGTGAACTCTGTACGTTTGTAATGTTAAATTTGTCAAAGTTAATGTGTTGAAAAGTAACAAGTTACTTAAGTTAGTTAAATGTCTCTTTCTGGAGGAAAATTACCATAATGGTTACTTTTACTAAAATGCAATTACTGTCATTGTAACAATCAATCATATTTTCCTGGGGAAGGAACTTTCCTAGTTCTGAAGGCATTAAAATGTAAGATTGCTCTGCTCAATGTTCACAAGAGCTGCAGAGGAAAGAAACTTCTGGGGAGAATCAAGTTCTTCTCAGATGGTTTTCTTCCAGAGTATTCCAAAATAGAAATTAACTTCTTAAATGAAACTGAGCCTTGTAAAACACCAAGCAAAACTTTATAAATCCTGAAAGGCTTGAAAAATATTTGAAAAAGGTTTTGTTACAGCTGAGTTTGATTTAAGCCTAAAGCAACAAGTTCCCATCTGCATTTCCCACTTGGCTGCCAGAACCCAGGAAGTTCTGCACAGGAACCTGGACAAAAAAAAAAAAAAAAAAAAAAGAAAAGAGACCTTAAAGCTCATGCCATCCCAATCCCAATCCCAATCCCAATCCCAATCCCAATCCCTACCAGGGGTAAGGACACTTTCCATAGACCAGGATGCTCCAAACCCCATCCAGCCTGGGGACACAGGACAGAAATGAGTTCATAAAATATTCAATGATATTTTCATGGCTGTTTTTATGGGAAGTTTCTTCCTTGCACAAAATTTTTTAACCTGCTCTGTCATAGAGAAGAAAAGTTCTTAAATTCTCACAGGTGACAAATAATTTTGAGCTATCCTATGAAAAACTGAATTGTTTTTTCAGGCAGTTTTTGTCACATAGAAATATGATCTGAACTCTAAACCCATCACTCAAAGCACAATTAATAATCTCACGAAAGTTTTGAAGCTTAGATGATTTTTTTTCTAGGATAGTGAACTTCAAAGGATTTTATAATTTCATTTTTTGTGTTTGTCTCTATATGGAAACAAAAATAGCATCTCCATTGCAAAACAACTGCTAGAACATGCACCATAAGTGTTTTCACACTTGGAGATTCATGTTCACATATGATTCTGCTGTGGTAAATCGATTGGGATAAACACATTCATTGCACACATCCCCAGCTTTTGTTGGGTTTGTATTAAGTTTATTTTGCAAAGAATGACAAAGGTTTCAGTGGATACCCAGGTATTGATGATACTGATATTTAGGCAATTTTCTGTTTGAAGTATGAATGTTATTTTCGTTTCACTGGTTGTAGTTGGTTGAATTAGTGCTGTAAGTGTATTTTTAATATTTATTTCAGTGCTTGCTTTTCAAACTCTCCAACAGAGTGATTCAGTACCTGTGATTTAAATCACAGAATCGTCTTGTAAGCTAGGGTATTCAAATTCCCATTACAATATATATTTCGGGTTTAAAATTTATTCTTTTCTATGAAAAAGTGTTCTGGCTGGTATCTTGTTGGATTTTGGAGAGATCACTCACCAAATAACATCCTTCTACAAAATTCCCTTTTCCTAAAAATTCCTTTGCTTAATGTCTCACTGTTATGGCTCACAGGATGGTGTGATATTTAAACCTCAAAATTTAACCCAATGCCAAATTTCAAGCCCACTGAAAGACTTTGTGCTAGATTAGGACATAAATACTCTTTTGAATATTCCTGTTTATCAAATTCTTCTTGCTAATAAATGGGTTTCCTTTCTACTTTTGCATGAAGCATTTTTAGATTAATATATATTTTTGTCTGAATAACCTCCCCCAAGCTGTGCTGTTAAGATTACATTTTATGGTTTCTCTCTTGCAATCCATTGCTGGAATCAATAATTCTTGCCCTGATACAATCACAGAAGTGATAATATTGTCCTTATGGTGGAAAATGGAAGTTAATACAAACGATGCTCTAATTAGAATTCCAAGCCTGGTTGGCACAGGGTTGATTTCCTTGGCTCCCAGCCTAATCTTGTTACGTTGTTTTTAACTATGAAGAGAGTGGGTTTAAAGATCTCCAGCAGTGCAAATGAGATGAGGGACTTGTAAAGAGCTTAAAGAATCACAAAAGTGTAACTCCACCAAAACAAACCATGGCATGGACACAGAGGGGGAGTAAACTTCACCTGAACATCCCAGGGTGGGGTGAGGACACTCCCAAAAACCAATTTCTGGGGCTGTTAAATAAATCTTGTGGAGTCTTGTAGTGCTCTCTAATTGCATGGTAGGCCAGAGGTGTAAACCATTAATAATATGGTACATTTTTATTTGGAAAAGGGTAATTATAGTCTAAATGCTCAAGAATTCATTTTGACAAATCTGTGTAACTTTATTATTGTGTAACCTCTGCTTAGGAAGACTCTTTATAGCATTAATTTCCACGAGTTCTAGGACATTTGTATCGAAATTACTGCTATCTTTGACTGCTGACACAGGGGATTAAGGCATTTTAATCATTGGTTGTTTGCTTTATTTGAGAAACAGTTATGTTGTCCCAATATACAATAAAATAACATATAAAAAACAAAACAGAGGGAAGAAATCTTAACAAAAACCCTCCTGATTTTATGAAATCTAGTTCAGGTCTTTGGTTAACACAAATTTTGGTTTTGTGAGCTACCAATTTCTACATAATCATGTTGAGGTGTGTAAAATGTAGAAGTCATCAGAATTTTAGAACATTTTTTCCTCTGGTTATAATGTGTGTTTTTTTCTTTAATTTACATGTGATTTATTTCATGTACATATAGACCCATATATTACATATACACAAAGGTGTTTTTTTTTCAATTTTCCTTTTTTTCCTTTAAGAATTATCCACATTAATGGCTCACCTTCACTTCCAATCGTTCCTCTTGATAAGAATGAAGGCCAGTGCTAAATCCAATTTTACTTTTCTCTGGATGAAAATCCATCTGTAGAGCTGGAAAGCAGAACATTTCTGCAGGTAGGTTTTCTTTTGTGGGGGAAAATAATATAAAATATTTGCATCAGTTCTGCTCACCTCTTCAGGAGTTAGAGTGAAATTTTTTATTCAAGTGCTTGACTTTTCATCTTGGAGCATCTTTAAGTGGGAGCACATTCAGTGTGTTGGTAAACATATTCTTCCTTAATTTTTTCATTTTCTTGTAATTATTTTCACTTTCAACAATGATTCTTTGGAATTCCTTGGGTCTCCTGATCCAATTGACATTAAATAGATTTAATGTGAGTCTGATCAACACTTTCAGGGTACTGCTGAAATTTGAATTTATGACCAAACAAAATCATCCCATAATTTATAATTTGGCATATTTCCCTGGATTATTCCTTTATCTATTTGTGGGAAGGATCAAGTTTCCTCCTAGATAGATTTCCAGCAGAATGAGTAAATCTTGGTGGGTGAGAGGGGCTGCATTTCCTGGGAATTCCCTGCAGATTTCAATCGGATCCAGCCAGGGAAGGCACTGAGCAGCACAGGAGTATCCAGAAGCAGGAAAAGTAGGTCAATGGAAACGATCCCTGAGTCTGCTCAAGGAGGAGAATTGGGATTTCAGCCCTGATCACTTCACACTGGATAACCTTGGGAAGGAAAGTAAGCCAGGCAGGGTAAAAATACCTCTGCTGGTGTGTTCAGCTCAGGAGCCGCCAGGAATATTCCCAGGAGCCCCAGGAAATGGACTGAGCTGCTCAAATCCCAAACTTTGAAACAGCACAGTCACCCTCTCTGCTCTCCACCGTTTAGTGAAGATAATGTAGAGTCTATTTTCCAAGTGGCTAATTTTGGCAATCAGGAACTACTTTCTGCTGAAATCCCTGATTTTTTTTTTTTTTTTTCCCATAAGGAGAATCTTGTGTTGCTGCTGCTCCTGTTTTCCAAGGAGAGCCTGCACTGTGTATTCCTGCTGTGTCCATCCCTTCCCTCTGTCAAAATACCGAGATTTTTCTCTGCTGCCTTTTTACCTTTTCCTTCTGTCACTCCTACAGTTTATTTTAAACTTTAATTTATACGGAGCTCCTGCTTTCTCTATCAATATCACATCATTATTCTTACCTGATTCTCTTGATAATTTGTTTGCACTGGAATTCTTGGCAGTGAACTAAGGATTTCATTGTCTACCTACTCTCTTTTCTCTTGGAGAGTATAATAGAGTGGGAGGGAGAAGCCTCATGGTAATATTTTTATATTTGAAATGTAGCCACACTTTATATGCTCCTACACATGGTGCTACTTATAGCTAATGAAACAAGTCTCATCTTGTGGTCTAGAGCTTTTCTATTTTGGACTATTTTGTGCTAATTCGACTTATTTCACCTCCCTCTGATTAATGCTGCTTCTCTTCTCCTCGTCTGCCTCTGTGGGATTATTTAGGAAGGGACTGTTAGCAGTGCCTGGGAAGCACAGCAGTCATCCTCACCCCAAAAAATGAGGAAGAACAAGTGGAATTAATGGGATGGGATCTCAATATCCCACTGAGCTGACATGGAGGAGAATGGATCCTTTGGAAGCACAAAACTGATGCACCCAGCAGGTTCTGGGACATGGGGACACAGAACTTCCCATCCTGGGAGGCTTTGTGGGACCTCAGAGTTCCCACAATCTTTCCTGTAATAATCCTGTAATACATCTGGTTCAAAGTCAGTGGTAATCTGAGGAGAAGAAAATCCCATGTATCTGCTGGTCAATTACTAATTTAATATTATAATGCTATTTTTTGTTATGCATCTTTATAAACCACTTCAAACAAACAATGATGGCATACTTAGCAAATAAATAGAATTTAAAAATAGGTTATCATTGGCAGAACTGATTATTTTTAATCCCTATGTCTCTTATAAAAGGCTACTTTTGCAAGACACCTTGTTTACTGTAAAATAAAGATTTTTTTAATGGCACATCTCCCTTTTTCACATCTCTCATCTCCTGCCTCAAAGATTATTTGTTCTGCTGGGAAAACTCTGTTTTGAAATAAGTTTACTCCACACTTTCCTTCTTCCAGAAACTCTTTCAGCCTATTTTTAGGTTGCTTAGATTTCAAAGCAAACTGGGAGTGCTTTGATAACGTTTAAGGATTCCACCTCACCTGAATTCAGAAGACACAGCAGCAGAAACCTGCTGTGCTCCTTATCTCAGGCAGTTTTGATAAAAAACCACCATGTCCCGTGATCCACACAGATATTGGCAAATCAACTCCAAATTCAATGGTCTAATTACAAAGTGCTTTATTGAGAACAGTCAGGGAAGCATTTAAAAATGCTCATTACAGACCAAATAAAATATATTTGACTCAGCTGTTTTCAGCGATGATTTCTGCTTAAAATGGGTGAATAGAAGAGGAAGGGAAAATTTCAATTCTGAAATATGTACTGCTGGTAGACTGAAATGCTCAGCTTGAATTTTTTTTTTGCCATATCTTAATACTTACAGTCTTTTAGACACATTAAAAATTTATTTAATGGTTGGGCAAGAGAAGATTTTGAAATTAATTTAAGCTGGTTCATTTGAATCCCATTTCCTGATCACAACTGCAAATTAATAAACTTTTATGATCAATTTTATTACTTAACTGGCTCTACTATCTTGGAGACTTGTTAAATCCTGAATATTGGTTTTGATCAGCATGAAAATAAATAACTTTGGTGTCTACATGTATTTACACTCATCAAGCATCCTTCGTGAGAACAGTTGCAGTAAAATTGAAACTTGATGGTTTCTGTGAGAACACTTTAAATAGATCTTAGTCAAATGTCAGTAAATTTAGTACTGATTTTCTTCCTTTTTTTCTTGCTTTTTTTAAAAAATTAATTTCATTATAATAAATAAACCTTAATTTCCTCTAACACATGTGCCAATCTGGAATAAAACCCTCTGTGCATTTTCAAAGTTTACTTCTGTTTATGAATTTGAGCTGTTCAGGGAATTTGAACTCTTCTGTTTGAGTCTTTCATGTCTTGATTTAAAAACACCATTTTATTTTTTTTTCCTAACTGTGAGAAAGCTTCTGTTTCTCAAGTAGTTTTTCAAGAAAAATCTTCTTTGGAATGAAAAGAAGTTCTAATTTAACAACAACAAAAAAAGCCAGTTTTGGCCTTGAGTTATACAGAAGGAGACATTAACAACTGAAAAACTCATGGCAAAGCTTCACATAGAGTTTCTTAATGCAGTTCTGTCGAATGGCTGAAGTTTAAAGTAAATTATTGAGATATTGGAAGTGTATTGATTATAAGGGAATTTGGATCTCTGTGACAGGGGCGGATCAGAGACCATTTACCTGGGAAGTCGTGTGACAGCTTGTGACAGGTTTTAGGGACCATAAAGGTGCAAATGCAGACACCTCCAGCCAGGCAGTGATCTTTTAATTAAGGCAGTCAGTTAGCTGAACCCAAAATTCACCTTATTATGGGCTGTATTTGTGCAATCTGAATTCTCCCCCCCAGTTCTGCTGCCAGAACACTTCCTGTGGAATTTGCCCTGAGTGCTGCAGGACGTGCACTGGCCATGGTGAGCTCACCATTCCTGCAGGAATTGTTCTGCTCACCCCATCATTCCTGCAGGAATTGTTCTGCTCACCCCATCATTCCTGCAGGAATTGTTCTGCTCACCTCACCATTCCTGCAGGAATTGTTCTTCTCAGCACCTCTCACCTTCCTACTCTGTGCTGAAGACCCACCCAACCTATTTTATTTTGCAGAGGCCCCTGGGAACAGAGGATGTCTCATGGCAGGCATGGCAGTGCCACTCTGAGCTGCCCACATCCACGCCCCAGTCCTCTCCAGCCCTGGCAGCAGCACCCCAGAATCATCCAGCTTGGAAAAGACCTCCCAGAGCATGGAGTCCAACCTGGGATCAATCCCATTTTCAGCAAGTGCCATGTGCAGTCATTCCTTGGTCACCCAGACACGGTGACTGCTCCAGTTCCCAGTCCCTCCCAGTGCCTGAGCACCTTTTCCATGGCTGCTCTGGGATCCTGGTGTTTCTCTGGGGCTGCTTTGGGTTCCCCTGAGCAGCTGCACAGCTGCTCTACTCTCTGTGTCACACAAAACCAGGACCCCATCAGAGTTTGGATGTCCCTCTGAGCTGCACTCTGTGGTTTGGGGTAAATAAAAATAAGGAGAGGCAGATCCAATGGGCTTTACTGGGAAGGGGCAGTGCCAGGTCTGGGAAACCTGTGTGAAACACAGCCCAATTCAGAGTTCTCCTGTTCATTTCAGTCATCTCTACTCTCCTTTCTGAGCAAAACACATTTAGCACTGAAATGAAGCAGCATTTTGGATGTTTATATCTTGTTTAGCAAATCAATTTACAATTCCCAATTTCCCTGCTTGGCCCTGCTGTTCTCTCCAGAGGTACTGGGATCCCTGGAGTCAGGAGGTGGCAAATCCATTTGTTCTGCTTTTCCTGGGGCACAGCTGTTCCAGTTTGCTGCTTTTTGCCTGTCTGGGATCTCCTTAGGCCCAGGGGCTGATTTACTGCCCCATGTGCTCCCTGTGCTATTTCTCCACTGGGAATTTCTACCCTTCCACTGCTCAGAGTTTACCTGTCTGGAGCTGCTGCTTTTCCCTAGTTACAGATAAGTGCAGCATCCCTCTCACGTGTAAGAGAGAATATTTTTATAACTTTCTATACCATAAAAAGTCTTTTTATAACAGACTTTTCTATGAGACAGAGAACTTTGGACCAACAGATCGCATTACAGTGCTGTTAGTCACTTGTGAGGGTTGCTTTTCCACCGTATTTATAAAAGAGACAACTTGGTGGTTTTAGCTGTGATTCTAATTTGTTTTTTTAACTGTAACTCCAATTTCCAGCAAAGCTCTGGTTTATTTAAACCAGCCTCGTGGTCTTGCAAGGCTTAGACAGTAACCTGAGATGTCACAGTGAGCACACACAGTGATCAAAATTATGGAGCAACTGCTCTGTGAGGAGAGATCGAATTCTTTAGGATTTTTCCACTCTGCGATGAGAACACGAAATGCAGAGTTATGGAGGGAGCCTCTGAATTCATGAATAGTGTGGGAAAGGTGCACAGAACATCATTTTTCATCCTTTTTCATATACAAGAAACAGGCAGTATGCAAACGTGGAGTGTTCTTAAATAGCACGGAATTAAATTTTGGAATGCGCTGCCGCAGGAGATTGCGGAGGCCAAAAGCATGAATAGATTTTTAAATCACCATCAGTGGCTATTGAAGTGAAACAAAAACCCTAAAAACACACACAAAACCACTGCTCAGGGTACAGACTCCTGTTCAGGAAGATCCTAAAGGGCTGATTGCAGGAGCTGGAGGTGTTACAGGCCTTGGTGACACCCCGAGCCAGGAGAACGAGGTGATGAACATTATTCAGCCCCAGTTTGGGATTTTGTCAGGGCCATATTCACTTGGTGGTTTCCCTTTGATGGCATCTCCAGAACCAGTTAAAAAATCGAATTTTTTGATGCCAGTCCATAGTGCAAAAATCTACCTTGGTCTTCAACTCAGGAGTTCTATTCTCATTTTAAGCCATTCTTTGCCTGCTTGAGAGTATCCAAAGGGAAATGACCCCAAGCAGCACAACTGGGAGAGGTCAGAGACACAAACAGCACTGCAGAATTCATCCTGTGGCTTCCTTCTCACAGTCCCACATTATCCTGGGAGGGAATGCCATGACAGGGGCTCACACCTCTGATTTTCCTGTTTTCTTATGGCTTGCACTTCCCTGCCCATGACACCAGACACGGAGAAACCTCCCTTGATGGAATTTGCCAACAGGTCGAGCAGTGAAATCCACACTTCAACTGGACTCCCCCAGCACTGGTGCCAAAAATAACAGAGATAACAGGTGGAGGGAGAGCTGGGATGTGGAGCCAAATGTTCCACAGGCATCCTTTGTTTTTTCAGCAAGGGGGAATTTTTCCGTGCAATTCCAGCCCTGGAACACTCGTGGTGCTGGGAATGACTCGTCCAGTCCTTTTCATCCCACGAGTTTTTTTCCTGATTGTCAAACTCTGACTCACCCTGGGGATGCTGAAGTTCATCACCTTTGGCACTGAGAGCAGAGGTTGGGTAACAGCTCAAGCTCAGGTTCTGCTGCCTTTGAAATTACTGGGGAATCCATTCTCTCCATCCATTAATGCTGAAATCTGCCATTGCTTGGCTGGTGAGAGTTTAGTTATCCATAAGCTCTCTACAACCCCTGATTATCAATAATTATACAGCAATTTCCAGGGTTTGTTTAAAATTGGTGGTAAATTTAATATTTTTCTGTTGGTTTTTGCACTTCTGTTGCTGACATCGACATCCTTCAGGATCCATCCTGTGGATGGATTGACAGAAACATTTGCTTCATGTCTTCATTTCTTTCTTGTGTCTGAGTCTTGTAGGTTAAGGGTGGTGGCTGAACTCGTGTTTGCTGTGTCCACAAACTCTATCACATGTATTTCACAAGACTTCTCTATTTTTTGGGATTTAAAAAAAAAAAAAAATTATCAAGGCTTTGTGCCTCGAGAAATCCTATAAATCAGAAATAAAATCCCTGCTTTTGAGGAGAGGTTTTGATATATCCTTGGGCTTACACTGCAGCTTTTGCTGCCAATTCAAATTTAATGAAAAATCTGCTTTTTTTCATACAGAATTACATCAAATGATTTGCCTTAAAAATGCCCTTTCTTTGCTTCTAGGCAAGAAATTAAGTCTCATTATTCTAAAACTCAAGAAAATAGAATAGTGGCCTGCTGTCTTTCTCACAAGCTCTTGAAATGGGAAGTTTTTTTGGTCCATGGAGAAAAGATTCCAAAAGCTGCTGCAGGAAAGTTGCAGCAGATTCTATTCCCTGCTGAGTGACTTTCGGTTGCTGTATCTGAATAATCAATCCAGGTGCATGGATATAATTTTGAATTCAGAGATGGGAGTTCTGAATTTCAGTTTTCCTGCCTGTCCATGTTTTTTGTTACTTCCAAACATCTTAGCACAGGAACTTTTACATCTGCTGGCAGTGAGTGTTCCTTGGGGGTTTGCTCCCTGTAGTGCTTTACAAATCAGAACGAGATCTCAGTTCTGCCCTCCCCTTTTATCACTTTACAGCAGATATTGTCATACCTGACAAGTGAATTATCAAAATTTACACTTCAAGATCTCCTCTTAAATACAATAAATCAGAAAAACACACTTGTAGAAGTACAAAAAGCTCTATGGCACTTTTTCTCCTGAGGAAGGGCTTTGGGCCCTAAAATCTGTGTATTCTGTCTGAATTCTATCAGTCCATGTAACTTATGCTCTCTTCCATGCAATTTCTGTCCATTTGTTTTGGTGAGATATTTAGAATCACTAAAATTGATAATTCTTAGATTTAGAATACAAATAGTTAAGTAGGAAAATGTCTTTGAATCTTTGCGAGCCAACATGATTGTTATGAATTATTATTTAGCAATATAAATATTCTGGATTATTAAACAAGGGTTAAGAACAGAATATGAAGTCAAGAGCTGTCTTTGGATATAAGAAAATCAAAGTCCACAGCATCAGTTTTGTGTTTCCAAAGCAATTTTTTTCCAAAGTAAATTTTTTCCAAAGGTAACAATTAAGGAAATGACCTCAAGTTGTGTCAGGGAAGGTTTAAATTGGATATTAGGAAAAAATCCTTCAAGGAGAGGGTTGTAAAACACTGGAACAGCTCAGGGAAGTGGTGGAGTAGAAAAGGTGTGGATGTGGCAGTGGAGGACACAGATTGTGATGGACACTGTGATTGTGATGGCTGGATTTGATCTCACAGATGTTTCCCAACATTCACAATTCCATGATTTCACTTAGGGCCCTCTGAGTTCCAGTGGGATTCGCCTTGACAGAGGAATGGAGGTGTTTCTTTCCTGCCTCCATCCCTCTCAGCTCCACCAATCCCTCTTAAATAGTTCCCAGCACAGGTACAAATGAAACATGTCACAGGTTTTGTACTGAAATGTAGCTGGAGAGTGCAGGAATTCAGTGAAAAATGTTACCTGGTGATGTATTGAAATGACAAATGAGTGTGTATGGGACAGAGTGGGGAACTGCAGCCAGAGCTGCTTCTTTTTGCAGTTTTTAAACCTTTCAGTGCTTTCATTGCAATGATCTCCAGGTGAGATTGTTGGAAGAGCTCCTGTGAAATCTCTGAACCATTGCAATGATTTCCAGGTCAGATTTTTGGAAGTGCTCCTGTGAAATCTCTGACCCATTATAGTGATCTCCAGGTCAGATTTTGGGAGGTGCTCCTGTGAGATCTCTGAACCATTGCAGTGATCTCCAGGTGAGATTTTGGGAGCTGCTCCTGTGAGATCTCTGAACCATTTCAGTGATCTCCAGGTCAGATTTTGGGAGCTGCTCCTGTGAGATCTCTGAACCATTTCAGTGATCTCCAGGTGAGATTTTGGGAGCTGCTCCTGCTGCTGTCTCAGCTCTCCGAGCCCACTGAGTGCTGTAGCTGCTCCCTGTGGCACTGGGTCACTCCAAAGCCATTCCCACAGCCCAGATTTCCCTGCAGACAGCAAACCAACCCCCATGCATAGCTGGGGCCAAAATAGTCCCAATATTCTCTTTCCTGCTACTACAGAGACTCTTGAAATGCAGAGGGTGAGATCATTGCAGCCGTTTGGGGTTTGCTGCAGTTTCCTATTTCTTTCGGGCTCTTTTTAAACTGCTCTGTCCTTACGGAGTCACTGCCCGGTGCTGGTGTGCCCAGGATCCCTGCAGGCATCCCGATAACCCTGCACTACATTTTGGGCTTTGTGGGGATCAGAAAGTTCAGCAGGGACTTGCTGACATTCCTGGGAAGAATCCAGTGCTGGGCTAAGTATGAAGAGTGGCAGAAAGCACTTCTTAGTTAATCATCAACAAAGGAATTAATGCTAGCACAGTTTGTTTTATTTTTAATTCTCTATGTTCACTGTAAAGAAATCCTGTGAATTATTTTATTTTGCACCAGGTCAGGATCTAACCAGCTGAGCCTCAAGTAGAAATAGACTGGCAGCTCCCAATAAAGATCTACTGGAAGAAATTTATTTACACTCATGTAGTAAACACTGCACTGAGTAATGTGTTGATAGCCTGTGAGTATGTTTTTATTTGCTACCATAAATCAACTTGTTGCAGTCCATTTAATATTTCCAATCCCACGTCATTATAATGATTCTTTACAAATCAAGAATTTTAGGGGATATAAGGTGCATTTTTCATGTGAGGGTTCCAGCTGGATTTCCATATCCTGGAGTCACAGATGCCTTTGTGTCATGAGATCTTTTATTAAAAAAAAAAATATAGCACACTGTTCCTATGCCAAATATTCTTTTGGAAAGCTATTCTTGCTCCCACCCTCAATAGTAACAAGAAAATACTGCACTAGGAGTTATTTTTAAGTGGCTGGAAATAGCATCCATATTATTTCAAGCCACTGATGTATAAAATCTTTGGAAGAAAAGAACGGCCATTTGTTTATTGCAGGTTGTTTGTTCCCGTTTGTTCATTCTTCAATTTTAGAAAAGTGCCACGTGAACAAAAATTACCATCCAAGATCATTTGTAAGCACCAGGCACCCTCATGTACAAAAAAAAATTATATAAATGAGAACTGCTATTATTTTTCTCATTTCTAGAGGGATTAAACAAAACAACAAACCTTGGTATCCTTGATTCTTCCACCTTGGGATCTGTCTGTTAGAGCAGCTCTCAAAAACTTGGAGAATCAATTCCACAGAAAAATCTTTTCCTTCTATTAGCAGAAAGGAGTGAGGATTTATATATATATATATATATATATATATATATATATATATATATATAAATAAATATATATCAGGTCCATTCATTAAGTTTTACAGGTGTTTAAAATATTACATCAGAAAAAGGTTTTGTGCATTAGAGAAATTCAGAATGTGGAGATTGTGTCAGACATTAAGAAATTGAGGTTTTCAGCTGTATCACCAGGGGTGTAACACAATTTTACAGCTGCAGTATTTGTGCAGGATTTAATTGTGGTGCCTGCAGAAATGGAGAATTGTATTCCAGCAACACAATTTATTTCTTTTCAGTTCAAACACTTTAGATAGATATAAATAATTAACCAAATGCAGAAATAATTGATATTTTCTACAACTTTATGTAGGTAAAGGTAGAATTTAACTAAATCCTCAGTATATTTCCAGTGTCACAGTCAGCTTATGACTTCAAAGACAACAGAATTTGTACCACATGTGTCAGGAGTAGCTTGAGAACATGTAAAATAACATCTTAAATGCACTCACACTGTGCATTTCACTTTTTAAAATTATATTCTTCAAAGGAAAAGTTTTTGCTGGGTGCTGTTATGCTCCTCATTCCAAGTGTAGATGCTCCAAAAGCATTAAAAATAAATGGTCAACTCCTTTAGCGATGTTAGCTTGTGAATTTTAATTCATTTTATAGATACTTTCTATCTGTAATTAGCTCCACTGCCTATTCTATAGCCAGAATTAATTACTTCTACAATAACAAACAGAGGAGTTTCTGCAATCACCCTGTATTTGCAACAGAAGAAAAAAACGTGCGAGGATACATCCAGAATTCCCTTCTCCAAGCGTTTATTTGATGGAGAACATTTTAATTTTTTTTCCTCCCCAAAGTGTTTCTAATCAGATCCTCCCAGAGCAACGCCACTCATGCAGTGCCTGTCCCATAATTCTCCTTGGAGACAGAGCACAGCTGCTCAGTGAGTATTAGCTGCTTCTTAGGCTCTTTTCTTTCAATAAAAATCCCAGATGGCCGGGGGTCTTTCACACCACCCTGGTCAATATGAGCCTGCTTCAGGTGCAGAGGTGATCTAAGTCCATATAATTCTGCTTTAAGTGCAAAAAAATCCCACATTGAGCTCGATTACTGCCTGTTTTTCTCCAGTCCCTCAACCGGCCAGACTTGATCCAAAGGCAGGAGTGGCTGGAAACAGGAATGATGGAGCCTTGGGAAGCGTCCTGGAGCTCTACAAATAGTGACAGCTCTGCGGGGGTGTGTTTGTCAGGGGAACTCTTCCAGCTTGGGGCCTGAGTCCTGGGAAGTGCTTGAGGCTCCTCCAAAGCTCCCACTTGTGCCCAGTTTGTCTCTGCAGAGCTGCTTTCCCTCTGCTCACATCCTCTGGGAGCCAGGGGAGGCTTTCCATCATCAGGGGCTGCTGCTCATTTTGGGGTGACAGCACATTCATACCCAACATCATCACAGATACCTCAAAGTCTAAATGAGCTTCTTCTAAACGAGCTTTTTTTTTTTTTTTTTTTTTTTTTTTTTTTTTTTTTTCTGTTGAAAAAGAGTAATTAGGGACAGGAATTTGGTCAGCATTCCCTTGTGCGCCATGAATTTTAAAGGAATGACTGGATTTGGCACTCGGTGCTCCGGGCTGGGTGACAAGGTGAGGATTGTCACACGTTTGAACTCGATGTTGGAGTCCTGTTCCAATGATTCTGTGATTCTCTGCTGTGATGTGAGGACACGTCCCAACAAAAGGCTGGGATCTTACCGAGCTCTGTGCACAACCCACGGGTTCCCATCAGTTTGTCCCAGGTGTTGCTGCCTCATTCCAGCTCAATCCCACCCACACCAAGCAGGAGGATAAGGAAACTGAACCTGGTGGTGCCTCAGAGCCAGAGGAATGCAGGTGTGGTCACTGCTCTGCAAAGAGAAAGGACAGCAACACACACGGAGCTCTTTGGGGAAAAAAGGCCAAATTTATTGAATGGACAATTTGTATTTAAAGTGTGTTAGTGCAGCAAGGACAGGACAGGAGTTCATTGGACAATTGGGAAAAACATCCTTGGGACAGCACCTCAGGATGTATTTTATGGGAAAGACACCAGGGGTTAATGTTGGTGATGAATTCCACTCTGTTTGTCACCGTGTTCTCACCCTGGGAGACTCCTCCCTAACTGAAGCTGCAGTCAGCTTGTCAGCCTGGGAATGGAGCTGAGAGTCAGGAGAAATCCAGGCCTGGAAAAAAAGAATTCCCAAGCTGGAATTCCCAGCTCTCTGAATGTGTGTGACCACATTCAGGGAAGGGATGGACACAGGCACAGAGCCTGGGATCACTGTTAGAATTCCTGCTGCTGGATACCAGCTTTGGCTCTGGCCAATCTATTGAACTTTGAGATTATTGCAGAGAACTGGAGAATTTTCCAGCCCCAGAGGTTGCTGAGGGCACCAAGCCCAGCTGACAGGGTAGGACTGCACCTGCCATGGGTTTGCCAGGCTGTTTTCCAGGCTGTTTTCCAGGCTGTTTTCCAGGCTGTTGGAAGCACCACGTGCTGAACTCCACAATTTCCTTTACGTGGCTTTTTCAGGTCAAAGTACCCCACTGCCAACGGATTTAACAAGTCAGACTCGAAACTGCCTTCTGATTGTACCTTAAATTTCTCCCTTCCTACTTCTACATCAGGTTATTGCCCCATAAAGCCAACGACAGAACTCCAGGGAGGGAAATACAATTGCAGCACTAATATTTATCCCATTGAAAAATGAATAGGCAGGACTCATTTTCCCCCAATTTTTCAGGATTGTGTTAAGCTATGCTGTCTACATCTGAGTTTTTTCGAAGTTTTAATGATTTTTCATTTGTCCCTGCTCACTTAAATTTTTTATTATTCTTCCACGAATCTCCTGTCATTAATTTAAATCTTTGTGGCAATGACAATCCTCAGCTGGAGTCTCAGCATATGCGAGTTTGTATCACTTCAGTTTTATTTTCCTGCCAAGCTCAGTTCTCACTCACAGAGCTGCTCTTCACCACTACCTTGATGACTGGGTTTTATTTATTTTACTTTTCTCATGGAGAACCATTTCAGATAAATTTCTTTTTAGTTTTTTTTCTTTCCCATCCAGTTCTATCAGTTTGCTTTCTCTCTTATTCCTCTTTAAAACATTTTTTATCATTCTTCCTTAAAACTGCAACATCTTCTGAGGGATTTTATTTTCTTAGACTTCATTTTCATGTTGGTTACTTTTTATTCCAGAACACATCATAAAAGAGCTCAAAATCCAGCCTATTGCCAGTCTTTGTGGAATAGTCTAGACTTAACAGTTCATTACATTTGCCTCTAATGACTGTTTTGCATTCTGCTATTAAGCACTGTGTGTTTATTTTCACTCTCTGTGTGGATGTGCAGCCTATGGACTCGGTGTTGGATGGATATCCAGGAAACACCAGTGGACGGTGTGGAAAAAATTTAATTTTTGGCCCAGTTGTACATTAGAATATAGTTCAGCTCTTGGGAAGGAATTCCTGGCTGGGAAGGTGGTGATGCACAGGTTCCCAGAGGAGCTGTGGCTGCCCCTGGATCCCTGGAAGTGTCCAAGGCCAGGTTGGATGGAGCTTGGAGCACCCTGGGATAATGGAAGGTGTCCTAAACCATTCCATGACTCTGTGATAACAAAGAAATGCTTAAATCAGACAAATGCCTTCAGGAACAGGCAAATTCCCATTAATCACATTAGACAGGTGAGGAGGAGCCACTTGCTGATGTCTTTCAGGTTCTTTATTTCCTAAATTCTCCTCGTTGAGGGCAATTCTGGCTGTGCACTTTTGAGCTGTTGTCAGCACCTCAGCCCCAAACATTTGCCAATCTCACCTGCTGTTCTGCTTGCAGATAATCTAAATGACAAGAGGATAGTGATAAATACCCGAGAATGCTTGACCACGCTCAGCTTTGGCAGTGCTGTTGTGTTATTCTGGAATTTTTAACAGAAAATTAGAAATTAATCGTTCTCTTTCAACGCCAAATTGAATTTTGAGACAAATCTTTATTTTGGGCAAAGTAATGCATTGCTTCTGGGCTTTGAGTTTTGGAGATTTAGTGCTGTACAGAGAGGTTTTTAAAGTGATATAATTTCATCTAAGCTCGTACTAAAGGTCCAGCTTGTCCATTTAATGTCCGTGTGTATTTTAATTAAGCTTTAATTTTGACCCTCTGCACCTGATAATTTTCCCAGGAAGTTGTTTCCTACCGGGGGAGGTTTTTAGCTTTGCTTTCCTCTGTCCTGCAGCTCCATCCATCTCTGCCTGGGGTTGTTTATGAACCAGTTTGGCAGATTGGGGCTGGGTGGAGCAGTTGAGATCCCAGGAGTTTCCAGAAATCCTGCTCAGCTCAGGGCTGGGAAGGAGCCAGAGTGGAGTGGAGCTGCTTTGGGAATGTGGAGCTCTGTCCCTTAACCTTTCATTTCATGGCAGCTGTATCATTCTCTTCCCTGTCTTCAGGCTTTTGCATATTTTCTACAAAAATTCTGGAAGCAGACAACAAGGGAAATCCCCTAAACTTCCAACCACCTCAGGAATTTGTCCTGCAGATTCATTTTCCCTGTGATTTTAGACTAATATTGACCAAGCCCATCGAGCCTTTATATAACACCACTTGAATTTTGGCAATTGCTGGTAAAACCGGTTCTTATCACCCTGGACAAGTGACATTTGAATTTATTTTTGGTTTCCCTCAATGGGGATTTTGGGCTCCAGACTAATTGTGTGCCCCTGTAATCTTGGAATGCTTAGAACCTGTTCCTTTTTGGATGTTGGGAGCAGTGGGCAACACACAAAGTGTGACTGTCACCAAATTTTGCTCAAAGGGGCCCCAAATCTTTGTTATCTTCAAGAAGGCAAGATCATTAAAAGTAATTATCCAGTGCCTGCTACTTGTTAATTACTTGTAAGTTCATTATTTTAGACTATGCTCAGAGTATATCCTGCCTGGGCAGTAGCCTACAGGTTCTGAATATAATTTCATTAGTGTCTTTGAAGCAGTCTATTACCTATTTAAAAATACTTCAAAATGTAATTATTTGGATGATTTTTAATCCTACAGGATGCATTGCTAATTATTACTGATATAATAAATTTATTTTATTGTATGGGGTGGATTTTGCCTGACTAGTTTCAGGGTTTTAATTAAAAGTTCTAATGGATTTATTACTGATAACTTTAGGCTCTGTTAACTGGAATGCTAATCACCTTTTCTGCCCTGTATTTTCTGTGGGAGATGTGGGCAATCAGAGAAATGATTCAGTCCCTTTCAGCTGGCTGGAATGGGATGATTTCCACCTTCCAGGGGAGGCTGAGACCTGTCATGGATTGTCCCATGGAATGGGTGTTGGATAATCAAAGCTCTCACACAGAATTTGCCCTCTACAATGAATAATTCCATCAGCCAGGATGTGACAAACTGATATTTGCAAACTTGTATTTATCAGTATGATTGTACAGCAAAAGTGACCAAACTCCCAGGAAACTTCTGCCCAATGTAGGTCCTGGAAACATGGAAAGAATTTGAAATAGATGGGAAATGAGGGGGGGAAGCGAGAGAGGGGTCTGAGAACCAGGATTGAGGAGGTGGATCCAGAAGAGCTCAGGTGGACCAGGAGTGGGGCTGGCTGGAAGGGAAGCAGGGTGCTGGGGGCTGTGGGAAGAAGGAATTTGGGTGCAATGGAGCAGGATGGGGCACTGGGACATCAGAATTTCTTTGTAGGCCTGCCCTTGCACATCACAATATTTAGTAAATCCATATGTTAGTTAAATTATTAAATATTTTAAATCTGTTGGAACTCTCCTAACATCCCTGGCTGTGCTCTGTGCTATAAAAGATTCTGTGTTTCAAGATAATTTTGGAGCCCTGACATTGCTGTGCTGGGTTTGTTCATTAAGATGACAGCTTAATTAAACCCTTTCCTACCAGCAAA
The DNA here is from genome assembly GCF_052056855.1 of Sturnus vulgaris. Taxonomy (NCBI): domain Eukaryota; kingdom Metazoa; phylum Chordata; class Aves; order Passeriformes; family Sturnidae; genus Sturnus; species Sturnus vulgaris. The sequence goes on along the minus strand of NC_142249.1, from coordinate 39,671,893 downwards.
ACCGTGTCCATTGGAAGATCTGTAACCAAGAGTGGGGTAAGCAGGAATTGCTGCAGAGCTGGGGATGTGGGGATGAGCTGTGAAGGGCAGAAAGGTTTGGAAAAATTGGAAGTCACTTTGTATGGGACGCTTGACAAAGCCAGGGGCACAGAGCAGTGACACTGCTGAGAAAAGCAGGAGTCACTGGAATATTGTTCATGCTGGAGATGGGAATATTTTAGCAGCCATCTGGTTATAGTCAACATGCCCACTCCTGAGGCCTTTAGAGCACACTGTGAGCAGAGATCCTACAGCTCTTCCCATTCTTTCACCTCTTATGTTCCTTCCCAGGAAGAAAATACTCTGGAAGAAATGCTGGGAATTCAGATGTTTCGCCACATTGCACAACAAGGTTGATTAAAAAAAATCCCCAACGAACCCAAACAGACCAAAAATGTACTTTATTAAGACACATTTTGAAGCTTTCTGATAATGCTGTGATTTAAAGGAGCCCAAGACATTTAAATGCCTAAATGATATTGGATATTTATAGGAAAAAGAGTTATAAGCACTGCCTTTCTTGGGAAACTGGAGAAGGGATGGGACAATGTGGGTTAGCCTGGCTCTTACCTCCCCTGTTCAACTGCAGTCGGGGTGTTTTCTTATCATCTCACACCTGAGATAAAGCCCAGAGCCTGGACCTGAATTAGGAATATACAAAAAAGAACCTGCACGAAGCAAGTTCTTAGTGAACAGAATAATTCTGAGGCAAACCGCGATTTCTTGCATGTTGCTCTAATGCTGCGAGCCGATTGAACAGAAAGTTCGCTGCTGTAAACCAATTTACTGATTAAAAAATGGCACACTCTGCTCATCACCTCCATCAGGGCGTCTTGAACTCCTCTGCTGACTTCTCCAGACAAATGCAAAGTGACATCTCCAAGCAAGAGCAGCTATTACTGGCACTCAGGACTTAATGCACTGACCCGGCGTTCCCTCCGTGACCTTGGCACCAGCAGGGAGATTAGGAGTGGGAGCGTCTCCCTGGGTTGTTTATTTCCTTGGAAATAGCCAGGTTGTGAAATTAAAATTAAACCAATTTTAAAAGTATGAGCTGTGAGTTAAAATGAAACAATTCGCCTCGCAACCGGAAACTGAGAACCTCCCCCCACAATGTGGCTGCCACTGACAATGGGGGGAAATATTTTACTAAAAAAACACAAAGGTGAGACGGAATAAACGTGAGCACCTAAGTTTATTTCTTTTGAAACAACTCCATCCGAAGTTCAAAGGGATGATTGGACAGTAAAGTTGTCTAGGTGGTTGAAATCTCGGGATTTCTGAAGTGCTGCTGCACCACAGAATGCTCTGATTGCACCGACCTCCCCTATGAGTCTCTTTCCAGTAATCAGGAAAGCAAATTTCCTTGGGAGCCAGTGGGAGAAGTGAATTTATAGTTATTCCCTGCCAGCTGCTTAAAAAGCTGCCAGCTAATCTGTTTCCCTGCTCTTTTTTAGTGTCAAAGTTGAGATCTATCTTGATTTGAGCTGAATTCTTTGTGGAAAAGCTTGGTGATTGCTGGTGTTTTCCTGCTGGAAGAAAAACCCCCTCGACAGAAAACTTCTGAGCTCATTTTTCATAATCACACAATTTGTAGTGGAGCTGAGAGTGCTGAAAGAGCGAGAATGGGAGAATTACTGAGAATTCACACTGACCACTTGGTCAAGGCACAACAATCACTGAGGTTTGTGAATTTTAAATATAAAAATTAAATTCTGTACCATGGAGTTTTACCCCATTCTGTTGGTGAGCGACATGATTGTGAGCTGTGCTCTTATACTTGGTGTATACCTGGTGTAAGTATGATCCAAATTGCCTGGAATGTGGATTCAGTCAGCTCTGTCAGGATTTCCTTTCCTTAATAATGTGATGATCATTCCCAGAGGAATTCTCCCCTCAGTCAATGCTTCATTGAGGTCCTTTGTTTTCACTTCTTCCACAAATTTGCTGCTATTTCTGCACATTCTGCCCCATCTTCTCTAATGTTCTTTTGTCCTCACACTCTTACAAACCCTTTTTCTGGTGGAAGATAACTTCTGATATTGATCCATCTGATATTTCTGAGATTTGTCCCATCCCTGGCAGTGTCCCAGGCCAGGCTGGACAAGGCTTGGAGCACCCTGGGTTGGTGTCCCTGCCCTTAGCAGGGGTGGCACTGGGTGGGCTTTAAGGTCCTTTCCAATCCAAATCATTCCAGGATTCTCTGATCCTGCCATTTCGTGTGTCAGCTTTCCTTTCTTCTTATGGACAAGGGGAATTTGGGACAATTTCTGGAATCCATCGGTGCTTGACAGATTCAGGAAATAACTGTTCCTTTCCCAATTTGTCCCAGACTTCCTTTATGATCCAAAAAAAAAAGGCTTTATGGCTTTCACTACAGAACAGAGGGTAATATAAAGGTTTTTTTAATAGTACCTGTTGTAGTATTTAGGAATAATTGTTGCAAATATGTGAATGTCAGGAAGGCAAGGGTGGGTAGAAGCCACGGCTTATCCTTCATTCTGGTGAGCAGCACTGCTCAGGAATATTACAAGAAAGAGAAAAGCATTGTAGCATCATAAATAATTGCACAGCACAATATCCCTTCATCCTCCGTAAACTCATCCGTGTTTTTCCTGCGTGTTGCACACATCTGAACACCATTCCAGGGAAAGGGCAGCTTGTCCAGCTCCAGCCCTGCAGCTGATGCCTCCCCTGGGAGCAATCCCCACCGCTGGGCTTGGCACAGCCTTGTCCTAATGGGAGGAGTTTTCAGCAGGAATTTTTTCCAAGGTTGATTTTCAGAGTCTTTATTATTCGCTGAAATCTTTCTCCTAAAAAAAAAAAAAAAATAATGCGTCTTTAAAAATTCCAGAGAAAGTATCCCAGGCAAACTGTTTCTGTTCAAACTTTTACCTCGAGGTTTTTAAACAGTTTCAATGAGTAGGTGGAAAAGTCATTAGCAGATCATAATCACTGCTTTGGTATTTGCTTTAGAAATTCAAAATGCAAAGCAATCTACAGGGCATCTCTCAGGATCAGGTGAATTTTCTTTTTGGGACTGTGACTTGGATATGTGGAAGTTCCTAATTTTTGATCACATCCTTACAGGTATACTGTGCTACAGTGTGGAAATAACATAATTTGGAGTAATTTTTGCAATAGTGTTTCATTGTGGGTGATTTCAGTTTGCTCCATGTCTTACACACAGAAGAGCAGCCTGGTCCTGAGTTACACAAAATCCTTTGGGGAAAAACAAAGAACAGCTCTGTTATTTCAGGCATTTAGTGACATCCCTGATTTCTTCTAACTCAGCACCAGCAGTGCCCTTCCCAGTGCTGAAATAAAAATGTTTTCACAAGTTATTCAACGAGAAATGCGAGAATTGATAGTGTACAAAAAATGGAATTATTTTACCTGATAAACTGGGCCTGATTTGACTCATTTCAATCTCAAAACTGTAAGTTAATAATTTGATTGTTGGTTACAGCACCCACAACACTAGATGTGGAAAGAGTAATATTTAAAAACATTGGTGCTTGATACTTAGGAAATCCATTCCTAACCCCAAATAATCCCAATCCAAACCCTCCTCTGCCAGACCTGTTGATTTTGAGGTGATGGTTCCAAATCCTTCCCTTCAGCCTTGGCTGGGGCCTCTTGTGCACCTTCCTCCCTGTTAAAGCCAAGGAATTTCACCTTTCCCAGCTCTGTCTGGGCAGAGTTTGCACATCCCCTCACGTACTCATCATTAATAAAGCACATTTATTCCTCAGCTGACAATTTTTCATAGCAGCTTCCAAGGCAGCATTCCTTTTGTTAAAAGCCTCAATCATATCTGGAGTCATTAAGGATGATAATTACCTCTGGAGGGTTAGAGCAGAGCTACTGCTGCAGAAATTTAAGGTGTGTTTCGCTGCTTTGTTTCTGATTTGATTTTCAGTTGTTTCAGTTTAGGTGTGAAAGTGAGGATTAAAGCTGCAGTGACCCACTTATAGTTATTGCAGCTGTTCATCACCAGTGATTCAAAGATATTTAAAGGCAGTTGGTAGCTGGGAAAATGAATAAAATATTATCATTGACAATTGATCATGGCAGTTTTCAATGGTCTTCATAAAAATCACCACCTGGCAATTGTTAAAAAATGCTTGAGGTTGTTCCTTTCCTGCTCAGGCAGGCCCTGGGGGTGCAGCATCCTTAAACAATTGTTACAGAATATGTGGAATCACATCCACGTTCATCACGGCCATGTCACCACCTGTCCATGTGACAAACTCTCCTTCAGCTCTTCCACTGAACTGCCAGAGGTGACCTCTGCAATGGGATTGGAAGTGGTGCCCTCACATTGGGTGTGGGAGCACATGGAGCTAATCCATGTTCCTGCTCATCTCCACAGCGTTGCCTTTGCAGGGAATGATGGTGATTTAAATGCCAGCAGAGTTATTTTACTTCTGATCGTTTTAGGCAAAGCATGCAGTTAATGTGCTTATCCAGCAGGGTTGGCTATTCCATTCATCCAAAGGGACATTCCAGAGGAATAAGGCTGCCAGTTTTAAACTGGGGATGGTTTCATGCTCCAGGCAGCAGGTTGGATTTCCCAGACGGACATGTAGACTCTCTGGAACCACAGGTTCAGGTCCTGGCAGCCAGCCCTGCTTGGGGACATAAGTGGCACTCCTCTGGTCCCCTGAGTGTGGCTCTGCTGAAATCCCACACACTCTGGGGGGAATAAACAGTTTTATCCCCTGCCAGGGGTGGGCAGCTACTTCTTGAGGCTCTGGAATTGTCCCTGCTCCCCTGTTGGATCAGGGAGAGGAGAAGAGAAACCCAAAGTTAATCAGGGTGGTGGAACAGACACTCAGAACCTCCCTCCCTTCCCACAAAATCTGGAAAATTTTGACAGAAAATAGAGGTTTTGCTCCAGAACTGAATATGGTTGGGTTTGGGAAGAAGAAGGTGGGAGTTCAGGTGTTAGCTGACCTCAGCCTCAGCACAGGGGTGGTTGTTGAGCTGCACTTGATTGTTTGGTGAGGTCTTAATTATAGAAGTTGTGTGTAGAGGTCAAACAAGCAGAGAAGGCTCTGGGAGACTTTGCTTTTGTCTTTCAGGACTTCAAGGGGGGCTTGTAGGAAAGTGAGGGAGTGATTTTTTACACAGGCAGGCAGTGACAGGACACAGGGAATGGCTTTCCCAGGATTAGATGGGATATTGGGAAGGAATTATTCCCTGGGAGGGTGGGCAGGCCCTGGATCCCTGGAAGTGTCCCAGGCCAGGCTGGATGGGGTTTGGAGCACCCTGGGACAGTGGGAGCTGTCCCTGCCTTCCAGGGGATGTGGCTGCATAGGATTTAAGGTCCCAAACCAGTCTGGAATTCTTTGAAAAAACTCCTCTGTCCCAACTAAAAACTGCTTGGAAATTCTCACAAAATGGGAAACCAACACCTTGGCAAAGGACCCTTTTTTGGGTAAATATTTTATCAGAGAAATCAAGCCTCACCTTGGATGAGCAGAGTGGGATTCCTGCACTGCCCAGGTGCCATTTCATAAACACCCCAGGTATTGACTTTAATCTCCTTTGCCTCAGAGCTTTGGAAGAAAAGAGGAAGAACAGTGGAGAAGTGCAGGGACAGCCCCGAGCTGCGTTTTGGAGGGAAAAGGGGCAGCTTTTCCTGGACAGCAAAGTGGGAATGCTCCTGGATCTTTCACTCAATGGCTCCATTCATCCCGGAGCTGATTGACAGAGTCTGCCTGCATTTATCACTTCTGTGCCTGAGTGTGCTGAGCAGACACCTCACAGCAATATTTCCCTAGATCAGATATGTTCCTTTCCAGGAGCATTTTGACAGGCTAAAACAAGACAATATTTTAACCCTGACCTGCCCCTGGTTGCTGCTAAAATTCTGTGAGAGCTCCTCAAGGCATCAAGCATCCCTCACTTCAAATAAAGGCTGAACTGCAGATGTCTTAAAAACTGGGGACCGTTATTATTAAGCATTTTGGATAACAATGAGGGCGGGGAAAAAAACCCTAAACTTTAAAGATTGTTGAAGATTTTCACATCAGGGATACAATGTATTTTTAAATGTAATTTTTGGCGGTTTTTATGTATCACAGAGCAGGTGCCTAATACTGGCACAGTTTTTTCTGTGTATCCTGGAGATGGTTGAAGGTCTGAGTGAGCACTGATGAGTCTGAAACACTTTAGTGGATTGAGCAATGAGTAAAGGATTAAAAAAGTCTGTATGTGACAGCAGCAGCTTTCCAGAGGAATATAATTTTAACAACTGTTGCTCCTGTGCAGATGGTGTTAATTTAGCCTTAAAATGCTGTCCCAAGGAGTGGGGCTGATCTCCAAGGCAGTTGGGGAAATCCTGCAGGTTTACTCCGTGGAGCAATCCTGTAGAATTAGATTTTTGCTGGAATATTGGAAGGGAAATGGTAAAAATCAGTTCTGCTGTAGTTTAATTTGTAAGGATCCCCTCCCACTGTGAGTCCCTTGGAGGAACCTCAGCAGCCTGGCCAGAGCAGGAATGGTGCAAGGAGATAAAACAGCACCAGGTAACCATTTCTAAACGAGCAATAGAATAAAAACGAGTCTGGAATAGAAGAAATATCTTGTTATTGTAAGAGGTGTTCAGCAGCACGGTGCCAATCATTCCCACTGTTCCATAATGTCACAAATTTAGCTGTGATATCCAACTGTGCTCCAAGTGATCCTCAGACATGACCAAGTGTAAGTTCTTGGAGGTTTTCTTACATTCTAAAAAGTTTATTTTATTCCTACAGATGAATTTTTAAGAGAGGTTCATGCTTGGAGAGGAAAAAAAAATGTCATTTTTTAGAAAAAGCAATTTTACCTTTTTACCAATACAGTAATAATCCAGGCTTTTAGATTATTGCTGCTGCTCTTCACTGAAATGAAAATTAAACAAACTTCAGCCTAACTAGAATGGGTTGCACAAAAGTAAAAACCTAGGGAGAGGGAAAAGCTATTAAGAGATTTAAGCACACAAGGAACAAGACCTTTTAGAGGAGATTAAAGTGTGTGACAAGCATTAGTATTTCAAGGTGCTGCGATCTCCTCCTGGATTGATGTGCCTCAGAATGAGATGAGGCACATTAAAAGCTGAAATCATTCAAGCTGGTGTGAGACTGAATAGGAGCAATTACCAAATAGTCAGGCATTAAATAAAATGTGTGATTTTTGGGAACCTGCGGCACAAGGAGCCTCGGAGTGATCAAACACCGCGGCTTCGAGCCTCTCCCTTGAAATCCAAATTTCAGGAGACAACACTTCTGGGGGAAACTGGCAAGCTGGAAAGGAACAGTTCCAATTTGGATGTTGCTGTCTGGCACTTGGTGTGGTGAGAAAGCATTGCTAAGAGAGGGTAATTAACGTGGTTAATCAGCATTTAAAGGGCAGCGGGTGCAGGTTGGAGCGGTGTTGATGTGCCCAGGTAGCTCTGGGTGCTGCTGGGGAGTGAGGACTGACCCCCAGACTCAATTAGGAGGTTTTTTTTTTCTGCATTAAAGAGCCTTATTCCCCCCCTGAGCATTAGAGCAGAATCCTCTTAGGCCCCGTTCAAACAGTTTGTCTGGGCTCTAAGTCGGGCACAGTTTTGCAGGGGGGTTTAGCCTAAAGCGTGGCCAGCTGGGATTAACCAGCAAACCCAGATCCCACTGCTGGGGACCAGTGGGGGTCCAGGGCTGGGAGCCCCCAAAATGGGCTGAGAAAGCAGAAAAAAAACCAACACATTGAAAAGGTATCTGTGAATGGATGGAAACAAAGCACTGAGTTATTGGCAGTGAGAAGAATCATCTTTCATAGCCTTGTTTCTGTTTCTCCCAATAATCCCAAAAATAAAGCAGGTCCTTAGGGGAAGTGGGAGTTTTCCTGCCCATGGATTGATTTGCTTTCACTGAACTCAGCTGAAGTTTTGTCCCTGAACTAAGAAGGAGGCTCAAAGACTGTAAAATCCTATAAACTCATTAAAAAGATACAAACTTGGGCGTGTATTTGTACTGAAACTTTAAAAAGAAGACTTGGGCTCGTTAGCACCGCTTGGAAGTTCACGTATGAAATCAGAGCAAATGGTTTTGGTGAAATAAACCTCGGAAACATTCAATAAAGTCATTGTTACTGGTCTTGGTTTCAAACTGAGAAGCATTTCAGCCTGAGTTTCAAAAAGAAATCACTTCTGGAGTGACCTGGGGGATGGATGAAGTTTGTTTCCCACATTTTTCTCTCTGAGAACCTTTCATTGATATTTCATTTTCTTGGTCAAACATGCCAGACATTTCAGCAGCTGTGCAAGTTTGTTCTTTACTTCTTTCATCTGAACTCGTAACTTGGACATTAAAGTCCACCCCTAGCCACAAGTTCCTCACCATTTAATGACCTAATAAAAAAAAAAAAATGGAAACCCTTGTTTGTTTAGTAGGCTTAAATATATATATTTTATTATATTTTATTATTATTTCAGCCTGGTGGCTTCCCCAGGGAGCCCAAATCAAACCTGCACAAGCTGTCAGTGATTTTGAGAGCTCACTATGTCCTGTTAATGAGAATTATGCACTAAAACTGCCTTTTTGTGGGGGCTACAATTAAAAATATCAGAGAGGGTCTCAGGACATTTGTGTGGCTGTAATTGCAGCATATTTATCATAGCTGAGTAGTCACAGAAGCAGCAACAAATTCAAGGCTGCTCAGAGCCCAAGGAGCAGCAGTTTTTCCAGGAATTATTTATTGAGCAGCCAAAATTGAACATATGAAGGATTTTTCTGCAAGAAGTTTTGGATGGTTTTGGATAGAATCAATATATTGACAAGAATATTAATAATGGTAATAATAATAAACTCCCAAATTAAACACACTTAGTTAAAGCTGAATTCAGGAAGTTGCTCATGAGCATCCCATCCACATCTGGAAAATTTTCTTATTTTAGCTAAACCCAGATTAATGAACTTCTTATTCTTTGCTACAAGACTGAAGTTATAAATTCCCATCCCTGATACAATTTACTGATCAAAAAGATCTCAGTCATGACTGTGAGATTTATTTCTGAAGACTTTTTCAGAAACCTGGCATGGAATTGTTTGTGATATTTGGTTTGCAATTGGAAATTAATAATTTTTATTTCTTAAATAATGGTATTTCTGAATATGCTGGAGGTGGGGTGGTGTTTAAATCACATTCAATTCACAGGTTGGATACTTTTCCTGGACAGCTGGTCCAGAGTCAGATTTTAGTTAGATTTTCTTATAGGAAACAGAGAAAACTTGTTCACACTAAAATTTGTTTCTGTCTTCTGTTCATGTCCCTTTTAGTAGGAAAAACTTTTAGTATTTCTCTAGGAGAATTCCACTGCTAGGGGAAGGAATCATTAAGGACAACAATTCATGAGGAAATATTCAAAACATCACAGATCAATTTTTTGGAAAGTGATCGATGATAATTCTTTTTTTTTTTACATTTATATGATATATAAACTTTAAACTTTTATCTTGGAAAATTCACCACTGGAATTATGCACGAAATTTTAGTTGCTGTCTCGTGAATGTCTTGTGAAACAGGGAGGGACAATGGGATGGTGGAGGAGGTGGTGTCAGGATTTGTAGAATTTGGCTGTATCAAAAAACATCTACAAGATGTGACTGAGGTTTCATTTTTTTTTACTCAGCCTCATATTGGTGAGATAGAAAGTTTTGTGTTACATTGCAATACACAAAATTATAAAATTATAAAATTATAAAATTATAAAATACACAAAATTATTATTTTTAAGCTCAGTAAAGCCACTGCAGAGTGATGAGAAGTGGTGTTGCTGTGGAATTCCAGAGACTGTTGTGGTGTCTTCACTCTAATGTTTTATATAAAAAACCAAACCATTATTATTCACATGCAGAAAAAGGAGAATAATTCTCCTCCTTCCAAGCCCCAGAATTACTCCTGGCAATTTTAGTGCTCTCACCCAAGTCCTTTCTAAACAGTGCAAGGTTGGTCTTGTTTGTTTTCTTGGGAGTTGCCTTTTAAAAATCAAATATTACATTTCAATTACTCTGTGCCAGCAGGTTGTAAGCAGAGGAAGTTACAGGAACTTAATAATAATAATAATAATATGATATAGATATATTAGTGCTTTATCAATGAAACAGTGATAAGTTTGCCCACCATTCCAAAAAAATAGAGTTGAATATGAACTTCAGTTGTAGCCAAAGGGACAGAATGCAAACACACTGTGAATATAAAGTAAAAATAAAAATATTGAATGTTTATTCTCACATATTTCTTGAATTATGGATTAATTTTAGAATTTGAGTGGGAAAAAAAAGGATGTTATTTGTATAATTTCTTTGGCATTTTGTTATTTGTTATTGGGTGTTGTTTCTTTGGCAGTTTTAGTAGAGCTCTTGGAAAAAAAATGAAACAAAATCCTGTGTTTGAATCCTGCCTTTCTGCTTTGATCTACCACAAAGTGAGCAGGCAAACTCCTGGAGTTATTATGGAAGTAGGTTGAGCCTGGTGTGTGAAATCCGAGAGGAAAACTTCATTTCATTACAGATGCATTAACTCCAGAGGTGTTCCCAAAATACTGGCTACTCAAAGGAGGAATAAATAAATAAACAGAGAAAAATGCAGCCACTCCAGGTTTGTTGAGGATGATGCATCTGTGTTTTCCTGGAGTGATTCCACATACAGATTCTGTACAATCCATTGTCTGCAATTAATAATATCAATGTACTATTGATTAATAACTCTGATTAGTTTTTCTGCAATCATCCTTAATGCCAGCATTCGAATAAAAGCCTTTCTTTAGTGTTAGTGAAAAGAACCCTCATTTATATATTAGAGAGAGCTTAGAGAAACAATGCAGGCAAAGGAATCCATCAGGATGTTTGGGAGGGACACTCAGGGATCCCAGAGGAGCTGCAGCCCCAGATGCTCCATGAGGACACAGGGAATGGCTTCCTGCTGTGTTTTCCTGGGATATTTTTTTTCTCCTATTTTACATTTCCGTATATCCATGTACACAAACAGGACAGGAACTGAGCAGTTGTCTCGAAGCTTTATTCCCTCACACCCATCAGTGTCATTTTACAGAACCCAGCAAGGGAGAGGGAACAGCTTCAGCTGCTGGCCCAGCACACCGAGCTCTCTTTTTTATAAAATCTTTTAACAACTTTCTAGCCAATAGCAGAATATTAAAAGCTGACAAGTGTTTGCTCAGGCCAGTTAATAAAGCTAAATACATCTTGCTTAAAACAATGGATAAAGCTTCATTACGAATCTTACCTATTTCTGCTATTTTGCTGAACACATTTTCCTGAGGTCTGTCTCTACACAGCCCTGTTGTTTCTTGTCCTTGCATCTTCAGCATTCCTGCATTTCTCCATCCTGAGAGCTTTCACACAGCTTTTTAAGAGTTTTATAATTTCTCTATTTCCCACAGCTTCCCACTGCCAGAGGCAGGGATGGATGGGATGTGGGGAAGGAATTCCTGGCTGGGAGGGAGGTGAGGTCCTGGCACAGCCACAGCTGTGGCTGCCCCTGGATCCCTGGAAATGTCCAAGGCCAGGTTGGACATTGGGGCTTGGAGCAGCCTGGTGAGAGGGAAGGTGTGCTGATGTCTTTACAAACAATTCCATGGGTGAGGGGATGGATGTGAACGACTCTGAAAGGGCTCTTGATGTCTCTACCAACTTCAGGCAGGTTTGTCACCGAGCCCAGACAGTTCGGATCCTAAAAAAGACAAGTGGGGTCTGCACAAGGCTGAGCTGCTGAACTTTGGGGTGAAACGCCAGGTTCAAGGGAGATATGGGGTAGGCAGTTTGGGAGGGCTGCACCTTCCTGAGACCTCAGCAATAGCAAAGGGAAGGGGACAGCCTGTGGCCAGGAGTTTGGGATAAAAGGAGACTGCACCATCCTAAATTTAAGAGAGAAAACCTCACAGGGGGCTCTGTCCCTGTATTAGCAGAAAGCTGCAGGATTCTGTGGGAAGAGAGTTTATAAGCACAGTGCAGGAGGCAATCTCTGCCAATGAATTACAGCTGCACTGGTCACCAAGGAGCAGAAACAGCCCAGTGAGGACGGGTGTTATAAAAGAGTGGGATAGCTGGTCACGAGTTACAGCTGGGGATGGAGCCTGGCACTGGGAATCTGCTGCAGTTTGGGATGGATGGATGGATGGATGGATGGATGGATGGAGCCTGGCTGTGCTGTGAGAAGGTAAAGGACAGACAAGGTAAGACAATGCTGTGTGAGGGACAGACAGGGTTAGGCTGCTGGGTAAGGGACAGCTCGGGGTTAGTTATGCAGAAGGAAGAAGGGAACTTGCAGAGAGGAGAGAAGGAATCAGAGTTGTAAGAAGAGAAATCAGCTGAAAGAAGGCATGTGAAGTTTTTAATAAAAGACTGGTGTTGGTGCCAGTCGTGTCCATCTCGACATTATTGCTGCAGGACTCCTCAGTCTCCTTTATGGACACTGGCTTTTCATAGAGGGATTTTCCCTACACTGGGATGGGGGAGTGTCCCTGCCCGTGGCAGGGGTGGCACTGATGAGCATTCAGGTCCCTTCCAACCCCCTCTGGCATTCTGTGATTCCACAATTCTCCTCTTATTCTCATTTCTGCCTGAAAGGGATTCAGATTCCAGAGAAGCTGTGTGACAGAATTCGTGTGGAGTATGAAAGCAGAATGTAGGAAACTGCAGAATACAGAAAAGCTGTATTATATGAAAAGCTCCAGAGTATAAATTTAAAAACTGTACAAAATCTTTATTTATAGATTTCAGTTTTAGTCATCCAACTCTTTAAGGCTGCAGACAACAAGACAGATGAGATTGCACTGGGAAAATGCTCCCAACACACCCAGCTCTTTATATATGGCAGATGGCTCAAGAAATGCACACATAACTCTATTTAGGAATAATTTTTATTTGTTACCAACTACTAAATATGTTATAAAGTCACTCTCTTGCAGCCTGGTTTGCAGTTGTTGACCTGAGTGTGGTGAAGCCAGAATGAGAACACCTGTGTTTATTGCAGTTCATGGGACCAGACAATCCCAGAATGTTTGGGATGGAAGGGACCTTAAATCTCATCCTATTCCACCCCTGCCTTGGGCAGGGACACCTTCCACCATCCCAGGCTGCTCCAGGCAGGCCTTGGACACTGCCAGGGATGGGACAGCCACAGCTTCCCTGGTTATCAGTTCCTTTTTAAATTCTTTTTTGCACTTTTATTTTCCTTAATTCTGTCAAAATCCGGGTGGGAACACAGACGTGGTTTAGAGATATCAGACAAGACCAGTGAATGGCTGAAAGTAAATGTTTGGTATTCCATAACTTAAATATTCACCAGTAACTTGTAGCAGACCCCTATTTGTTCTCTTAACCAGAAATCGGAATTTTTAAAATATTTTCCCCTACTAGAATTTGCATGTGGAAATGTTTCTTGTTTCAGTTTCTGGTGCTGTCCTTATTTGTGATGGTGACAATGACATCTTGTCCCCCTTGCAAGGAGCAGAGCCCCGTGTGTGTATTTATTCCCAATAAATACAGCTCAATCCCTGCTGCTGGAATTTATGGGTTTGTGTTTTGAGGGGGGAAAAAAATCTCAGATATAGATCAGTGTGTTTCAAACAGATTGTAAACAGGCACGGCATCTTTTCAAGTAAGTGGGGCAGAAATAATGATTCATAAACTTCAGAAAATACGGACTTAGAGAATTTTAAACCTTTCAAGGACTATTTGGGGAATCTGTAAATGAACCACTCAAAATATTAAGGTGACAGAAGGGTCTGTGTTTCATCTTCACCCCTCCAAGTCCCTCTGTACCACTGAAGTGAAAGCAAATTCCAGAGATCAATATTCAAGGAGCAGGCTGACAAGGATAATGAAGCTGTGGGCTATGACTGGAGAATAATGACATTTCTTGAAATGGCTTTGTGAAAGAAAAGGCAAAATGTGTCTGGTTGTTGACAGAAAGAACATAAGAGATGAGCTCGAGACCAGTAATTTTTTAATATGTACAGCATGGGTGTTTTATAACAAAATAGCATTATACTAAGTACTTAAACTAAATACAAAAAAATACATTATTAGATGAAAAAACCATCTATCTGATGCTTGAACGTTTCTAAATCTTTTCAAATCCTGATTCTCTTCTGTCATCTGTGATGTTTCATGAGGAGGAATTGTCCCCACAGAACAAAAGGGAGTAGGGGAAATGTATTATTTATAAAGGTTGTTCATTAGAATGATTCTGGAGAGAAAACATTAACGCAGTGAGAGGTCCTGACTGCACTGGATTAGGGAAAGGGCAAGTGGAAAGGATGGCAGCTCTGAACTTTGAGCAGCATTTTCCATTTTAGATCTGCAGCTGGGAGCTCTGTGCCTTTTGGAAGGAGATTTTTATGCCCAGCCCTTGCTCCTGTAGTAAAGGTGTGTCCCTGTGGGAAGGAGGGGGAGTTGGTGGCCACAGCCCAGGGCCAGCGAGCCCCAAGCTCCCCTGGGTGAGGTCACAGCCAGAGGGAAGGGATGGGGATGGGCTGGAGAGGTGGGACCAGTGATGCTGGTGAAGTTCTGCTGGTCCTGCACCTGCTCAGGAATCCCAGCACAAACCCAGGCTGGGAGGAGAAGGGATGGAGAGCAGTCCTGGGGAGAAGGAATTGGGGATGGTGGTTGAGGAGAGGTTGGACATGTCCCAGTTGTGTCCTCTGGCACTCAGAACCTTCCAGTGCCCTGGGCTGGATCCATGGCTCGGGCAGCAGGAAAGGGATTGGGATTCGGCCCCCTCAGGTGAGGTCTCACCTGCAGAGCTGCCCCAGCCCTGGGGTTCAACATCAGCAGGACCTGGAGTTGCTGCAGGGATCCAGGGGAGACCATGGAGCTGCTTCAGGGATGGAGCCCCTCTGGAGCCAGGCTGGGAGAGCTGGGAATGTTCCCCTGGAGAAGGGAAGGATCCAGGGAGAGCTGGGAATGTTCCCCTGGAGAAGGGAAGGCTCCAGGGAGAGCTCAGAGCCCCTTGCAGGGCCTGAAGGGGCTCCAGGAGAGCTGGAGAGGGACTGGGGACAAGGGATGGAGGGACAGGACACAGGGAATGGCTCCCAGTGCCAGAGGGCAGGGATGGATGGGATGTTGGGAATTCCTGGCTGGGAGGGCATGGAATTGAATTCCCAGAGAAGCTGTGGCTGCTCCTGGATCCCTGGAAGTGTCCAAGGCCAGGTTGGACAGGGCTTGGAGCATCCTGGGACAGTGGGAAATGTCCCTGCCGTGGCAGGGAGTAGAATAAAATGATCTTTCAGGTCCTCTCCAACACAAACCATTCCATGATTTTAACCTGAGGAAATTGTGCTGTACACCAGTGCTGTGACACATCACTAACAGGTAGAAGAAATCGGTATGACTAATTTAAATGTTTGAGCTCTTTCATTTCCATATAATCAGTGAAGCAGATATTTAAACATGGCAGCTAAAATGTTTATTAAGACATTGAAAGACTGCCTGGTTTAGGGAGCAGTTGTAAAACTGCTTTTGAGAGCAGTTTTTGTATTTTCAGGAGATTCAGTTCTGGTTTGGCCCTTTGGGAAAGGTGTCATTTTCCTGTGTGCTCGTTTCTGTTTGTCATACTTGCCAAGCTCTGCATCTCTAACTCAATATTTTTATTAAAAACCACATTCAGAAGTAAATTTTACTTTGGCAGTCTGTCTTAACCTCTGAAGAACAAAACACTGTTGTTTGCTGTGCAAACAGAACCCCAGAGAAGCCTCCAAATACAACCTCAAAGCTCCCTGACTTAAAAAAAAAATCTCCAAGAAAGGAAAGGAGATGCCTCTCCTTCAGCATTTTTGCTGCATTCTTTATTAAAAGCATAGATGGCATTAGATAAAAATTAGCTTAATGAGATCTGCATATCTTATCATAGTATTTTACCTCCTCAGAGCTGATAAGAGGTTTTCAAGAATAAGCACTGCATGGATCAAAGGTCCACAAATAAAGAAGGGGTTTGTTTGGTGGAGTTTTTCTCCTAACTCAATAATTTGAGGTCTGAGCTTTCAGTGGCCACAGCAGAAACAAATCCCTGTGCTGGAGTGGCAGAAATCCCAAAAATATCTGGGGTGTGAGGGATGGGCAGAGCAGGGTGGGAAATGCAGGTGTGCAGCTTTGGGGAGGTCACCCCACCTGTCCCATCCTGGGGTTTGGGTTCATGTGGAGGGGATCAGATGCTGCCAGGAGTCACCTGGGAGGTTTGGAGAAATCTCTGGATCTCCTTTTCTGGGAGTTGGTGCCTATCTCGGGCTCCATCACTGAAGGTCATGGATTCTTCTTAAAACAGTGGAAAATTGATTTTTTTTTTTTTTTTTTTTTGGTGTGAGAGCCTAACAGAGCACTCTCCTGTGAAGGGATTTCTTGGAATGTTCATCCCTCCTTAAAGATCTGCAGGATCTCAAACACAACCCCTGGGCAGAGCCATGGATGTGCTGAGCTGCTGAAACCCAGGTGCCAGCCAGTATCCCAAAGGATGGGGACAAGGAGTCTTGGAGCAGCCTGGGATAGTGGAAGGTGTCCCTGCCCATGGAAGGGGTGGAACAAGAGGAGCTTTGAAGTCCTTTCCAGCCCAAACTATTCCATGATTTGGTTTTGCAGCCTTGGAGCTGGGATGATCAGATTTGGGATCCAAGCTCCAGTTATGCTGTTACCTGTATTCAACTCTGGAAATGTTAAAAAAAAATGAATTAATTTACAGCTTTCAGATGCAGAACCCATTTTCATGCTCTCAGAAAGTTGGCAGGACTTCACCTCCGAGTAAAACTCAGAGACACATTTGTAGAACATGACTGAGTGAACAGAAATAACATAAAAATATTTATCCAACATTTCCCTTGAGTTTTGTAATGCTTATTCAGGCAAGTGGCTATTTCTTTTTAACTTTATTGCTCCTTTGCCTGTCACTTAGGAAATTTAAAATGTCATCCCTTTTCAAAACTTGTGTTTTGAAAAAAAGGCAGTAAAAGCAAAGTGGAGGTTTGAAGGAGGAAGGTGAGAGATGTGGACTCTGAACTGGCAGATTTGGTGGCTGCAGTGGGGACAGGAGGTTTTGGAGTTTCAGGGACAAGCAGTGCAGTCCAGAGACAAAGAAAATGTGATTCTGTGAGCTGTGATGTGTTTGAGAGGTGAGAAGGGCGAGCATGGGATGTTCCTAATGATAATTTCCTTCTTTTGCTTCCTAGCTACACTTGGATTTCTACTGTCATTTAAATATGCTCATCTTCTAATTGCTGATGATTGACCCCGTTGTTGCATTAATTTCTCTTCTCCACTCCAGCACTGAAACAGGTACAAGCAGACAAACAGGAGCTGAGCACTCTCACATTGCCCAGGAAATGCATTTCTGGTGGAAAGTTTATTTTTCCATCAGCAGTGACATCACTGCTCTTCAGGTGCCAGTAATTGTAAACATCCCTTGTTTTCAATTCTTTGTCCCCTTAATCTCATTAGGAGAATATCAGACGTTAAATCTTTTAAGTAGCATTAGGGAGTGTGTTCATCCATAACATATGAGAATGCCAGTCAGCTCTGAGCACCCCCTGCTCCACAACGTTTGCTGTTTTGCAAGTTGCTGTGCTGAAAAAATGAGATTTGATTCCAGGAGGGCTTTGCTGGCCAAGGTTGTTGTGACTTGGAGGAAAGGAGTGTTGGGAGTGGGGTAAATTAGGGAGGAAAAGGAGGTGGAATGGGGCAGGCTGTGGCAGCCCAAGCTCTCCACGGAGCTTTTTGTAGACAGGTCTGAGGTTGGGATGTGAGATCATGGGGTGATTGTTGTGCAAGGTCAGGGATGTGCTGCAGCATCCCTGCTAACAGAGCTTTTGTCTGGTCCCACCCTCCAAACTGAACAGAACAGCTTGTTTTCCTGCAGGAAATCACTCATTTCTTCATCTTGTCAGCTTTTTTGCTAGTTGGAAAAAAGATTTTTTTTCGTTTGTTTTTTTTTTTTTTTTTTTTTTTTTGTATTGCCCTTCCTGCTTCTCTCTTCTTTGCATCCTTGTTTCCTTTCCACTCCCATCTTTTTCCATACCTGTTCTTCCTATCTTCCTTAACCCAGCCTTGCAAAAAAAAAAAATACTGACTACTTCTCAAATATGTGTCAAAAGTCTTATGCCCTTCATCTTTCCAGTCATTCCACAGCTTTATTTTGCTGCTGGTGGTTTTTTGCCTTGGAAAGATTGTAGCTATTTGGGGCAAATCTTTGGAACTTCGTTCAAACAGAAGCTTTTTTAGTTTTACCATATGCAATTTTAAAGCCTCTGTCACAGAAAGTAACAAAAACACCCCTCAAAATAAAACACAAAACAGCAATAAGAATTCTGGCTGTAATTCTCTCCCAGAGCCAGTGATGAAGACGGGAATCTGGGGATGGTGAGGTTCTGTGGAGCCTTACTTAACTAAAAATATGTTCTTGCTGGTCAATAAACTCTCAGAAGAAATAAGAACTGTGATGATTCCTGCAAATCTTTGGAAGAAAAACTGATCCCAGATAAGGTTCAGGGGTTTATCAACCTCTTGTTCATAAACTGAGTTTGTTCTGCCCCATCAGAGATCTCCCCAGTTAAAAAAATAAAGTTGATTGTTACAAGGTGGACTTTGACAAATATCACAACAGACCTTTGATCAAACCAAGACTGAGGCTAAAAACTTTATTCTCTGTCAAATTTCTGAGTGCTTTGATGTGAATTTTGTTTCACCCCCAAACCCACGGATTCTGTTTTTTCAAATTTTTTTGTTTTAAAAAAATTAAAAGAAAAAAGTTTTTACTCTGTTTTCCTGGAAAATGTCAGACTATTTGATAGCATGGCTGTGTTGCACAAGAAGTTTCAGATGAGAGCTGCTCTCTGTAAAATCACAGCCCCCACTGTTGTTCAGAGCACGGATGTGGACTGAAAAGCCAAAATTTTGTCTTGCAAAGCCACCTGGCTGCAGTTGATAGCCAAATCTATTGTTAACCCCTTTTCTGTAATATAATTAAAACACTGCTGAATGATCTGTTTAGTGTGGCCTGGCTGCTCGCTGGGAGCACAGCCCTTTGTGTCCCATAATCCTGGCCTTTGTGCAGGGCTGCCTGTGGCCAGGCCCGTGAAACCTTGTTTAAAGATTTTAAGATCTCCTTAATCCCTTCCCTGATGAGACACCCGTTGCTGAAAGCTGGGGGGAAAGGTCCATCTGTCTTGCAACATATGTGTTTACACTGTAAAATCAGTAAATACAGCAGAGAGCTGCCAGTGCCAAGAATTCCCTTTAGTCATAAACTGAGAGACATTGTTTGGTTATTGTTCCTGGAGTTTACACACACCCCAGGGATTGGGATTGCAAAACGCCCAAAGCTGAGCTGAAGGTGCACCACAGCTTCCCCCAAACCCCAAAATATTCCCACAGGAGGGCTCTGGCAAGCCCAGCACTGGAGTGGGGGCCTGGGTTCCACACCCAGGCCATTGTTCACTCTGGAATTTGCACGGATGGACAATGGAATGTTGGATATTCCCCACTCTGCTTTTACTCCTGTGATTCACAGACTGCAGAGAGTCACTCCAGAGGTTGGTGGGGAAGGAGGGTCCCAGATTAGGCTGAGTTAGGTGTCAGTGAGGAGATGCTGTAGCTGTCCTAGGAATAAATCTGTTCAAAGCTGGACAAACACCAGCACATCAATGCAAGGAGGACCTGGAGCTGCTGGAATGAACCCAGAGGAGTCCATGGAGAGGTTCCAGGGCTGGAGCCAGGCTGGGAGAGCTGGGAATGTTCCCCTGGAGAAGAGAAGGCTCCAGGGAGAGCTCAGAGCCCCTTCCAGGACCTAAACGGGGTTCCAGGAGAGCTGGAGATGGACAAGGGATGGAGGGACAGGACACAGGGAATGGCTCCCACTGCCAGAGGGCAGGGCTGGATGGGATATTGGGAATTCCTGGCTGGGCTGGAATTCCCAGAGAAGCTGTGGCTGCCCCTGGATCTCTGGAAGTGTCCAAGGCCAGGTTGGAGCAGCCTGGGACAGTGGGAGGTGTCCCTGCCATGGCAGGTACTGAGCTGTAATGTCCCTTTTAACCCAAACCATTCTGGGGTTCTATGAATATCAAGAAATAGAAATTGAATTCTCTGGCACACTGCATGGCTTTAGTTTTAATCTGATTCTGGTACTGAAAATAATTTTAACTTCTTGTTAGATTGTATTTGTACTTTAAAAACTGCTACCAACCCCCCTCAAACACTTATTTTTATTGTGCACTGTTACTGTTTCTGTAACTGCAGTGCCAGGGGAGTGAAGTTACAGGACATGGGCTGCTCAGCAATGTTTTGTTCAGATTTTAAATTAAAAGTGTCCCCTAGATATGGCAATTCAGTTTTAAGAGATGATTTAAGTACAAAGCCACTAAAACAGGGAAGCCCCTGGCAGCACTGGGATGAAATGGATCCACTTGGCCGGCAGGGGCTTAACAAAACATCATTTTTGAGATAGGTAACACCCAAAGGAAAACCTCCAAGTAGGATTTGAAAGAGGGCAACTGGGTAACTTGTGCAGGAAATAATTTCCACGTGTGAGAAAGAGCAGCAGAGGAAATGTAAAATATATATTTGAACAAGGGGAAAGGCAGACAGGGTCTGGCTTATGGGCTGTGCTGAGGTGGAAATCAGTCTTGGAGACAGCAGGAGGGAGATGCTGAGTTACTCTGAGAATAATTTCAGTTCCATTTAGGAGCAATGTGTGGCCAGGACCTGGCAGTGGAGGGGATGGGTGAGGATGGCCATGGGGAAACAAAGCCCCAGGGAACCACAGCTGCAGGGATTTTATACAGAAAAGCTCACCATAGGCACAGTCTGGGTGTGAAGGCTTTAAAAGTGATTAATATTAATGATGCCATCCATTAGAAGTGTTGTCTGTGGCAGAGAGTTCAGAGCTTGTGGAGTGTTCATCCCTCATGTACAGCACCTGAAGTTTGCTCCTCTCTGTTCCCAAGGAGATTTGGGGGAGAGAGGCTGAATTCTGGGATTGGTGAGCTGGGAAATAAATCAATCAGTGAGTCATTAATACACCAACTTCTGTGTGTGGGCACATGGGGCAGACCAGCACTGTGCAGAGGGATCCACAGACCACTGCCCCTGATTGTCGGGAATTCCTACAAAGCACAGGAATTGTTCAGGGAAGGTGTGTGGTAATAATGCAGTAATTGCAGCCTGGAGAACAGAGTAGGTTAAATCAGGTGAGAAATCCCAGTAAAAGATCTGATTCATAAGGAGTCAGGTGAGTGCCTGCAGATGGGGCTGGAGATAGGACTGAGATCACATTTAGAAATTCCCGGGGTGAAACAAGGAGTTGGGGAGGCTCCCACTGCAGAGTCCATATGGTCCCTGCTGTGGGGATGGAGAGGAGAAATCTGATCCCTGTCAAAAATTCCTGCTCTCCAGGAATGTGCTCATCTATCCACCCTTCAGTTTTTGACCAAGTGCTTGATGGTTGCTTGGAAGATTGCTCCTAAACCTTGGAAAATGATCTGCTTTTACACTCAGAAATTCCTGATTAAAGCTGCTTGTGCCTCCTCAGAATTATAAC
Organism: Sturnus vulgaris; assembly: GCF_052056855.1. NCBI lineage: Eukaryota > Metazoa > Chordata > Aves > Passeriformes > Sturnidae > Sturnus > Sturnus vulgaris. The sequence continues at coordinate 39,650,287 of NC_142249.1, read as the reverse complement.
CAAAACCGGGGATCTCATCCAGTATTCTGTTGCCTAAAGAATATTTGGGGGAACAATGCTTGCAAGCCATCCTGAAGGAGCAGCAGGGTAAAAATAGCAGAGGGAAGCTGGAAAAGCAGAGGTGGCAATGCTCATTTTGGAGTGGGCTGGGCCAGGATCTTGTGAGACGAGATTTTCTTGGTTTGCAATTGATTATCGTGGGAGATTAGCAGCAATTGAAGGAGCTGGTGCTGCACGTCAGCTCCTGAGTGCAGAAATGCTGCCTGGGCAGGCAGGGAAAACATTCCCAGCCTGGGGGGTTCTGGGAACAGGCACCTGCCACTGGAAAAATGGGGATAAAGAAAGTCCTGTGGGGTTTTTCAAACAGAGGGACAAAAAAAAAAAAATCAGATAATATCTGTTAGGCTTGAAAAACAAAGCAAAACATCTAATTCTAAGGAATGTTTTGTTTTCTATCTTTATTATGAATTTCTCATGTTGTTTTTCTTTTTCCCATTCTTCTCATCAATAAGAGCTGTGGGAATTACCTGGGTAACTCCAGTCCTGGTGCCATGATTCATTTTTTTTAGGAGATATATAAATTGCTGTGTCAAAGCATGAAAAATTTGCTCCATTAGTGCAGGGGAGAGGAGCAACAGGTTGATCAAACCCCTCTGCAAAATTAAATCTGATCTACATGAAGATGATGAAAGATCTGATTCTTGGAAAAATTCACGTGTAGTGATCAGAGAAAAGCAACTTTGGGGGTTTTGAAGGATTTCTGGTTTTCAGGACATGTGTGGACACCTGGAGTGAGAGAAGGGAAGGAAAATAAATCACCAAGGAACAGATCCTTGTTATCTTTCGAGGCAGAAAGATGAGAACATCTGAGCCAGTGGGTAGCAAAGAATGTCAGTTATGTTCTAATCTAGATTGGTGAATAAAAAGATAATCATCAGTAAATTAGAAGAGGTGTTGAAAGCTCAGTTAATTATAGGAAATGAGGAAATTAGAGTGCTGAGTCTGACTGTTTCTGATTCACTTGATAATTTAAAAAAAAAAAAAGAGTACTGGAGTTTTTTGTCATCTGTACTTTTGGCTCAGGTATGTAGTGATAGCACCAGGATTTTGAAATTTTATTTAAATTTTAATAGCTCCTCAAATTAGGGTTTTGTCTTTGGTTGAGCATTATCTGGAGGAGATTGTGGTTTTACTGCATCTCTCTAAGGTCAGGAATATTTTCTATTGCACAGAGCCCGAGTTCCTGCTGACCACGAAGTGGAACACAAGAACTCTGCTGCCTCTTAAATCAGAGTTGCTTGTCCAAATGATTTTAACAAAAAATATAAAATTGTAGCTTGAGAATCTCCATATCTTATTTTTAACTCATGATTAAATTCAGTGTGTGAGAGGGAGAAATAGTTTGACCATTAAGAAATGTTTTTTAGCCAAGTTTTTGTGTCACACAAGGCATAATTTATTTTTGCATTTACTTCAGGAATTTTCTATTTTAAGTCTTTTTTTCACTCTTTCTTTGAGTACTTGCCCACAAACAGATGCACTTAAATGATCCATAAAGTCCCTTCCAGAGCTGAAAGAGGTCCCCAGAGTTACCATCATCTACCACATTCCTGATTTTTCATGTTTATTCCTGGAAGTAGCTCCTTTACATGAAATTAATGAAAAGCTCTTGATTTTTCAGTCTTGGTTATGCAATAATTCTGAGTAAATGCAGATCTTCCTTGCACTGCCTCTTGCAGTTTGGAAATCACTTATGAAACCACACTGGAATTATTGGACAAATTACAGAGAATGGAATATTGACTGCTGGCAAAGGAATTGGGTGAAACAGAAATCCAGTGCTCCTCTGGGACTGGAAAATCAGCAGAAAATCTTCCTAGGAACTTGGAAAGTGATTTCCTTATATTTTTAGGGGACCTTTGCATATGTACAACATTTCCTGAATTTACAGAGAGTTTCTTTAAATAGCAACAGCAACAAATATGATGCCTAAATAAATAATTCCAGATGGTCCAGATATTAAACTGCAATTATATTGTAAAGGGCAACATTTCAACATCTCAGGGCCTCTCTGCAAGTTTATGGAGAGAATATTGTCCATATCAAACTTTTGTCCTTTAATCCTTTTCTCCCTTCATATGCTCCATGGCAGGGGTTGGAATGAGCTGAGCTTTAAGATCCCTTCCAACCCAAGTTACTCAAGAATTCTTTGGTTCTGTGATTCTGGGAAGAAAATATTTAGGAGCAGAGTGATTTTTTTTTTTTTCAATGTTCTGTGGAGTAAGTCTCTACTCCAATTATATGGAGTATAAATATATTTTATATAATATTATACTATTACAATAATTTGGCAGGATAAATTCTTTATAATCCTTTGATAAACAGTTTTCAGGTCCAAATTCTATTTTAGCCAGAGTAGCAAATGCAAAAGGTGAAATTTCCTTGGAAAAAGGTGAAGAGGACAAGAAACACCCCCAGATTTTTGTGTCAAATTGGGAGTTTGATCCTCCTCAATTCCCCATTCCTGGTATTTTTAAATTTGGGATGGGATTTTGGTCAGGCCAAGACAAGAAGAAAATGTTCATTTTCTGGACTTTTGCCCTGTGTGAAAGGTTTTCCTTAGTGCAGGTAAAGGGGGTTCAGCAGGTTGGGATCCTCCAGCAGCTCTGCTTTTGTGGGAAAAGCTGGGAAGGTGGCTGTGCCCAGCTCAGCCCCTCAGCCATGGGGCAAAGGTTCCTGGGCTGGGACTTGAACTCCAACCAGCAGCAAAAGTGTGGGATTAGGACATGGGAATGACTTGAGTGGATAAAAATCTGCCAGAGTTAGGCTGGAGCTCTTCATTGTGTGGGGACAGGGAAGGGGGAAACTCCAGTGAGCAGAGATCCAGTGCCCAGATCAGTTCTGCTGATCAATACCCAGATCCAGTACCCATATTCAGTTCTGCTGATCAATGCCTGGATCAGTTCTGCTGATCAATGCCCAGATCAGTTCTACTAATCAATGCCCAGATCCAGTGCCCAGATCAGTTCTGCTGATCAATACCAGATCCAGTACCCATATTCAGTTCTGCTGATCAATGCCCGGATCAGTTCTGCTGATTAGTGTCCAGTTCCAGTGCTCAGATCAATTCTGCTGATCAATACTCAGATCCAGTGCTCAGATCCAGTTCTGCTGATCAATACCCATGGCCAGTGCTGCTGATCAATTCTGCTGATCAATACCAGATCCAGTACCCGGATCAGTTCTCCTGATTCATGTCCAGATCCAGTGCTCAGATCAGTTCTGCTGATCAATACTCAGATCCAGTTCTGCTGATCAATACCCGGATCAGTTCTGGTGATCAATACCCGGATCAGTTCTGGTGATCAATACCCGAATCAGTTCTGGTGATCAATACCTGGATCAGTTCTGCTGATCAATGCCCATATCCAGTTCTGGTGATCAATACCCGGATCAGTTCTGCTGATCAATGCCCATATCCAGTTCTGGTGATCAATTCCTGCCTTGTGCCGTTGCCCGTTTCCCAGGCTGGAGATGAAATGGGAGGTGATTTTAGCAGGGGCCATAGAAAAGGGATTTTTGTGCAAAGCCTTCGGGGGCGCTGATGGAAGGGTGGCCACAAAAACCCCAGAACCCTTCAAACAAAGATCCCCTTCTCTATTAAATTAATTCTTTATTCCATCATCTCGAGTTTCATCTCCAGCCTGGGGAAAAGGCAAAGAGCAAACCCTCCTGAGAGCCCAAAGGGAGCCAGGATGGGACAAAGCAAAGGAAAAAAACAAATTAACCCATGGAAATGTCCCTCACTCTGTGATTTGCTCAGGAACGTTTGGCCATGGGGGTTTATTGTCACATCGAGTGTGACAGAAATAGAGGATATTATCTGAGGATAATGAATATATAATATATTGAATATATATATTATATAATGAAATAGAGGATATTCTCTGAGGATAATGTATATATATTGAATATATATAGTATATAATGAAATAGAGGATATTCTCTGAGGATAATGTATATATAATATATTGAACATATATATTATATAATGAAATAGAGGATATTCTCTGAGGATAATGTATATATATAGAATATAGATAGTATATCACGAAATAGAGGATATTATCTGAGAGCCTGGTTCATCACGAGGTGTTTGCTGGGTGTGGGACAGGGCAAATATCAATCCCTGCATTCCAAAATCTTGGAAATCCCATGTAAGAGATTTCGATCCCAGCCTCCTCAGTCAGACTCATTCCTTGCTCAGATTGGAAAACAAGCAATGCATTCCTTTTTTTCGAGGTTCCCCCCCTTCCTTCTTTCCTCCTTCTTAACTTTGTCTAGGAATTGTGGAACCGCTTTAATTGATGCGGGGTTATTACTGTAGGTTTTAGCTAAGGTTAATAAAGCAGAAATTGAATAGATACATTAAAATGTCTGGGAGAGTGGCTGAGCGTTCTGGGGAGGGCTGGCATTGACCTCGCTGCACTTAAGGGCTCTGAGTCAGACTCCTGACGCCACGAGGCACAGGGAGAGTGGGAATGCATTTATGCCTTGGGTGTAATTCAGCCTCACAAGCCTCCTGCTGCACCAAGAGTTCTTTCAGGCACTGCTTCAGCACAAATTTAAGAGAAAAAATTTTTTTTTTTTTTTTAAAAAGGGCTTTCTAGTTGGAGGTTGTTTAAATTTATTTCCCCCTGCAGTTTTATTTATTGGTGGTTGAAATCTCGGTGTCAATTGTTTGTAGCTGTTCACTTAGGGTAATCAATAAAAATGGATCAGAGATGAGGCAGGCAGCATCCCTGGAATAATTTATCTTGTTTCTTTCTCCAAAGGCTCTGGATTTTGGCCTCGATCCTGGTGCACATGGAGTGTGTCCCTGCTTTAGGAGGTGCTGGGTTCCTTGTGCAAAGGGAAGGAGATGAAAGTAATGCCATGAAATTTCTGTTCCATTCATGGAGCACAGACAAGTTTGGGGTTGCAGGGACCTTAAAACTCATCCTGTCCCACCCCTGCCATGGGCAGGGACATCTTCCATTGTCCCAGGGTTCTCAAGCCTGGCCTTGGACATTTCCAGGGATCCAGGGGCAGCCACAGCTTCTCTGGGAATTCCGTCCCACCCCCTCTTCATCCTCACAGCCAAAAATTCCTCCCCAATATCCACGCTAAAGTTCCTCTCAGTTTGAATCCATGCCCCCTCATCCTGTCACTATCTGCCCATGTTAAAAGTCCTTTTCCATCTCATTTTAAGTCCCCTTCAAGTACCGAAAAGCCAAATTTGAATAAATGTGGTCGTTGGCATTTTCCTCGTGACAAATTTCAAACCAAAAGCGTGAATTGCCTTTCATCCAAAGGCTTCTTGCTTGGACAACTGGGCTACATTGGAATTGTAGCTCTGACTGTAGAATTTGCTTCTTCTTGAGGAAGTTTTCCTCCTTGAACTTCTGAGTTTCCACTCTGCTCTGAGGGCTGGGTGTGCCTTGTCCAGCTGGACCTGTGCATGGGCCATTAATTTGGCATAAAGACGTCTCAAATCAGTGGGAATTCATTCCAGCCACTGCCAGAACTGCCAAATAGATTTTAAATCCTTACATGAAACTTGAACACCCCACATTGCCTTGAACTCTGCTTGGCCAAACTGTGGAGTGTCCAGATCTCCCTGACTCCAGTGCCACAAGTCACATGTTTGTAATTAATTCGTGGTTGGAATCAAGATGTAGATGGGGCTGCAGAGAGAATCAATGATTGCTGCAAGAGTCATTTCCTTGTGCAAGGCAATTGAGCTGCCCTGAGTATTAAGCTCCCCTAATTAAAGTGACATATTCACGTATGTATTTATGCGTGGAAAAAATAAGTTAAGAAACCTCCAGAAAACAAAAGCTCGTGGCTTTTTTGTATCAGTTTCCAAGAAGGAAAATAAAAATAAATAATAGTGAGACGTGATGGAATAAAACTTCAATCTGGATTTGAAATGGCTTCAAATATCACCCAAAAAATTGAATTCTGAGGATATCACTGCTGAAGAGAATCCAAGTAATCACTAAATATTTACCTTGTTGCCAGCCTGACGTTCTAAACACTCACCAAGACAACAGTGGAGCCAAAGTGGAGCTCCTGTGTTATTATTTTAGTCTGAGATATAGCAAGTAAATAGGATGGAAAAGCTGAAATTCTTTGCTTGTTTCTGGCGCTGTTTCCACCAGAAAAGCACGGAACAGAACAGACTTCTGTTTTTAAAACATGGCTATCAGTAATGGGCTAAAAATATGTCTTGTGATTGAAGTGTTAAGTGCTGAATTGATTATTTCTATTAGCATTCACAGCTATTGGCAGTGGATTTATTAAAAGCTCCCTTGCAGCAGCAGTCCGGAAACATTTCCAAGGATGTGCACTTTTAATGGAATAGCTGAGTTCCACTCTGGGAGAGTGGGAGGGATTATGGAATGTCAGTGATTATCTGCAGTTGGAAAAACAGGGAAATCCGAAGCATATGTGCTGTGTATGTGTGATATGGAGTGACAGGACACGGGGAAGGGAGGCAAACTGAAAGAGAGGAGGTTTTGATGGGATATTGGGAAAGAATTCCTGCCTGAGAGGGTGGGGAGGCGCTGGAATGGAACTCCCAGAGAAGCTGAGGCTGCCCCTGGATCCCTGGAAGTGTCCAGGGCCAGGTTGGAAGGGATTTGGAGCAGCCTGGGATAGTGGAAGGTGTCCCTGCCTATCACATTTCATCTTCTTTTTGCCAGGGTTGGGATTAAATGCTCAATAGATTTTATTTCTTGTTTGGACTCAGATGTTTATTAATTCTTATCTGTATTACAGTGAGTTCTACAGCTCTTCTAGCTAACAAGTTAAAAATGTTGATGTATCTCTCTCTCTACGAGGCCTTTTAAGGGCAAATTGTCCAACCAGGAACAGACACCTAAATTATTTTTACTTTTAACCCAATAACCATCCATGACCTGCAATGTGGATTTTTCTATCCAATTAAACAAGATCACCCAAACCCATGAGGAAGAAGGACAAAACCTCTGCTCCAACATCTCCATCTTGCTTTCTATATATTGCTGTATTCCAAAACCTTAAATTCTAAGTTTTTCCCCATGTGATATTACACACTTCTGTTCAAACTACACACCCCTGATCCCAGTTCTGTCACTCAGTTTTGGAAACCTTCTCCATGGCCTCAGGTCAAAAGCAGAGTTTTCTTGGGGGTCAGTGCCTGTCAGCACAGAAAGTCTCAAATTCTCAGTTTCCAGTGTTCCCATGGGAGAGGATGGGACCAAAAAAATCTTTAAGGCACTTTCCAACCCAAACCATTCCACAATTCCCTGTCCCTGTGAGGATCACTGTCTCCTGCCATGGCACATGTGTGCAATTCCATGGAGCTCTGTCCTGGTGCTTCTCTCTGGGATGTGTCACTGTGGGATTTCTGCACCTCCCCACATCCCAGTGCAATGTGGGACCTGTTATCTGACAGCCCTGGGCTGGGATCAGCTGCCTCCTCTCCCGGGCTTATTGATGGCTCCAGGTCTGCAACGCTGACTCTGCTCCCTCTGTCTTGAACAGAACCAATCCCAAAGTTGATTACCTGCTCTCAGTAATTAGCACGGGGGAAGCAGAAAGTGAGCAGGAGATGGTACAGATTAAAAGAAAAGCAAGAAATAACAAAATGAGGACACTCAGTTTGTGGGCAAGTGTTTTTTAATTAAAAATATTAAAGAAAAAAATAGCCTAATGCAGATGGAATCTACCTGTGAAAGAGAACTTCTAGGAGAGATATTAGGGAAAAAAAAGTAAAGAAAGTTTATGTGAAGCAAAGGATAGCTGTTCTGGATCACTGTGAATTATCTTTATCTTGAAATGACTTACAGATCCTGCAGATGAAATTTAGAAATAGTGCTGGACTTAAACATCAGTGTGGGGGATTAAAAAACCTCACCAATACTAAATTGACTGGAGCTACTGAGGGGAATGAGATAAGATTCCAAAATCCCAGACTGGTTTGGGTTGGAAGGGACCTTAAATCCCATCTGGTGCCACCCATTTCATGGGCAGGGACACCTCCCACTATCCCAGGCTGCTCCAAGCCCTCTCCAGCCTGGCCTTGGGATGGAGAATCCACCTCTTTCCCCAGCTGTATCCACAGTGCAGGAGGATTTTCCATATGGGGCTTGTGGACTGTTGGTGATTTCTGACCCTCATTTTGAAAAGTCTGAGTGTCACCCAGTGAGATCCTGATTTCCCAGTTCCCACAGGAGTCTCCTGCCTTTGACCACTGAGCTGTCTGGGGCTGCTCTCATACCACCAAGGGCCACTGGTCCTCAGCTTGCAGTGCCTCCAGCTTTCATGTCTGTGTGGGTGATGGCAGAGGGCTGAGGACAGGCAGCAGGAGGAAGAAGTTGTCCCTTTGATTTGGTCAGCAGGATTCCCTTGGGGAGCATGGCAGAGGAAGTGGGAGAGAGCCCAGCACTGCTGTGTGGGTCCAGCACAGAGCCATCCCTGTCTGGGGACAGCAGGGAAGGACAAAAGGACTGTGCAAAATCTGCAAAACCAGCAGCTATTAATGTGGGAGGCAGAGCTTCCATGTATCCCTTAATTAACCAAATGGATCGTCCCATGACTTTGGGTTTGTCTTGGAGGCTTGTGATTTCTTCTTCCTCTTCTTGGGAGGCTTTTCTGAGCCCATCACACCTCACACAGCCAAGGATTTGCACAGGATGGAGGGGGGGAGGGCTCAGCCTCAGCTTCCATGTGCAAAGTCTAAAATGATCTTTTGTGAAACTTCTGGGAGGGATAGAATCATGGAAAAATGGAATCCCAGAATCCAGGGGTTGGTTTGGGTTGGAAGGGATCTTTAAGACCATCCAGTCCCATCCTGTCATGGGCAGGGACACCTTTCCCTATCCCAGGCTGCTCCAAGCCCTGTCCAGGCTGGCCTGGGACACTTCCAGGGATGGGAATTGCAGACAACTCTGCCCTGGGATGAGCCCGGCAAGGACAGACATTTGCTTTTATTTGCTTTTGATTCAGGTAATTTATACAAAATTAAAAGTTCCTCTCCTCCACTTTCTAAGAATGTGGTACACAGCAAATTCGAGTTCAGCATACATAGGTAGGATTTTTTCCCACTCCTGACCCATAAATATTCTGCTTTTGCATTTGTGAATCCTTCTTTTCCAGCTGCAGCATTCCCACCTGGGAGAATGCACTGTGGAAGTGGCACGTGGAGCAGCGATGCATTTTGTGCCTTTCCTCACTCACAGTTTCCATAATTTCCAGTATGAAAACAGGATATTTTAAACTGCTATTACATATTAAACCAGAAGAAGAAGAAGAAGCCAAACAATCACCAGAATTTGTGGTTTTACAGGTGTGATTTTTTGTTGTTGTTTGGTTTTGTTTTTAACTCCTCTGAACCCTGGGATATTCCATCCAGCTCACCATTTCCTGGGAATCATTCCCTGAGATTTTTCTCCTTCTTTAGCTGGTGAGGGAGCTGAGGATTGTGGATTTATCCCTGGAATGAGGCATCCTAAAACAGGTGTTCATTTCAGCAGCCCCACATCACCACATTTAAATCTCTCTGTGTTAAATCTCAAAATATTGAAAGCCTGTTGGGAAAGGGAACCCTGCTGGTGTCCTAATGCCTGGATTTGGAATTTTGAACTCTAAATGTTATGTTCTAAATTCTGAATTTTAATTCTGAATTTTAAATTCTAAATTCTGATGAATTTTCCAGCTGAGAGAGCTCATCAAACTGAATCTTAGGCAGAACTTCCAGACTTTCCAACGCTTAAAATTCTTAATAACTTCTCCATGAGAAATTATTCTGGTGGAAGGGCAGGAAAGCAAAGAAAGGCAGGTGTGCCCTGAAATCTCCTTTCTTTAAGTGCAGAGCTGATGGTGAATTTTGGTTGTGGGACCTCTGGTGCTCCTTTCTTTGGCTGGAAAATCCCATGTAGTGTTTAAGCCCCCTAAGCCCCCCATGGGGATATAATCAGGGAGAAAAGAGGCTTGGGACAGAGCCAAGAGGGTTTGCCTGGCTCTGTGTCCCATCCCCACGCTCCATCCTCTGGGAATTCAGCTCCAGGGAAATCCTCCTTCCTCCTCTGTCCTTTGTGGAACTCCATCCAAAGTGATGCAGAGAAAATTGGAGAAAAACAATAATTTTTTTCTTTAAATCTATGTAAGTTGGGTTAAAAAAAATAATAGAAAGAAGGCCTTTCTGGCAGTGCTGATACTTTTAATGAGGTTTACTGATAGTTTTATTCAAATGTGACCTTTGCAGGAATCAAAGTCTAGCAAAAAAAAAAAAAAAAGTCCTAAATGCCACTTTATTATAGTGACACACACTGGTGTCGCTGTATTTTAGGGTCTGTCAGCATTTCAATTCTAAACTTCCAGAATTTTTAGTTTAACTCTGCTGTAAAATCTGGATCTGAAATGCTCCCTGTGTTTCGGGGCATGTTTTCAGTTTAAAAAATAAATGTCTGCTCCTACCTCCCTTAAACATTGCTTGAGAATTCCTTGCTAGGAGGAATTACTGATTTTACCTGGATAAAAAGTTTTGGGAAGAGTCCTGAGACTTGCAAAATTCAGTTAGAATGAGTTTGGAATCAGTTTTCCTCTTTCTCATGAGAAATAAAAATGCTCTAATGCTTCTTCCCAGAACTCTCTGTCTCCCTTTTGTTTGTGGCACCACTTGGAAGGAAGGGGAATTTTATAGGGTTTCATTATTGTCACAGAACCTTTGGATGTGGGGTTCAAAACAGGTGTGAAAAATCTCTTTATTGCAGCTCCTGACAACCTCAGGGTGACTCTGCATTTAGCACTTACATTTAGGGCCTTTTTGGGTTTTCTCTGTAAAGGTTGAGCAAGAAATTCCTTAAAAATCAGTATTTGCCATCTTTAGCTTTCTGCTGTTTAGGAATTTCCCATCAATAAGCTGCAGTTGGAATTGATTATTCCAGATTTTTTTTTCATAGATTTTCTGTTCTTGTTTTATGGTTTATGAAAAATTTTCTGTTCTCTGTCTTTATCATATCTTTTATTTATATATGTATCAAATACAATCACAGTTAACTGATATTATGTCCCACTTCCAGTTTCTGTTACTTCCTGTAAATTTTACTTCACTTAAGGTTTCTGGACTAATTTCTGAATCTCATTTTTAAGAAAGGACATCAGTGTAGGTATTTTAATTTTTTTTTCATATTTTTTTGTCCCCTCAGTGCTTAAAAATAAGCAGCCAATGTTTTGGATGCTTGGTTTACGTGCCCTATGAAGAATTTTCTAACAACAATCAACTTTAAAAAATCCAAAATTAATATTAATTCCCACCAGACACCAGACACTGCCACAAAGCCCAGCTTCAAGCTGTACTGGTATGTTTTCCAACAAATCCTGAAATAAATCCTTCTGGAAAAACAGGGAGACATCTCAGAGCCATTGTCACATCCTTCCCTTTACATTTCCTAAAATAAACCAGACTCATTTTCTCTCCCCTTCTGTTTTTCATGAATAAAGTTTCGAAATTAGTGATTTATTAGCAAAAAAAGGGTCTGAAAGCCATGAAGAGATTCTTCTGTGTGGCTGTATCATTTACTTTGAAATGTTAAGTATATCTATATATAGTCAGCAGGTGGATTTTAATGTCTGTGGATATATATATATGTATTTTCCCCCAAATTAGTTTTCCAGCAGCATGTGCTGATTAGAGAAATGACAAGAAAATCTGATGATGACTGAAGAAAGTTTTTCTATAAAGAGATCATTTCAAGGGCAAGAGCAACTTCTGATGGCTCTCATCCTGGAGCACAGGGAATTGAGCTGGGAATAATCTCAGCATGGAATTCTGCCTTGTGTTTATCACATTTTGATAGCTGATATAGGTAACTAATCCCACTCTGATAAGTCACTTCTTAGCGTGGGTTTCTCTTTCAAAACGTGGATGTGGCTCCAATTAATACTAATTGGATTTATGGAGGAAAATACCCCTTAGGACTTTCAGGCTGGGTTGGTGTAAGAGCTGTGTGTGATCACTGCAGAAGCACTGCCAAAAATATTCCCACCAAATCGACCTGATTTCCCCCTTTTTCCTCATTATTTGTAGCCAAAACAGTTTGTAAACCAACCTGCAGATAAACAGAGTGTGGAGCCCGCTCTGTAGAACTGTGGGAGAAAATATAAATATCCAAAGAAGGAGTAAGGTTGTTAAGTGAGTGCAGGTACAAAAAGGACATTAATGGCCACAGTAAAGAGAATTCCATGAGGATCTGGACCTTTGAGTAGCTGCTCATGTGTGCAAGGAGCTGTGAGTAGGAGCTGCCACCTGCTTGGGATGGGAGCTGGAGCTGCAAGAAGGAAAGAAAAACCACAATATTTATCTGGTTTGTAGTTCCTGACATTTTATTGCCATCATTATTCTACTATTTCAATGTCCAGTGGAGAAGTTTGTACCTTTTGCTTCTCACAGAACACTGAGTTTGTTGGTTGTTGTCTTTATGGAAGAGTAGGGGGGGGACTTGAGAGCAATTAAAATATGTTTGTGAGCAGCCTGGAGCTGGATTTTCAGCACAGTCAGCAAGGAAAAGCCTCCAAGCCTGGTTTGCAGCACTAAAATATAGATTATCCCAGCTGAGGTCACGGGCAGCAGTCAGAAATCTGTGCAGGCTCGGGGGTGTGGAGCTGTGTGAACAAATCTGCATAAACCGCGCCTCGAAATCCCGGCACGTTCCTCCAGCAGCCGCTTCCCCTCGTCTGGGCTCCCCCAGCTCCTGAACGACGAAAAGCAAAACCCAAATATGTGACAAGAGGGTATTTATAGCTGTTATTGGCTGTTGTTGTGGAGGATGGAGATGCATCTCCTCTCCCAACAAGTTCCATATGTTGTAGGGATCCGTAGGTGGTGCGTTCAGGGATCTGTCTATTAACTCGCTGGGACAGCAAATGATTTGCTTGTTCTGTTTATTTACCCAAAGCCAAGCTAAACTTGGCTAATGGTGTCATGGGCAGTTAAAAATATCCTTTTGCCTCATTAGACAGCCAAGCTGGGGAAGAGTTGCTCAGAAATGTTGTGGTGGTGCCTCGGAGGTTTTCAGGCTGGTTTTAACTCTGGGGAAGTTGGGGTGGGTTTTGGAGAGGAAGATTGGGCTGGGATTTTCCTCCCAGCATGGATTGTCCCCTGATCCTGACACTGAGGAGATGCCAAGACCTCCTGTGTGTGGTAGGTGCAATGTCAGGTTCATCCCTAATTGTCCTTTCCTTATTTCCCATCTCTGTCTGCAGTAAAATTCTCAGTGAGATCAGACTTCACCTCCTGCCTCATCTCAGAATTAGCTCCAATTAGAGCTTGTTCATTCAGCATTAATGAGGAGGTCAGTGCATCCCACAGATTTCCTCCAGGATGTGGAACAGGAATATCCACCAGACATCCCAAAGCCACATCCCATGTCAGGGCCAGGTTCTGCCCTTAGGACCATCCCAAACATCCTGGAATCCTCTCCCTCATCCCAGCAAAGCTTTAATATTCCCATTCCTTTTCTCTGTTTCTCTCTGTACCTTTGCTGGGTGCTTCCAGAGCCTTGGCAGCTCACTGGAAATGCTTTTGTTCCACTCCTCTCCTCTCATTTTCAGTTGGGAAATTTCCCATTTTTCCTGCTTCCCTGGGCCAAGCACTGTGGTTGTTACCACCATGGGAGTTGGGTATGGTACTGGGTTTAAAATTTTAATTCAACACTTGACTTGACATACAATGGCATGAGAAAAATCCTTGAATGTGGAAATCACACATGATCTTGGGGAAAATTGATTTTCTGTCTATAAATGGTCTTTTTTAGAAGTATAATCACTGCAAAAATAAATAAAACAGATTAAATATTGCTGAAGTCAGCCATTGAATCTAAACAGCAACATTGCCATGGATCATCGTGGAATGTAGAAAAAACAGAAAGATCCAACATTTTGGACCAACTTGGTTTGAAATAGATGAGATTCCATCAGGGATAGAAGAGATAAATGTTGATCTAAATCCCATGTGGTGGCTGTAGAATTAGAATTATTTCGTCTTTACCCTGAATTAGAGGGAAACAGAGTGCCCAACAGGCTAAGATTTAAATTGGAGTTTTATCTTTCAGACTGATTTTACAAAAGAATCACAATTTATAAAGGCAAAGGCACAACAAGTGGATGTAAAAGCTCTGTGAGGAATCCCTGGAGGTGTCCAGGAAGGCCTGGATGTGGCACTCAGTGCTCTGGGCTGGGGACAAGGTGGAGATTGGTCCCAGCTTGGACTGAATGATCTTGGAGATCTTTTCCAACCTCAATCATTCCATGATTCTCCAATATCTTTGTGTTTTGAAAAACCCTGCTGAAATATCAACAAGAAATAGGATGGAGGTTTAAAACCCCACTGCTTGTTATGAAATATGTCACAGCTTTTTTTTTTTTCTTCTTCTTTTTTTTGGGGGGTGGTTATTTTCCTCACAATTATAGTGGGAGCAAAAATAGGCACATCCTTCAATAATTTGGAATCCATGGATGCTTTTGGTTCTGGTGTCGTGAATACAATATAAATGGAACTCGTTTTCTTTTTTTAGGGAGATACAGCTGCAGTTGCTTTTAGATATTCCAAGGCAGTAACCTCTGTAAATGACATTTAAGGAATACATCTAAAAATGCCTACTGGAGCCTTGTAAACCAGGGACGAATTTCAGATGTCAGCTAAGGGAGGAAAATGCTGGATATGGAGCAACTGGAAAGCTTGCAATGAGAAACTGGGGTTTAAAGTTAAGCAGCTGAGGGCAGCTGCTCTTGGATTGTACCAAGATATAAAAATTGAGCTGCTACCACAATGAAAAGATCTTGTATAAATTGTAGCAGAACAGAATGTTTTTTATCCTAACAAATATGCTGCTTCTTTTTGAGGAACAACACTCTGATTTCTTGTGAGGGTTTTGGTGGCACCAACAGAGCCTGGGCTGGGTTAGTTCTTATCCAGTAAGGAGAGGAGATGTCTCCAGCCTGGAAATTGGAGTTGGACCTCTGAAGGTCCTTCCAAGCCAAACCATTCCATGATTCTATGGGATTTTGGGTCTCGTTCAGGCAGATGATGCAGAGCTGTGGAAACCAGAAGGGTTCATTCCTGCCTCTGGAAAGATCAGGAATATCTTTGAGCTCTTCTTGCCCTGGTTACAAGGGAGAAGCTTTGCAGAGCTCCACTGGCTCAGTGACAGCTGGGAAACTCCCTCATCCTGAGGTTATTCCTTGTGAATCCTGTTCTGCTGGCTCTGGTGGTGCCTCTTCATGTGGCTGTGACAGGGCTGGGATTG
Organism: Sturnus vulgaris; assembly: GCF_052056855.1. Classification (NCBI taxonomy): domain Eukaryota; kingdom Metazoa; phylum Chordata; class Aves; order Passeriformes; family Sturnidae; genus Sturnus; species Sturnus vulgaris. Next base: position 39,634,955 of record NC_142249.1, on the reverse strand, counting down.
GAGAACTGGCTCCACAATTTCCATGTCTTTGTTCTGCAAAACAGGCTCACAGGAATAGATAATGGAGGAGATATGGAGACCTACATGCTCGAGTGTAGAAAGGAGCAAATTAATGGGAAAAATGAATTAGGAGTATTTTTATTTGCATAATTCCCATTAAGAAAACATTCTTTTATCCCAAGAAATGGAGCCTGAGCTAGATTTTGAACGGGGGATATTAAAAGAAGCCGGGTTTTTTGTTTTTGTTTTTTTTTTTTTTCTCCCTTGCAGTCTGACAGGAAGCAGCAAGTGATTGCAGAGCAGAAAACTCTGCTCCACCAAACACATTCCAGCCATTCCTTCACCCACCATGCTCCTGCCCAGAGCTGAGGGGAGGAAAGGAAGGGAAAGTGCCAGGGGAGTTGACATCACCCCATGGAAAATAAACAAAGGCACACAGGGAACCATCAAACCTGCACTGGTGTGGTTCTGCAAAGCCTGGGATGTTTATCCCCAGATCCTAAACGAGGCCTGGAAGGGCTGCAGAGGCTGGATCCAGGATGAGAGAAGGAATTCCTTAGAGAGGGGGCTGCAGTGTGCTCTGGGATAAAACAGCACCTTTTCTGCTTGGATTGCTTCCCAGGGAGGAGGATGGGATCCTGCAGGACTCTTGCAGCTGTCCAGGAGATCCCAGAGCCAGGAGAGAGGGGAAGATTCTCCCCAAGTCATGCAGCTTCACTCCAAAATCCATGGCCGTGCTTCCCACGGTAGGGAACTCCTGTTCCCATGGATGGGGGCTTGGATTTCAGTGCTTTTTTCTGGGAAGCTGCAAAAAGTCAGGTTTTGACCTGAAACTCTCTCCTGCATCAGGCCACAATTTCCTGCCACATCTGGGCATTTTCTGCTTCTATGCCTGGCTGGGACTCCAAGCACTTCCATCCAAATACTGATACACAAACCAGGAATTCCAAACTGGAGTTTCTTCTCTTTCTACCTCTGATCTTATTAAAAACACAGCAATTTCCAGATTGGACAGTGAGAAGGAATCCCAGGGGCTGTCACAGGGCAGTGTCTATAGCACGATTTTAAGGAAATGAGTAAAAGGCTGATCACAGAATTCCATAATGGTTTGGGATAGAACTTAAAGCTTAAAGCTCATCCCATTCCACCCCTTCCCATGGGATTTTAAGGAAATGAGTAAAACGTTTATCACAGAATCCCAGAGTGGTTTGGGATGGAACTTAAAGCTTAAAGCCCATCCCATTCCACCCCTTCCACTAAACCAGGCTGCTCCAAACCCCATCCAGCCTGGCCTGGAACATTTCCAGGGAAGGGGCACCAACAATTATAAATTAATTGGGATCCTGGATGCTAATTTTTATTTTTTTGTTTCCAATGGACATGATTCAGTGCAGATATTTGCCATTTATCAATGATAGGGACAGGAGATGTCTAAATGCATTTATTCCTCTCCTCTTGATTTTTTCCATAATTCCTAGGGATCACTTTGAATCTCCCCATTTTCCCCAGCAAGACACAAGCCTGCTACGGATTCAGCAATTGCCTTGACGTAGAATTTGATAATTTCTCAGTTCAATCTGATTTTTAAGCACGCTGCTTTTGGCTTCTCTTTCAAAACCTTGGCTTTGTTTTGCTGGCCAAGCCCCAGCCTTGCCCCAGGCTCTGCTCCCCAGCCCTGTACCTGAGCAGGGCGATGCTCTGGGGGGTGACTGCTCCTGTTGTCAGCTGTGAGCAAGGTTGGAACATTTTTCCTCCGTGGCATCCTTCCCACAGCTGTCATTGCTGTCTGCAAGTTTATTCTCAGCACAGTGTGAAGCTCTCAGCCCTGCAGAAGGGCAACACTTCCCCTGAAATTGCGAAGACATGAGTTTTTATATTCAGTTTGCTCTTGAGCAGGATGGAACTCGTTACCAGGTCCTCTTCCCTCCTTAAATTCAAGATTGGTGTTCATTGTGCAGGGAGTTTTGGGCCAATTTGCTCTGAGTGCTGCATAAATGTGTTTTATTATGACTCAAAAAAGGTTTCCTGGTTAGAAAATCGTTGCAATGGAGATAATGCACTATTGAAGGCCAGTCTTCTAAAAATATAGAAATGGTTTTTCTTAACACAAAAAGTTTATGTTGCCACACAGACTCATCGAATCCTGAGGGGTAAGGAAGAAAACTTCATTACCCTTGAAAAACAGAGCATTTCTTTCTGTATATCCCTCTATTCCAGTCCCTGAAATTTGGTTGCACTCACCTCCTGTAAACAGGACACAGCTCCAGGATTTATTTAGGATAGATGTGCACATGCACCCATGTGTATAAACACCACATCAATAGGAATAATCTCCCAGAGTTAACCTGATGCACACAGAATGCCTTTGGGAGTGGGGAATTCTACTGGAAACCAGGAATTATCTGAAAGGTTCATCTGGGATAGCAAAACCTTGTGGCTCTACAGACATCAAGATACCTGGTGGAGAAGTAACCCACATAAGGAAAATATGGAAATCATTGGCAGTAGAACAAACAGCAATGCATGGAATAAAGAAGAGGGAAGAGGAAGTAACTCCTGGCAGGGAATAGCAGATGAGAATGTTATAGGGAAAGTCGGTGGCATCCTGTGAGTTCCCAGCTTTTTTTGGCTGTGCTGGCAGCAGGAGCAGCTCTGGACTTCCCAGACCCGTGTGGCTCCTTCCTGTTCTGTTTTACAGCTCTGTAAATCAGGGCTCAAATCTCATTCTCCATCCGAATTCTATTGCATGGAGGACATTTCTTATGGAAAAATTCTTGGCTGTGCAAGTGGTGAGGCCCTGGCACAGGGTGCCCAGAGAAGCTGTGGCTGCCCCTGGATCCCTGGAAGGGCCCAAGGCCAGGTTGGGCAGGGCTTGGAGCAACCTGGGATAGTGGGAGATGTCCCTGCCCATGGAACTGGAAGAGCTTTAAGGTCCCTTCCAAACCAATCCCTCCTGTGATTCCATGATTCTGTGATTTACTTAAGCTCATTGTCTCCAAACCACCTGGGATGGCTCCTGCACCTTGGGCCAGCCATGGACAAGTGCTTGCAGGCTCTAAAACATCAGATTTTTCTCTTTGGACTGCAGGGAAGGCAGAAATATTTCATAAATATCCAGGTATTTCAAGCTAAAAAGGGATTTATAGTTGTTGATGCAGAAACCCCAGAAAAAAAATTGCTAAGGCAGCTGTGAAATTATTGCACAGGAGAGAAATGAGGCTGAGGGAGCTGGGATTTTCATTGTGTGAAGGAAGCTGGAGCTGTGGTTTCATGAACTGAGGATCAGCTGTTCCCTGCTCACAGGAGAGCTCTTCAGCCCTGCTCTTGTGGGCATAAAAAATTCCAAAAGCAGAAGGTGGAAATTAGTGGACGTCCAAAACCTGTTTTTCCAGCCTGGCACTGGTGCAAAGGGAGCATCAGACCATGGCAGGTTCAAAACCAGGTGAGTTTTGTATTCCAAGGGGCAGGAATTCCATTGAAGTCATTGTTTCCCCACCAGGCAGGGGTTCTCTGTGCTCAAGGCACCTCAACCACTGGGTAAGGGAGTGTGGATTCTTTCAGCCTCCAAAGGGGATGCAAAATCCAGATTTCTGATGGATGCAAATGCTCCAGGCTGGGTGGAACAGCTGGAGGAACGAGCAGGGCAGGACCTGCTCCCTGCAGCTTCCAGCCTGAATTCCTTCCCCATCCCTGCTTTGCCTCTCCACAGACATCCCCTGCCTGTTCCACGCTGGTCTCCTTGCTAATTCCCAAGTTCAATGTTTGTTCCTGAGTGGCTGCAGTGCTCACAAGTTTCCTGGATCTTTTCCATCTCGTGTTTGGGGCTGACATCACCATTCCCGAAGTGAATTCCTGCTCCTCCTTGGGGCTGACCTCTGATTCCTCGCTGAGTGCCATGTCCTGGCTTTTGGGAATCCTGCCCTGTGCTCCTGGAAGGAGCCATGCAGGAAGAAACTTCTTTGATTTCAGGAATTCATTTCTCTCTTTGCCTCTTGTTTTCCTTTAGGATTTTAAAAGCCAGCTGGACACCTTTTATTGGGATATTGGTTCTCACTGCTCTCTCTGGAATCTTTTTCTGTCACTGGGATTTGAGACCTCCTTGGATCTGTGGGTTTTTATTTCCCTCTTTTCAGTGTTCAAATGAATCTATTGAAGGATGGATCCCTTTCATTCCACAGCCACGGAATAAGGAACTGATTTGTCTTAATGATTTTCTCTTATAGTAACTCCTGTCTCCTACTAAAACCAAACCAACATTTTCTTTTCCCTGCTTAGAATTGCACAATTGATAATTATTGCTCAGTTCCTCAGGGAGGATAAGCAACCAGTTCCTAAAAGGACAGAAAAGATGGATGCTTTTGCAGGTTTAACTTTAAAGTGTAAATATTTATTTTTTAAATTACTGAATCCTGCTGTCCTTCAAGTTCAGGGATAGCAAGGTCGTACAGGAGACACAAATTCCATGGAGAAGTTTGTCAAGTTGATTGTAGAACTTGTAATTTCTTCTTTTGCTCCCCATTGGCATTTGACCTGCAGAGTTTAATAATCAATAACAGTGAGAGAATTTTCCTGGAGAAACATTTGGAGGGCAGGGCATTGTAGTGGTTGGAATCTGGGCTGGGAATTTAATTTGATGAATTCACCCAGGCAAACTATTCAACTGTGGAGTGACTCAGCTTCCCCATTTTGGAGCAGAGTTACCAGTAAGACGTTAAATCTAGATGTTATTAATGGGAAATCAAGTTACATTGCTGAAGGTATAAAAGAAATGGTTCATATCCTGCTTTTAATATTACCATTTTCTCACTTCCAGTAACTTGTGAGGCCATAAAAACAGCCTCGATTACAACCGAAATCAAATTGATAAAGGACAAAGTGGTGCTTATAGAAAATAAGAATTCTGGAATGTGCTGATCCAAGGCAAACAGGAAAAATGGTCCATTCAGGATCTCTCAGGAGCACAAGATCCTCAGAGATCACTGTGGAGGTCTGACCCTCTGCCATCCCAGTGCCTGCAGACAGAGGGAAGGGAATGAAGTGTTTTCTGCAGCACATTGAAGCATCAGTTGGAGTTGAAATTTGAAATGAGTTAAAATAAATTAATTTTAACTGAGAGGAACTCTTTGGGAGTGCGAAATAAATCAATGAATTGAATTGGTGCAGCCGTGTGGATAAAAGTGTTTTGTCCCATGAGGATTCCTGAGGTTTATCAGAGGTGTTCAGAATACCCAGTCCTTGCAGTAACTCTTGTCTTGCAGTCAGTACAAGGAATCTGTTCTTTGGGCTTTGAAATATTTACAAATACATAACCAGGCAGTAACCAAGCTCAGCACTCTGTTGAAAGAGTGTGTTTTAGGGTCTGTGGATATTTATGCACATGTGGAAAAAGAAATCCATATGATAAAGGATGCTGGGCAGTCTGGAGTACAGAGGAAACTGGGTATGAAACCATGAGTTCCATTTCAGACTTGGTTTTGAGGCTCATCCTGATGCAATAACCGAGTGTTCAGGGTTGTACGGACTCAATAATTCTTCAAAGTCGTTTAATACAGCAAAATATCATGTGCAATAAGTCAAACCTCCCCAATGTCTTTGTTAGTGGTGAAGAGATCCGACCAGGGACGGATTTCTGCCCGCCAGACAAAGACTTGACAGCATTTGTGGTGAAATAAGCTGCTCTGTTTGCAGACTGGAGCAAAAATCCTTTCTGTACAGCTGGTGAGTTTTTGTTTTTGCAGTCAAAACAGATGCACTGGCTGGGGCAGCCATTGGGAATGGTTGGCTGTAACCCGTGCTGGAGTCATTAGTGGTAAATTCTGTTAATAGTAAACTGTTTGCTATTTAAAGAGCCTGATTCCAGGCCAGCTTTCCAAGGAAAAAGTTACCTGCTGTTATAGCTTTGATGAAGTGAAAGCTCAACCCAAAACAATAATAAAAAAATCCAGCACTCCCCCTGCTCCTTCTGCTCTGGGGCCATTAAAACCTGGAGAAAACGTAAAAAAGAGCACGTGCACACTTCTTTACAGTTCTGAGGGAGCCCTAAATTTGTGCCAGTGAAATGCTCAGAGAATGTGGGTCTTTGTGGCTGTTAGGCACATTCATTCTTCTGGAAGCACTGGCTGTAAATCCAATTTTATAGATTAAAGACTTGTAGCATAATGTAGGCACCTGTCAGTTTATGGCAGCCTAAAAATATCTGCCTGCCCATAACATGTTTTTCAGCAACTTGGAGCATATGTATGGTTTTTGATAACTTTTAGCTATTTTTTTCCAGTCCTTGTCTGTCACCTCAGCTTGTTGTGCTGGCTCTACTAGGAATAATAAAGGACATGCTGGATCAGATGCAGTGTGGGCTGGCCATTAGCAGTTAATGATAAAGTCAAATCTGTCTCCTGTGGGAAGGAGAGTTAGAAAGCAGAACTATCACAGCTCTGAGCTGCCAGGGTGGGCTGTGCCCCTGCTAACGAGCTGGGGGTGATTACAGAGACCATTCTGACTGGGAAACACTCAAGGATTCTGTTTTGTCCAGGATTAAATGAGGAGGAGGCTTTGTGGTGTCAGGGCAAACGAGCTCTCCGAGCATGAGGATTTGGGGTCTTGATTTGGGAGCTCAGACTTGGTCAGGAACCTCAGTGTGGATTTCCAGGTGAAGCCTTTCCTCCAGGACATGTCTGGGAGCACAGCAGGGTCACCCCTGAGTCTTTGCTGGAGGATTGGTGTCCTATTAATGCTCTGGACGAGGTGTTGGAGCTTGAGTGGATCAGAGAATCATTGGATCACTGAATCACTGAGCACTGGAATGGATCCCAAAGCTCATCCAGTGCCACCCCTGCCATGGCAGGGACACCTTCCACCATCCCAGGCTGCTCCAAACCCCAGTGTCCAACCTGGCCTTGGACACTGCCAGGGATCCAGGGGCAGCCACAGCTTCTCTGGGCCTCCCCACCCTCCCAGCCCGAAATTCCTTCCTAATATCCAACCTAAATCTACTCTCTTTCAGAGAGAAACCAACCAGGACCTCTAGAATCACTTTGGCCCTTTCCAGGGTAAGGACAAACTTGTGAGTTGCTCTGAAACAAATGGAATAAAAACCAATTCCAGATAAGATTTAAGAATCTCAGCACCCCAAACCTGAATCTGATGCCCAGAGCTGGAAATTTGCTTTGGGAATCTCTGTTTTCCCTTCCACCCACCCTAAGGACATTGAGATTTCTGTCCTTTCCTTAAATATGATTGAAAATGGCCAAAGGTTCAAAAACATCCTTGGTGGAGAGGGAGAGCAGAGGCACAGCCTGGTTCCTGCTCTATCTCCATGAGCCCTGTTTCTTTGGGAAAGCTGCTGGAACGCCATGATGTTGATGTTGGGATGGGGTTGGCTCAGACTGGAAGTGCTGACTCACCCCCAGAGTGTTCAGGAACTTTGGAGGGAACTCCAGCAGGGTTTGCAGATAACACAGTTAGGAGTTTGAAAGTTGGACACGGGAGGGAAGAAACAGGAAGGAAATCTGAGCTCTTGTAGGTCAATTTTTTGGTTACATTGGCATTAAGCCAAGAACAGGAGGAGAAAAATTTTGCAACAAGAATCTGACCTTTTTTTTTTTTAATTTTATTTTTTTTTCCTCCCTGGCTTGCCACTTTCTATTTATGGGAACCCAAAATGACCTGGCTTCCTGGACTGGAAGCAGTAGCAACATGTCCTTGATGTCAGTCTGACTTCCACATTTCAAGCCAGTCTCTGCTACATATTTAGAACATTTTTTAGTAGGTGCAGTAGTTTGAGAGGTGGTGGGACCAGGGACTGCATCCTGTGACATATGAAGCACCAGGAGATGCTAATAAAATAGAATTTCAGGATGGTTTGTGTTGGAAGGGACCTTAAAGCTCATTTTGTCCCATCCCCTGCCATGGGCAGAGACACCTTCCACTATCCCAGGATGCTCCAAGCTCCATCCAACCTGGCCTTGGACACTTCCAGGGATCCAGGGGCAGCCACAGCTTCTCTGGCCACCCTGTGCCAGGGCCTCACCACCCTCACAAGGAGGAATTTCTTCCCAACATCCAGTCTAAAGCTACTCTCTCTCAGTTTGAAATCAGTGCTGGTGTTAGGACTGCCTCTTCCACCCCCAGGAAATCAACATTTGGTGCTTCCCTCCCCCTCAGCCTTTTATAAATATTGTCACTCGTTCATTTCCCAACAATGCCTCCAGGAAGCATAAGGCAGAAATGGTCAGCATGACAGAGATTAAGCAGAGACACCAACAGTCCCACTGTTACAGTTTTTCTCCCTTGCTTGGCTCTTGTAATAAATTTAATCTGTCCCCCAGACAGCTCAGAATCTATTTTTTTTTTCCCCCTGGTTCTTACCTTTGCTGGGCTTGTATGAGCCAGGACCAAGGTGCTGAGCCAGGAGGTGACACTTGGCACCCATTAAATCTGGGAGAAGGGTCCCTAGTGACTGCAGCAGAGCCTTGCCAATGGGAATTGCTGTCACTTCATTACTGGGCAGAGCAGGAGTCTGAGGATGTGTTAACAAAGCTGGGGAATTAAATATTTGCTCTATTTCTGAAATCTGGCGTTTAGGAGAAATCATAGAATCATGGAATCATGGAATCTGAGAATGCCAGGCTGGCTTGGGTTGGAAGGGACTAAAGCTCACCTCATCCCACTCTGCCTTGGACAGGGACACTTTCCCTGCTCCAGCTTGCCCAGAATGGCACTTGGAATTTTATTTTGTCTACCAATTTTTTCCTCAGTCTTTTCTCCTTCAAGGCCTTGAAAACTGGACTTTAATTTTCGGTGTTTGGGCAAAAGGAGCACCATTACAGACAGCACTCAATAGTTCTTAAATAGCTCACTACTTCAAATCCTCTTTGATAAGCAGAACCAGTAGGAAAAGTGTTCCCTGTTCCTTTTCCTCATTTTTATATAATACTGGGACCACAGGGTTCCTGTTTTTCTTGCAGAGACTTTTACCAGGTTCACTTTGCTTGCCTTGAGAACCTTTTTGCTTCTTCTTCTTCTTCTTCTGAGTGTCTCTGAAAGGAAAATTTCAGTAACTTTCTTGCAAGTTTAATCAACTCCCCCAGGAGAGAAAAATTCCACTTGGGAGCAGCCTCTAAAAATCATCAGTGATCTCTCACCTGGATTTTCCAAAATCTTCTTTCTCAGAAGTAAACTTTATTCCACCCCACATCCTTTTGCTCCTGTCTTCTGTGTGTCTATAGCCTGCTGGATGATGAAGGGAAGAATTAGGATTCATTGCTGTATTTTTTCCTGTTCACACAAATAAAATACACCCAGGCATGGGATTATTTATTCATAGGTGTGGGGAACTGGTATAAGGACTTCAAACAAAATTAACATTTAAAAAATGCATGAAAAGTGATTGCAATATTTAGTCCTGCTTTAGACATGGAGCTTTAGTTTTTCTTCCTCTGAACTTTTTGAAAGAATTCTGTTTCTAAACTCAAGCACCCATAGATTTCAGAGGATAATTGGGTATTAAATTGAAATAAATTACCTCCATTTCTGTGAAGCCCCCACCAGTGCTGAATATTTGACACTTTTGTGAGCACTGCAAAATCTGGCATAAGTGAGGAAGTTTATAAATTCTTTGTGATATTTTTGGTTATCTAAGAGAACTTTACAGGCAGAGAACTTACTCTGAATTTTGATTTCTCTATGCCACATCAGAGCTCCTGGGTCAGCAGGCAGGGTAAAACACAACTTCATACTTGGAAGATTTTGGAGTCTTCTGCCTTTTACTGATTTTGGATTCTTCTGCCTTTTATTTCTGAACATACCAGCAGAAGGAATAAATTTGGGGAAGGGATTTGAGCAGAGCTGGGGCTGAGCTCTGAGTTGATGCTGTTCAGTTCTCTGCAGTGAGCCAGACCTAAGAGCACTTCTTTGCTTCTCTCCATTTTTCAGTTCAGAGATGAAGCCATTTGAAGGAGAAAGGACTCAAACACTCTCCCAGGCACTCTTTTTTTCACCTGGGCCCAGCTGGGAGGACCTGCTTGGGAAGTGGAACTCAGGCTCAAATACCTGTTTTAGTTCCAGGCCTGTCTGGGTCAAAGAGGGGAAGGAAGAGTTTTCCTTCTGCTGCTCCATGCACAGCCAGCTGGAAATATTGTATTGCAAGGTTTCCATTAATTTAAATAGTGTGGACAGACTAATTTGTTTTACCTGAGAGTTGTATGAACAGGTTGTATGTAGTTTACCTGGGTGCTTGTGATGAAGGTTACAGTTTTGTTTTTTTGGTTTTTTTTAGAACAGGAGATTCCAAAGATCTCCAGAAAAAGGCATTAATTTTTCCAACTTTTGCCTGACACAGGAAATAAGGGATAAGGTAATAATGGGTTAGAGGTACCAGGGGGTGTACAGGTGATTTCTTTGATGGAGAATATTTTCAGATTAGGGATTCTGCAGAGATGATGGTAAAAGGGGGCAGGAAACAAAGGATATTGGAATAAGGGTTTAAAAGAAAGAGAAGTCAAGGTGCTCTTGCATTTGGCCTTCTCTGAGTATTTATTATTTCTCAGTTCTTATCTTCCATGTGCCTGTGTAAAGGTGGGAAAGGGGAAAGTGAGGGAAAAGAATGGCTGTTTTTTCCTCCTGGCCAGAGGAAGCTTTGGCCCAGAACAGAGCCAGGGCAGTGGGTTGGAGGGTGCTGATGGCAGCACCATCAGGGGACTCCTCTCTGGCTGGGGGCAGGAAGTTCCTCACCCACCCCTGCTGGATGCCAGCGCTGCTCCTTTGTTCCCAGCTGAGGAATTTGCTGCCTGTACCACAGGCACAATGTCTGGGATAAAATGCAGCTTCTGTGGGTGGAGAGGAATGTTTCAAAGGGCTGAGCTGAGCCTTCTTCTGGCTGGGGAGTGGGGAAGGGAGGAGGCTGTGCCAGGCTTGTGCTGGTGTCGTGGTCTCTCTGTGTCTGCTGGCTTGGAAGGACCATGGTGGGGCTGGTAGGTGCTCCAGATGAGCCAGATGTGCTTGAGATCATGTTAAATTAAAGCCTCTGGATTTTTTTAATGATCTCACGTTTTTTATATCATGGATCATATTTGTTGGATGGTTGGTTCAATGTAAGCAACAGGAATGTTCTCAATGGAAGAGGAGGCTCTGGGAAGAGCTCATTGAAGCCTCTCAGCTCTTCAAGGGGGCCTGCAGAGAAGAGAAAGGGGACAGACTTTTAGCTTCTGTTAAAGGCCACAGGACAAGGGTTAATGGATTCAAACTGAAGGATTTAGGTTGATTCAGATTAGGTATCAAGAAGGAGTTTTTTACCATGAGGGCAGTGAGGCCCTGGCACAGGGTGCTCAGAGAAGCTGTGAATCCCTGGAAATATCCAAGGCCAGGCTGGACAGGGCTTGGAGCAACCTGGGATAGTGGAAGGTGCCCCTTACTACAGCAGGGAAGCTTGTCTAGATGACTTTTGGAGGTCCTGTCCCATCCAATCTACGATTCTGTGAGTCATTCCTCGATTTTATTCTGCCTCTGAAGCTGGATCAGCATTAATGCTGCTGGATTAGGGATATTCTCAAAGCCTTGGAGCCCACCCCTGTTACAGAGGAGAGGCCTCCCTTGTGCCTTTGTGAGCCCTGGTGGGGCTGACACTGTGTCTGGTGATGGTGACAATGCCCTGAGGCCTGGTCCAGCTGGAAGTGACACTGCTGGCAGGTTCTGTGCTCTGCTCTGCTCTCGATCAGGGCTGTCAGCTGGAGACACCCAGAGCTGTCCATTCTTTGCAAGCCACGTTCTGAAAGCTCAAGGTCTCCAAGTCCTTGAGCTGCTGGCTGGAAACTCCCAGAGAAGCTTCCAGGAGCTGCTTCTCCCATCTGCTCCTGTGAAGGCAAATGTGACAATTCACTCTGGGGACAGCCCTGACTTCCTTCATTAGCTCCACATTAGTTTGATGCTGCTCATTTTCCTCGTGTGGGAGCTGCTGGAATATAAGTGGGATGAACAATTAGTTCAGGTGATGGAGGCTGCTCCTTGGGATGAGCACCCTGCACCTGTGCCCTACAGGTTGTTCCTGCTGTTGGTTTGGCATCCCATGATCCCATTTGTTCTGGTGAAATCCTGAGTGACTCAGGGCTGGGCTCCCTTCTTGCTTTGTTATTTTCCCGTGTTTGCTCTGTGCTGCCACAGGAATGATCAATAGAAGCCATGAACTGGAGCCAGCAGGACTTGTAGGAGCCAGTCTGGAATGAGTTCCCACCGCTGTTCCTGACATTCCTGCCACCTGAACAGGTTCACTGGGCACTTCTGGAAGGGATTGGTTCAGAGCTGGTGAATGGCATTTCATCACGTGGTGGAGATCCAGAATTCCTGCTGTTCCCAATGGAATCATGGCACCAAATGGCTGCCATTCCTTGGTAAAATCTTCCTGAGGAGATAATCCTTCCTGCTTGGCTTTAGCAGCTTCACAGAAATGTCCAACCCACTGAATAAATGCAAAACTTCACTTTTTGTATGCATTCTAATGCAGTTTCATTTTTGCCTACTTTAGAAAACCACTAATATACTTTTAAAGTCTTCAAAAGGGCAGTTCCCTTATTTTTAAATAAGATTCTGCTTGATTCCCCCCCAAATCATGGGGTACCCACCACGTGTCACTGCAGAAGCCACGAGCAGAGAGCTCCTCTCATCAGTGCACTGTGGCTGGGCATGAAATGCTCTGGTTGGGATTTTCTGAGCCAAATGTAAATGTGCTTGATGAGACACAAGGGGACGGGGCTGGGGCTGGGAAGAAATGGCTTTTAGCAGCAGATGCAGACAAAAGGATTGGATTTCAGTCCACAGAAAGTCAAAGACAAAAAGAAATAGAGACTGGAGTCCCAAATGGAGGGAGGAGGTGTCAGAATTTGGAAGGCTGAACAGCTGTAGCCTGTTTATGTATTTTCATCCATTGTTAGAGAGTTGGAAATTACACAAAAAGCTAAGGGCATTTAAATTCTGTTTTCTTAGAAAAGATCTGCAGTTGACCAAGACAGGCTACAAAAAGAAATGCAAAATTTATCAAGAGTTTTCAACTTATATGGAATGAACCTAAAATACGTTGAAAGATTCTTCTGAGTGGGTGCTGTAGGGAAAACACTCGAAATCACAGAAAGGAAGTGAAATGATTGGGAGATCTCCTGGTATCAGAAATCTGATGAGTGTCTGGAACCTGCTCATCCAAAGCTCATAACGTAGAGCTGAGGATATTCCTGCTATGAAAACTCTTTCCTGGCTACCTAGAGAAGCATTTTTTCTCCAAGTGTTGAAAAGTGGAATGTTTCTGACCTTTAACAATGATGATATTTGATTCTGGTGAAAAAAGGAAGCAAGAAGTAATTATGAAATATTTTTATTGGCTCCAGCAGCAGCTCTGCAGTGCAGATGGTTTAAATTACCTACCTCGAGGTTGGAGTGTAAGGCTCAGATCCATCTCCACGGTTTTAATATTTAAAGCAAGGTACTAACTTGCTGGCCTAGATCTTGAAAGCAGCTTAATTGAGCCTTTAAAAGCTGATAGTTCTCTCTTGTTGTACACGAGTCAACAATCACTTTTCCCTCTCCCATTCCCTGGCAGTGCTTTACTCACACTCAGACAATGACAGGTTGAAGGGAAGGGATTTTGTTCCCCACCTTTCAGCAGAACATGAATCCTGATGGAAGCACTTGGACTCCACTGCCTTGTTTGCTTGGAGACTGAAACCAAATGGGGGATCCCAGTTTGGTTGGAAGGGACCTTAAAGTCATCCTGTTCCACCCCTGCCACGGCAGGGACACCTCCCACTGTCCCAGGCTGCTCCAGCCTGGCCTTGGACACTGCCAGGGATCCAGGGGCAGCCACAGCTGCTCTGGGCACCCTGTGACAGTGTTTTGCCACACTCACTGTGGAAAACTTCTTCGTTAAATCCCACCCTTTCCTCTCCACCCCACCACAAAACCATTTCACCTTCACTTACTGGTAACCAGCTGCTACTTCCGACAAGCTCTGGTGTTTGCCTTGTTTTCTTCCTTTTTATTTTTCTTCTTCTCCTTCTCAATCTTCCCCTCCTCCTTTCCTTTCCTTTCCTTTCCTTTCCTTTCCTTTCCTTTCCTTTCCTTTCCTTTCCTTTTCCTTTCCTTTCCTTTCCTTTCCCTTTCCTTTCCTTTCCTTTCCTTTCCTTTCCTTTCCTTTCCTTTCCTTTCCTTTCCTTTCCTTTCCTTTCCTTTCCTTTCCTTTCCTTTCCTTTCCTTTCCTTTCCTTTCCTTTCCTTTCCTTTCCTTTCCTTTCCTTTCCTTTCCTTTCCTTTCCTTTCCTTTCCTTTCCTTTTCCTTTCCTTTCCTTTCCTTTCCTTTCCTTTCCTTTCCTTTCCTTTCCTTTTCCTTTCCTTTCCTTTCCTTTCCTTTCCTTTCCTTCCTTTCCTTTCCTTTCCTTTCCTTTCCTTTCCTTTCCTTTCCTTTCCTTTTCCTTTCCTTTCCTTTCCTTTCCTTTCCTTTCCTTTCCTTTCCTTTCCTTTCCTTTCCTTTCCTTTCCCTCCTCTCTTTTCTCTGTTGCCTTAAAGGATGGAGTACCTTGACAGGCCACAAAACTCCCTTGCCCACTTTGGTGTCCGTGCCCTGCTGGACAGCTTGCCAAAACATTTAACACTTAAAATGTCAAGGTAAGGCACTGTGGGGCTGCTTTGCTTCAGCTTTCACAGAAACCCAGAATCCCAAGATGGTTTGGGTGGGAAGGGGCCTTGAAGCCTCTCTGCCTCAACCTGACACTTTCCATGAGACCAGTTTGCTCCCAGCCCTGTCCATCCTGGCTTCTTTAACCACAGTGAGGCTGGAGTGGGATGAATTCTCCAGACCTCATTGTCCCAGCAGTATCCCTGTGTGTCCCTGTCCAGCTCAGAGCAGTGCTGCCCCTAGGACAGAGCAGCCCAAAAAAGCTGCTCAGTGCTCGATGAGTTTCAAACATGACATCAATACCTTCATTTTTCTGTGAAGAACTGAGGATTAAAACCCTTTTCCATGCCCCAGCTGAGTCTCCACTCCAGAGCCAGCGGGAGAATAAGGAAGGAGCCGAGTTCATGGAAAGCTCCCTGTTGGTGGGTGAGGTTTTCCCTAAAAGTCCCAGCCATGTGTCAGACAAAGAGAAGCAGGGAGGAGTGGGATGGCTCCAGCCAGGCTCACAGATGTGATGGGTTCCCTCCAGACAATCCCTGCACACTCCTCAAAGCTCTGCCAGGACCTGGAGCTAGAGCTGGGAATTCAGGCTGGAGCCACACTTCATCCAAACCCACACAGAGCACTCGGAGTGAAACAAAACTCCAGTTCCCAATTTGGGTTTGTACAGAAAAACTACAGTTCTCAAAAGCCTCTGACTGTTGTTTTTCTAACAAGTTAAACAGATGGATTGGAAATAGTATTTACTGTTTATTTCCTCAACATATCAATATGTGAGGAGCCAGTATAAATTACGGTTTGACTGCAAACAAACCAACCCACGCCAAAGCAATAGAGTAAACACTGGTGTATTTTGTTTCAAGTCAATATTATGGGAATTTAGATGGCTGATGTTTCTGTTTTTACTGGCTATCTCTGACTGGCTGAATTTTCAGCCCTGCAATAGAAAAAAGAACGATGGGTTAAGATTTTTTTAGGGGAAGTTGCCGTGGTGGTTGCTCCACAGAACATCAGAAGGTTGTCACTTCAGAAGTCGCAGGCTTTAGCAATAGAAACAAGATTCTACCTATTTCAGAACTGTTACTTTTTTTTTTTTTTTTCCATGAGAAGAACAAGTGTGAAGCCGTTGCCAGGTACTCTGATGGTGGGGTTGATGGTACAGCAATCTGTTCCTTCCTCTTTTCCTGGCTTGGGTTTTATTTTCTGTGCTGACTTCTTGACCTTTACTGGAGTCAGTTGAGAGCCCTAAACCAGCAGAAAAATCCACACTGCTAAAACAAAAAACAAACAAAAACAAAGGGTGTTTTGTGCCATTTTAGTCCCCCCAACACGCTCATCTTGAAGAAGGGGAAAGGGGACATGGAGCTGGGGAGGCTGAGAAGGAGGGGATGAAGGAGAACCTTTTGGCAAAGATGAGCCATGAAATTGGCTCAGCTGCTTTGTGTTCCTGAACTCTGCACACCAAACCCCCCAAAGTGATGCATGTCAAGCTCATTACAGCTCAGCCTGCATGTTATTAATTTAACATTAACATTATTAATTTAACATGCAGCCCAGCAAACGAGTGGAGATGCCAGCTCTTGACCAACCTGTCTCGCTGGCCACGTGCTCCCAGCTGCAGTTTCCCAAACAGCATCTTGTGGAAATTGAGACCAGATGAAACAAGGGAATGTAAAAAGAGTGAATTGAATATACTCCCCAAATTATTCACTTATTTCAACAAACAAGAATCCCACTGATGTAATCTATGACTGGTTTTGATGCTAAAAGCAAATCAAGAGCTGGAATGTACTTACGTGGCTAGACAGTAAATATCTCTGAGTCCTTCTAATCCATTAAATTGCAAGAGTATGTCTGCTTGTCTAAATGGAAGGAGACATCTCTTCTCCCTACCACTGTCATTTACTCCTCCGCTTCCTGCTTCTTTAGCCTTTTCTTTTTTTTCTTTCCCTTTTTTTTCCCCCTTAAAAATAGGGCTCCTTTTGTATGTGTGAAACTACTGCTACTCCCACTTAGGTTTTCTCCTGAAAGCCGAGTGGAAGTGCTGTAGGAATTGGATGGCTGCAGCTTTTCCCCTGGGAGTTTCACTCTGTGGAACCAGAGCGTGGCCTAAAGCTAAAGGTGGGCTTGAACCCTCACCCTGTGCTTTGTGTTCTGATTTTTGGGATGTTTGCTCTCACCTCCCTGCCTGGTGTTGCAGATGAACACCTCAAATCCATCCCAAATCCGACTGTGAAGTGTCCATGTGCTGCTACATTTGATATTCCCACTGTGTCCAAGTCTGTCCAAAGCCCCATGACAAGGTAGTGCTTCTTAAGGGAAACATCTTTAAGGTTGATAAATGTTGGTTCAGCTCAGGAAAATAATAATTCCGTGATATTTTAGTCCTGGCAGGGGGCTAAGCCACAGAGCAGGCCTGGCTCAGCTGATACCATGACTCAAAAAGAGCTGGAGGTGTCACAGTGTCCTTGTTTTCCAGTTTATCTCTGTTTTAAATTGATTGGAGATGAAATCAGCTTTCAGAGTGCCCTGGGAATTTGTTTTGGGTACAAGTGGAGATCCTGACCATGCAGAGATGGGTATGGATGTTTACTCCTGATCCCTGCTGTCCACACCGTGGATTTTGTTCCCATGTGTTGCCCTCTCATCGTTTCAGCTCCTCATTAGAGGGTGAGAGAAAGGTCTTCCCAATTTCTCCAGTCTTTCACAGAACCCAAGGGTTGAACTATTGCTCTGGAATCTGTGCTGTGTGATACTTTCTCCTGGGTGATAACAGGAAATTGCTTGGAATTCAGGTCTTTGTCCTGTGGGAACGGTGCTTGGAGGAAACTTTTCAGCTGGCTGATGAAAGTCACTGCAGGACATTCCTCCCAAGGCATCCTGAAGCCCAGAAGCTCTTCCTGTACCTTGAAGAGCTGATGGGAGTGCCCTCATGATCCTAAAATACCCATTTTTGGTGGGCAGAGTTGCCTTGACCTTTGCCTGATCCCACCAACGTAAAAGAAAATCAGACTTTTTCAACAACTGAACAAATGAACGCAGTTGTGGAAGATTTTAATGACGGGCATGGGAGGAAAGAAACTCTCTGCATTTGCCCTACATCTCCAAACCTCTCAAGTCCCAAATGTCATCCCTGATGGATCTGATTCCCTCCCTGCCTGGTGCTGCTGACCTTGGCCAGGAGGGGCTCGGTGCCATCCCCCTGCCAGGTTCACTGTGAGCCCCTCTGTGCTCCTGCCTTCTGGAATTCTTTGCCTCTAGGAGAACACACTTTGGTTACTTCTTTTCCTGGGCTTCTGTCTGCCCTCAGGATTTGGAGCCACTAAACCTCTTCTGCAGAAACCTCATGTAATCACCTTTTCTGTTTGATTGAAATGTTAGCAAGTTGCTAATGCAAACACCAAATTACTCAGAGAGGCAACAGCCAAATTTCGAGTCTGAAGGCTCTTTACACCCCCAATGTTCTAATTTCACATAAATAATACAAATTGGCCTGCATTCTTTATGCAAAATAATGAATGGGAATAATGTGTGTTGCTTATTACAGACCAGAAATAATCTTTCAATTAGTGGCTTGGTTTGGGTGGCAGGTACAGGGGGTGTGCATGAAAAGGAACTCAAAACAGAGGAGAGTGACTTTTTATATGGGCAGGTAGTGATAGGACAAGGAGGAAATGGTTTTATGCTAAAAAACAGATTTTAATTAGCTATTGGGAAGGAATTCTTGGCTGGGAGGGTGGTGGTGCCTGGCACAGGGTGCCCAGAGCAGCTGTGGCAGCCCCTGGATCCCTGGAAGTGTCCAAGACCAGGTTGGACAGGGCTTGGAGCAGCCTGGGATAGTGCAAAGTGTCCCTGCCATGGCATGGGGTGGATTGTGATGGTCTTGGAGTTTTCTTCCAACCCAAACCATTCTGGGGTCACAGATAACTGAGTTAGGTCAGCCTAAGCTCCCACCCCTCTGTCCTGCCCTGCAGAGTTTGTGTAACACAGGAATTTAATTTCCTTCACCACAGCATTACACTCTTAGCACCCAGAAGCTGCAAACCTGAGAGGGGCTGAAAAATAATTAACTTCATTAGACTTACAGAATTTTGCTTCAGTGTGTTTGAATTGAGGACAGAATTCAAAGCTGAACAGCATTGAGCTTTCCCATCCCCCAAAACATGAAGTACCAGCAAGTCAGTTCCCAGATCTGTTGGTTCAATATTTATTCTCCATCTCAGGTGTTCAAGTAGGTCTAGAGTAGAAGATGATTCTTTTGAACTCACAATCGTTCCCTAAATTTTATTAAAATAGTTTCACATTTTCTTGAAGAGCAATTTTGAAGTGTTGCACTCCAGCCTGTCAGTGAGACTTTAAAAACATCTGAATAGTAGGAACTGGTTTGTGTCAGAGGAAAGTGGACAATTATTTCAAACCTTTCATTTTCACTGCTGCAAGTTAGCAACTTGCTGGGAGCTGCTGTGTGATTCCTGCACACTTCCAGCTGGACAAATCCCACTAAGATGTAAAAAAAGAATCGTGCAGCTGCCTGGTGTGTGTGCTCAGCCTGGGAGTGTTGGGTTATTCCCATCTGAAATGCCATTGCAAATGTTCCTGGTTCTCCTGTGAGAGGTGGGCAGGATGTTGGAGTTGCCACTTCCAGAGTTGCTCAAGATCCCTTTCAGGCCAAGAGACACGTGCAGCTGGAAAACTCCTCACTCCCAACCTTTGAAATATGAACCTGCCACCTCAGACCACCAAGAAATGCTGGTCAATGTTTACAGCACTCCGTGTTTTCCTTGGGATCCCTTATTAAATATCTGCCAAGGAGCAGCGCTTCCTTTGATGTCAGAAATCTGAATTTCTTAGACTTTGCCTCCTTTCGTTTAAACGGGCAAGTCATAAAAAATAATAACTTCCCTTGTTGGTTCACACCTCAGAATTCAGTGCTAAAGTCTTTGTTAGAGAGTTAGAGTCAAGGATTTCTTGCCACTGGTACAAATATAAAAAAGAGCAAGCAAGGATTTATTTATAGAGCTCCAGATCCTGCAGAATTCTGAACAACAAATTAAAGGGACTGGTGGTTATTTCATTCTCCAGTGAATGTTTGACTAATTATGAGCTATCTATTTTCTTTCCAAATATCGAAATGGGAAGAAAACAAATGTTTAGCAAACTAAGCCCTGAGTTTATATTTCAAACAAATCTGTGAGGAAATGTGTCTTGCATTCACAGCAGGCTCTGCTCTATTAATCCACCAGGGGAATCTGAGGGGAGCAGGCACTACAGGCAGGATAAGTGGAGGTTTTTAGGAAACTGCCATGAATGTTCTACAACAGTAAATAAAAATACAGGTTTATGTATTAACCTCCAGCTGCTCAAACCCAGTTTACCTCGAAAGTGGAAGGCAATGTTTGCTTGTGGTGATGGGGAAGACCAAGCTCACTTCTTCTGCTGCATTCTTGTTTAGCAGCAAAATACAATTCCTACAGCTGTAGAAATTCTGATTTTGCATTCAGGTGTCTGTCCATGGCCACCACATCCCTGGCAGTGTCCAAAGCCAGGTTGGACGTGGCTTGGAAGACCCTGGGACAGTGGAAGGTGTCCCTGCCCATGGCAGGGGGGGACTGGGATTAGGTTTAAGGTCCCTGCCCACCCAACCCAGTGTGGAATTCAATGTTTTATTGTGCAAAACACACAATTCAAAACTCAGAGTGGCAGATTTATTTTCACACTATCCCAGGCTCTGGATTTGGCCTCTCTCCTCCCCTCAGCCTCCCAAGGTGTTGTTTTTGAGGGTTTGTTTCCTTCCTTTCAAAGAAAACTGCCAATCTGATGCCATAAAACCCTTCCTAAGGTCTCACACAGTTTTTCTGGGTAGTCCTAAAGAGCCACGAGAGCAAAGTGCTCACACAGCAGAAACTCAGCTTGCAACACCTTGTTGGGTGACTTAGGAAAGTTCCTGCCTGAGTCTCAGGTTTCCCATCTGTTAGAAACAGTGCTTTGTAAAAGTTCCTTAAGATCTGCTGATGAAAACCATTTTTATATTTTTTTTTTGCAGCTGTGAGCACTTTTCATGTGAGAAATCCTGCATAGTTACACATAGACTCATCACAAAACTGGCAAAAAAGGAAAATATTCCAAAGAGATATATATATATATATATTTAATGCATTGGTTAGAGAGGATTATAAGATGATATTTTCAAGAATAAATAAAAATAAAAGGGATTATTTAAGCAGCTTGTGTTCAAAGCCTGCAACTCACAGCAAATTCTGGGTGTTTTGAAGTGTGTAAGGAAATTTAGTTTGAAGTGTGAAGTTTGAAGTCATTAGGCTGCTGCTGCTGCTTGGAAGCAGAGTTGAGACTTAATTAAAGGTTCAAGGGGGAAAGAGAACGGTGAAAGTTGTAGAACCATGGGCTGATGCTTTTGAAAAACATAATCAGGTTCTTTTATTATATGAAGATTTGTAAAAAGTGCAGGTTTGGATGGGAAAACTTGTTCAGTGCCAGCATTCACCTGCAGCTCCTGGATTCTGGGATTTCACTCTTCTCAGAACAATCTGGTGTTCCATCCACCAGGTTCCTACATTGCTGTGTGTATTGAAAGGGCTGGCTTAGTGTGACTAAAAATGAGCTTCAAATCTTTAAATTTGTTCTAGATAACTCTACAAATTCAATCACCAAAGGACTTTCATGTATTTCTTTCCTATAGATGTGTTCACACTTGTATTTCCCATTACACAAACATTGCCCTGCACTGTTTTGTATTCAGTTTTATAAATAATTGCCTTATATTGAAATTATTATTGGTGCTTCCTTTTCTAGTTGTACTTTTTCTTGCTGTGTGAATTTGAGGGACTTTGTTGCGTGTGGTGTTTGGTTATTCTCCACTTTTTTGCTCCATTGGCAGCAATGTCAGAAATAGGAGTTCTGGTAGAATCCTCATCTGCCTCTTTCCCAGGAGGAATTCGGGAAAATATTGCCAAAGCCTCTGGTCACAGAGGGAAGATGGAGAGGAGAAATCAGAGAATAAAAGAATCATAAAGGTTGGAAAAGCCCTCAAACATCACTGAGTCCAGCCATTCCCAGCACTGCCCAGGCCACCACTGTCCCATGTCCCCAGGTGTCACAACCACACAACTTTGAAATCCCTGCAGGGATGAGGACTCCACCTGAGCACCTTTTCCATGAAGAAATTTTCCCAAATATCCACCCTGCCCTCCCCTGGCCCAGCCTGAGGCCGTTCCCTCTCCTCCTGTCCCTGTTCCCTGGGATAAGATCCCAAATCCCCCCGGCTGTCCCCTCCTGTCAGGGAATTCCAGAGAGGGAAAAGATCCCTCGGGATCCTCCTTTGCTGCAGCCTGAGCCCCTTCCCATTTCCCTCAGGAATTCTGCAGCCCCTTTCCCATTTCCCTCAGGAATTCTCCAGCCCCTTCCCATTTCCCTCAGGAATTCTCCAGCTCCTTCCCAGCTCCGTTCCCTTCCCTGGCCACTCTCCAGCCCCTCAGGGTCTCCCTTGCCATGAGGGGAAAATCAAAAAGTGGGAGAAAAAGTGATGGGAAAAAAAAAGTGAGGGAAGTCTGAGGAAGGCTTTGATGCAGAGTTTTCCCTTCTGGTTCTTCCTTTTCTCCAGGCTGAGTCCTTTTCCCAGCTCCCTCAGGAATTCTCCAGCCCCTTCCCAGCCCCATTTCCCTTTCCCTGGATGGGCTTCAGCCCCTCAATGTCCTTCTTGTCATAAGAGGCCTAAAACTAAGCCTGGGATTCGAGGTGAGGCTCATTGGAAGCTCATAGTCAGGATTTACCCCTGTAAGTTTATACACGAAAAAATTTGCCCACTGGAACTTCATGGAGTTGAGCCTGACCTTGAGCAGAACTTCCAAAAGCTCCAGAGGGGTGGTCTTGGGATGTGACAGGGAAATTTGGAAAGCAGCCCCAGAGTGCTCCAGGGGCATGGCATGGACAGTGCTGGGATGTTTCCATCCGATGGGAGCAGGATGGTGTTGGGAGGCTTGGGAAGCCTTCCCTTGTTTTCTTGGCACCTCGCTCCAGGGAACACCGGTGATTTTTACAGTGAGCGCCGCGTCACCCTCCCCAGAGCTTTCGCCTCCTGTCTCATTGTAAGAATTTCCACCTTCGTCTCAAACAAAGCTTTCACTCTTTGGAACTCCAGGAGGAAAACTTGGAGCCGTGGGCCCAGCTGTCGGAGCGCCAAGCGCTTGTCACTCGGAATTTCAGCACCTAAAAATGTTGGAGAAAGTCGCATTATTTAGACCTGTCTGGGGTGTGCTCTCCTGTTCCGAGAGGAGCCGAGGTGTCCCTTTGTTTCCACACATGGAATAACGTGTTACTCATCAATTTCTGCCCTCCCCTGAGCTGATTCAGTCAGATGGATTTGTGTCTAAGAGCCTCATGACTCCGTTCCTTCCACTTGGGTCAAACGAGACAAATTTTAGCTCCTCAGCGCTCGGCTAAATTTACCCAGCTCTGCACACTTGATTTGGCAAAACCATATGGACTTTTTTGAAGCATTCCTCAGAGCTCTTCGGAATCCGCTTCCAAAGTCTGTATTCCTGGCTTGTACCCACTGTTCAGTGGGAGGTGTAGAAGAACAACGCCTATTTTAGGCGGAAGGTTTCCTGTGAATGTTCTTGTCTCGGACCAGCTCTTCCCTGCAGCTCCTGGAAGTGTGGAAGGGGCCAGACCTGTCCTCCCACCTCCCCCCCACGCTCCCACAC
Organism: Sturnus vulgaris; assembly: GCF_052056855.1. Lineage (NCBI taxonomy): Eukaryota > Metazoa > Chordata > Aves > Passeriformes > Sturnidae > Sturnus > Sturnus vulgaris. The sequence continues at coordinate 39,611,586 of NC_142249.1, read as the reverse complement.
CTCCCCTGGGATGGGGATCCAGTGGATCAGCTCAGGGATGAGGCTGAGCAGGGATTTTCTCTCCTTCCTTCAGGCTGAGCTTTCCAAAGCGGAGCTCTTGGTCCGATCCTGAGTTCCCCATGCTGCAGGCTGGGGATGCAGCTGGAGGTGAAAAGGAGGACTTGGTGGGGGTCTAAGCTCAGCTTTAGCTATTTCCACCATCACACTTCAGTTTTGCTGTGGGCTATAGAGTAAAAAGAAAAAAAAAAAAAAAAGGGAAAATCCCCTTTTAACCTGTTAGGTAGGATTTCCACAGGAAAAAAAGTATTTGCTAAGCACAAGCTGTGGAGCAGCTGATGGATCAATCCCCAAAGATATGTCTGAGAGTCATCGTGGGGGACATTAGGAGTTTTAATCCTGTTCCCTGAGCAGTTTTCCGTGGGAATGAGAGCTGGGGATGTCTTGTAGTGTCAGCTGAGCCTCCAGTGGGGCTGGAGCAGGAGCCTGCAGCAAAAATCTGAGGCTTCATCCATAAAGCACTGAGTGCACAGGGCCTGAGAACGGGAGCTCCAATAACAGAGGTTCACAGAGAAAAAAGAAAAAACCTATGAGCCATTGCAAAAAATGCATTTGAGAATAGTCTTAGCCTCCTTTGTATTTCAGAAACAACAACTGCATGAATTGCCTTGTAATTGCTTTTGAGAAATTTTCAAATTGTGGGTAGGTTTGGGGTTTTTTTCCTTCTCTCAATGGGCATAAAAACAGATGATTTCTACCTGAAAGGAGAAATCTGAAACAGAGGGGTGCTGTAAGGTCTTAGATTAGAGACAACTCCAAACTCAGCTGATGTAAAAACATTACATTGATATCACAGAATCATCTTTTTTTCCTCCTGCTGCCCAAACCATGTGATCCCAGAGCTCATTTGCCCTGCGAGGAGCTGATTCAGGGAGCTCAGCTGGCAACAAAATTTGCTGTTTTTTGGGGAGAGTTGGTTCTTTGCTGCCTCTGATTCACCACAAAGGGAGGCAGATGCCAAAGGTAGGAGAGGAGGAGTGTGGGCAGCACAGAAAGGAGCCAGCAGGACACCTCCTTTCCACTGCAGCTCACCTTGGACTGATTTAAATTGAATTTATATTTAATTGATTGATTTGGATTTTTGATTTAAATTGATCAAAATCTCCTTCTTGAAATTTTGGAGTGACTTAAAACCATTTTTCCACTTTGGGTGGTAGCAGGAATCTGGGAAAACACGGGTCAGATGAGTGTGGGAAGTCAGCCTGGACTCATGGGGGTTAAAGTTTGGATATTTTCATGTGTATGCCTGTGTTTGGCAGGGCTTGTAAGAACAATATAGAGACATTCTCTTTGCAAAATAAAGTCAGAATTGTTGGCATTTTTTTTTCCCAGCAGAAACTATTAACTTAGAATTGAATGCAACATTTTGTTTCACATAAAATATTTTGCTTTGAGCTTTTAAATACATTCCAAATTTCATATCTCCTCTGCTCTGCTATAAAATCCAATCTGAACTTGCAAATAGTTTGTTTACTCCAGAATCCTGGTTTTTTTTGGAATATAAACCATTCCTTTTTGCTGCCAGCTATAGCTCCTAGTGCAGGCTCATGGAGCTAGGCCACTTCCCCTCCCAAACACTCCCAGTGAGTCAGGACTGCGGGTGGAATTGGAGTTTTGTCACTGCCAAGAATAAAACCCCACTGCTTTGGAGAGCACAAAACTTAAGGGCATCATTTTTTTTTATCATCCAAACCGAAAAGCTGTGGTTCAGCATTTTGATATTTTCCTATTGCTGGCGGTTCTTCGTCTTCGAAATTAAAAATATTCTGCTCACACCTCGGTTTAAAAGAACACAAATCCATCAAAAAGCAGCTTGTGACATCTCAGGGTGGTCCATGAAGCCACCAAGGCCCTTGACCATGCTTGGTCACCACGGTGGTTTCAAGATTTCCTTTGTGGGTCCAACCTCAAAGAAAGCTCCGCTTGCAGAAGATCAGGGAGAAGTTTAGGATCCGGTTGGCTGAACCGACAAATTTTCTGGAAACTCCCCTAAAATCTGAGCTAAAATTATTTCTTTTTGATGCTGAAATCACAGCTGTGACAAATATTCATCCTTCTCCGTGATTCATGTGCTCTCTGAGAATGGGAAGTGTCAGAGTAGCACAATTTAGTAACTTGTGTTTCCTTCCCCCTAGTTCAGCAATTCTAATTTCACACGTTTTCTCTGGAGTGGGCTATCTGCAGACCCACCCTTTATTACCTGCCTTTATCTCTCTCTTTCCCATTTCTCCAGCCATTCCCTGCTGCCAAATTATCAAATATTCAGCGTCCTGTAGCATGACCAAGCAGGGGGAACATTTTCTGCATTAGATGTTGCAGAATTAATTTACAAGCTCGTGTCTCTTTTACATTATTTTGTTTCAAAACATGCCCCAATTTACCTGGGAAATGTAATTCCCATCTTTCTCTCTCTTGGCAGCTGCAAATTTCTCTGAACTGGGCACCCTCCACATCCCTGAGCCCACCTCCAGCAAGGTAAGACAATTCTGGGCACCTTCAGAGGTGTTTTAAATCTTATTTCTGCTCCTCAGGGATACAAAAAGAAGGGAAGTTGCCCTCCTTTCCCGTCATTCCACCTCTCCCTGACCATGTGGGGACATGATTCTGCCTGCTAATGAATTAATTTGAAACTTCTCCTTTTACCAAGGCACCAAACCCCAGTTTGGTGCATGCTTGAAAGTCACACTTCCCTTCATTGTTTTGCCTTTTTGGTTCCTTTTAAACCATTTCAACATCTCAGATTGGTTTCCTGCACGTAATAATTGTTTCTTTGGTAGTAAGCTTCAAAAAGATGGGTTTCCTGCACGTAAGAGTTGTTTCTTTGCTGATAGGCTTTGGGTTTGTGTTTGAGAAAGAAATCCTGGTGTTCTTCCACGCAATTAAATTCAAAATAACTGTGGGGCTCCTGAAATGAAAATGTATTTCACTGCAGAGCTGTCATCCTAACCAATCACCTCAGATGAGTGCTTGCTGTTCTCTCCCTTGCTGTAAAATAATGTGTTTTAAAGCTGGGATTTTTCTTTTCTCTCTACCCTTGTGCTCGTTAGAAGTTTGTAAATGAAACCTCATTATGTCAAACAGCTGGCAGTTGTGTTTAAGACCCCTCGTGTTAAAAGGCAAAGAATTATCTAAGTAACAAAATTAAAATGTGCACACTGAGGCCAGAGTGGTAATGGAGCCACTCAAGTCTTTGCACGGACAGCTGAGCACAAGGAAAACATGGAAAACATAGAAAACATAAAAAAGAAAACCTGGGAAAAGTGGAGTTCTGCTGGCACATTGTTGTCCTTAGGCACTGCTTGGTTTAATAACTCACCAATCTCACGTTGTTGAAAGTCACCTGGTGCCAGTTGTAAGGGATTTTTCAAACTTCCATTCATGAGAGGGTTTGTCTGGAATCAGAGGAAATTTTGTTCTCCTGCTTACAGCAAAGTCATTTCATTTAAGGGTCTGAACTGAAATGGAGCTCGTGGTGTTTGAGGTATTCACAAAAAGAACAAATCTGGAGCTGGGTTTATAGGGAATACATCTTTTATGTGAAAAGAGGAATGGGAAAGGAATTATTTTGAAAAGGTCAATTGATAAAAGCCAGACTTTCTGGCTCAATCAGAGATGAAGGATTTGAGGATTTGCTTTTTACTGGGTTGCCTCAACCCTGCAGTTGGTAGGATTCCTCTTTGGGAAGGATTTTTAGGAGGGCATTGTCATCCCAAGAGTGGCAGCTCTGTGACCAAAGCAGGATCTGGCTCCACACTCCCTCATTCCAACCTGGAATTTAAAGCTTGCTCAGAAAACACATTATTCTACATTTGACTTTCCTTTTTTGGGGGATTGAAAACTGTGTTTTTGCATGAATTTTCATGAAATTTGGAGATGAATTTAGATTTTTAGAGGCGAGCTTTCGAGGCAGCTCACTAGTTTTTTTTTTTATGAGTCAGAATGGGTTGGAAACTGGTTGGCAGTGGAATGGCTGGGATCACATGGGACTTTTCAAGTCAGAGATAGCCCCACTTGTTCAAGAGATGCTTTCATGTGGTTTCCAAGGAAAATAGTAACTCCTTAGAACATTTTTACAAGAGAGCCAATGTCAAAGTGCCTTGTGGCAAAGTTCCATGGTTTCAGCTTCCCAACTCATCTTTCCAGCTAAAGTAAATATGTGTTAATGGTGAATAAAACTCCTCTGTAAGAAGTGGGTTGAGCAGGAGGTTTTAAAAGTTGGCAGTTTAATAGAATTGAAAATGATTTCCTTTCTCTTAGTGAAGGGGGGAAGAATTAACAGGTAGAGGAGCAGGTGAAAGCTGCTGGTGCTGTGGCTTTTAGTCTTGGAATGAGTCAAGGAGCTGGGAAAAGCTGGGCTGTAGGATCATGGAATTGTTCAGGTTGGAAAAGATCTCCAAGAGCAGGACCTTTCTTTCATGGGGCAAAAGTAAGCAGAATAACCTTTAGTTCCCATCCAAAATGTCTGTATTACATGGAGAACATTCATTTTTTCATTGATAAACCCCATAAATATTTCAGAGCCCATCACTTGCAATGAGCTTTTCTCATTACGCTGGATAATTGTTCTATGTTTAATGAGCAGACTGAGTAATCCAAATCATCCCATGGATTATTTAGCCCAGTGCTTCAGATTGGGCTCTGGGAATTGTTTTGGTCATTGATTCTTCCAAGGTCAGCATCAAAATAATAACATAGATGTGGTGGGTTTAACTTCTTTCTCTGTGTTTTCTTCTAACAATCCAAGACATGCTTTTTTTTGATGTGTAAATCAGCTTTTTTCCACGTTTAAAATGTTGGGCTCATCACTCACTGGTATCATTATGATTATTTCGCTTGTGCCAAGCTTTAATACATTTTTAGACAAGCTTTTCTCCATTCAGAGCATCTCCAGTGGCCTGTCTGTGAGCCCTGGGGTGGGCAGGAGATGGCATCTGCTCTGTCTGAGAGTGTCTGCGTGGCCAGAGGCAGCCCTGGCCTGGGGGGGACTGATGAGCTCCCATTTTAGCCTTTTTCCCACTGACAGCACCAATTTGTGCCCTTTGCCAGCCATCAGTCTTCATTAGGATGATAGGAAATGATATCTGGGAGATGTCTACCTGGCTTTCTGATTGGATTAAGATTGGCCCAAAAAGTTATTGGGCCAGGGGGGAATGGGCAGTGTGATCACAGAACCCTGGTCCTTCATCCATCAAAGCCAAGAGTGCCACATTATAAACTTCTTCTGTGCATTTTTGGGAGATATTTGTATTTTTCTGGTCCACATTTGTCATTTACCCCTGGTTTGCTGTGATATTTTCCATCACCTGGAGAGCAGTGCTGGAAAATGAGGAGGAGCAGCAGATTGTGAGAGGAGCAGCAGCCATGTGAACATTAAAAGGCCTGAATATCAGCAAGGCCACTACATTTGCAAGGCATTAGGTAGTTTATGTACTATTTTATGCATGGAGCTTCCTAACAGTTATTTCTCATGGATCTGCAAAATATAAAAGACTTTAGGTTAAAGGAATAATAATGAATCATTTATGAGATATTATCTACGAAGATGGATTGGTTCCATCTGTTGCAGTAATAAAAATAATAATGCTCAGCAATTACATAAATGCTTTACAGGTTTTCAGTGTGCATCACAAACATTAATCTAAGATCTAGCCCATAGCACAGTTTTTAAGAGCTTGTAAAAGGCCTTCAGCTTATACATGCTGGGTTATTTATTTATTTTTAACAAGGAAATTCATCGTAATAGAGTTTTTAAACTGGTTTAGAAAATTGAGTTGTAGCTCCTCAGTCTATGGCGCTCCATGAAGATGGCCACAAAATTGGTTTCTTTTTCTTTCTGTTGGGTGAAGTTGCTGCAAATGCCCAGGACAAATACAGCTCCACAGGCAGGTGTTCATTATCATACAAATGATGGAAAAGTCTTCCAGGATGCCTTACTGGCATTATCTCCCAGTTATTTGTTAATCTCATTTTTTTGTGTCTTGTAAGCAGCTCAGTGAGGGAAGGGCAAGGGTTTCTGAGGCAGAGCAGAGCCTGACAGTCGTGGTGCTGTCACACACTTATATTTCCAATAGGATCTTGCTCCCTGGAAGAAATTATTTCTTTTGTTCACTGCAGGAAGAAATCAGATACATGAACAATTGATTTCATGCTTTAGATGCAGCCTAATTTAACCAACAAAATGAGTATTAGGTTTAATTCTGTTCTGCTTGGATTTTCATTTGAATTCTAGAAAAAGAAGTGATGATAACTTTTGACAAAAGGATGGTTTGTTTGAGGTGCTTCCTGGCAGACAGAGGTTTGCTAAAATAGGATTTAAATGCAATTTAAAGGAGAATTATCCCAACTGATATTTTGGACATGTCCATAGGCTCTATGGATATAAAGATCAATATGTTCTGTTAGCTTTGATTTAGGTACATTTGTGAATGGGCTCCTCTGCAGTGTAACTTGTGACCTTGAAAGACAAGGTGCCATGGGAGCTCTTGCCTTGTAAATCTGTTTATCTGTGCACGTCACAGATAAGACCCAGGCTTTGCAATGCCCCTTGACTGAACAAGTGACATTAATTCCATTAACTCTGGGCAAAAGGAGTGCTTGTATTGACAATTGGGATTGGGGGGGGTTTATGTATCTTCTCCCATATGGCTTGGAAATATTTAACACTTAATCCAGAGAATAGAAAGGTTTTATTGGAACTAAACCAAAAAATATATATTTCTCCCATCAATATTCTGTTAATTCATATCTAATGAGATTAATTAAAACAGATGAGGAAAAAACCCTCCAGTGTTTCACTGCAGAGAAATGCTGGGTTCACTTTGGTCAGACCTGAGTGCTGACGATCATTCATGAAACAGAGAAGAGGTGAGCTGCTGGGTCACAGAAACCCAGGATGGGTCAGGCTGGAAGGGACCACAGTGGCACAGGACTGTGTCCATGTGATCTGGAATATCCCCAGGGAGGAGGAGACTCCTCAGCCTCTCTGGGCTCTGCTCAGGGCTGGACACTGCCCAGGGCAGAAGTTGTGCCTCCTGTGCAGGGGGAATTGCTGGGCTCAGACCCTGCCCAGGCTCTGGTGCTATTGCATCCCTGCATACAGGGACAGACCAAGGACACTGAGGGAGACCCAGGGACACCCAGAGACACCCAGGGACACCCAGGGACAGACCAAGGACACCCAGGGATACCCAGGGCTGAGGTTCCTTCTCAGCTCCTCTCCAGGCTGAGCAGCCCCAGCTCCCTCAGCCTTTCCTGGACACAGAGATGCTCCAGCCCTTGCTCAGCTCCAGGAGCTCCTGTCCCTGCTGTGCTGAGCATCCAGAGCTGGACACAGCACTGCAGAGGTGCCTGATAATCCTGGGCAGAGGGGCAGGGTCCCTTGGTCCTCTGCTGGATGGCAGTACCTCTTCCCAGCTGCCACATGATGGCTAAAAAGAATTATTTCTTATAAAACACTTTTCATTCTGTGCCTCCTCCGAAGCATGAAGTGCACCATGCAAATCCCTTAATGCACCTCAGCCATTCAGGAACAACCTACAACAAACTGCTGTGGAAACCTGTCCAGAAATCTCCCTGGATGCAGGATGGAGCTCCCACGGAGTGAACACTGGGATGTGTTTTTGGTACCACTCTGATAAAAGTTAAATTTCAGAGGTGCTGCTCTGAACTGGTTTTGTTTCAGACTTTAGAATAAACCCTTTCAGGTTGCTGGTGCACAAGAGCTTTGACAAACCCGTTCCAGCTCATCCTGCTCTGAGCTGCTTGGATCTCCTGGGCCCTGCTCTGTTTTGCTGCCAGGGCTCAGCAGCCATGGCAGGACTGGCAGGAGGGAAATGTGCTTCTGTCAGGACAGGGATCATGGATCAAACCCAGCCACATCAGCAATTTAAACCAAGAGGCCACTCTGTGAGCACCTGAGACATCCCACACCTCCTGCTTTAAACCTCTCCTGGAGGTGTTTTACCTCCCAGAGGGTGGCAAGCCAGATGATTAGAAGCCATAATAATAAAGTTCTGCTGCAAGATGCTCCCCTTGTTTAAAATAACCATCTCCTGCAAAATCCACAGTCGAGCTAGGAAATAATTAGGGTGATATTTATTTCTTTCTGTTCTTTCTCTCCTTAAAGAATGGTAATTATAGTTGAGGATATTGCCCCACAGTTACAAATAACTTGCTGAATTTTCCTGTGAAAACGAGTTTTGGTTGTGCCTGCTCAGATGGGAGCTGAGCATGTAACAGGGTTTGAGAACACTGGAAAAAAAAATGAGCTGCTAAATACCAATGCTGTTTGTGAGGAATACATAAATAAGTGGCTGTTACACAGCAGGATGATGCACAGAGCAACACAGAGGAATATATTGGCTTATCTCGTAGTAATGGCTCAATAATTGTGATAACATCAAAAATCACTATCACTCCTTGCTGAGAAATTACTTGTTACCATCCTCTTGTTTAAATACGGCTGGGAGGGCTCTGAAATTATTTTCAGCACTGTTTGGAGGCTTCCCCTCATTTAACCTTCCAGATTCTACTTATAAAAATAAAAAGCTTAAATTCTTGGTGCTACCTTCCCCATGCTGAGTTGCCTTTTGTACACCTTCCCAGCTGGGTGTAATCTTGAGTGGGTTTTATTTTATCTTTTTTAATGTCTTAGGAAGATCCAGTACCTTCTCTTGTAAAAAGTGCAGGGAAAATAAAAACGGTATTAATGGCTAATAAGAAAGAATCTGTAGTTAACACAGCTCATCCTTTCTTTCATGCTCTGGCATGATCTTGGTGCTTATGAATGTTGGATTATCAGACTGCAGGGTTTGAGGTGATGGTTTGTGAACCTCCTTGTGTCTGAGTAAAGAAGAATTATCTGCTTTAATGGAATTTCCTGTGAAAATTAATCCCACCTAGGAGGTACCTGGGGGTCCTCCAGTCCCAAGAGACCAAAAATATTGAGTGTTTATCCAGCAACAACAAAAATGTTTCTCCAGCTTGAGAACTTTGGAGCAGTGCTCTTCATTGCTAATATTTCTCAGTGTCTGCAGAAGGTTAAAAAAAATCTAGTTTTGGGAAAATGAAGCTGAAAACAATTCCAAAGTATTTGTGTTGCTCTTGCCAAAATCTTTAGGAGATATCTCAGGTAACTGTGTCCTAAATCAGAGGATTTAGCACCCCAGAGGGTGCTGGGGCACTGAACAGGCTCTTCAGGGAATGGTCACATTCCCAAGGTTGCCAGAGCTCCAGGAATGTTAAGACAATGCTCTCAGGGACAGGGTGGGATGGTTGGGGTGTCCTGGGCAGGGCCAGGAGCAGGACTGGATGATCCTGGTGGATCCTGGTGGATCCTGGTGGATCCCTGTTAACTCAGGATATTCCATGATTCTACATCAGTCCCAACCACTGCTTAACACTGGCACTTCCCAAATTAGTGACAACCAGCATCCTGTGCTGATAGACTGGCACAAGTGAGGGGCTCTGAAGGAATCTGTTTATTAAAAAGAAATTTTGTCCATTGGAAGTCTTTTAGGACTACTTGCTTTGGGGTTTCCTTTAATTCTTGGGCCTCTCTGGTTTCCTCGTGTATTTTTTATACTTTCGATTGAATCCATGTGTATAAAAGGTGGAGTGAGGGAAGGGGCAGAGTCATTTCCAGAGGGTATTGATGATTTAACAGGTCTGAGTGAGTTTTGGTGGTGCCTGTTCCACAAGAATTGAGACTTTACCCTGACAAAACTCACTGGAGACGCCGATGGAGAGCTCAGCTGGGAATTATCCTGACAATTTGGCTGCCTGCCATTCTTTTACTGCCTCCTGCTCATTTCTGGATGGGATTTCATGATGGCTGTTGGGAAAACGGGTGGCTCCATGAATGGTGCCCTTTATTCCCAACCTAACTGTCAGATTTTATTTAATTTCCTTCATGATAAGGCTCCCCCTGATACTCACATGACAGCCCCCGTGAGCTGGGGCTGGCTGGGGAGAAGCCAAAGGAGCCTTTCTTGTGTGAGTTTGGGCTGATCTGAATGTGTTTCCCTGCAGGGGAAATCCCACATTCCTACAGGTCCCAGATAAATCCTCTCATCCCCATCAGAGAGGCGGCAGCAAGAAGAGAGAGTTGATGGCTCTGCTCTCCCTGCTGCTGCTGGATGCTAAAATAAACACTCCCCTGAACACTGAAGTGGAAAATGTGGAATTCTAGAGCTGCCCCAGGCAGTCAGCGGGATGGAGGGAAATTTTGGAGAGAATTAAATGAACGAGTTGAGAGTAAAACCCTCATTCAGAGCTGTGGGTGTGGGGCGAAAGGGATGGAGAGGGGAAAACCAGCTGAAAGGAGGAGAACTATTCCCAGCTAAATGGCTCACCGTGTTTTCCAGGAACAAAAGTAGAAACCCACGTTGGGTATATGATTTAATTTACAGAAATCTGAAGTTTTTTAATGTAATTAGGGGCATTACTGTGACATTAGCAGTGTAAAATGTAATGTTTAAGAGGCTTTGTCACCTGCATGGTGTGTGCCCCCCTCCTGCAGAGCACAAGCTCATTCTGCTGTTCCACCCTGCTAATTTCTTCATTTCTACTGAGTTTGGTATTTAAATATCTGCCAACTTTCTGAGTTCCAACAAGCATTGGCATGAGTAATGAGTCAAATGTTAGAGTAGCATTATTCTTTGACAGTTCTAAAAGGATTATATAACTCGAATTTTAAATAATATTTTTGAAATGTGTAATTTAAAAGGTCCTCGTGTTCTGTAAATGGTTTAATTTTTCATCCCATTTAATTGACATTGCAAAGGAATCATTAAGTCAATGATGATTAAAGCAGCACTTTTATGGATCAAACTCTCTTTGGGGAGAAATTCAGTCACCATGAAAAAGATATAGACAAGTATTTTGAGGATGCTGCAAGAGAAGAAGGAGCTGAATAGACTTTTCAATAAATCTCATCTAATCTGGAACCTCCTTCCAGTCAATGCAAGGCACCTCAAGGGTCAGCACTGGATAGTGTGGAAAAAACCCTTGGTGATTTTACAAGATGCTTGTGAAGGAGGGAGGGTTTCAGCACAATCTGAGCCAGATTCTAAAGAAGTGAAGAGGTGATGGAGTTATTAATTGTATCCTCACAGTGATATTCAGCTGCTTTCTTTTCTGTGTAGGAAACTTCTGCTCCCACCAAAATAAATCAGGAGCTTTGCTTGGGTTCATGTTGGAATTCAAAACTGCATCCATGGGATCGCTGCTGTTTTTATTCTGAGTAAAAATTAAAATATCTGAATTTATGGTAAGTCCTGAAATGGGAAATAGCGCCTGCAAATGTTTTTTTTTTTATTCTTTCCAGTCCTCTCAAAGAATATCTGTTTCGAGTGATTTTTGTTCCTTTTGAAGCTGGATAAACATTATCCCATTATCCCACCCTGTGGAAAAGGGGAATGGTGTGGTTACAGACTCATCTGGATGAGTTTCACCTCAAATCTTGTTGAACATTCAAATGTGGGTGCCAGATACTTGTGTTTTAAATCATCTGTTGGGGAGGTTCTGAGTGAGACGTGACCTTTACTGAAAATAAAATATGTAGGAAATTCCAAGTTCTGGGAAACATCAGAAGAGTAAGTTGTGCAAAAGATCCTGAAAAGGAGAAATAAATTAAATCAGGAATTAGGGAATGATAAATACAGAAAAACGAGTGTTAAAATATATCAGGTCAGGAAATTGTGTTGGTCTAAGAGGGTTTGTGATAACATGGAATTGGGGCAGGGTGGGATCCCAATAAAAATGAAACCTGCAAAGTCAGGAATCCTCAGAGAAGATAAATAATTGGAAATAGGAGCAAATCGTCTAAGAACAGAATATGTCTCAGCTTGAAAAATCACTCCACATTTGTACGATGTAGAGATAATAACCAAACTTCAAGTTTTATTCCATTAAGTTCCCTTAAGAGATATCTCTGCTAAAAAGCATCCTCAGCCTAAACTTAAAAATTCACTAAACCAAAGGTAAAACATTATCAGAGAGAGGAAAAAGCCATTTTAGAACAGATTTCTGGAAAACAAATTTAACAACTAAATAGACTCTAAGTTCTCAAACCTCTCAGTGAAACAATTTAGCCAAAGCTTGGAAAAACTTCTACTTTTTGATGAAAGGAAATAAAAAGACTTGGCCCAAATGACTAGTAAATATCGTGGTCATTGGTGATATAGAAATTTTCCAGCCCTAGTGAAGTTTCTGGAGAATCTGGTGTCTCCCAGGCCACGTTTGTTCATTTGGTGTCATTAGCAATAATAATAATAAAGCAAAATGACTGGCTCCAAATCCACAATATCCCCACAGAAATGGAGAAATCTGGGAGAAATGTCATCCCCTGCAAGGGAAAAAGGCTGAATGCAACTAAAGCAAATTATTCCTTCCCTAAAGGTAAGGAAACCAGATTCTGCACCTCTCCCACCTCTGCTGGCCCCGTGTCCCACTTAATCACATTCCCTAATCCAGATTTCTCCTGAGCTACAGTCACTGTGTGCTCACTTTTCAGAACAGCTTTGAATGTTCATTCACCCCTCTCCACCCTCCCTCTCCATCCCCAATTCCCTGGCTGCTCCCACAGGGAGGCTGGGGGGTCACATCCAGCTGAGCTCCTGCCTGAGAACCATTCCCAAGGCAATTCCTGTGGGATTTTCCTTTTTCAGGTGGAGCAGTGGCTACTTCAGCAGCTCTTTGTGAAGTCTGTGTGATTCACATCCAGCTGAGCTCCTGCCTGGGGACCATTCCCAAGCCAATTCCTGTGGAATTTTTCTTTTTCAGGTGGAGCAGTGGCCACTTCAGCAACTCTTAGAGCTGCACCAGCATCTTTCCTCAACTTCCTTATCCCCAACCCGTTCAGCTCAGCAGGACTGGAGGAATTGGGAAGCACAGGTTGCACGAGGGGAGCCTCGAGCTCAGTCCCTTTGTTCCAGCCCCAGGATCCGGATGGAAAGCCCCATCCATCAGTGCTCCAGTTCTGCTGATCCCCTTCACTCCTCTGCTGACTTCCCTGTCAGATGCATTTGTTTTACCACCCAGATCCAGATCCAGCTGAGCTCCTGCCTGGACCATTCCCATGGCAATTCCTGGAGGATTTTCCCCTTCCAGGTGGTGCATTGGGTATTTCAGCAGCTCTTTGTGAAGTCTGGGGGGTCACATCCAGCTGAGCTCCTGCCTGGACCATTCCCATGGCAATTTTTGGAGGCTTTCCTCTTTCCATGTGGGGCAATGGCCACTTCAGCCACTTTTAGAGCTGCACCAGCATCTTTCCTCACCTTCCTTATCCCCAACCCGTTCAGCTCAGCAGGACTGGAAGAATTGGGAAGCCTCGAGCTCAGTCCCTTTGTTCCAGCCCCAGGATCCGGATGGAAAGCCCCATCCATCAGTGCTCCAGTTCTGCTGATCCCCTTCACTCCTCTGCTGACTTCCCTGTCAGATGCATTTGTTTTATGACCCAGGGCCTCAGCCAGTCTTAGTCAAAGCTCCCACAGGCTCTGTGCAGGATCTGATGCTCTGCTGGGGCCGTGCCAAAGCGTCTGCACGGCGTCTTCCTGTCCTGTGCTATATGGAGCAGCCTGGCACTTATGGGAGGGAGGCCAAATAAACTTAAATAGTGCAGCCATCCACAAAATCTTAATTGCAACTTCAGTTGTTCCTTTGGAGGGGAGCAGGAGAGTCCTTGGTGAAGGGAGAGGATTTTTTAAGCCTCTTTCCAGGTTGGTGAGGACAAGGTGGGGAGGCAGAACATTTTGAGGGTAGGTGAGGGGGAGGATGTTTCCTAAATATCCGAGGGCAAGATGTGACAAAGGTAGATTGAAAAAGGGCTTTAATGGCATAGGCTGTTTGTATCATTTTCCTCATCACTTGAAAAAAATCCCTAATTTTCCCTGATGAAATTTTCCCTCAGTGCAGTTTATTATCTCTTTAAAAAAGAGAAAAAAAAAAATCCTCTTCTTTACAAGAATTTGGGATTCAAGTACCTCTATTTACCCTCCTTTTAAATCCCTATCGTTTCATGGGGGGCTGATAAACCTAACTTTTGAAATTGGATCTATTTTAATTGTTTTGAGCAAGTATAAGGAGATATAAATACAGAATCTTTTAGTGAATGTTTTGCAACCAGGGCTCTTGTCTGTCCATGGTATTTGTTTTGCTCTCTAACAAGTCCTTGAATAGAATTTTTAATGTATTTACCTGCAGAACCCATTGTCAGTGTTTTAGGGACACTGAAAGATTCCATTCTTGAGAAGAGCATTTCAGGTCAGCATTAGGATTCAGCCAGTGCTTCCTGAGATTTGAGTTTCCTCACAAAACCACCGTTCCTCATTGCATTTTTGGATATAAAACCAACTAAAAATGTTTAAAAAAACTCTACTGGCAAAATCTGAACAATTTTGGAGTCTGCAAACTCCCTTGTCCATCTCAGAGCTTTGGCTGCTGCTCTTGTGGAGCTCCAAGTCCCAAAATCTTGTGTTGAGTGCTCCCATTTCAATGACCTGCAGTGGATTCAGGAGTCTCCATCCAGGACAGGATCCACGTGCTCCCTTCTGCCTCGTGCTGTAACCTTTCCACGATAAAACTTCTGGAGGAAAAAGCTGATATCAATCTTATCTTAATGGCTCTAAAAACGTGGCTACAATGCCTTGCATGAGGGAAGTGAGATCTGGGAAAACTCAACCTTGACTGTTGTTGCAATAATTTAACAAGTTTTATGTTCAATCTTTATTTCCCGTTTGCCATTTGTGATTTATAATAAATTGCTGCCTTGTTATTAATGTGTTATTAAAGATAAAAAAACATCCTTTTACTTTCTTTTAAGGTTTGGAAATGGCCAAAATATTTTCAGTGGTTCGGGTGCATGAGATGCCACTGAAAAATCCAACTTCCTTTATTCCCCCTTTTTTTTGTTTTGATATTTTATTTAACAGCTCAAGTTTGCTTCTATTTCAGAAAAGCTTTATTTTAGCTCTTCGTTGAGAACTCTATCTAAACACTTTCGCTCTAGGATGTATTTTTTTGGTAAAATATTTCCTGGAAGAGAAATTTGGAATACAAGCACATATGGCCTGCTTAGGATCTGATTTCAGCGTTGCTCAGAGTAAGAGGAGAGGCAGAGCAGGATGAGAGAAATTTGGTGGCCACTGAGTTCCTGTCTGGCTGGGGCTGGCATGTTTTAGCCCTTATCAAAGTTGGGAGAGCAGCTCCAACCATTGGAGGGATTGGATCGATACCTGGCAAAGAGCCTGAAGGTCAGATAAAGTACTTAGGCAGGCAGGATGCCAGGCTAAAGAGATGTCAAGAAAATCAATTAGATCCTAAAGAAAGAGCAGCAAGCTAACTAAAAATCCAATCTTGAAAGGCTCTTGATATTTCGAAGCCAGCTTATTACTGTTCCTATATCTTTATCTGGCTAATAAAATTACCTTTGTTAAGCAATTAAAACCAGACTCAGGTCACGCCAGGCGAGCTCAGAACAGCCTGGGAACACCTGTGTGGGACCAGATTAGGCACAACTATGGGGGGAGGGATGAAATGGAGCAGATTTGGGGGCAGAGAGTGACACCAGGGTGATTCAGCTGCCCTCCTCCTCCCTATCGATCCCTTTACCTTTGTGTTCTTGGCACACGTCTTGGAGACTTTCTCCCCGAGTGGTAATGGAAAAACGGAGACTTGGAGTTTGTCTGCTGGTGCCAGGTAGTTTGCTTAATAAATTATAGCTGTCTGAAGTCAATAGAGAGAAGAGAAGAGAAATTCAGAGGGGTGGGTCCTCCTCTCCTCTCCTCTCCTCTCCTCTCCTCTCCTCTCCTCTCCTCTCCTCTCCTCTCCTCTCCTCTCCTCTCCTCTCCTCTCCTCTCCTCTCCTCTCCTCTCCTCTCCTCTCCTCTCCTCTCCTCTCCTCTCCTCTCCTCTCCTCTCCTCTCCTCTCCTCTCCTCTCCTCTCCTCTCCTCTCCTCTCCTCTCCTCTCCTCTCCTCTCCTCTCCTCTCCTCTCCTCTCCTCTCCTCTCCTCTCCTCTCCTCTCCTCTCCTCTCCTCTCCTCTCCTCCAAACCTCAGTGATGGGAAGGAGCAGAATTTATCCGGATTAGCAGCTGGAAAAACGGACTTTGAGAGCTTTTCTGGGATGGGATTTCACCTCCTTTGTGCAGGACTGGACGTAGCAGTGGGAGGTTCTTTTTGCTCCTATTGATGGCTCCATGGAATCAGAGTCACAGCATGGTTTGGGTTGGAAGGGACCTTTGATTTCACCCAGTTCCAACCCCAAAATTCCAACGTGCCACCCTCCAGGTCATGTTTGGTGGAGTGTTGGTGTCATTAGCCAGGGTATGGGTTGACTGAAAAATGCCAATTTTTGCTCTGAAAGGGATGGGTTCTTCACAGACCTTTTATTTTTTGTATTTTGACTGACAGTTTTGGATGTTGTTAACCAAGTGCTGGAAACATCGAGTGGCTGGGCTGTCCATCCATATGGGAATTTGTGCATGGACATATCTCCCCCTCACCTCACTGGGACAAACTCCCAGAAGAGAAATAATAATAATAACAATAAATCCTTTCTTCATTCTGACCTTACATGGAGACACAGAATTCAATACATATTAATGAAATCAACAAAACCTGTCTGTACATAATTAATAAGGTTATTTATTTTATTCAGGGCCTTACTGGATGACTGAAGAATCAGAATAAGGAAGGGCACAAATAATGACAATAGAAACTGATTTGTCACTGAGGAAAGGGATCAGGGTTTTAATTTCTTGCTTGTTTTTCTGCTCAGATGAATTTTGTGATAACCTCGACCTAGAGTTTCAGCACATGCACCAGGTTTTAATTAATTGGAGCCTTTTTGTTGCCAATGATCTCACTAACAAAATATTATAGGAAATAAATGGTGTAGGACTTGTCACGCTTCCTGTCCAAGCCCTTGCTCTCCTTGCCAGGACAGATCTGTAACATTCTTGTCAGTATTCATTAGGATTATTTTCTTATTCAAGTCCAGATTTCATTGGCTGGCCTATAAATGAATCCAGTACCAAAGGATGTGAAATCTTTCAGAATTGGAAAATGTTGCATTTTGAAATCTTAAAATCAATAAACGAAACCAAAATATTCGCACACCCGCCTCCATTGCCAGTTGTGCCCTGCACTGGACAGCAGCTCTCAAATGTCCAAATTTAATATTTATAAATAAAACCATGATTGACTATCCCCTCCTCTCTGCCTTTCCCAAATATCTGTGCAGCTTTATTTGAATGAGCTGTATTTTTAGGAAGCTGGTGAGGCACTCCACGTATTTCCCATACATAAATACATATATCTGTGAGTGTGTGTGAGATAAAGAGTACTGCAAGTAGCAGACAAAATAGTATTTTTGAAGAGTGATGGCACTGATGTATGCACAGTAAATCAGGAGGATTTGTGTGAAATCCTTTGTACTATTCTGGTGATCAAATGTAAATCTTTATAGGGAGTGAAAGTCACCTCTTATGGATATTAACCTGGAGCCATGGGAAGTAGGGAGATGGCAATTAAATTAAGGGTAATAATTTAATTATTAATTTTTAGAACATTAGTAGATACTCTTGTTTTATTCAGACTTTGTAAACTTGTGGATTTTATAAATTTCACGTGGTTCTTTAGGCTTAGGACATAATTTAGTCCTGACAGTTTTGATCTCTGCTTCATCCATAAGCCCTGGGGAATTCCTGCTGGGCCAGGACCACAAGGTACCACTAGGAAATGTTCCTTTTTTTGCAGTGTAATCACTTTCCATAAAGGGCTTATTTTTGTTTTGTTTTCTGCAAAGAAAACAGGTGTTTTAGGGTTATAAAAATATAACAATGTGGGAAAGTCTGTTCTGGCAGTGACAATCTGATTTCATCACCTCTAAGAGGATGCACAGATAACTGGGCTCTTCTCAGCTGCTCCACCTGAAGTGTAAGAACTCTCTCCAAGCCAGCCCAGGATTACCAGCAGGAAGGAAACCAGGAGATTACTGCCTGGCTTTGTGCTTTTCCAACTCCTACAGGCATATTGTGCCTCTGAGTGTTTGAAAGTTAATTCAGTTTTTTCTTGCAATTCTCTGAATTGTTTGGGTGCTTTGGCACAAGAATTCACCAATTAAGAAACAAGCAAAAAGACTTTTAAATAAAACTCACCACATTTGTTCAAGTCATTGAAAAGCAGGAAATTACTGTTGCTCTCCAAAAAGCAGCTGTGTGTATACAGTGACATTTTATTTAATGATTGAAATTATAGTATAAATATACATTGTATTACTGGTTATTCTCATTTTACAATGCTGCAAAAGGGCTTGAGCAGAGATGTCAGTTCAACCAGCCAGGCTTTCTCCAGGAGCAGCAGAAGCCCAGACCCTGATGACATTAAATATAAATTGTTTTTAAAATTCTGATGTTGGAAGAGTTTTATATTTACTCTTTGAATCTCCCCATTCCAGGGGCTGGGCTGCTGCCCCTTTGGTGTGACTTTCTGCTGCTGTTTAGTATCAAGGTGAAAAAGAATGTTTTAGGAGTTGTAGGATAAAAATATCAGAATGGTTTGAAGTGGAAGGAACCTTAAAGCTCATCCAGTCCCACCTCCTGCCATGGAGGGACATCTTCCACTATCCCAGATTGTTCCCAGCCCTGTCCAACCTGGCCTTGGACAATTCCAGGGATCCAGGGGCAGCCACAGCTGCTCTGGGCACCCTGTGCCAGGGCCTGCCCACCCTCACAGAGATAAATTTCTTCCTAATATCTCATCTAATATCTCCACTTTTACATTAAAGTTGTTCCCCCTTGTCCTGGCAATATCTGCCCTTGTAAAAAAAAAAACAACAACAAAAAAATTCACTGTTTCTCTTTTTCACAAGCCTTCTTTAAGAAGGAATGTTAATGTTAAACTTGAAAGAAAAAAATAATTCCAGGGTTCTGTGGCTCCTCCAACAACCCCTTCAGGTCATGGAGTTGTTGCAAACTCCATCACAGGTAAAATGACAGAGGCAGCTCCTACCCGAGCCTTGGTTTATTCAGCGATGGCAAGTGCTTGAAATGGTGCAAGGATTAATTCCCTTGGATAAAAAAAAGTGCCTGGACCAGTTGTGGAGTTTCCTGCTTAGGAAAGGGTCTGGAGATGAGTAGGAGAAGCAATCAGAATCTCAGAGGAAGCAGAAATTCAGCTTGAGACCTTCATCCCTGCAGAGTGCCTGGAGCGAGCTCCTTTTATATTCCTGGGAATCTAAAAAATAGATGGGGGATGTGGTTTGAGTGATGCCTGATGAGTAATGAACTGGGAACACTCACCATGGCATTAAGGTCATGCTGTATTTTAATTAGAGAGAGGATAGGAAATTATCTAATTATCTGCATGACTCTTCCAGAGAGGGAATGAACAACTTTGTGCAGGTGGAGGTGGCCAAGCCTGGCTTGGAGGGCTGGAGCAGGGCTGGGAGCTAAACCCTCTGGAAATGTGCGCTTGGTGGGTTCAGAAAGAAACAGGAAACTGCAAAAATATCCAGTTTCTGGGGGTCTGGAGAGTCAGTTCTATGGGAGCAGTGATAGTACTATTAAAATAAGAACTTTCTGGAAATAAATATTTAAGAGCCATTTTGCACCACGAGGATGGAAATTTTCTAATTGATTTAAGGGCATCTTATTGATTTTTAAGAGCTGAGGTGTTTCACACTTTGGTCAAGTAAATGTTTGGACTTTTTTTGGTTGCATATTTGAAATTCAGAAGAAATCTCTTGCCTATTTTTCAATCTGGAGAGCTCAAAGTCGTTACTTGTGGTTAATTTTCCAGCCAAGAGGATTTCAGTCATGTGAGAGAAAATGACACCGATTTTATTCAGTCCATCAGCACTGATAATACACTTGGAGAGAACCATCTGCATTGATGGGATTGTATTTATGTGCAACTACACATAAATCAATTTATTTTTCCTGAATCACCACTTGGTGAGATTTTTTTAGGGGTATTTGGGATTAATTTTATTGTTCTTCTAGGAGAGGTAAGATAAGGGCTAGTCTGTAATACTGGAAAACAAGAATACATCAGCTTAGTTTTAAAATGCTTCGTTGGTTGGGGATTCAGCATGAAAACAATCTGAATTATGTCTCGAAGATGGGCAAGGAAATGATTAAGTGACTCTATTTCTATGCAGATTGGGGCTACGTAATTAAATACCTACTTACAGACAAAAGCAGAGATGAAATTGCTTCCTCAGTTCAGAGAAAAAAAAATAATAGGAAGGGCTATAAAATGGTATGAATAAAGAAATAAATGGGAGCAGAAAATGGCCAGTCAATAGGGTGTTTTGGAATTAGAGAGGGTCAAGCCAACTTGATCTTTTATTCTATTTTAAATTTTTCTGAGAGCACAGGTTAGGCTGAAAAAGAGACTGGAATAAACCTAAACTTAAATAAAACATTTGAAGTGGGGCTTGTTTGAAATGTTGATTAAGAACTATAAATCATTATCTGGCACATGTTAAATAAGTTGAGCTGGCAACTGTCTGGTTTCAAAGGGGAGCTTAAAGAGATGATAATTGAAAAATAAATTCCTGGTAGGGAGACTTTTAGGTTGGTTCTAGATGTTTCTATCAATGTCCTAGAAGGAAAGAAATCATTACTGAGCATCACTAAGCCCCTAGCAAATGGCTTTATGGAGAGATTATGTATTCTTTATGTGGAGAAGATGATGTATTGGCCTTATCAAAGTTGTGCAATGGCCTCATCTATAATAAACCCTGTGGTGTATAAAACATTGAGCAGGTAAAAGCGTGGTGCAGGCCAGGAGGAGAAGCTGTGACTGAGCAAAGCCGAGGTGCACATGTTCCAAATGGTGATTTATCATTATTATCATTATTCTCATGGGCTCTGGGTGCAGTGCCACATTACTTTTGATTTTTATCTCACTGCTGTCTGGTTTTGAAGTCAGTGTTCCCAGACCTCTTGGTGACTGAGGGTGGAGATATCAAATTAAATGTGGAGCTGGAAACCCTGAACACTTCCTTCTTCACTGCCTTGCAAGAGGCTTTTGCAGTCCTGCTCTTGGCTGTGCTCAGGGAATCTTTGGTGTTCCCTAAAGGGTTTTTAATGTATCAGTGGAGGGCTGCATTTTTGTAGGAAGCAGTATTGCAGGTGTAAATATCACAGAACAACTCTGCCATAAATTCTGAATAAATGAACATTTTCCCAAACCATCTAAATTTCAGCTAAGGAAACTAAGATGACTTTGGCCTGAGAGTGGGCTTGAATGTGCTGTGGATTTAAAAAAGGGGTTTGAAATGGTGTTTGGGGTTTGAAATATGGGAATATTTCCTGGTTCCCTGTGTGCCCTGCATCCCTCCCTGCCCCTCCGTGCATTCCCGTGCCATTGGCCACGGTGCCCAATGGGGACCTCCTGACCCTCACCCCACTATCCCTGCTCCTTTTCTACCTCACTCCTCATTCCCAATCCCAGCTGATTTCACAGAATCCCACACTGGTTTGGGCTGGAAGGAATCTTAAAGCCCATCCCATTCCCTGCCATGGCAGGGACACCTTCCACTATCCCAGGTTGCTCCAAGCCCCATCCAACCTAGCCTGGGACACTTTATATCCATTAACAGCCCTATATTTAAATATTATTCAGTACCACAGGACTCAGGTGTGGAGAAAATGCTGTTTACTCATAGTTTCCCCTTTTTAGTAGAAGTGCTGAGTAAACAAGACTCTGTGCTCAGTGATTTTCTGGGCATCCCCTCCGGCATGGAGCAGACACGGATCTGGCTGGCTGAGCACTTGTCTGAGAGCTCCTTCCTTGCATCCATGGCATTAATTCAGCTGCCTTCATATGGCTGCTTTCCTCCTGGATCATTTGATATATTCTGTAAACTGCCTGCTGAGGCACTGTGTCTGTATTGTTCCATGGAGAACACTGCCAGTCCCGCTGGATTTATGTCCCTGATTTCCTGGATGCTGAGCTTGTTTCCATTATAATTCAATGTCCTGCCTCCATCCCTCTGCTCGGGGTGCACGGCACGGAAATTGTTTATGTTGTGGAATTACCTGCTGACATTGATGCATGAGGAAATTATTCCAAAAACCCCTGAAAAATACAGTGCATGCTGCAAGAAATTCAGGGAACTAACTGGGAGAAGGGAAACCTTCCAGACTGACCAGAAGTATGGAAGCCTTCCCAAGGATTTGTGTCATCCAGGGGCAATTGTGTGGTGCTCAGCAAAGATTCCTACAGGACACTCAAGCTTGGAATTCCAGCAGATTAGCCTTTCATCAAGCCATCAGGATCTTGCTGTTGGAATAAACACAGCTGTTGTTTTCCAAGAAATGTGGCAAAGAGCAGCAAGGAAAAAAGGGACAATTAGTGTTGCTAAATGCCAAGGAACTCAGGCTGGCATCGCTCTGCTTGGGAGAGTTTGGCTTTCTGGAAAGCCCTTTTTGCAGCAAAGGAAAACCCAAACCTATCAGAGTGTCACTCATGACTTTCTAAATTGGTGGTGGGAATAATTCTCTTCTTTGTTTCATGTTTTTTTGGGTTGGTTTTGTTTTCTGGTGTGAGGGGCATTTTTTTAATTGGTTGCTTTTATTCTTTCAAAAGTATTTAATTTATTTCATTTTCTGCTCCTCCTATTTCTGCTCCTGATCTACATTTCAACAACAAATGAGAGAGCTGGGGGTGCTCACCTGGAGAGGAGAAGGATCCAGGGAGAGCTCAGAGCCCCTTCCAGAGCCTAAAGGGGCTCCAGGAGAGCTGGAGAGGGACAGGACACAGGGAATGGCTTCCACTGCCAGAGGGCAGGGATGGATGGGATACTGGGAATTGGGAATTCCTGGCTGGCAGGGTGGGGAAGGGCTGGGCTGGAATTCCCAGAGAAGCTATGGCTGTCCCTGGATCCCTGGCAATGTCCAAGGCCAGGTTGGATGGGGCTTGGAGCAACCTGGGACAGTGGAAGGTGTCCCTACCCATGGCAGGGGTGGAAGCTTTCAGGCCCCTTCTAACTCAAATCAGTCTGTGACATCGTGATTTCTTGTTTTTGATGATGTAAGGATCTGGGGAAAAATTAATTAGTATATTTCCTAAAACAAACCCCCAGATTATGCTTCCATAGCATCTCTCTCCAAAAAACCTGCAAACTCTATAAAAGTTGTAACTAAAGGCTTCTTTTTAAAGTTTTGGCTTCTACAATGTATTTTACCCCAAAATAAATCCACAAACCGTTTGGAGACAAATTTTAGGTTTCAATGGAAAAATGGAAAGTTGGAGTTTAAACGATCTGTTCTTGCCTGGGGTCTCCTTGGAGCCAGGAGGGGCTCGGTTCAGAGACCTGAGATAGCAGGGAAAGAGATTAGTTTGGACAACAGAGGAAATAGAAGAGTCTTGATGTCATTAAAGGAAGAAAGTGGAGAGAAAATGAGAGTATAATGACATAAAACACCTCTGGTGGTCTCAGCAAAAGTGTCAGGAGGGGCCATGGGAGAAAATATGTGCGAGTGAGAGGAGCTCATTTCCTCTGTGTGGCTGAGGTGGCTCATGCCTTACACCTCAGCACTTTATTTATACCCCCTCCTGGCAGGATATGGACAGCAATTTCCTTATTCCTGACAGCTTTTTATATGCAAACTGGAAATCATGCTGCTCTCCCCATTCCTTATGGGGAACACGGCACAAGGATGGATTGGGCCTAGGGAAGAGACCTAAAAAGGTGCTGGAAATAAAGTGGTGACAATCCTGGTGATGGGAAGAGTGTAACAAAGGCCTGGGATCCAAAAACTTGGAAAAATTGGTGCTGCCACCTGAAGAATTTCGGGAGATACCAAAGGATGGCATTCAGGAGCTTTTAATAATATTCAAATGGTGAAGTCTGAAAAATGTTGCTTATTTGTGGGGGTTTTTGCCACAGAGTACATTTTGATATTCAGCTTGTTAATTAATTAATAAAAGTCATTTTTTTGGCACAGCTGTGCCCTGTCCTGTCTGGACTGAGAAGAAGAGGAATTAAATTATTTTCCTTGGACATTACTCAATGGACATTCCACTGAACAGTCTCTCTCTTGCTTCTGCTTTCAAGCTCATTAATACAAACTCCCAACTTCTTCATTCCTAATGCCAGAATAAAAATTTGCCTGTGTGTTTGAGTCCAGGCAATATGGCAAAGTTTATTCAAAGTAAGGATAGGAAATCTGATAAAAAAAGGAATGATGGACAGGAAATCTGATAAAAGGAATGATTCATTCCTGTGGTAGCCACAAGTTGCATCTTTGTTCCCAACTTATTTGTGTCACTTCAAGGGGAATGTCCTTCCACTGTGGCTCTGGAAAGCTCTGGAGAGAATTTCTGCTTGGGAAGTGGAAATTTCTGAGAGACCTTTTCATCTTTCTTTGCTGTCACTGTGCTTTTTCTGTCTACACTTTTGTATCTTAACAACAGCAGAAAACAGAATTTGTAAGAATTGTTTCAAGAACGGAGAACGCGGAAGTCAATAAATTAATTTATTGAAAAAAGCCAAAAAATACTATCCATAGAATTCCAGAACTAGCAAATATAAATTAAAGTTATCTCTGACTACATTTTGATATGGGATTACCAAGAACATGGTTAAAAAAGGTCATTTTATTTGGCAGGTGGATTTTAAACAGAACATGATGCAACGTGCTTGTGGAATACCACGGTGGGATCAACTCTTTGGATGCAGCTCCTCATATTTTGGGTTTGTGGCACAAAATTTACCCGTCAAAAGAATCCATGGCTGCCCAAGCATGGCATGGGAATGTGTGGCCTTTTGTTCCAGCTTCTTCCTGAACATTCCCTGTGGGTGGTTGGTGTGTTTCTGACTTGATGGAGATTTCCTAAGGGGTTCTTGGATGTGATGTTTGACACCTGTTACAACATCTTTTGGAGCACTTTTGGTAAGAATTTGGTGCCCTTGGTATTTCTGCCAGCTTTTGGGATGTGTCTCCATCCCAACCCGTGCATCCGGGGCCACCCGATCCCAAATGAGTCCTGACACCAACAATCAAATCCCCAGCAACATTCCAAGAGGAAAGAATAACAAAATGCATTTGGAAAATATTTGGGAAAACAAGATAAGTGGTGCACGCCGAGGTAGAGGGAGCCAATTTTGTGAGTCTCGGCTCCAACCGTAATGATGTGATTTAGATTAATTGCAGTGTTTTATTGCTTTGAATTGAAAACAGCGTTTTTGTAGGCGAGACAGCAGGTGCAGAATATCTCAAAAGCAAAGATCCAGTTTTTCCTGAATGCTTACTAAGTAATAAAAAGGGGAAAGGAAAACAAGGCAGAAAATTCACTACACAAAGTGAATTTTTTTTTCTAAATCCAAAGTCTTGTGCTCCCCCTCATCTTCCTTGAAGCAATCACA
Source organism: Sturnus vulgaris (assembly GCF_052056855.1). Taxonomy (NCBI): domain Eukaryota; kingdom Metazoa; phylum Chordata; class Aves; order Passeriformes; family Sturnidae; genus Sturnus; species Sturnus vulgaris. The sequence goes on along the minus strand of NC_142249.1, from coordinate 39,586,149 downwards.
GGCCTCCAGGGAGCAGATTCCCATCCTGCCTCACTGTGCACCCTGAGGATTTTGATCCAGTCTGAACTTTTTATAACAGAATGGTTTAAACCATTGAGTTGTGTTGATGAGATGTATGAAAGGCTGGAGAGCACCTAATTTTGGGGCAAGAGCTGAACACCAGGACAAGCATTAGCACAGAGCCAGGGCTCCAAGTTCAAAATGTCCAGTGAATCCTGTGGATTCTTATCCCTCACAACAATGCCAGTATGTTCTATCTTGGGAATAGAAAGAGAATTATGAATTAGGCACCTTGAAGTCCATAATAATGAAATAATGATATTATTTACAGTTCTCCACCAAAAGGCTGCTGTTTGTTCATTCTGGCCCTGTGTCCTGGCTGCTGTCTGTCCTGGGTACACTCTGCTGCTCAGCACCCAAAGTGCTTTCTTCCTAAATTAGCCAAGAATTCTTCACCCTTGATGGGATTGAATGCCCAAAGCTGCACATTTGCAGTCACTTCCTTGGGATAATCACAAGGACACTGTGCTGTGCAGTGAGACAGCATTTTCCTTAGTCAAAGGCAAAGAGTTTCCAAGGGCATGGAGTGACAGGACAAGGGGATTGGCTTCCAAGTGACAAAGATGAGCTTGAGAGAGAATATTAGGAAGAAATTGCTCCCTGTGAGGGTGGGGAGGCCCTGGCACAGGGTGCCCAGAGGAGCTGTGGCTGTCCCTGGATCCCTGGAAGTGTCCAAGGCCAAGTTGGATGGAGTTTGGAGCAGCCTGGGACAGTGGAAGGTGTCCCTGCCCATGGCAGGGGTGGTACTGGATGGGCTTTAAGGCTCCTTCCAACCCAAACATTCTGGGATTCCAGATGAGCTGAGGGAGTGCTGTGTGGTGACCTGCAGGTTCCCCATGTCCTTTCTTTGGGAAGAATGTGTCTTTCCCAGCATTGCCTCTCTCATCCTTTCTGGGTATAGATTTAGAAATCCATTCCCTGTTGGAGCAGCTGAGTCTGTTCTGCTTCCAGGGATCTGCTGGAATGGGCTGAGGAAAGCTCTGGGCAGTGCTGGTGTTTTGGGAAGCAGAGCACCTGGGGCAGCTCAGACTTCACGTACAAAATTCAGCATCCTTGGTTGTTGTAAGTGAAACAACCAATGCTTCATGCTGTACAGGAATTTGCATTTGGAAAGGCAGGTTCATCCATAGTAACAAAGGGAAGAAGCATTTGGGCTACATCTTGGGAGCAGAAACTACAGAGGGACCTAATGAGAGGGGTAACAAGCCTAAATAGAAACAAACATCGATTATTTTAACTAGCAGTATGATTTTTTTTCCCAACACAAACAATTTCGTTGCCTTTCTTTTCCCTCCCAATGATGTCCAGGTTGGTTTGATATTTTTGATAAGGATAAGGAGAGAAATCACTGAGCTTGGAGGCAGGAATGGGCCAGGGAGAGCCGTGCAGGGCTGTTCAGAAGGGCTGGCTCAGCAGAGCTGTCTGGCCTGGCTGTGTCTGCCCATCGAGGTGTGTGCTGAGCTGGGAGCTGACTGCTCTGAGCCTGAGCTGCATGGCCACCATGCCCAAAACTGCCAGAGCCCTCCTGGGGCTGCAGAGCTTCCTCCCTGCTCCCAGGAACAAGAGGAGGAGGGACAAGGTTCTGGGTATGCACTGGACTTAAATGGAAATAGAAAAATTAATGTAGAATCCCAGAAGGGTTTGGATGGGAAGGAATCTCAAAGTTCATCCATTCCCACCCCCTGCCGTGGGCAGGGACACTTCCAGTATCCCAGGTTGCTCCAAACTAGTCTTGGACACTTCCAAGGGATCCAGGGGCAGCCACAGATTTTCTGGGCACCCTGTGCCGGGGCCTCACCCCGTGCCAGGGCCTCACCACCCTCACAGGGAAAATTTATTCCCAATATCCTACCCAAACTTACCCTGCTTCAGATTAATGCCTTTCCCTGTGTCCCGTCCCTCCATCCCTTGTCCCCAGTCCCTCTCCAGCTCTTCTGGAGCCCCTTTAGGCTCTGGAAAGGGCTCTAAGTTCTCCCTGGAGCTTTCTCTTCTCCAGGCATCAGCATTCATCTATGTAAGTTAAAAAGTGATCAGTTGCTGGCCAAAGATTCAGATTGATTTGGTTCAGCTCTGCTGTTGCCACAGGTCTGCTTTTACACCAACCATTTTAGGTTTTCAGTGAAAGCTTTGGGTTCTTCCCAGGCTGGAGATCCCATCCATGGGGTTTGGAATTTTTGTTTGTCATAGAGGAGCAGCTCCATACCTGCCCTTCCCTGGTCCCATCACTGCATCCCCACAGTGGGGTATAAACCTTTCCCAATTCCAGTTCTTTGCTCCTAATGAGGTTTGGGGTATTACCCAATCCTTCAGAGTCTTTGGGGAAAGACAGCTGGGAAAGGGCAAGCAAAACTCTCCTATTTTAGTGTGCATTGCATAAGAGAAGCACAGGAAGCGGGGAGAGAGCTCCGAGGAGGAGAGATTTATCCCACACAACACTGCCAACAGAGCACAGTCTGGTAAGGGCACCCAGGGCTCGTTCCTTCCGTGCTATACATAGATCCTCCTGCCTATAATGGGAGAATTAGGTAATTTTACACAGTTTTCGGTACAAAGCATGGTTTGTTTAGTGTAGCTGATTACTGGAATGGCTGGAAAACAAGATTTCCTTGAGTTGTGACACCGGAATATTTGTTTTGTGAATGATTGAAGGCTCTGTCCCCATTTGTTTTCCTCAAGACCCTGTCCTTCTGCTAGTCCCATTTCCATTTTTAATGTGCTCCTTGTCGTAGCAGCAGAGTGAGAGCAGGGCTCACTCATTCAAGGCAGGTTTTTTTGTTTTCCTTTTTCCTGTTTGTAATTTTCTGCTGTTACAGATCAGGTTGTAGTTGTTGGCAGTGATTCATGCAGAGAGGCAGAAGACCCAGATTTTTTGTTTAGCATTTTTCAATATGTTTGGCATTTTAATGTTCTCAAACCACTCTTTAATTTGTTACATCTTGCTCACTCATAATGTACAGCTAGGGAGAGACTGGTACCACAGAAGAGTTCCTGAGGGCTCCTGGGTGAGGAGTGTTAGAGACTGGAATGTTTAGGTGATTATGGAACAACTGGGAGTTTACAGAGGGTCCATTACATGCCATGAGTTTAAAATGTGAAAAAAAAAAAAAAGTGTTTTGACTGAGCAGATTTTTTTCTTGTCTAAATTAGAATCATGGAATGTTTCAGGTTGGAAAAGACCTCTCAGACCATTGAGTGCCAAGGCCACCATTAATCTGTGTCCCCAAAAGCCACACCCATTATTTGAACACTTCCAGGGGTGGCGACTTCACCACATCCTTGGGCAACCTGTTCCAACGCTTGACCACCCCTTCAGAGGTGAAATATTTCCTGATATCCAATCCAAATTTCCATAATTCCATTGACTGCAGCATTTGGAGTAGCTGCAAACCCACTGTGGTGTCTAAATTGGATTTGTAACCCTACAAATGATGTAGCACTTGCTGCTAGTAAGGTGAAGTACTCTGCACGTGGTCGGTAGAGGAAGGGATCCTTCTGTGTAGTTGTCCAAATTCTGTTTTATTTAAGCTCTGTTTTAGTGAGATTGATAAAAGGCAGTTGGAGGGTGAGACAATCAGTATGAGGAGAAAAGTGCTGGAGCAGCAGGTAAAGCCCATCCTGATTTATTTCTCTGCCCACAAAGGAAAAGATTTAATCTGAGAGTAGATGCCAAGGCATCCCAGTCCTTTGAAAGCAGGATGAGATATGGACAGGAACAAGGAAAGCAGCGAGACAGGAGTTTCACCTCTTTATTTCTCACCTTACAAGTGAATCAATGTTTTCAACCCCAAAACGCATCTCGCGAAATAAATCTCCCGAGCGGAAAGATCGGAGCGCGTGTTGGAAACGCCTTCGTAATCCCTTCCTCTTCCCCGTGCTGCCTTTCCCGTGGATCCGAGCGTGAAGCCACCGTCTCCAGGATCTGCAGGAGGAATCATCTCCGCCTGACAGATGGGACTCCCAGGCACAGATGGGGCTCCATGACTGGAGCAGGGAGGCAAAAGCCGCACGCGGCGACAGCGCCGAGCCTGGAACATCGCGTCTCTCCCGCATCCTTCCCTGCCCCAATCCGACACTCCTCACACGTGTTGGGACACAGCTAAGGCAGGAGAAGGGTGAGGTCCATTTCCACTGGGAAGTGTGTGATGATGGTGGGATGAGGTCCAGGGGTTCACAGGACGTTGCAGCGTCACTCGAGTTTTCACTTCTTTGCTCCAAGGGTTTTTGCTCTTCTTGTGGAACAGCTGAAATCTGGATTATTCACACACAGAGTGAGGTAAGGGAGTCTCTGCCATCCTGCCTGATGGAGTCTCCCTCTAGGAGGACACGGTTGGAAATGAGGGAGGTTTCCTTCACAAATCCTCCTGAGTTCTGGTTATGTTTGGCAAAAATTGGGCCTTGTGTGTCAAATGTTCTGATTTTGTGGAAGGAGCAAATTTCCCAAATTTCTGCTTGTTGTATTTTAAATGTGGAAAGAGATACGCTCCTACCAGGTTGGGAGAAAAAATGCATGAAGGCTCTGAAAGTCCCAGAAACTGAAGCAATAGGAGATATTTTTTTAGGGTGTAGTTAAGGGCAGGTATTTAAAGGCAGATAAAGCCCTTCTATCTTTCATTAACAAACAAAAAGAGGGTGTGGACTCCTCGTCCCTGGAAGTGTCCAAAGCCGGGTTGGACAGGGCTTGGAGCAGCCTGGAATAGTGGAAGGTGTCCCTGCCCATGGCAGGGAGTAAAACAGTGCAAAGTTGATAACCAACTTTATAGCTGGGATGAGCTTTAAAGTCCTTCCAACCCAAACCCTTCTGGCATTCTGTGAAAATTTCCAGCAGGTTTAAACCCCAGAACAGGTGGCAAAAGGCAAACACTCCTGAGTGCACAGCCTCTAAAGAACCCAGGAAATTCCATTGTCATCCATGATTCTCATCCTTTCATTTATTTCCTTATGGAGGTCAGGTCAGAATTCCTTGTTAAAATCCTTCCTGATGGAGAATTAATTAGTGAAGGACTCGTGGGTGGAACGGTGTGTTGAGCAATTCCTTCTTCAGCGAGTGTTGGCTGAGATGGGCAGGGCTCTTCTCCATGAGGGATTATCATTCCATCCTCCTCCCTTGCAGGAGGTGTGTTTGTGCCTGTGTGAGCTCAGGAATTAGGGGTGATTTATTTTTTTTAATGCGTCGGTGTAGGAACCGCGTTGGGTAACAGCAATTTCGGATCGTTTGGCCAAACAAATCAGAAAAACGCTTTGCTCCAGAGCTGGGCTCAGCACGTCAGGATTGAGAGCTCGTTTTCTATCAGAGATATTATTAAACTTTGCATCGCTGTGAATTATGTATCAGTCAGCACATTATCAAAATAGCAACATCTTGAAATACTTATTGAACAAACATGAAAGTAGCGTCTTGGATTACTTAGGAAGCATCTTTACACAGCGAGGAGAAATACAAGCTTTCTGTTTTTCGGGTAATAAAGGGCAAACAGGCTCAATAAATAGCTGCTTTTGGGAAATGGGATTTAATATTCATGAAAGTCAGCATTCTTGGGGAAAAAAATATAATAAAAGAGAGAGAAAGCCTAAAAGCTCTGGGCTCTCCTCTACACAATAGGCAAAATCATCAAGGAGCCCATTTGGGATACACTGAAGTTCAAGTTTTGTCAATCCCAGGAGGGTTTTTAGTGGCTGGAGGATGTCAGGGAGATAAAATTCACCAGGGCCTTTGGGAAATGCTCTAAGTTCATTAAATGAGATGGTGGTGAAATCAGAATATTTTAAAGCTCACATTTTTAATAATTTTATTCAGCATTTTACACATTTTTCTCAAGCTTTTTGGTACATTTTAGTGGCAAAGGCCTTATTTGATATTCTGTGAAGATAATGGGACGATCTAATATTAAACCAAAGGGTGCCAGCATGAAGCCACACCTCAGTGAGCCCCCAGCTGAGTTCTAATGCTGTCCTAATTCCTTAATGATCCTTTTATTCCAACTACCTCCAGCTTGTCCAGAAGGAGGTCTCTGCTTGCTGGGGACTGTGCAAACACAGAGCAATAAATGTTCCCTGCCATGCCAAAACGTGTGGCTCCTGGGAAGAGGCAGGGGAAGGGAGCATGGAGTGGTTTAGGATGGAAAAACACTCCAAGACCATCAAGCCCAACCTTTCCCCCAGCACTGCCAAGGCCAGCACTGCCCCATGTCCCCAAGTGCCACATCCACACATGGCTTTGAAACCCCTCCAGGGATGGGGATTCCACCCCTGTGCCAGGGCTGGACAGCCCTTTCTGTGAAGGAATTTTCCCTAATATTCAATCTAACTCCTCTTAGTGTAACTTGAGGCTGTTTCCTCTTGCTATTTGGGTTTAGAGATTGAATGCTGTGTAAGAGAAGGAAGGGAAGGGCATCCTCCTCTCCTGGGGGGAATGTGGAAGGTCTTCTCTGGGATGCTCTAGCAGCTGACTCTTTCTGTCCCATTCTTCAGTCTATCCCTTCTAAAAAGTGATTAATTTGAAGAAATTGTCTTATAACTTCTGTTATCAAAAGCAGCAATTTATATTTGCTGCAATGCCACTTGCTGCTACGAGCAGAGTTTTACTACAGAATTTTACTAGGCCGCTGATTGTTTAAATTTAATTTTTTTTTGGAAAATAAGTCACTAATGAGACATCCTGAATGAGTACAAATCCCTAGGTCTCTTCCAAAGCAGCAGTGTGAAGGCATTCCCAGTGCTGACACCTTTTGGGATCTCTTCAGCCCTTGCACTGGTGCAGGCTCGGGCTGCTCTGTAATCCATAAAACCCTTCTGGCTGAGTGCAGCATCCCTGAATTCCCTGGCACTGCTCTGGCACCCGTCCAAGGGAGGGGAGCTCTCTTTGTCACTGTAATTATATCTAAGCTGAGCCTCTACAAAACAAAATGATGTCAGGACCAGTCCATCACGCTCTTCCAGTAAAAGTAAATACAAGACACTTCCCTTCTGCCTCTTCACATGCTGGAATATGCTTGGAAAAGAAAACAAATCATGTTTTGAAATTATTATTATGGATACTTGCTTTCAGTACTGCTCCAAAGCACCACCTGTTCCTGAGGTCACTGCTGCCAGTGAAATGCACACGAGCCCTGGTGAGGGGATATCAGCAGCTTTGTTCCAGTGGGAAAACCACTGGAGACAGTAAATAATCTCGGAATCTGATCTTATCTCACCTCTGTATTTATATTACAGCCCTCATTTTGCAGTTGTAGGAAGCTAAGGACGACCTGGGGAAACGTGACAGCGCTGACAACAAATGTGTGAAAAAATTCCCTCAGCTAATTGGTGACTTTTCCAGTGGGAGCAGCCTCGCAGGCGCTGGAGGAAATGGAGACAAAGCCCTGCTATCATCTGCTGTAAACTGAGCTGAGGCTGCTCAGGCACTCGGGGCTCTGCTGATTTATCGTGGCAGCTGAGGGGATGGGACTTGGAATTCTTCATATTTTTAATAATTTAGAATGTTATTCTGACCAGCAGGGACGAACTAATATAGAGGAGTTTTTTTAGTGAGGTGCTTTGTTCCCTGGGGGAGCACAGGGGAGGCTCCTGGAAGGGGAGGAACCCCTCATTTCCCCCAGGATCCAGCTTCATATCCTGGGATTGGGGCAGCTGGAGAGACCTTTGGAGTGGCCACACACAGTCCTGCAGTGAGAGCACTCTAGGGATAAAAAAATCCCTGAATCTGCAGGAATTCTTTCAGTTCTCTTGGGTCAGTCCTGCCTTGCTCATCTCCGCTGCTGTTCAGCCTGCAGAGGTGGCACAAATATTCCATCCACCACATCCAGGGATCCACTGACTGTGATCCAAACCTCCATAAACACTCATTTCATGGCAGCCAGCACTCCTCAGCACCTCTCCTTATCCTCTGAGAGCCTCCTGGTATCCACAGCACCCTTTGGGATCCCACTGGACTGACTGGAACCGATGGGATTTAGGAACTGATCTGTACTGGTGAGACATCCCAGCCATTTCCTAACCCGTTGCAATACGAAAAGGTTGCATTTCAAACTTTAAATTGTGTCACTGGGCTTCCAAATATCCATTTTGGCCCTGCTATGATTATAGAAATTCTGTAAAGAGGCCAAGTAGATCCAGAAATTCAGCAGGACTTTCCTTTAAATTGGTAGGAGTATCAGTGAATTTGCTGCTTGTTGGCCTTTTGACCTTGTTAATATTGCCAATTAGAAACTGGTAATTTCCTTGTTAATATTTTCAATATTAACAACAGCCTATTGCTAAATTTTAAATATTAATTAGAACCTCTTCCATTGTCCATGAACATTAATTGATATTTTGTGGCTCTCATTCTTTATTTAAAATATTGGTTATTCTAGCACAGGTCTCAGTCCATGATCTAATGATAATCACGCTTTCAAAACATTAAGAAAATGTTTAATATTTTACTTTTGTCTCTTTTTTTTGTTAATTTTTTTTTTTTTTTTTTTTTTTTTGTAAAGCAGCTGAAGTGTAGTTTGGAACAGGTCTGTTGAAGTTGTTCATCTCCGATTTAGGAACGTATGAAATATTTGCAAAAATAATAACTCCCAAGTGAAGCCCCTTGTTTCCCAGATCAGCTTCCAGGGAAAGAAAGAAGTGCAAACACAGCTTGCCATCCCATGAGGGGACTTTTTGTATTCCTGGGTCTCAACTCTTCCCTGAAGCAACAGAAACGGGGGAAAGGATCCTGAAGCTTCTTGACATTTGTAAATTCGCTCTTATTCATCTTCCTATCTCAGATTTCTCAGCTGGATGACAAATGTGTGTCATCCATGGAGTTCTGTTTTTTAGACGTCTCCATTTATTGGATGCTCCGGGGTGTTTGGATTCAATTGGAACTTACAGCTTGTCTATGTTTTATTTGCATAATAAGGCTCTGAATGACAGAGCAGCTCCAGCCAGACGTGTTGGCTCCAAACGCTGCAATTGAAGCTGGGAGTATTTTGCAAGAGTGAAAAAAGAATGAGAGTGAGAGAGAGAGAGAGAGAGAGAGAGAGTCTGATCACGTGTGAAAAAGTTACAGGAGGGAAACACCATTCTGAGACACAAGATTCCTGGGATGGTGATTTCCAGGCCAGGCTGGATGGGGCTTGGAGCAACCTGGGTTGGTGGGAGGTGTCCCTTCCTTGTAGGTCCATTCCCACTCAGAATAATCCATTATTCAATAATTCAATGATTCTATGAAGTGCCTCTTACCTTTAGAAAGAGAAACAGGTAAAAGGAGAGCCAGAGTTCACATCCCAGCCCCATGTTTTCATGCTCTGTGCAATCCTGTAGCACATCCCCACCCATCCCATCTCCCCTCCTGCCTGCCCCAGTTCTCCAAAAGCAGCAGGGGAGGGCTCTTCCCTAAAACACCAACACTCATGCATCATATACTCACCCAGATATAAATATAATAGGAAAATATAGCATAAAATATAATATATAGCATATAACTCAGATGTGGTTTCAACTTACATATACAGCCTGATGTGCCTGTGTATTAAACTCCTGTGTGGAGAATATTTGTCTGTGTATTCCAAAATCCTTCATTTTTCCCCTTAAGAACCAGTCTGTGGCAATTCAGTCAAGAACCTTTGGAATGCTGGATGTTTGCCCACAATGTTCCCAGGATCCTGCATGGAATGTCTGGTTAAAGAGGTGTTTTGTGTCCTTCCAAACTCAGTTCCTGAGATTCCCTTGGTGAAGAAGCTTCAGCTTGTGTGAGCTGAATTGCAGAGACAATCCCTGCATTTAAGTGGCAGCATTAGTTGTTCCAGCCCGTGCAGTTCCCATTTTTTCCATGTTGTGCTGGCTGGAATCATCTCCAAGTGGTCATGAGCTGGCACTTGAGATCCCTGGGCTGGTAGTGCAGGAACATGGCATTGATTTCCCTTTTTCCATATATTTTTGAATGCATATCTATAAATAAGAACTTGGCAAGCACTCTGGGCAGACATGGAGAGCACTGAGCTTTGAAGCATCTTTGATATTCCAAGAGTTAATCCAGAGCCAATCAGAGCTTGGGGGTGATGATTTACAGATTTATTGAGCAGGGCACTTTTATTTCTAAAATGATGCTTTTCAATCCTCCTCAGGTGAGTTCTGCACTTGTGCCATGCTGATAACGGAGCCCTTTGTATAAAAACAAGAGATCGGTGGAATAAAAGATTTTCCTTTACATTCTCCAGTCGTAGAGGTTATTGATTGCAACCATGGCCGTGTCAGGCAGTGCATTTTTAGATGATTACTTCATACCTCAGGTGATGTGATGCACCATAAAGGTGATGGATGGTGATTTGCACTTCCAGGACCTTCCAAGTGAAGCCTGAATAATTCCTGTGGGTTTTTTTCACCCTTACAGCAATGCCAAAACTGTTGGGCTTCTCCTGAAACAACAGAATCTGCTCAACTATCCCTTAAGTGCTGCCTTACTTGATTCCTAATAATGACATTTATTTCCCATTGATTAAATTCCCTCTGGTGTAGCTCCTCCAGGCAGAGCAGTGTGTGAGCAGACATTATGAAGTTAGTAAACACTATAAAGTGTGAAAGCATTTGCTGCAGGAGCTGTAGTCTAAACATTCCAGGAGAAAGCAGGATTCCAGCTCTAGTCTTGGCTTTGCCTCTGAATATGATTGTAACCTTGGGCAAAGCTCTCCAGTTTGCCTCTCCTTAGTTGATTTAATTTGTGTAGCAGGATAATGAGACTTAGCAAGTCTTATCCGTTTTATTATTTTATTTTTTTGCTGTGATGGTGGTGGGGAGAGGGTGGAGGGGATGGGGAGAAGCTGGCTGGAGAGTGGAGGGGGGAACAGAGCAGGGCAGGAGAATCCACATCCCTGCTGGATGGACTCTGGAAAAGTGAGGCTGAGTCTTTGTGCTGCTCAAGCCTGTGTTTGAGGCTTGCTTGAAGAGGAAAAGATGTGTAACACCAGAGAGGTGCTGCCATGGACTGAGACACAGCTGCTTGGAAACCTTGAGGGAAATAAACAATATCCTCAGGATGAGAGGGAATGGCTTCAGGTTGTGCCAAAGGAGGTTTAGATTGGATAGTGGGAACAATTTCTTCACTGGAAGGGTGGTCAGGCATTGGCACAGCTGCCCAGGGAAGAGGTGGGATGAGCATCCCTGGAGTTGTTAAAAACCATGTCCATGTGTCCCCTGGGGATGTGGGGCAGTGCTGGGGATGGTGGGACTCACTGATCTCACAGCTTCCCCAACCTAAACCATTCCATCATTCTCTGATAATAAATTGACAGGGCTTTGCTGAGCTCCAACCCAGGACTTTCACCCCCTCTCCCTGGCAATCACTTCTTATTTCTTTTACATTAACACTAAACTATTTTCTCCAAGAAATCCCGTGAACTCCGACTTCAGGAGTCTGCCTCTCTGCTTCCCATCTGGCTCTTTTTTCCTCTGTTTTCTTGTCCCCACTGGGAGATTCAGAGACATTAAAGAAATTAAAGGCTTATTTCATTTCCCAATCCATCTTCTGGCAGAAGCTGCCCCTTTCCCCGCTGTGCAGGTTCGAGGGCTCTTGCCCAGTCATGTTTTAAAGAGTGGGGATTAACTGCTTACTTGGGAGCGTGTTTGAAGCTGAAACCTTTCACTGTCAGGAAGTTGTTCTTCAAATTCAACCTGAATTATCTTTCTTAATTTAATCACACCACTCCCAGCTATGCCTAGTGAGCTGCACTAAATCTTTCCTTTCCATTCTTTCTGTTTACATCCTTCACGTGTGTGTTGACAGATATATTGCCCATAGGTATTGCTTGGCTTCACTATGTGTATTTAATTGAATTGCTTCTAATTATTCCTCCCAATTCCACCTCTGTGGCCCCTGCTTTGTTTTTCTTTTATTTTTTCTGTGCCTGGTTTGTAGCAGCTTGTTGGTTAAAATGATTTGCAAAGTGTGCTTGATGCCCGAGTTTTGGGAAAACTGGAGCAAGGGAAGGAGGCCACATCAACATGATCATTAATTTTCTGAATTCTTCCAGAGCTTTGGTGTCTGTGTGAAATTAATTATCCTACTTGTGTTCTCCTAATCTTCTGGCTTGTCTGTGGGTTGTCACTGGGAGTGTTTATGGGCTAAAACTGAAGGCTTCCACTGAAAGATTTTAAAGTGGGTTGGAATCTCTCTCCTAACACAGCCTGAACCTCTGCCATCCTCCAGCATTAGCCACAGCACCAGCTTGTACATGTTCAACTCAGTTTTGATCTAATAATTCTTTTTCCTCTTTGCCTAGAGGAAGATCTAGAAAGGTTTCCCTGCTGCAGCCCAAAGCCAATTAGCAGAAGATTTCTTTCACTGGCACTGTTCAGCCACTCTGTACCTTCCATTGGCTTTACCAATGGATATCAGAGGGAAGATGGAGAGCTGGGATCAAGGCATTGTGGAGCTCAGCACAACTTCTCCTGCAGTTCTAGCACATCTCAAAGTCCCAGAGGCAGGAAATTAGAAATGGGTGTTAGGCAGGATGAAAAAATGTTACCAATACTGAGAGGGAAATAAAAATTAGGGACAAAATGCTCTGCAAGCTCATCCAGTTTGTGTTTATGCTTTGATGCCCTTGGTTGTACATGGATGTCTGGGATGGTTTGAAAGTGCAACCTCTGGCCAGGAAAATGAGGGGAGAGTTCTGCTCCACCAAATAATTGTTTTCCCAACAGACTGACACTCAAAGCTCCCAACTCTCTGTAAAACCACACAGGCTGCTTGGTACCTCTGGTTGTTTTGGACAGGACCTGCCCAGAATCCCAAAACACGACCAGTGCAATTCCCTCCTCTCTGCTCTGTCCATAAATGGATCCTGCTGGAGATGGAGCCACTGAGGCTTGGGCTGGATGAAGACACTTGTCATCACAAATTCCCAGAATGTTTGGGTGGAAGGGACCTTAACAATGATCCAGTGCCACCCTGCCATGGTCAGGGACACCTCCCACTGTCCCAGGCTGCTCCAAGCCCCAATGTCCAACCCTGCCTTGGACACTTCCAGGGATCCAGGGGCAGCCACAGCTGCTCTGGGCACCCTGTGCCAGCCCTGCCCACCCTCCCAGCCTGGAATTCCTTCCAAATATCCCATCTGTCCCTGCCTTCTGGCAGTGGGAAGCCATTCCCCATTGTCCTGTCACTACAAGACCTCCATATATTACACAGAACAAAATATTATTGACTGTAATAGCAATTTCACCTGGAAAAATATATGTACTATTGAATACAGTAATTAAATTCAATAAATGTCTAAGTAAATACTTAAATCCCCAGATTTTTGTCTAATTTCAATTTGAGAACATTAAAAGCCTTAAGCAAACTCAAAAAAATTGTCAGAAATCTCCCACACTTCCGCTCCCTGGCAACTCAGGAGTCAAGTCGAAAAGTTGTGATTTCTTTTCTTTTCTTTTCTTTTCTTTTCTTTTCTTTTCTTTTCTTTTCTTTTCTTTTCTTTTCTTTTCTTTTCTTTTCTTTTCTCTTTTCTTTTCTTTTCTTTTCTTTTCTTTTCTTTTCTTTTCTTTTCTTTTCTTTTCTTTTCTTTTCTTTTCTTTTCTTTTCTTTTCTTTTCTTTTCTTTTCTTTTCTTTTCTTTTCTTTTTCTTTTCTTTTCTTTTTCTTTTCTTTCTTTTCTTTTCTTCTTTTTTTTTTTTTTTGCTGTTCTGAACGAATTTCCCAACTCCCCAACTTCCAGAGCATATGTTCCCAAGCTGGCAGCTCCCAGGCACTCCAGACCCTTCTGCCTTTCCCGTGTGCTCTGCAGCAGAGCCCAGGAGGGTCCCGTGCTGGCGCTGCAGGGGTTAAAGGAGCTGAAGTTGTCAGGATATTTTTGCATTGTCTGGCAGAGCTGTTTGTTGTGCTGTCGGTGCTGCAGGGTATCAGTCACTCTGAAGGAGAGGATGTCCAGGCAGTCCCACAGCCAGACAGTAACTGGCACTGTCACTAAATCATTGTGTCAAGGCTTGGCTTTGCAGCAGCGCACAGGGAATTGTGTGATTGTTTGGAGGCAACTGGAGCGTTTGGGATTTATCAGCCCACGATGAAATGATCAATTAGGGCTCGTTAATGGCACTCAGTGGCAGTTTGGACAGGAGGAATCAGACCTGCCTGACTCTGGGTGGGTTCACAGGGCAGCAGAGCCTCTCTCAGTTCTAAGTGGAACGGTGGAGCCCTTGGTGCTCTGGGGTATTTTTGGTACAAAGCAGGGAAGGAAAATGTTTTTCCACGTACTTGGGAAGGATGAGAGATTTGGGATTATTCAGCCTGGAGAACAGAAGGCTCTGGGGTGACCTTGGAGCTCCTTCCAGTTCCTAAAGGGGCTCCAGGAGAGCTGGAGAGGGACTGGGGACAAGGGATGGAGGGACAGGACACAGGGAATGGTTCCCACTTCCAGAGGGCAGGGATGGATGGGATATTGGGAATTGGGAATTCCTGGCTGGGATGGAATTCCCAGAGAAGCTGTGGCTGTCCCTGGATCCCTGGAAGTGTCCAAGACCAGACTGGATGGGGCTTGGAACAGCCTGGGACAGTGGGAGGTGTCCCTGCCCACGGCAGGGGTGGCACTGGATAATCCTTAATGTCTCTTCCAACTCAAACATTCTGGGATTCTGTGATTAAAGTTCTGCCTGAGTAGGCTCTGAAATTCCACATCCCAAAGGAATCAGGGCAGATCTTTAAAAAATATTGGGTGCTTTACCCTCATGTATATCAAGGTTTAACTTTTTAATTCTTCTCAGGCAAGTCTGTAGCAAAGTATGAACATGTGGGTTACCACTTGACCTCCAGATGGCAAAGAGCTTTTTAGTTCTAGGCATAAAATCTAAAATTTCAAATCTAAAATTCAGTGCATTCAGAAATGCAACATTTTTCAATGATAAAGCCAATTTAAAGAGCCAAACACCTCTGTTAATTTGCAGATAACGTGGTCTGTAAGGAGCTTGAACGGCATTAAAGGGCCAGGCCTGACTTTAACTGGAATTTGTTAGGGATGAAGGAGGAAAGTAATGGAGTTGGACTCTGATGATCCTTGTGGGTCCCTTCTAATCAGGGTATTCCATGATTCCATAGGTGACAGGTGTGAGGAGTGGCTCAGGCCACCCCCATTTCCATCACCCTTGAGATCAAGCCCACAGATCCCCCTTTTCTCTGCAGGTAACTTAAAAACTGCAATTTTCCTTTCTGCTGCCTGCTACTCCATGGGCTCTGCCCCCCAAAACCTGAAAAATCCCCAAACCTAAACCCAAAACAACAAAACAATGCACAGGGAGAAGCCAGCAGGGAGATTTCTGCCCGTGGGAGAAGCCTCACAAGAACACCTGGAAAGGCTCTTTTGTTCTTCCTGGACTTTTTCTTATCAGAGCCATTCCCCAATCCCATTTTTCTTTCATCTTTTGCTGTTCACCTCAGGTTCCTCCCACCCCCTCTGCTGCTTCCTTGGAGCCTTTCCTTGCCATTGATTTGCAGAGCAAAGCCAAGGCAGTTTGGCACTGGAAGGATGCAGATGCCTCTGAGATGCTGCTGGAGATGGGAGCAGGGAGGATCCTCGTGCCTGCTGAGCCTTGGGTAACCCCAGCTCAGTAATTTTGGTGCCACTCATCCCAGCTAATTGTGCTCCAGCTCAAAGGCAGAGCCTCCCCTGGCGCCTCCTTTAAATAATTTGGGTGTATATCCAGCAAGCCCTCTGTGTTTCATCTCCTCTCTTTCCTTGTGCCTATTTGTTTATTTATCCTCGGGCTCCCAGCTCCCTGCAGTAAAAACCAGCCACTTCCTGCATGGCAGGTAATATGGAAATGGGGGCTGCTTTTCCTTTCAGATTAATTCAGTGTTATTTTCATTTGATTTTTTCGAAAATAGAAGCAAAAGATTCCTATCGGTGCCTAGGGAAATCTCGGAGTAACTCCGGGGCAGTTGAAGGCTGCAAATAGGGGATTTTTTTGGGGGTCAGCAACCTGAGTTTGAGTTTCTAAGCAGGGACCTTTAGGTGCTGGAAGTGACCAGGGGATTTCTCACAGGCTGAGGTGTTGTTCCCTTCCCAGGGTGAAAATCCTTGGGAATCCTGGGAAGTGCCACCCATTGCTTGCCTGAGTTGTGTCCTGGTGTTTCTCCTGTGGTGTCCAATGTGCCACATCCCAGTGCAGCCCAGTGTGACCCCACGGGGCACTTGGTGGCAGGGAATGATTTTCCCTAGGCTGAAGGGAGGGCATGTGGGGAGCCAAAATCACAGGGCAGGTTGTTTCCCATCCTGCTTGGCCCTGGCAGAAGGAGCTCCTCAGCCTTTCTTAGTTCTTACAGCATAACTTGATTGCTCTGGCTTAGTTACCTGAATGTCACATTTTAGTTGAGGTATGGAATAATTTCTGCTGATTCTCCGCTTCTCCTTCCCATCCTGGAAAATCCATCTCGGGGCTCTCTGCTGTTCATTCTGCTAATCCATTTGTCATTGCTTAGAAACTCCTGGTTCTGTAAGGATTGCTCCCTTTAAGGAGGTGAAATGTATTTGTCTTTCTCATAAACTGAGCTACAAATCAGAAAATCAGAGAATCAGAGAATCCCAGAGTGGCTGGGTCAGAGGGGACCTTAAAGCTCATCTTGTTCCATCCCCTGCCACGGGTAGGGACACCTGAGGGATCCAAAGGTGTGGGTGAAGATGGGTCAGTGGAATTTTTCCCATCAGATGATGTCTTTACTGTGCACTGAACACTATTTAGAGACACCTGAGTTGCAATAACAGGCAGGGCTTGGCTGAGATGTGTTGGAGCAGGTCAGGTCAGCCCTTGGGCTGCCCAGGCTAAAGGAATGTGACTCCTGCAGCTTGTCCCCTCAGGAAGAAAAGGTCCTGCTTTCTTCCCCTTCTCTTCCTCCCTCCACCTTCCCTGCTCCAGCCCTTGTCAGATCCTTCTCTTGTGGTTTTAACCTGGCAGAGAACTCTTTTCTTTGGAGTTCTCCACTGACCTGGTTCATGGGAGACATCCCAGAGGCTGCAGGGAAGGGAGGGAAGGGGAGCACTGGGAGCTCTGTGCTTCAGCAGCACAAATCTGCTGGATCAGCTTTGCTCCTACAGCCCAGCAGGACTCCCCAGCTGAGGAAGGAGCAATTCCTGCTTGTTGCTTCTGGGACCTGAGCTTGTGTCCAAACATTTTGCTGCCTTCTGATGGAGTGAGTGATTTGCACAGGTCAGTGGTGGGGGTTTGTGACACCCAGAAAATACCCCAACCTTGTCCTCCTGGCACACAGAATTTTAAACCAAGGCACCACAGGAGCAGCTGAAAACTCACATTCTTTTGCCTCATTAATTTGTTTGAATCTGCATTGTTGCAAAGTTTGACAACATGCGAAGGGTCTCTCTGTGCACCAGAACACAACATTCATCTGTTGGCAGCTCCAACATCCATCTGACAGCTCTACCCACAATTATCAAATCCTTTATTTGTTGTCTTGTTGTAGCACTTCTGATGATTATTTTTATCCTTTTGTCTGCCAGTATCAATAAAAACAACAGCTGAGGTTCACAGGCTGTGACGTGAGTGTGGGAGCTGGGGGTTGGCCCTGGCTCTGCACTGCCAGCAGTGGCACGGGCTCTGTGTGTTAAAGCCCTGCTCCATAATTGAGAAGAAGGGGCAGAAATTCCAGAAATGCAGATTGACAAGTGCCTTGGCTCCTGAGTCCTCAAGGATTGTCACATGGCTGCAATCCTTCACTCGTCTCTTGGTAAATTCGATGTTTTGGCGTTGTTTTTTTTCATTTCTGTACCTTTAGCAAAAAGCTTTACAACTACATGAACTGAAAAAAATGTAGGTCCCACTCCATG
The DNA here is from genome assembly GCF_052056855.1 of Sturnus vulgaris. Taxonomy (NCBI): domain Eukaryota; kingdom Metazoa; phylum Chordata; class Aves; order Passeriformes; family Sturnidae; genus Sturnus; species Sturnus vulgaris. The sequence continues at coordinate 39,568,295 of NC_142249.1, read as the reverse complement.
GACTGGATCAGTGGGTGGCAAGACATCTTTCTTTACTCACACTCTTTCTTCACCAATGTTTGTGAAGCTCTTTCTGTATGCAACATTTAGGACACAAAAATATGTGATTGATGCAGATCGAGGAATTTCCCTTTGAGGGATGCAGAGGTGCCAAATATTTGTAGTAGGTGAAATAAACTGGGGGAATAAGTAACTGGAAAAATCACATGATTGTGGCAATTGATTGGTAAATAAAACCCTGGGAACTGCAGGAATGGAGGTGTTGGGTTTACAAGGAATTTCAGGCTGGGATGGCTGCAGTGACCACGCCATTGGCTTCTGTACGGCAGAGTTGGATCATTACTGCAATTAATCATCCCTAATTGAAGCATCCCTCTGAAGGAGTCCTTGTGCACCTCAGCAGTGGGAGGTGCTGGCAGTTCTCCTCCACTTCCCTTTGTTTACAGACTTCCAGGAGCATCATTTGCAAAGTTCACATTGACAAATCCCTGTGCTGGGTCCACAGGGCCTCAATCCATCATCAAATAACAGCATCAACATTTTTCCTGAGCTATTATCATCACTTCAGCTGCTGCAGCAATATATCCTGCACCAATAAATCAACGGGGATCATTTCAGATGGGCAGAAACATAAACAGCATTTTAAAAAATGGATCTTTTAGCAATCTCCTTTCCTCTTGTTTTTTTGGTTAGTTTTATGAGTAAAAAATAGCCTAAATTTCTGGGTTTGTCTTCATTTCCTCATTTACACAGAGCCAATCTGGTATTTCCCATTTTTTTTTCTTACCAGCCATTCAAAGAGCCCTGAGTTACCACGTTCATTTTTCACTTTTTCTTTGGCTTTTGCTGCTCCTTTCAGTGAGTGTGGAATGTCGTGGTGGTAGGGAATGGTTATGTTTCCCCAGGCTGCAGGTGCTTATCTTTGTGGTTAGGACACAAACCTGACAAAGCCTCTCATGCATCCACCAGCTCTCGCAGGAAAATTGGAAACCTTGCTCTCCTTTAGTGAGAAATTCACCTTTTTTTTTTTAAGGCAAACTGCAGCTGCAACACCTGAATTATGGCATGGTGAGACTTTGGGTTATAGCTCCCTGTTCCATTTTGCCATTCCCAGCACAAGCTGTGTTTTTATTCTTTACATCACGAGCCTGTTCCCATTTCCATGAAAGAGCTTTATGTGCTGAGTCCTGCCTTCCCTCCTTTCCTATCCATGTGCATCGTTAAAGGGGCTTTCTTAATTTCCTGTTTTAGGCTTTCCTCGGAGATTTCTCACTCTGTTTTCCCTTCCCCATAGCACACAAATATTCCTGCTGGCTGGAAAGAGCCTGAATGTTGTTTTTTTTTGTTTTTTGTTTTTTTTTTTTTTTGCTGCAAGTTGGCAGCTCAGGTGATGACAATTGGCTCCCTCTGAGTGTTCCAGCTGCTGCTCTGGTGCCAGATGGCTCCACACACGTGCAGGGAGTTTACATTTCATTTTCCTGGGTGAAAAATATCTCCCTTGATGGTGGGGTTGGATCCCCCACATCCCAAATGAGAGGTTGGGCTTTGCAAAGTAAAGGTTTAGCTTTGTAGCTGGCGTGTCATTCAGGCACCCACCTTGCACAGGTTTATCAGAGTGCAAAGAATTTGGGTGGGGAATTCAATTTTGGAGTCTTGGGAGGGCAGCAACCTGTAGAGAACTGACTGGGAACAAAACTGGCTCTTTTGCTGGTTGAAAATGGATTTTTTGCCAAGATAAAGGAAGTTGGGAATTGGAATTATTGGCCCAATCAGAAAAATCTCCATGTCATGCAAAAAGAAAATTTTTCTTTCAATTTTCTATTTTTTTTTTAAATTTTCTTTAAATAAAATATTTAACAGAACATTCCCATCCAGCTCAATTATAACATCATAGAATCCCAGACTGGTTTGAGCTGGAAGTGACCTTAAAGCCCATCCCATTCCACCCCTGTGCCAGGGCAGGGACACCTTCCACTATCCCAGGCTGCTCCAAGCCCCATCCAGCCTGGCCTGGAACATTTCCAGGATGGAGCATTGTGACCCAACCCATCATGTAGCTGGCAGAAAATATTTCCTCTAATGACAACAATCACACACAGGCCTGAACTTGCAATATCAGCATGAACAGGAGATGCTCAAGGGCCCAGAGAGAGTGGGAATTTGGGAAGTGCTGACAGAAGAGCAGGAAATATGCTCCATATATTCCCATACTTACCTGGGAATTCCTGGTAAGGAGTAGGAACCCAAATAATGTTTAAGTTGAAAAGAGGAGCATCATTAAAAAAAAAAAAAAAATTATCCAAATTCTGTGTTTTCAGTGCTTTTGCATTCCAGATGTTGGGTTTGAAAGTAGACAATGAAGGAAATTTTCTTGCCTTTCCTACTGCTGGAATTTTATCCTAGAAAACAACCAGTTTTCTGATCACCTGCTATTCAGCACTCAAACCTCTGACCTATATTCAAATGAAAAGTATAGAACTGACAAAAAAAAAAAAATCAGCATTTTTTTCACCCCTCGAGTAAACTGGTTTGACAGCTACAGAAAATGATTTAGTTTTTTATAATTCCAAGTACAGTAGGATTAGCCCTTCATCCTGTTGTTTCAGGATGTCTGCATTAATTATTTCTAGTTCTCTTTAATTCAACACTAAACTCACATTTTCGGTTCAAGGGACTGGCCCGTTCTTAAATCATGTAAATATTATTCAGAACTAGGTGATACCCACGTGCAGAGCTGCCAAAGTACACTAATTTATTTTTTAACTTCTTAGTCAGCCAGGGAGCAAAACAATCCATGATTTATACAAGGCATTTAATGAATTTCATCCTTTCCCCGTCGGGGTTTCAATATTGCTGAGACACAGGCATGAGGAGAAATAACAACAGCAGAAATCCCTTAAGAAATGCTCCTCCTGCATTCTGGAATTGTTCTGTTTGTGTGTGGAAGGGCCAAACTGCTGCTTTATTGTTCCAATCCCAAACTGAACAGGGCTGATTAAAGCCCACAGTGCCAAGGAGGGATTTTCTTTCTAGGACAAAACCATCCCTTTGAGGAATGTTCTCTGCTGAGCTGCCCATCACCTCCCAGCACAGCGGGGTCCAGGGTTAATCCTCTCAAAACTTCCTGTCTTGGTTGGATTTCTGTGGATGCTGAGCACAAACTTTGTGTAGGTGGGGAGTTTAGTGGGTCTGGTGTGAGGAGCTGGGATTTAGGGGCACAGCTGGAAAGGTCTCTGCAAATTCCCAGTGCGGGATTACTGAGTGACCCATGGGCAGGGCAGTGGTTAAAGTGAATATCCCAATTTGTCCATCACTCCAAAGGTCAATATGGAAAAGCTGGGACTGTGTGGATAGGGCTGATTTCCCCCTGTCTCCAAAGAGCCTCAGTTAATCCCAGCTTGTGCTGCTGCATTTCAGAAACGCAAGACTTGCAGTTCCCCATCTCAAATCCTTCCCATTTTCACAGTCTGCGATTCCTCATATTTTACTTGGAGGCAGGAGGGGCAGAACTTTCCTAAATTGAGAGCAGCCTGATGGCTTCAAATCTGTGCAACTGTTCCAGCCTGAGCGTGCTCTATAAAGGATTCTCTTTTAAACTGGGGCTGGGGACAAAGCCTCCAGAGCTGGAAATTCTCTGTGGGTTTTTTGAATCGACAGAAAATCCCCAGCTTTGGTTTCTGTGACCTGTGCATGGTTCTGGTTCCAAACACCAGCCTGTTCCCGGGGCAGCCAGCTCTGGAATTCTCCAGGATTTCTGTTTGGAAGGTAAAATGTTATTTCAGGCAATTTGCAAGCAATTAATACCACAGGGTTATTTTCTCCCCAGCTCAGAGGAATCCCATGGAGGCACAAACTCAGCAGATGTTATAACTGCAGAGGTGTACAACAAATAATAATTAAAGATCATAATATTTATCTCCAGTAATAGCCATCCTTAGGATACAGCTTGTCTACGTGCTCCTTGCATTTGGAATGTGAGCCACGAGTGCTGCAGAGCAAATCCTGCTTTTGGATGGCATTTTAACATCTTTCCATGATCTGTTAATTATTGGTGTTGGCCAGATCATTATTTTCTGACAATCCTCGTTGGAAGGGGCAGCTTTGAGGCAGCTGTGGTGAGCATCGCCCTTAATCCCAAAATCACAGCCCCCAGATGGGGTTTAAGGTCTTTTCCATCCCAAACCACTCTGGGATTCTCAGTTTCTATTTAATTGCTTGCCTTGGTAATTATTGTAACTGTTCTAAGATACTTTATCCAAATAAAATGAAACAAAAATATAACAAAAAATCAACACAAATTAACCCTGAATTTATTTCCTTTCCCCTTCTCCCCCAAAAGCAGGACAGTGAACTGTTCCCTAAAATCCAGAAGCAGCAAGAGCTGCAGTCCCACAGATCATATTTAAATTAGAATTTACTCCATACCAAGATGGTTTGCATTTTGCATTTATTTGCTATCTCCCATTCAAAGGCAAAAAAAAGTATTATGTGTAACCAAAATTGTCATTGCACTTGTATTGGCTACTACAATTTGGTGCCAATTTGTATTTTAAGTAATCCAGGATGATAATTACACTTATTGCTTCCCTAACTGCACAGTTGCTATTCAGGGTAGCTCATGTATATTTTATGTATGTTCAGTATCAGAGCAGACCTTTTGCAAATTGATTCATTTGCATCATTATATCCTTCTTTCAGAAATCATTTTCTGATCTTGAGGAAGAGACTTCTGCTGGAATCACAGAGATAATTCCTAGAACTCAGGCTTAGAGCTGGGGAAAACTGAAAAAGAAATGAAATTAATGACTATTTTTTATTTTTCATTTTTGAAGGGTGAATTTTTGAGACCATTTAGTAAAAAATTTTCACAGAATAATGGTTTGGCTTGGAAGGGACCTGAAAGATCATCTTTTTCCACCCCCTGCCATGAGCAAGGACACCTCCCACTATCCCAGGATGCTCCAACCTGGCTTTGGACATTCCAGGATGGAGCAGCCACAGCTTCCCTGGGTATCCTATGCCACTGAATTTTGCTTTTGTTCATTCACGTGGAAAAAAAAAAATCAAGAAGAACGAATTATTTGGCTCTTTTTTTTTTTTTAATTTTAATTTTTATTTTTTTTTTAAATATGGAAAGGAATTCCAGCCTGGGGGTGCATGGGACATGTGCCTGTCCTGTGCCTTGGAGCACATCCTGGTCCTCCACCCCTTATCAATCTCCCCCAGCCACTCACTTCCCAGAGATCCTGATTTTAAAGGACTACCCCAGTGCAGAAACCCATCAGAGGGTTCCTCCCCTACACAAATTGCCACTGCCTGAAGCTGAAGGGGAGCTGGATGGGTGACAAACACCGTGGCTTTGAAAGGCTGATGTGCTCTGAGCCTGCAGGGAGAGAAGAAAGGGGCCAGAGCCTCAGACGAGCCTGGTGCAGCACAAACAGAGCAGGGCTGGCTCCTGGGGGCTGCAAAGGACCCAGCCCCTTGTTCTGCTCGTGCAGGGGCTTGGGGAGAAGATCCTCCCACACTGGCAGGGTGACAGCTGCATTCATCTGCAACATCTGAGGGAACCGACTCATTTGATGTTTTGTTTTGAAAAAATTATTGAGGACTGTTTTGTATGCAAAAAGAGTTGAGTCTTTCTTTCTTTTTTTTTTTTTTTTTTTTTCCTCTGCCTCTGAGTCCCAGATAACTGAAATTATGCTTATCAGAGGTTCTTCATTTAAAGTTGATTTAAAAGGTGTTGTGAAACATGGAGGGAACATGTAAGGTTTTTCTGGGCTGTGAAGAGCCTTATTTTGATTTACTCACTCTAGACATGTGCAGCCAGCAAAAAGTTAATTCCCCTTTTTGCTCTGCTCCTCCTGAAATAAGATAAAATAAACCTTAAGTGGATATAACCTCATTTTTGGGCTTATCTCTGATAGGCTAAACCAGCTAGCAGATGTTTGGGAGAGGAACAGGTAACTGAAATGGGCAGCAATCAATTTTTATTTATTTTGGAAAAGCAAAGAAACAGAGTCAGGACACCAACACCACACAGTTTAATGCTTCAATTTGTTACAGCATGGGAAGGGAAAATTATACTTATTTCTAGGAGTGATTGTGGAGAAAATGCCTATTTACATGTCTAGGAATCTTTAGACAACAAGATGGGGTTTCATCCTTGAGCCATCACTCTGTCTTGTGTTTTTATCCTAAATCTCACCCTAAACAGAGCAGATCACAACCCAAACATCAGTTCATCCCTTTTCTCAAAGGAACAACTTCTTAATATCTCCTTTGCATAAAATTTGAGTGCCCCTGCCTTGTGTTATTGAGAGCTGCTGATGGTCTTTTGATAGCTCTGCTTTTAATAAGCTGCAGATTATCTCATCTGCGTGTGTACAGCAGCATATTTCAGAGCATAGGTATGGAAGGAGTAAAGTTGGATTGGCAGCACATGAAAGGGAGCTGAAATGCTTCAAAGGGCAGGGAGAGAGAGGCAGAAAGCAGAGAAAAGGCTCTGGTAGGTATTGGGATGAGAAGCTTTTGAAATATAGATAACCTACAGCAGAGAGGAGCTCTGCTCTCCCAGCACTAATAATTACACAGATAAGAGGGTGAAGTGAAAGGAAGCCAAGAGATATGGACAAAGTTCAGGATAAAACATCCTGGAAAGAAGAAACCATGGCAATTTTATTCTGGGAGAAAGTCAGGTGAAGCCTAGGTTGGAAATCGTTAAGAATGTGAAATGTTTGTGACAAACCTGGGGACACACAATGAGATCAACCCCAGCCCTGGGAGTGCTTTTGTGTGACCAACACAAGTCTGAAAGCTCAGGGGACAGAATCTGAGAATCTGGGAATATCCTGAGTTGGAAGGATCATGGAAATCCAAGAACAGAAATATAATAATAGAAACAGAAATAAATAACATCGAGAAAGTAATGGCCAAAACTCAAGACATCAGTTCCCAGCAGTGGGAGAATTCAAGGTCCTGGTGATAAAACAGCCACAGGGATGATAAAAAACCCAGGAAGGGTCATCCCTGCTCAGGCTGACAGTGCCAGAGCCAGGTGCTCCATTCCACAAACACTTTGGGACAATAAAACACTTGGCACAGGGAAGGAGAATTCCTCAGTTACTTCAGTTCTTCATCATTTCAACCAGTGTTTGAAAAAGCCAGCCTGGAGTAGTCACAACAACAGTGAGGATCCTTGTAGGAGGGAAAAAAAATACATTAAAAAATCAATGTATCTACAGAGGAACTGCCTAATAACGAGGAAGATAATTAAAAGGAAATTAAAGGAGCAGCTAAGAGGGGAATATGTTTGTAGGTGGCTTAGATGCTTTAAGGGCAACCAACATTTATTTTACTACTCAACACAAATATGCACAACATAATTATTTTCAGGAAGATATGCCAAAAAGAAAATATAAACTGACATACAAAGGAGTTATTAGGTTTGGTTTGGGATTTTTTTTTTTAAAGGAAAAAAAATGTAGCCTCTCAATTTAAAAGCGAAAGGGAAGCCAAGCAGATTCCGAGCACTTACTGGATGTGGAAAAGCTACTAACAAAAAGTTTTTTGAGCAGATCAGAGGCAGGAAGCTTGCCAGGGAAGCAGTCAGGCTGATGGATGATCAAGGCATAAGAGGAGCACTAAAGGAAGATAAGGCCATGGATGAGGAGAGGGATGAGTCCTCACTGCTGTTCCCTGCTGGAGCCTGGGGATGGCTCCGGGCTGGAGCTGCTTTAGTGGGAACACGAAAAAAAAAAAAAGAAAATCAGAATATGCTGAGTTGGAAGGGAGCACAAGGATCATCCAGTCCTGCTCCTGTCCCTGCACAGGCACCCAAAATCCCACCCTGGGCATCCTGGAGCTCTGGCAGCCTTGGTGCTGGGACCATTCCCGGAGGGAATTCAGTGCCCAGCACCCTCTGGGGGAAAAACCTTTCCCTGATATCCAACCTAAACCTCCCTGGAGCAGCTCCAGCCATTCCCTGGGTGCTGTCACTGATCCCCCTCCTCCTCCTCTCCCCAGGGAGCTGTCACTGGGATGAGTCTCCCCTCAGGCTCCTCTTCTCCAGCTGGACAGATCCAGGTCCCACAGCCCCTCCCAGCCCTTCATCATCTTCACTGCCCTCCTTTGGGCACTCTCTGATAGTTTAACATATTTCTTATCTTGGGCTGCCCAAAACTGCACCTAATTCTCAAGATGGAAGTAGTAGTTGCTCAGAGGAGTAGTTGCTCAGAGGAGTAGTTGCTCAGAGGAGCTCCTCAGGGGCACCAGAACTGCTGGTCCAGCGTTTTGTGAGTGTTACTACATCCATAAAGGGAAGGGAATCCCAGAGAAGCTCATGTTTGATGTATCCACAAATGGATATTCCACTTTGTCCCTTTCCTGGGCCTTTCAAACTGCTCCTTGTGCTTGGTCTGACTCACACAAGATCCAGACAACACCAGTCCCAGAGATGTTGCTCTGCAGAAGTCGACTAATCTTTAAAAATGGGCTAAATCCCAAATTAGAATGATTTCAGCAGAGTGAAGCTTAGAAGACAATTGCTATAATTATGCAAATGTAAACAAGTGAAAAGCTTTAACACAATGTATACAAAATAATGATTAAAAGGAATTAGCACTGGGAATTAGCAGAAATTGGGCATTTGTATGTAATAATAGGGCTGGAAGTTAATGATCCAGAGTTGAAAGAGTTTTGCCAGTTGATATTAAAGCTTAGATAATCTTTTGTTCAGTAACTTCATGCTCGTATTTGTTTAGGATTGCAGCCTGTGCCTGTATCACCATATTGGAATTCCAATCACTCACCAGTTTTTAATTAGGCAGTAGAACTGATACGATAATTGTGGCATGAATTGATTATTAACTGAAGTTTGCGTGATAATTAATAACAAAGTTCATGAACAGAACACAAATGACACAAAAATAACATAAGCCTTCCCAAACTGGCATTAGTACAGCGTGGTGGTGACCCAGAGTTTTAATTGTCAATGTGCATTTAAATCCCCTCTATCCAGCCCAGTGCTTGAAATCTTTATCAGTAGCTGCCAATAAAAGAAAATTTATTTGGTTACCGAGGCCTCTTTCCAGGCTGTGAGATTTTCAGCTGATCTGCCAAAGCAGTCTGGATTCTGCAGGGCCAATAATTGATCAGAGTTCTGCTTTTTGTGCTCTATTTCTGTTCTGCTTTTACTGCTCCAGGCAGGAACACAAGCCCCAGAATCCCGTAAGTGTATCTGTGCTGGGTGGGCACTTTGCTGCTCCAGAGTATAGAATATTTTATCCTAGTGTGGAGTATTTGTATGCCTGGTGTTCCATTGCTCTGGCTGTAGAAACAGCATTATCCTGGAAATCTTTAAGGATAACTTTTGGAACTGTTATCTCCTAATAATTAAACTGAAACATAAGTTTCCCAGAGAAGCTGTGGCTGCCCCTGGATCCCTGGAAATGTCCAAGGCCAGGTTGGATGGGGCTTGGAGCCACTTGGGATAGTGGGAGGTGTCCCTGTCCATGGCAGGGGGTTTGGAATGAAATAAGCTCTAAAATCCATTCTAACCCAAGCCATTCCATGATTCCATGATTAAATTGTACATCAGAGTCCTGTGGCAGAAGCTGATCTGTCTGGAGTTCTGGTAGCCCCAGTGATTTTCTCCTCACCCCTGAGCAAACACACAGTGAGGGACAATCACTGCCCTGCAGAATTTTAAATCCAGACCCAGTTTGGGGAGGCAGAAAACTTTCTACAGAATCAGAATTGCTGCAGCCCCTCGTTTCCTCACCCAGGGAAGTGTCCCCCCTGCCCCAGAGCTCTCAGGGAGGAGCCCCAGCAGCAGTGCTGGTCCTTGAGTCACAACCAGTTCTGCCTGGGGTTGGACATGTCCTGCCCTGGTGGGACTCCCAGAGAACCTGGTAATTGTGTGACCCAGCAAAGATTGCCAGGACTCAGCCAGAGCTGAGCTAAAGCTCATTAAACATGATGAGAGTGGCCTTAAGTGGCAGTGGGAGCAGCTCTGGCTGGGCTCACCTGCCTGCCCAGGAGCTGTGGGATGGGTCAGGCAGCTGATCCTGCTGCAAACTCCTCTCTGATTGCACGTTCCTCTCTGTTTTCTGTCAGGTTTGCATTTAGCACATCAGCTCCTGGTCTGTGTTACACAAATGTGAGTGCTGGTGCAAGGAAGGGCAGAGGCTGAAGGTTAATTCTAGAGAGGGGCAGAAATTTCAGTTGTGTGAAAAACTGTATTTCTACAGAATTTTTGCAGTCCTTACTATTCTAATCATGAAACGACTCTTCCATTTGAAGCTCCTTTTTTGCTTTATGATATCAAAGTGTGTAAGAAATGTCTCAGCTCTTCATCATGGTGTCTGGTTAAACGCAGCAGGGAGTTTATTTGGTTTGGAATTAAATCAAGATGTCAGAATCCATCCAGAAATGCAGCACCTGTCCTTCCTACAGCTGTAGCCAAAACGGATGGGAAGTGCAATTTTTCCAATGTTTACTTGTAAATAATTTTGGAAAAGCGACACAGGAGACACCAAACCAAGCAGGTTTGTTTGAGCCTGGAAATCCCTTTATGGTACAGGGAGGTCCTGAGGTTCTGCTTTGAGCATTAATTTGTGACTGTCCCATGTATTTGACAGTTCAATGATAACTTTTTGCACTTTATTTTTACATACAGCTCAATTTTGGAGGAAAATAAGATGGGAGAAAAGCTCTCCCAGTGCTCCACTCTTTCTTTGCACCCCCTGATAAATCCATGACTGGGGATGTTCATGTTCTCTGAAGAACACCCAGGTGTGGATGGTCTGTTATCCTCAGCTGGTGCAGCTGATACCAGAGCCACCATGCTTTGCAATAAGAGGATTTTCCTGGGATTTAAGGCATATTAGAAAGAGATGTGTGGCTCCAGAGGTTGGATGCAATGGATGGAAGGAAGGAAGGAAGGAAGGAAGGAAGGAAGGAAGGAAGGAAGGAAGGAAGGAAGGAAGGAAGGAAGGAAGGAAGGAAGGAAGGAAGACAACCAGGAGGAATTCCTATGCTTGAGTGTCCGCAGAGCTGCATCCTTCCTTCTCCAAAGGCAGGCAAAACCTTTGCAGGGGCTGGGAATACTGGCAACCATTGGAGTTGGGCTTGGTGATCCTGTGGGCCTCTTCCAGCTCAGGATATTCTCTGACTGCATGGTCTGGCAGAGCAGCATTTGAGATAAACTCTCTCATTTGGAGCTGTGTGAGCAGCGAGTGCCAGCTCCGGTAGCTGTCGGGAAGGAGCAGGAGATGCTCCATCATTCTGCTCCTTCTCCTGAGGAACAAGTCAGGCTGCTCTCCCAAACCTCAGGCATGTGCCAGCAATCTCCAAGTACTCAGAAAAGCCCAGAATGTCCCAAATCTAAAATTCTCTCCAGCAATGAATTTTGAAAATCATTTCTAGCCGCTATTACTTTTGGGTAACAAGCGATTTTTATTACAGGCTTCAGGAGCAAGTCTCCTCCTACTCCTATCTGTACAAACAGCTATAAACTGACTGCATTTTAATAACTTTTTTTCCAAGAAGTTACAAGGTATTTCATTAAAATGTCAACTTTTTCTTTCATATATTTTATGATTCTCTTTCTTCCTTCTGCCACAAATATGTTGTTGCCAACATCATCATGACACAGTTTGCTGCCAAGACTATGGAAAGTTAAAAAAGGAAAGGAAAAATGAATTTCTCTTCACTTTTTAGGTAAAATTTCTTCCAGCACTAGGGGCTGAGAAAGCAGTCAGAAATATCTGAAGTGCCAAAGACAAATGTTCGGAGTGCCAGAGCGGTGACATGAAAACATGGAAGCAGTACCAGGGAGCAATCCTGTGCGAGGAGTGATCAGCTGGGGACATTTCCTTCTGCCATTTGTAGATTCCAGGCGGCTCCTCCCGATGTTTCTGCTCGGATCAGAGCAGCAGGGGTGTGCACACGCTGCCTGGGAGAGGTTTAGCACAGCAAGTCAGCTCCAGTTTGCAGGAGCTGTGTCCTTCCCACCAAACCATCTCCAGCTGCTGCACGGAATCCTCTGCGTCCCCCTGCACCCCTCCAGGACTTGCTCTTCAAATTTGTCCACCTGCTGTCACTCAGAAGGTCCCCAAACCCAGCTCCAGCCAGCTCCAGCCATCTGCTCCTGGCTGGTTTAATGAGGAAGGAGCTGCTTCACCCGGCTTAACTGGGAATGGGGGGAAGGACTGGAATCCCCCCAGTTTTGCCTCTGAGAAGAGCCAGGACATGTGGCTGTGTTTGCTACTCAGGTGCCTTAACACCTCCAGAACTAAACCCAGCCTGGCTTAGCATAGGGAGTATCCCTGCAAAGGCCCTCATTTTCTGCCCTTCAGCAGATGGATCCTCACTGGAATTTTGTTATTACCTCTGCTGTCCCAGTGCTGGAGCTGCCGAGTGGCCACAGAGACATTAAATGAGCTTTGTGCCCAGGATTTCTGGACTTCTGCCTTTCCAAATCTCCATTTCTGAGCATGGAGGGTCCTTGCTGGAATCCTGAACACTTAATTACGCTTTTAAAACATCTTAAAAACTTTCAGATTCCCAAGTGTAATTTCCTGCTCGGCTGGAGAGTGAGGGACAAATGTTGTTTCCACTGGTGGTGAACCAGTTGTGGGTTCAGACTTCCCAGCACTGCCCCTGGCACTGGGGAGCTTTGGGTTCAGCTGGTTGAGTTTGTTGGTTTTATTTAAACAACATAAAATCCCTTTCTTGGAATTTGCTCCGCTTTGGTGTTGCCCTCACCCCCAGAGACCTTCTTTTAAAAGTGATTTAATTTCTTTTCCTCTGCCTTATGGGCCACAGCTTGATTTTTCTTGCACTCTTGGGTCTTGAAGCAATTTTACAGGGGAGGCAAGGAGTTGCTGAACGGAGCTGCTTTGTTTACATTATGTAAAGTTGGGAATCTGCCATCAGATCAATCCCACGCATCCCAGGCAGGTACTCAAGGGCGTGGATGGATCAGATAAAAGGAGGTGGAGTTTTCAGCAGGGGGCTGTGACTTGCCCAAACGAGTTAATTACACATTAACTGTGTCCCACTTTCCCAATACAGAAACGTTTGTATTAAAAAAAAAAATATAAAAAAAAAATTAGTGTGTAATTTGGAGTTGGTCTTGGGCCATTCTGTCACATTCCTGACTCTGGGACCTGGCCATGCCTCATCCTCTCTTCCAGCTGTGATACAAGCAGCACGGAGGAGAATTTGCCTACATCCACTGCTCTATTTTAGGCTCCCATCTCATGGGAATAATATTGGCAAACATCACCAATATCTTATGGAAATACAGCTGATGGGGCAGGAGCATTCATGGACGCCTTCCATGGCCAGGTGAGCTGGCTGTGGAGGAGGGAAAGGCTGTGATGTGTCCACCTGGACCTCAGCACAGCCTTGGACACATCTCCCATGGCATCTCCTGGAGAAGCTGCAGCCCAGGCTTGGACAGGGTCACTCCTCCCTGGGTTAGGAACTGGCTGCTGGGGGACCCAGGGAGTGGTGGGGAGTGATGCCACATCCAGCTGGTGTCCCCACCCCCAGTGGTGTCCCCCAGGGTCCTTGGCCAGCCCTGTTTGATGTTTTTATTGATGATGAGGGGATGGAGGCACCCTCAGGGCTGTGTTGTGGCACCGAGGTGGCTGAGGGTGTTGAGCTGCTGGAGCTCGGGCAGGAGGCTCTGCAGAGGGATCTGCACAGGATGGAGCCGTGGGATGAGGAACAACAAGGATCCATGAGTGCTGGGTCCTGCCTTTGGGTCACAACCACCACCTGCAGCTCCAGAGGGGCTGGAAAGCTGGAAAAGGCCCTGGGGGTGCTGGTGACAGTGGCTGGACATGAGCCCAGCTGTGCCCAAGTGGGCAAAAGTCCCTGGGCTGTGCCAGCCCCGCTGTGACACAGCCCCAGGGCAGTGCCTGTCCCTGTGCTGGGGCACATCCAGGGCTGGGGACAACTATGGGACAGGAGGGACCCTGAGGGGCTGGAGAGTGGCCAGGAGAGGGAACAGAGCTGGGAAAAGGCTGGAGAATTTCTGAGGGAAATGGGAAAGGGGCTGGAGAATTCCTGAGGGAAATGGGAAAGGGGCTGGAGAATTCCTGAGGGAAATGGGAAAGGGCTGGAGAATTCCTGAGGGAAATGGGAAAGGGCTGGAGAATTCCTGAGGGGAATGGGAAAGGGGCTGGAGAATTCCTGAGGGAAATGAGAAGGGGCTGGAGAATTCCTGAGGGAAATGGGAAAGGGCTGGAGAATTCCTGAGGGAAATGAGAAAAGGCTGGAGAATTCCTGAGGGAAATGGGAAAGGACTGGAGAATTCCTGAGGGGAATGGGAAAGGGGCTGGAGAATTCCTGAGGGAAATGAGAAGGGGCTGGAGAATTCCTGAGGGAAATGGGAAGGGGCTCAGGCTGCAGCAAAGGAGGATCCCGAGGGATCTTTTCCCTCTCTGGAATTCCCTGACAGGAGGGGACAGCCGGGGGGATTTGGGATCTTATCCCAGGGAACAGGGACAGGAGGAGAGGGAACGGCCTCAGGCTGGGCCAGGGGAGGGCAGGGAGAGCAGAGCAGGAACTTCCCCATGGAAAGATTGGTCAGGGATTGGAGCTGTCCAGGGAGGGTTGGAGTGCCCATCCCTGGAGGTGTCCAGGGAATTCCTGGAGGTGGCACTCAGAGCTCTGGGCTGGGGACAAGGTGGGGATTGGGCACAGTTTGGGCTCGATGACCTTGGAGCTCTTTTCCAGCCTTAATGATCCTGTGATCCTGTGGAATAGATTCGCAGTGATGTGTGCAATGTATAGGACATTAATTTTCTGAGATTATCTCAGACAAAGTGTTGCAATTGTGAACTCCATAATGCATATAAAAATCCATATTCCCCTACTTTTATTTCCAGCCCCAACAGCCTCCATGTAGACCATTTTCCATGTCACAGGCAGCTGGAGTCAATGACTCTCCCATGTACTTGAGACATCAGCTCTCCCCTGTGGAATATTGATTTCCAGGAAATAATCTTCATGCAGCCATCTTTGCTTAAATATCACATCAAGTTATACCCTTACTCAAAAATAATGCACATTCTTGTCATATTCTGCTGGAAATTAAATGTATTGCTCTGTTTAGTGAAGTGTTTAAACAATAAGGGACCACAAAATATAGGGATGTCTCCATACTATGGAACATTTTTGTATTTACGTCCCTGTTGCTAAACATGAGTGGAAATTTAATGCTTTTGGAGCAGTTGGAACTGTGAAATAGAGCAAAAAAGCACAGGGCTGGCAGCTGTTTTAATGCACAGTGAAGCCAGGAAGTTGTTTAGACTGTGTTTGAACTTGGCCAGCACACAGAGACACAGATATTGGTCAGAAAAGGGAGATATTTAAAGATCTGTTAGGTCAAGAATACATTTTATGACATCAAATATTTAATATTATCTAAGCAAATAAAAAATCGTATGAAAGGGAAACAAGGTTAAAGCGAAACTTTATGGCTGATCTCCCGTGCTATTAAAAGATAATGCTTTTCAGAGTTAAAGGGGATATTTTTCAGTGCAGATTATGTTGAACTTTTCTGCCTTTCTGCTTGTGGCTCTGGGATTGGTGTTTACACCACATTTTATTAAGAAATACAGGGAATATTTGCTTTACTTTGATGTTTATTTTTTGTTTTAATTTAGAAATGCAGCTTTTTTTTTTTTTTTTTTTTTTTTTTTTTTTTTTTTTTTTTAGGTGAACTTTGAAGTTCTTCAAGCCAAGGGAGGTGTTGTGGGATTCTCCTTTTTCAGCCCCTTCCTTCTCACCTCATAGCCAAGAACCAGGAGAAAACATGGCCCATTTTAATGGTTAAATGGACAAATGTTTCACCATGGTTGGATTAGAGGATCTAAAAGGTCTTTTCCAACCTCAATAATTCCATGATTCACCTCACAAATCCTTCCTTGGCTGTGCCAGTGGGATGCTGTGTCTGCACTGATATTTTCCCTGTTTTTTTTGTCCTTTACCAGCAAAAGTGACTGAAACAAAAGAGGAGGATTTAATATTCTATAAACCCCACTGTGGGACAGGTGAAATGATTCTTTTCCCTGGCAGAGCAGCAGCTGGATTTGGATCCAGTCATTGTTTTCAGTGGATTGATTAAACTTGGATGTTAACATCCAAATGTGGAATCAGCAGGAATTATCAGTGTCCAGCATGTCCCGGGTGATTTCTGAGCTGTGGGAGGCAACAGATTCCAGTTTTGTGGCAAGAGAATCCATCTTTGGCCTCAGATGGATAAAGAAAATGGCATTTCAACTTGGACATCATTTGTCTGTGAAAATTAATTCTCATAATATTTTTAATGTGAAAGTCTGACTTCACACCAAAGGAAAAAAGAAAAAAAAAAAACCCCAAACACCCAAAACCCTGAATCCAGCATGATTAACCCTCTTTTTCATATCAAACAAGGAATTTTTGGGGACCAGTGCAGCTGTTGCAGCAGCCACACATGAAATTATCTCCTGCTCAGAGAGAAATGCAAAATGAAATGCCATATTTTTGGATTGTTAAGTGTCACTTCAGTGAAATGTACTCATGGCTGAATAGCTCCCGTTTATTTTCTAGAGATGGTTAAAAATGAGGAAATTGTGACAATTCTTGAATATTTTCAATTGCTTTTCCTTCTGTTGTTCTTGCTGAATGGGGAGAATGCCTTTATATTTGTGCCTTTACAGGCAAAATATTCCAAATGTTTGGTTTTGCCTCCACTTCACCTCTTTTCCCCCTTTTTCTCATATTTGCTGCTGAAAAGAGGGAGTTCAGGAACGGGGAATGAGGACAGAGGGGAAGGTGGGGGAGCGAGCAAGAGAAAACCAGAAATGTAGTTTATTCAAAGGAAATGATAAAAAGGAAGACTGTGTCTTGGAAATGGATATTTTCAGGGAAAAAAGCTTAAAATGATTGAAGGGAAAGGAGGGAATGCTAAGTCCAGTGTGGTTTTGGTGATTCCTTCGCTCATTCCATGGTTTTGGGGACTGCTTTGTCCTGAGGAACTCCTGGTCAATGAGAAGATAAAGCAGGAAAAAATCGATGTTTTTTTTGGGAGAATTGGTGCTGCTCCATGAAGGAGCTGAAGGCAGAGCTGTGGGGAGGTGGAGAACTTGGGCTCCCCCAGCAGCAGGTTTGGCTCAGGGAGAGCATGAAGGTGAAAAACTCAAATTTAGGAGCTCAAATTCAAATTCTGCACCCAGATCTGGGTCCAACATCAGCAGGACCTGGAGCTGCTGGAATGAATCCAGAGGAGACCATGGAGCTGCTCCAGGGCTGGAGCCCCTCTGGAGCCAGGCTGGGAGAACTGGGAATGTTCCCCCGGAGAAGGGAAGGATCCAGGGAGAGCTGGGAATGTTCTCCTGGAGAGAGGAAGGATCCAGGGAGAGCTGGGAATGTTCCCCTGGAGAAGGGAAGGCTCCAGGGAGAGCTCAGAGCCCCTTGCAGGGCCTGAAGGGGCTCCAGGAGAGCTGGAGAGGGACTGGGGCCAAGGGATGGAGGGACAGGACACAGGGAATGGCTCCCAGTGCCAGACGGCAGGGCTGGATGGGATCTTGGGAATTGGGAATTCCTGGCTGGGAGGATGGGGAAGCCCTGGCACAGAGCAGCTGTGGCTGCCCCTGGATCCCTGGAAGTGTCCAAGGCCAGGCTGGAGCACCCTGGGACAGTGGGAGGTGTCCCTGACCATGGCAGGGTCGCTGGAGAGGTTTAAGGTTCCTTTCAACCCAAACCATGTTGACATTCTGTGATTCTTTGAAAGAGTAAAAGGCAGAAGTCAGATATTTGTGTGTGGCTTCACTGGAGTGAAAGGCAGGAAGGGAAAAAACACCATAAATAATTAATAAATCCCCCCAAATGTCTTTGAAAATACCAACAATTATCAACATAGGAAGGGAAGAGCTGCTTTATTTCAGACCTTGTTTCAAAGGAACAAGAGAGTGACTGTGACACCACAGACTGATGGGGCTTTTTAAGACTAAAAATAACTCGGGAGAAGAGCCATTGAAATGGATTATGGACTGGCTTATGGAGATGAAACCCAGAGTGTCAGGGAAGAAGAGAATTTTGAGTGAGGAGGGAAAACAAGTGGGGTCAGTGCCATGAGCCTTTTTCCTGCTTGATTGTGTGTGGGGATGACCTTGGTGAAGGAGAAATTTCCAAACAGATTTGCAGTTCTGATCACACCAAGCTGGAGAGAAGCAGCCAAACACCACCAAGCAGGCAGGCAAGTCAAGAGAGTTGAAGTTAATTATAAAGATGAACAAGCTATTCGTGTCATTTAGCATATGGCACCGTGGCTTTGAACTATTGAGATGGAAACTTTATTTAGGGGATAGCAGGGACTTCATGGCCATGCTAAACCAAGTTCTGGGTTCAGAGCTGACAATCAGATGTGTGGATGTGCTGCTCCAACACGCTCTGTCCTCCAGGATGTTCCGAGGAAAAGCTGAGCTTCAAAGAGTTCTATCAAAAAAATAACATTTGGGGAGACGAAGGGAGCAGGGTGGCGAGATTTTCTGATTCCTTTTTAGGGTTTGAGTGTGTGCCTTTGAGTGTTTGGCAGCAAGTAAATGTTCAGTGGCTTAGGGGTGTGATGATGCTCTTTAAAGGGAAGCACTGTGTGATCATGGGGATGGACTTCATCCAGCAGATCTCTGCCGCAAACTTCTGTGACATGGACACAATCCCAAAACTTTGGCTGCCTTTTCAAAGTCACTCAACTTCCCAGGGCAGCCAGAAGGGGCTGAGCACTTCCTAAGATGTGTTTGCTCAAGATGTTTACAGAGCTGTCACCCAAAAATGGATCTGGACCCAAGTTCTCTCTGATGCTCAGGCTCAGGACCAAGCTGAGCTCTGTGATTTGCTGCCTCCTGCTTCTGGTCATCCAAGCAGAGACCTTCCCAGGATTTCACTGCTCTGGGTTAGTACCTGGAATGGGACACGGGCAAGGAATGTGCATGGTAAGAAGTGACCAAGCTTTTTTCAGACCTGGGATTTGTTTCAGCTTTGGCACGTTTTGCCCAAACCAATTTGTCCATCTCTAATGCAATGTAAATAACATTAAGCCCTTTGTGAAATATGTGATGCTTGCAGACAAGTATGGATAGCCTGGCCTCCAAAATCAATATATAACCCCTTGCTATTGCATAGCAAAGTTCATTTCTGTTTGGACACATCTTCAAAGTAAGATGTAGACTCCATTACTGCATATGCTTTTTAAATTTAAACACAGCAATTGATGTATTGGTGAAAATGCGTAAGCCATGATCTTTATGGATGCCTTTTGGAACACATTTATCAGAAATCCCTGGGTTTACTTGCTTGTTTCATTTAGAAAAGGTCTGTAGATTGTCATGGTTTTGGACAAACTGAGTTGTTGAACAAGCTCTTGGTGGCACTGCTCGATGCTGAGTGACTGCCCAGAGCCCCTGTCTGGCAGGAGCCAGGGAAAGGCATTTTAGTTTTTATTAGATTTTTATTAGAAAGTATTTCCAGAGGGGCCATGTTCCCTCCAGCTCCTGCCCATGGCCCAGGACCCCATTTCAGCCACCTTGGGACAGGTGATGCTGTTGGATTCCATGGCTCAGTGTCCCCATCCATCCCCATCCCCATAGAGCTGTCCAAAGCTCAGGGCGAATTTTAAAGGCAATTCTGATCTCCATGTTTGGCTAAGATCAAATCTGATTTAAGCTCTTTATCAGCTTTTTTTTTTTTTTAATTTAGCTTTTTAACGATTTTTAACACGAGAGGGAAAATAGAGGCTCTGTCTCAGCCTGCCCTGTAGAATAATGTGTCACCTAAATCTGTTCATCAGAATGGTTTTAAAGTATTTACACCTAAACTTACAGGTTTTCCAACACACATGAAACTGAAAACAGAGAGACTGTGATAGTTTTTCTTTAATCCAGTGCATCAGAGTCACTTTTAGCTCATTTCATGAAAACTGGGTTTAAGATGGTAGAGGAACTGCATTGACAGCAAAGATGAAATGGATGAAGTGAAAAACTCCGAAATTTTTGTGTTTGCCTTTTTTTTTTCTTTTCCTTTTTAACCGAGGGGATTCTATTGGGCGGATGAGAAGTCATTAGAAGCTAAACTAAGTTTTCACCTTTGCCAGCAAAATAAAGTCCTGAAGGCTTTATTCTGAGCAGCCCTGACGAGCCCTAATGTGTCCTGACACTGCTCTGGCTCAGCTGTCCCCGCTCCCCTGAGTCCTGCAGACGATGGCACTGAACTCATGGAAAAACACAATGGCACTGAATTAATGGAAAAAGGCAAACTCTTGTCCCCCCGTGGCTGTGATGGCTGTGGGAGGCAGATCTGGCTGATTTCACCCTGATTTGGGGATGTTTTCTTGCAGAGCAATGTTGCCATCAGTGTGCAAGCCCTGATGGGGACATTCCCACTGCCAACAAGAACTTCACCTATCTGGGAAGGGAATTGGGGGTCAGGATTCCCATTTCTTTTCCCAGATGTGTAATTCTGTTTCTCTTACTTTTCTTAACTAACTTAATTCTTTTCCTTCATGTAGTTTTCTTAACATGGTAAACTTCTCTAATGGCATGAGGAGGGGTTTAGAAATGCTGAAATAAAAGTTTACAGAATCCTTGAATGGTTCGGGTTGAAAGGGAATTGTAAAAGTCATTCATTTCCAGTCCCCTGCCATGGCAGGGACATCTTCCACTGTCCCAGGCTGTTCCAAGCCCCATCCAACCTAGCCTTGGACACTTCCAGGGATCCAGGGCAGCCACAGCTTCTCTGGGCACCCTGTGCTGGGGCCTCTCCACTTGCACAGGGAACAATTCCTTCTCAAATCCCATCTACAGGGTTTGTTTTAGCCTGATGCTGGCTTTTGTTGTACCACATAGGAGACTCTTCACAGTTTGCCTTGGGCTGTGAGTAAATCCTGTAGCTTCATTCCTTATCCCTCCATCCCTATCCCCAGCACGAAGTGCTCTGTTAGGAAATTAATTAAGGAGTAGGCATGAAGTATTTTAAATCTTTCGAGAGCATTGCTGTGCAGAAAATTTCCCTTTCCTTCCACCTGCACACTCAGACAGAGTTTTGTTTATACACCAGGGAGTTTCCACAGCCTCAGGTGCTCCAGGAATTATTTAAAGTCTGAAACAGCCACATCACGAAGTTTTGGGGAGAGAATCCTGGGGAGAGGCTCTGCTTTTCCTCAGCCTGTGGTGATTTGTGCAATCCCACCAGCAGGAACATGAGTTCTGTCTGCTCTTAGCATGGGCCCAACTTCCAGGATGGCTGATTTGGAGCTGATGCCTGTGTTGGAGCCGGCAATGTTTGGATGGAAAAATTAGTTATGTCAGCTCAGCCTTAAATCCTGGAACTGTTTTAAATAAACTGTTCTTCTCTTCCTGTAACACTGTTGTGTTGGGGCCAAGAAATGGAGTTTGGGACATGGAGGATTTTCTACAAACCAAATTTATGTTGTTGTTGTTTTTTTATTTTTTTAATTAAAAAAAATACAAAATAATTAAAAAAAAAATCTCCAGACACTGCAAATACAGTGACTGTTCCAATCAGGATCAACATTAATTTCTTCCTAGCTTTCAAATGTTATAACTACATTTCTCCCGACATGTTGGCATCTGTGTTGGTATTTATAAATTTTTGCATGCTTTGACTGCCATGCAAATCCTTCCAGAAAGTACCCTCTGAGGAGCTGAAGTGAGAGAGAGAACTCAGCACTCGGAATAACCCTGCCTTGTACCAGATTATTTAGCAATTAAAGTTGTGATGTTTTTATCAAACGGATGCGCAGATAGCGACTCCTTGGCATCAATAACAGATAAAGCTGGGTTTGCATCTACAAGGAAAAGAGCAGTTCTGTTTCTCTGAGCTCACACTGCAAGCATCAATTCACATTTTAACTGTTTTTAGTGTTTGCTGACAAATCTGAGAAAGGCTCACGGTGCAGTGTGGGGTACCTGGGCTGATAGGGGCTGGTCCCTAGGGATAAAGTTCTCAAGACAGAATAATTATCAAGTTATTTAATAGAAGCAAATGGGATTTATTCTTCTTACTGTTTCTGAGCTGTTGTGCAGTTTGATCTGTCAATGTCATTAATCTCATATTAATCTCAAGCTGAACCCAGCTGGAGCAGGGGGTGCTCAGTACCTGCCAACCTTCCCTCCACGACCTTGTCCCTGTATCCAACCCCACTGGAATGTGCTGGGGTGCAGCTGCTGCTCTGGGAGGGACAGAACCTGTTCTGTAAACAATCCCTGCTCCCAGAGTTTGGGATCCATGAGGAAAGGCCCCTATTCTGTGCCCCTGGCTGCAGGCAGGTGGCTGAGGGTGTGTCCAGAGCCATGGGAGGATGGGGGTCTCTGCTCTCACCCCTCTGTCACTTGATCATCTCAAACTGCAGATATTCTCCCTCCCCTCCCCTGTAATCTCCTATGAGCTGGATGACATTCCATAAATGTATTTAAACCTATTTCATTTAAGGATGAAATAGGATCTGGTTATTTTGCTTCTAACGTGTTCCTAACCAGAGGCAGAGACCTGCGATGGGCCCTGACTTCCCCTGTGGAAAAAAGTGACAAAGGAGCAGGGAAAGTTCTGTCTTTGCCAAGATAATCAGGAAAAGGGATAATATAGAACAAGATAAAACTCCCTGGGTGTCCATCATCAAGGAAAGACCATCAAGCCCATTCCTACTTGAAATCCCCTTCTTGCCACTACTGATCCTGACCTCTCCTCCTCATCTAGAATAAATTTGCCATAGCAAAATGAGGTCTGCCCTGCAGATTATCAGCCACAGATTATATAGGTCGGCCTCTGAGCTCGTCTGCTGAATTCCCAGGATCTGAGAACCCTGGAATGGTTCAGGTTGGAAGGGACCTCAAACATCCATTTCCAGCCCTCACAATGAAATCCTGTCCCTGTCGAAATCAGTGGGAATTTTGCTGTTGTTTTCAGAGGTTTCAGATAACTCAGATTTCTTTGCAGGTTTTTACAAGGCTTTGAAGCTGCCTCTCTGAAAGAACCTGTTTACTCCTGTGTAAATGGAATATCCATCCCTCAGATATTTATCCTGCTGCACTGTCAGACTGGAGAGAGTGTTGGAAGCTGCACTGATGCTGAGAGGGCTCAGTGCGTTCTCCCTGCTGATTAAAGTTTAAACCAAGTTTAGACTAAAGCAGAGACATTAATGCATGCGAAAGTTGAATATTTAAACCTGAATACATAAAGTCTTTACAGGCAAAAAAAGTCTGGGAAGTGATGAAGGGAGGTCTCATCACTGTTTGTCACTGATGTCACCTCCCAGTTTGTGAAGTGCCAACGAACTGGTGACACTTCCCCACTCTGAACTTTGCTGTCCACTGAACATTCCCCCTGCCCTCTCATTTCCCAGCAAATTTCAGGAGCACAGGCACCAGGGAAGTTTCTGCTCCTCGCTGTGAAGTTCCTGGCTGTGAGGAGCTCTCCCTGACGAATGTAACCCAGTTGTGCCTGTGGATCTGTCACCACCCCGCTCAGATTGCAGCCTCATACGATCCCAAAATAGCTCTGCAGAGACATTAGTACATAGCATGTACCTCTCTGCCATATGCTGGGGATAAAGGAATCTAATTGGGCTGCCTTTTTTTGCATGTATTATAATGTTTGAGCTTCGGTTCCTGCAAAATAATTCTTTTTGCTTTCAACAGCAACAGCTAAAATATATTTGACTCTGCTTATGCAAACAGCCATCCCTGCCCTGCTTTTAGCTTGATTAATGCACTGAAGGAAAAGAGCTCAGAGGAAGATGGATCATAAATCTTAAACTCAATTTTGAGTTGGCTTTTTTTTTTTTTTATTAATTAGTTGATTTTAAAAGCTATTTTAATCACAGTATCAACCCTTTTGCAATGGGTTTGTCATCTCTGGAAATCAGATCTTCTCTGCTACTGCAACCAGTGGAGTTCAGTTTGAATAGATCCCCAAAAGATCCAGAAGAGGTGGATCTGATGCAGAACTTACCTGGTGCCCTGAGCACCCTCCTGACCACTTTCCATGTGAGCCAATACTCCCAAAATGTGGTGGAAAATTGCATTTCTTCAGCTGTGCTGCATTTTAAGTGAGTCCTTGGGACAGAAACCTCAGTGCCACGAGCAGCAAAATGCAATTTAGCCCTGGCACAGCAGTGCCTGACATCCGTGTGTGATTATGTCCAGTGAAAAGTGTTTGCTCCCCCGTGCAGGAAATAAAAGCACTCAGATGGAAGTGATGTGTCAGATCACTCCTCGACAGCACGACTCCAGGATCAGATTATGCTTTCCAGTTAATCCAGAACATGAAAATCTGTCACAGAATGTTTTCTCAATTCTTTTCTCAGTTATAGCTGTTATTTGAAGAAATGATCAAATATGAGCAGGAAAATCATGAGCAGCATCTGCTTAGAAAATAAGCGGGGACTTAACTATGCCTCAATATAATCAAATGAGTCTCTCCATGGTTGGCTCTTCAGGCATTACTGTAGTAAACATGATTAAAATAGCAGTGAAAATGCTGATAGTGCTTGAGCAACATCTGAAACAGCTCCTTTATTTCCTTGCTTCTGCATGGGATGTGTGTGAAGGAGCCACGTGAGTTTTTGTGCTTTGTGTCCACGTTTCCACGCCCAGCTGGTGCTGGTGTGGACATTTGGAGCTGCTTTTCAAAACACTTGTACTTTTAAAATATTTTATTTTTTAATTTCCCTGTCTTTTTTGGACTTTTTGCTGAAGTGATGCTCTCTCGAAGTTCACTTTGTCTTCCAGCACAGATCTTTCTTCAGTGCTGCTCTACCAGCGCTTTTATTTGTGGTATTTTTTAAACACAACCCAGCAGCAGAAGATGCTTTGCACCCTACAACTTGCTCAGATGTGAAATTATTGATCAAACAGCCGAGGCACAGCATCTTACAGAGGAAAACCAGGATTATTAGCACCTCTGGGGATCTCTGTCCTTATGTGCAGCCTTTTTGGAATCCTCCTTCTATCCCATCTGCTCCGAGCTTGCTGGCAAGTGGAAAAGCCAAGCATCTGCATTGCACTTGTTTGTGTGCACATCAAAGTGCTCCCACGGTCAGAAGTTGTGTCTCTGGTGTAGCTGAATTTATGATTTTGTTCTGCTCTTTCTCCCTGACGAGTTCCATGAGCAAGGGGAAATAGCTACAAAATATAATTGGGAATGTTTTATATTGTTTGGGTCGTTCCCTCTACATGGTGGGACATTTTTAAGTTTGCTGAAGGGCAGGGAGCTTTCCTCACTGCCACCCCCTTTCTTTAAGTATTATTTTGTCAAAAACTGAAAGTTTGAGTGAAGGGAGCAGGAGGTGTTGGTGCAACAACCAAATCCCCAGCAGGAAATTTATTGAGTTGCCAATTTATGGTCATCTAATTGGCTCAGAAAGAATTGGAATGTTTCTAAATATCCTCCTGAAATCAATGGTGACTGCCTTTATTTTGGGCCTGGGGCAGATTGAAATTGAGACAATAAATGAGAGTGTCTCATTGCAAAAGAATGAGAGTTGGCAGCTCTGTACGGGCTCTGCTTTTGGGGGAGGAGGAACAACCAAGGGCTGAGGTTCCCCCTTCAGCAAGGGTTGGGGAGACATTAAAAATGTGTCAAATCAGCCTCTGGTTTGCTTTCTACATATAAAATAAAAAGCTGAATTTTCCTCTGCCCATGTAGAGACGAAGTACTGCTGAGAGAGCCCTAGGAAAGGGGGAAAACCAGAAAAAAAAAATCCCACTTTTAAAATCTGTTTCACACTAAACTCCTTGGAGAATTCAGATGTGTGTAAAATGGAGATTCTCCATTTTCAGCCATAATTAACTAAAAATTCCTGGAACTAATGGTGTTTCAGATCAGTATATTTTTATGAGACTTTCACCCTACATAGAGAACCGTGACCTGTCTGTCACGATTTAACACACCTCAGCTGAGAGCCGGGTGCTAATAGCCCGGAAAAGCGTGGAGTGAGGGAATTTGGGAATTTTATGGCCCTGTTGGATGTGGTAACATCGATCCCTCCCCGCTCCAGCAGCCTTTAATGCGATGCTGCCAAACAAGATTTAAAGCTGGGAACAGATGCAGGTCCCCCGACTCCCAGGCACGTTCCCCCATGCACATGATCCCTTTTGAAGTGCTCCTGGTGCTGGAGGTGGAATTTGTTTGGTATGAGCTGGCCATGGAAATAGCCCTGCAAACACAGGGACAGATGGCAAAATCCCAGTTGGAACGTGGGACCGGCCGTGGTTTGTTTTCACTGCAGGGCAGACAGCAGACACCGAGTGTCTGCACAGCAGCTGGGACAAAGAATTCCCCAACTTTCTGAGAGCAGGGACAGCCCTCACCTGGGTGATTTCACACACAAGATGGTTTGAGACCCACGGGAAAGCTCTGAAATTTGGGAACGAATAGGAATCTCCGCGATATTTATGTGGTTTTGCAGCAGAGCACAAGTGGAGCTTCATCAAATAAAGATGTTGGGTTTTTAATGCCACGGATGTTTCTTATTTTCTGAAAGTTGAACAATGTGTTTTCTTGAGGGAATTTTTAATTTCTTTTTGTTTTGTTTTGTATTTAAAGTGTTTTTCATAAGAGGCTGGACAAATGATGTGCTCTCATGTGAGTCCAAGTCAGCGATCTTTGCAAACCTTTGAAGTGATTTCTTTAGTTTTAAAACAATTTTTCTCTCTTGAAATGAAACATAAATACATAAGAATATAATAACTGGAGTATTACCAGAATTAAGGAAAGGATCCAAGTGCCTTTCCTCTTTAAGTACCAAACATAATTAATAACTGAAGCAATATTTAATTTTTAGTGTGTGCTGGATGTTGTGGTTTCCTTTTTCCTCTGCTCTTTCCCTGCCATGCTGGACTCTGAAGTGCTCTGCTCACATCTTGGGCACTTAAAGACGATGGCAAATTTTGTTTGAAAACAACATCAAGTTGAAACCACCAGAGCCAGTGTCCAGCATTGCCCTGCATCCCCTACATCTGCTTGACTTTTCCTACACCTTTGCATCCTGCCAAATTCCCTGAGCACGTGATTTGGGCTCTCAGGCCCTGCTTTCCTCACCCAAGGCCCTAAAGAGCAGAAGATTTTGTTTCAGATCAGCATGACAAGGGCCCCAAATTTGTCATTTCATGTGAGCCATGGAAAGGAGGCTGCTGTGAAGTTTGAAAAACTTTTTTTTTTTTTTTTAAGAATCTCAAAGTGCTTGGATGTGCTTGGATTTAATTGAAAACTAAATTCCTAAGGGGGGGGGGACACTGTGTGAGGCTGTAGAAAATTAACTCCTTTTAATGGAATGTGGCTTGGCTGCAAAACTTGTTCACACTGGTGTGAGGCTGAGTGATGTTGTCAGTGCGTGCACGTGTGTGCAGAGAGGTTTGATAGATAAATCTGTGTATAGAACATATTTAATCCTGGGGTTCTTGTATTTTAACCACTGAGGTCTTGGTCTGTTTTCCAATATAGAAGAAAAACCCCCTTGTTCATCAACTCAAAGGAAAAATATATTCAGATTTGAGATCATTGTTAATCACAAAGTATGATCTAGATGCTTTCTCATCCTGCAGTAGGAAAAGAAAGGGTTATATAGAAATCCTGAGTGAAAAAAGAACTGAGTTTATTGAAGTAAAGAATTTAGCTCAAGCCCAGAGCAAAGTTTTGAATAGGAAGAAGTGAAGCAAATCCCAAGGGTAGGAAAAATTACAGACAGCACAGGGTTATCTTCATTTTATCCAGGTTGTTGATTCCAATCTTTGTTATTCTTCAAGATACAGAAA
Organism: Sturnus vulgaris; assembly: GCF_052056855.1. NCBI lineage: Eukaryota > Metazoa > Chordata > Aves > Passeriformes > Sturnidae > Sturnus > Sturnus vulgaris. The sequence continues at coordinate 39,540,471 of NC_142249.1, read as the reverse complement.
AAAAGTGTGAGTTTAAGTTTTTCTAATTATAGATAAATCATATCCTTACATCCTATCCTTGATATTTTGTCTGCCAGGCTCATTTTATAATATATTAGGAAAGCACTTTTTTCTACTGTGATAAGAATAGCCTCCAGAAGGTGGTTTTAAAAAAAAACCAAAAAACAAACCAAACCAAACCACATGCAAGTCTTGTTCTTGACTCATTTATTCTGCTCATTGTTTCCCCTGTATAATTCCTGCAGGAGACACGACCAGGTCAGACCTGATGGTGGGAAAGAGCCCTGCCTGACAAAGGCTGTTCTCTTCTCCTGCATTCCCAAACACAGGGATGGTCTTTTCTGGGAGCTCCCATTCAGCTCTACGCCCACGGGAGCAGGCAGGCTGTTCCCAGGGTCGCTGTTTCCTAGGAATCCCCCATCCCAGAAATATGGGCTGTGTTCTTTGTTCCTAGAAGCACACCCAAAATTTCATTGTGCTGCCCTGAATGTTGTTTGCTTATGCCAAGGCAGTCACTCGAGGCTGGATCAATGACCCACTTGTTCATTTGCTGTGTTAAGGACATTAAACTGACTAAATATTAATGAACCCGGTGGAGTTTGTGTGCACTGAACTTTTCTGTGATATCCTTCAGGGAACGTGGCCTGGAACACAAGAAATTTGCTGTCCCTGCAGCTTGGGGAGGGGTTTTGGGTGACAGAGAAATATTGTTCTCTGCTTGGGGCAGAATCCCAGAGAAATAACCTTTATCTCCCATGTGCTGCTGCTTGGCTGTGTTTGCAAAGCAATGTGAGAATCGCTCCTTGGGTGATCAGAGATGAATAAAATGAGGAATAGGAGGTGAAATGACACATCCAGGCTGAAGAATCTTATAAATGGTGAGGTCCAAACGTGCTGCTGTGGTTCCCTGATCTCATCCTCTGCCCAGAAACTGCCTGAATTAAAACAAACAAAACACAGCAGAAAGGTGACAGCTCTGAAGAAGAGGAGCCTGATAAAAATCCCAGAATGGTTTGGGATTGAAGGGACCTTAAAGCTCATCCAGTGCCACCCCCTGACATGGGCAGGGACACCTCCCACTGTCCCAGGGTGCTCCAACCTGGCTTGGACACTTCCAGGGATCCAGGGGCAGCCACAGCTGCTCTGGGCACCCTTTCCAGGGCCCCACCACTCTTCCAGCCAGGAATTCCTTCCCAATATCCCATCCATCCCTGCCTTCTGGCAGTGGGAAGCCATTCCCTGTGTCCTGTCACTCCAGGCCCTTGTAAATAGTTTTTCTACATTTTTCTGTTGACTCCTTTAGGTTCTGGAAGGCCACAATTAGGTCACCCCAAAACTTCTCTTCTCCAGGCTGAGTTATCCCAATTCCCTCAGCTTTTCTTCATCAAACACAAAAGATGAGCAAAGCAGGGATGCTCCATGGCTGACATTACCAGAGGGCTGGAAATACATTAAAATTCTGCCTCAGTTTCACCTGCAATGCTCCATTATTGGAAAAATAAAAAAAATTACAGAAACCCAATAGCACAACTTCCATGTGGTGCTTCCCCTTGGAGAAAGCATGGAGTGAACCTCCTGGATTTGGAACCCCAGACCTCATGGATTGAAGTTTAAGTGGTCTGAGAACAACCTGCCCTGAAGCAGACCTAAGTTACACAAAATTGTCAAGCCAAGTTGCTTAGAAGACCAAACAACAGATCAGTGGAAATGGATTTTGAGTTCAGAGGGGCTTAAAAAAAAAATAAAAGGGAAAGAGGGAAAAAGATTCCAAGCCAACAGCAAAAAGGAGAGGTGTGCCTGGAAGAACGAGCTCACTCTGTGCCTCCTCCTTGTGTGGAACAGATGCAGTGCATGTTTTATCAGCCTTGAAGGACTTCTGCGTGGTGCCTGATGGTTCTGCAGCTGCACCTGCATCTGTACCCGGTGATTCCTGGAGTTACAGATTCCAACAGCTGCTCTGGGGGCCCATCCTGCTGACTAAAATCCTTGGGAAGACACCTGTGCAGCAGGGAGAGGGATTGTAGTGACGTGAGAACCTCTATGGGGGGAGGGTTGGGTCTAAATTTAGCTTTTCAAAGTAGATTCAAAGCGGGAAAAATGCTTCATTTCGTGGTGGGGGGAATGGAATATTGGAGGAAAGCATGAGAACAAGCTCAGGTGGCTGTGATGTTTGAAACAGAAGAACCTAAATCCTCAAAAGTTCAGCCAGTGATGGGAAGACTGGCAGCACCTGTCACAGGAAAATATATATTTTTTTTTGCCCAACAACCTTGGCTTCCCTGGAGATCTGGCACAGGGTGCCCAGAGAAGCTGTGGCTGCCCCTGGACCCCTGGAAGTGTCCCAGGCCAGGTTGGATGGGGTTTGGAGCAGCCTGGGACAGTGGCAGTGTCCCTGACCATGGCAGGGGTGGCACTGGATGAGCTTTAGGGTCTCTCCCAACCCAACCCACTCTGGGATTCTAGGATAAACAAAGTCAGCCTTGGCAATGCTTTCCATTCCACTCAGGCTTGCAAAGCAATTAATTAGTTAATTAACTATTGCAGGGCCCCTGACAGACTTGATTAACGATGTCAAAAGCAGAGAGCTGGATAAAATTCTGGCAGGAAAAGTGAGGTTTGGGAGAGGTGAGTTGGTGGAGCTGCAGCCCTGGCAGTGCTGGGGGGTGTGCAGAGCCCCTTCCCTTCTTCCTGGCAGCAGAATTTTGCAGATTCCTGTGCAAATCCAGTCCCTCTGAAGCTGTGCTGCTCCATGGATATCCTGAAGTTATCCCTGCTTTGGTATCTGAGCTCTCCTGGTGGATTGCAAATTGTTCTAGATAAATGGTTGCATTTATTTTCTCCTCACACTGAGTCCAACCACCTGCTTTTCTGTGCTGCTGCAGGAGCTTGTAAAACACTCCACACTCCATGGATTTTTGAACTGGAGCCCATAAACATGGCAGAACAAATTTGGAGCTAATTTTACAGTGGCACAGGTTGCCAGCAAGGACCATTAATTAAAGAAATCTTTCCTCTGTCATCTGTAATAATCCTGATTAAAGCTTTTCCCTTCTAGATCTCTCAGATACACCCTGTGTGTGAACTTGCATGGGCTGAAGCAGAGCTAAGAAAAACACTTGAGGTTTTTCACCTTTTGAAAACTCCTCTGAGCTAAGATCCACCTTCAAACTCGGTGACATTAATGATTTCAGGGAAGCAGGAGCCACAGTGATGCACCTCGTGGTATTTATCCCAAAGATTCCCTGTTGCCTCACAGGGCTGTTTTCCAGGTGAAATGTAATTTGGCATAACATTCCAACATTAATAGCATGTATTAAATGAGCTGAGGGTTGCTGGACTATAAATCAGTAATTAATATGGATGCACAAACCTTAGTTCTGAGCAACGACTAAAAATAAGGTAGAGTTTGACTAAAAATAAGGTATATTTTAATTATTTATCTCCCAGAGTTTGTTATTTCTTAAAGCATGAAAACTGGGATGGTTTTGAGTGAAGATTTGATCCTGCTGTTTTAATTGGTAAATTGATGAAGCATTGGAACTGCCCAGGGTGTTCTGGAATCCCCATCCCTGGAGGTGTCCCAGGAATGCCTGGATGTGGCACTCAGTGCTCTTGGCTGGGGACAAGGTTGGCACAGCTTGGACTGGATGATCCTGGAGGGATTTTCCAACTCAAATATTTCCATGATGTTTTGGCTCTGTAATTGTCAGTTGCAGCACAAATAAATGGAACTGTAGGAATAAATCTTAGGTACTCAGGTTTGGAACATTTGTCCTGTGCCTCTAAGCTGAGTTTTAGCCATGGACACGAATGATTAGTCGATGTTTATTCACTTTTCTCATGGCAGAAATGAGATTTTCCTCCGGAGTGAGATTTTGCTGAGCACAGTTTGACTTTATTCTCCTCACTGCCATTTTCCTGTATTTATTCACCTTGGGAAGAGCCTCCTTGGAGCCTGCAGAGCAGCCAGAGAGCAGCTCCCTCTGAGCCACTGCAGTTTTGGGGCAGGAAAGGAAAGCAGCACCGGGAGCTAGAGAGATGCTGGAGGGATGAGTTTCTCCAACAAAGGGCTGCTGCAAAAAAATAAAGACCACTGGCAAAGACTAGAAGGTCAAAGACTGACTGGAGACAGTACAGAGTGGGAATCAAGCCAAAATAAATAGGGGAATCACAGAAATGTAGATTGGAATTTTTGCTAAGAATTCCTGTTTTAATAAGGTCGGGCATGTGTAGTAACACCCAACAGCAATGAGAATTCATTGTATTTCAAACATGATTTCTGTTAACATCTACTAAGATTTGGTTTAAATATTTTTGATTACACTCTCACCATTCTTCTCACTGCCTTTCTAAACAGAAGTTTTCATCAGAATGCAATTACAAGGCAGTTTTTCCATCTCATGACACTTCAAAAAGGAAATTTCTATTTCTTAAACAAAATTACTTGAACTACCTTTCAGATAGAATAAATAATCACCCTCTGGAAAAATAAGAAAATAGGAATTTTGTGGCACTTAAGGACATGGGTTAGTGGTGGGCTTGGCAGTGCTGGGTTAAGTTGGACTCAGTGATCTTAAGGGCTTTTTCAACCTGAACAATTCAGTGTTTCTGTGGCTCTAAATGTAAACAGGAGATAGATTTCTAAATGTTGTATTTATACATATTTTTAGCAGTTGAGAATTTAGAAGTGGACCATCATTTAATTATTTTTTTTCTCTTTGATACCCTTAGTCTGTGCTTCCTATAAACCTCATTGGGATATTTATTTTGTTTTGACTTTCTCAGCTCCATGTATACCCAGCCTACGAATGTCTATTAATGCCTGTTTGTGTCTCTAAATGTCCATTACTGCCATTAATGTGTCTACAAAATCCCAGTGCCTTCTAATATGGGAAAGAGGTTGTTTTGTGGGATAAAGTGGGTGTGTGAATGCTCACATTTATCAGAGGCTGTTGAGACTGATAAGGAGGGAGGACAGGGAGTGTTGGTGATGACTCTTGGTGTGGCTCCTGTGAGTTGGCACGGGTGGCATCACATTTGCTGAACTGAGTTGATGCACAACCCCCAGAAAAACGGTGTTGAACTCAGTGATTTTGTTCTCTGTCCCAGACTTAACCCGTGCACTGAGATCAGCAACGGGGGCAGTGAAAGATCTGGTTTATATTTACAGTAAATAGTATTTAATTCCCTTGTCACAGGATTGCCCATCCCTGTCCTCACTGATACTTTATTTTACACCCCTGCCCTGTGTGCTGAGTGACATAAATATTTCAGGGAAATATTTATTTCTGCTGTTGTTTCCTGAGCTTGTTAGGTTTGGGTAATGTCACTGCACTGAGCTGCAGGTTCAGCCACGTTCTTTCAGAGCACTGGGGGTGAATTAACCCCGTTCTGAAGCAGAGCTTCCTCTCCCTCTAAGAGCCACAATTTGGGATTCTGAGCACATCCAGCCCACCTTGGGAGCACACAGAGCACTCCCTTCCACTGAAGGAGCACAAACTCGTTGCCCTGCTTTGCAGGAAGCTTCTCACTTCCACAAAGTTCAGCCAAACTCCTCCTCATCTTCTGACAGCTCTTGTGGTTCCAAATCAAATCACTCCTTATCTCCTTCCGTTCGTCTGATTCCACTTTCCTCCTTCTCCTGACACACTCGTTTTGGCACAGGAGCACACTCTGCCAGTTTGCCATCTGGTGCTTCTCCTCTTGTACGGCGTCACTTCGCTCAAGAGACTTTCCACTGCACTTCACAAAACTTGTTTCAGCTTTCCCCCCCATCTCCTGCAGGATTCTGTCCACTCATCTCCAAATTACCTCTCCCTTTATGTGTCTGGAGGACACTAAATTGAGGTATTTTTGTGGAAGTGCTGAACGTGCTGCAGCTATTTTGTCCCGCTACGCCGCCTTGAAAAATCTCTGACAGTTTTTCTAAAAACAAAAATCATTTGAATTCACTAAAAATGTATATTCTGCCCGTCCTTGTAAAAATGTAAAGATTCCTGCGGAGTAACAGCCACAATTGGATGCATGCTCTGATTGCAGCTCCCTGCTGGAGAAAACTCTGTGTTTTTATATACAGTGACTAAATGCAAACACTTGCACATTTAGAATTACTTATTTTACTCCAAAGCTTTGAACAAAAGCCTTCTAATCAACAAGGTGCTCTTAATTTCATGTCTGTTGTTTCAGCAGACTAAATAAAGCCCTGCCAGTAAATATTTGTGATCAAATTGCTTTGAGAAATGCATTTTTTTGGGTCTGATTTGTCTTATTCTTTGATAGGCACTTAAATAAAATAAGCATCAGCATCGACTTCTGCTCTGTTACATTTATGCAATGAATTAAAAAGAAAAGTATAAAACAGAACAGAAATGGCCTCATTATATAAAATTTGCTGGCCCATTATGTATAATTTGCTTAAATCTTTTGAGACAGAGTTACAGGTCTCACACAGCCATGACTGCAGTAGCTCCATAGCTTAGAAAGTACATTTTCCTGTGTTAGTTTTTATTCACTAGTTAATATGCTTTAACATTTTCTACCAAATGTCTTGTCTAAACTATTTTTAAAAGAGCTCACATTCTGCTACCAAAAGTCTAGTTCAATATTGCAGTGAAACCCAAGAAATCTGGAGGCACATTTGACATCCTGAACTGTGAAGCTCTTCCTCTGTGCTGTGTGTGGCTGTGCAGCCTCAGTGTCCTATAACGGGGACGAATTTAAAGGAGAGATTATTATCATATTTCCATCCCCATGAATTCACAGGATTCCTCGTGTGAATGAAGAAAGAAAATAGTCAAGCCAAATTCTCCTTGTGTTCTAAGTCTCGAAGATAAAACAAATGCTGCTGAACATAAGGTTTTAAGGCCAAATCCAAAAAAGGATTTAGCAGTGAGGCAGACTTCAGTGCCTAAATCCAAAACTGCACGACCAAAATATCGTCAGCTCGACTGTGGAAGTAATGAAACTGTCCTGGCTGTCCCCCTACACTCTGAAATTTTGGTGGTTTTTCAGCTTCCCCGTGTGCCCAGCTGCCTCAGCCTGTTGGAGAGGGATGTCTGGCTCCCTCTGGAAGGCAGCAAGGGAGAGGAATGGCTGAGGATCCTTGGAGCACATCCTCCCACACGCTGGCAGGCTCGGGCCCCGCAGGATTTGGTTGCTGTAAGTCTCCTATTTCCAAATGTTCCGGATGGAACTGCTCGTGGTCCCCTCTTCTGCACACCCTACAGCCGGGATTTTGGGGAGGTTTGGTCAGGAACAGCTTGTTGTCACCTTCCTGGAGGTCACCCTGGCATTGTCCCTGTCAGGGTGAGTGGCTGGAGCAGTGAGCTGGAGATAGACAGGGTGGCTTTGTCCCCCTAAAGCTTTCCTTGGGATTTCACCTCTGTGTGGGGACTCATCCAAGGTGTAATTCACCAGAGATGAGTCTGTGCCACGTGTGGGCACAACTGGAGAGTCCTGCACACTGAACCACAAACTTCAGCAACTTTTTTGGTGTCACTGTTTGCCATGAAAAGCATCAAGGCAGCAAGGGCAGACTCCAGGACTTGCTATCGAAGGTGTGGTCCTGAAGATCTGGTTTTGCTCGTAGCCTTTCTCCTCTCATCCCTCTGCTTTTGTCACAGCACAAGGAAGAGCAGAGAAAGTCCTCCCACCACCAGGCTGGTGGTCCAGGGATTTGAGTATCCCATTGTGAGGGGTGTTTTGAGCTCCCTTTGTCTTGGGTGGTATCTCAGCATGGTTTGGGTTGGGAGGGACTGTAAAGATCATCCAGTTCCCACCCTCCTGCCATGGGCAAGGACATTTTCCACTATCCCAGGGTGCTCCAAGCCCTGTCCAACCTGGCCTTGGACACTTCCAGGGCCTCTCCACCCTCACAGGGAAGAATTTAATCCTCATATCCCATACTCTCTGTTAGTGGGAAGCCATTCCCCTTTGTCAACTCCCTTCATGTACTGAAAGACCAGAATTAGGTCACCCCAGATCTTTCTCCAGGCTGAACAATCCCAATTCCCTCAGTGTTTTTTGAAGGCTAAGAAGGACAGGAATTTGGAATATATCAACATCTACGTCACAAGTAGAGGATCTGGTGACCTGGTTATTATTTAAAAAGTGTTTATTCTTTCTTTCTTTCTTCCCAAATGCTGTGGCCAAAAGTTGTGTTTTTGGCATCATCTTTGAGGTCTCTGGGAATCTGCAGGATTTCAAAAAGGCAAAGTTTATGCCTGTCATGCTAAAATGTCCTTATTGTTACTGAGGGAAGGCAGTGCTAATGTGTGAGAAATATCTGATTCATTTCCAAAGATGTTTCTGATTTGGGAAAGAAACTGTTGGGAGGTTGTACATTCCAAAGGAGCTCAGGATAGGAATTTCTGATTCTTTGGTATTCTCTTTAGTTTCCTTGAGAATTCAATAGGGATTTTCTTTAAAATGCTCTTGCAGTGGTACTGATTGATTTCCTGTCAAATTTATGGATTGTACAGTGGCAGGAGGAAGAGATTTCTCCCAAAGGATATAATTTGTTATCAGAAACCTGGGGGCTTGTTGGACTTCTGATTAAAGAAGGAACAGAATTTGGGGTTGCTGCATCTTCCAAGTGTGATGTGCTGACATTTCCACATCTGGATGCTGCACTTTTACTCTTTGAGGTTCAGATTATGTCTCTATTACTGGAAAGAAGTTCTTTCTTTGTGGTGATTTCCAAGAGAAGGCAGGAGAAAAATGTCAGAGTTTAGAACATAAATGTTTACTTTCAGTGGATCCCCTTTTAGCAATATTCTAATTAACAAGGTGGTCCTAATTTCAGGTCTGTTTAACAGCCACGAGAAAAAGCTCTTTACATCCCATTAGGAAGAATCTTCATAAGGAATTCCACAGAAAATATTAGCCTAAAATTATTTATTTTAAGTGATGGGTTCATATTACAGAATAAAATCTTTAATGAGCTCCAGGGAGCTTCAGTTCAAGGTTGCATCTGGTTTTTAAAGATTAAAACCGTTTTTTCAACAATCACACACAAACCACTGAAGAGATGTTGCTGTGCTCAGCACCTGAGCCTGTCTTCAGAGTGGCTTTTGCTGCCTTAAATTCGTGTCCTACAGCCCTTTCCAGCAGACCCAGCTGCAGGACATTGAAAACCTTGTAGTGAAAATGCTTAATGCAAGGAGAGAGACAAGAGCAAATGAGATCAGAACGGAATTAGATCGTTTGTGCTGGGCTGTAACGTGGGTTTGCACCAAGTGACTGATTTGCATTTTGTCAGCCCGGCTTTTTCAAGAGCCTGAAACATTTCTGGCCACGAGAGACTGGGTTTTATAACTGCAAGCCTGGATTCCTTCAAGGCTTTGGGGCCTCGTCCTGTGGTAAATGAGAGAACGTCCATTGACTTCAGCTGGAACGGGATCAAGCCCTTTAGACATGCAATGAAACATCTCTGCAAAGCCTATGAACTTGAGCCCGGTATTTATCAAGCCTGTGTCATATTATATGTTGAAATCAGGCAACAATTGTGTTTTCATATGGCTTTGGCAAGAAACCAGGAGAGGCTCGGGGGGCTTCACTGACTTTCTCATGGAGAGAAGCTGGAGGAAATATTTTTACAGCACGCTGTAGGGAGAAACTTGGTGGCTTGCTCCCCGTTGTCTGTGGTGTCCCTTGCTGTGGTGCTCGGCCCTGGAGAGGCTCTTCCCTCCATTTCTTCATAGTTCATGTTTTAACCAGTACTTAAGGGTGGAAAGACCCCTCAGTTCCTCAAGAATTGCAATAAATCGATCTGGCTGGGCCACTGCTCCACCATCAGCTCCTGTGCTCTGTGGTGAATATCCCAGGATGTGTGTTAAGAGGTTTTATTGGTAGGGTGGTGTGATTGCTTTCTGTGCACTGCTGAAATGAATTGTTGAGTCTCATTTAACTTAAACGCACATTTTCTCACACTGGTCTTGGATAAATTTAGTCTGGGGATCAACAATGCTGAAAAAGACGAGAGAAAACCGGTATTTCCCCCCAATATCTGCATGATGTTAAATGTGCCATTAAAACGGTGAGACTTGGGAGATGAACCTAATGGACTGTAATAATATATAATCCATCCCTGCAAGATAATCTCTGTATTCACAGGATTGTCACAGTCATATGCAAGTCATCCACTGAGATCACTGTAATCAGCCCACTGTCAGTGCTTCTTTTCATTTCCAAACGCACATCTCGGGTCTGTCTCCATCTGCCTTGGCCAAACACCCAGGCATTTAACAGCTGAAAGATAATATCTTCTGATAGGGATTATCATTAAACCCGTTTTCTTGTTTGTTTGGATGTTATCTCCTGCGAGATTGATAAAGCATTCAAAACCTATGCAGAATATAAATTGCGAGGAGAGGCATTTGGATGTGCCAGCAGCTTGCTCAGTGCTGGCCTCGGTGGGGACATTTGCAGGCTTTGAGGTGCTGAGCAGAGGCTGAGAGGGGCCCCAGCAGCTCTGGGGACAGACGATGACATTCCTGAAGTTTCTTGAACTCACGCTGATTTTTGTGTCATTGTCTCTGGGTTTTGCAACAGCAGAGATCCAGCGCGGGAAGGGAAAGTGTGGGAACACCAGCAACAAGGGTTGTCTGAACGCTCCCAAAAGGCCTGGAGGCAAATTCTATTAATTAAAAGAAATAGAAAACTCCGTGGGGCTGTGCTTCCCTGGGAGTTTCAGTGTGTGGGGCAGAGGCTTTGGTGCAGGGCTGCTCTGGGGCTGGCCGTGGGCCAGCATCACTTTCATTTCCCTACACTGGCTCCCAGACCTCGGCTCTGGGCTCGGGGCTGTGTCCTGCCTTCTGCTGGGTCCTGTGGGTCACAGGGGATCTGTGTCCTGTAGGGCTGTGTCCTACAGGGCTGTGTCCTACAGAGGTGTTGTATCCTACAGGGCTGTATTCTATAGGGCTGTGTCCCACAGAGGTGATTTGTCCTACACAGCTGTTGTATCCTACAGGGAGGTGTCCTAAAAAGGTGATTTGTCCTATAGGGCTGTGTCCTACAGGGCTGTGTCCTACAGAGGTGTTATATCCTAGAGGGCTATTTCCCACCATGTGCTGTGTCCTACACAGGGCTGTCCCCTACACAGGAGCTGTGTCCTACAGGGCTGTGCCCTACACAGGTTCTCTGCCCCACCACCAGCCTTTCCACAGCCCTGCCAGAGCCCTGTGCCCTTTGAGATGCAGATTTCCAGCTGGTTCCTCAAGGCTCCTGAAGAGCAGGAAATCCTCTGCCATATTTCCTGGTAGCAACAGGCTTGTCTGGGGTGGCTGTGGGTCGTGGGACGAGGCTCTCACAGCCCCTGGTGGGGTGGAGGTGGCTGTGTGGCTGCCCTGGGATTGGGATTGGGACAAATCCCAGCTTGTCTCTCCTCTGCTGGGAGCTCACCTGAGCCTCACTCTGTGATCAGGGTGCTCTCAGGTATCCTGCCCTCTCTGCTCCCCTCCTGTGCCTCCTCCCGGCACCAGAAGTTCCGGAGAAGGTATTTTTATAGCTTTACATTGTCAACGTGCTCCTAAAATTTGGCTGTCCCTTTGCTGCCATATGTCCCTGGCAACTTGCTGACGCTGAAGCAAGCCCCCCTGACAGCCAGCACAGAAGCTGTCAATCACGGCCACATCCATCCAGTCACTTGACAGGCCCCAGGGACCACCTGCTCATGGGAATGACTTCTTTCCTCATCCCCCAAAAGCTGTCCCCGATCAAACACCTGCTCCTTCCTGGATCCCTAACTCCTGCCACATTTCTGTGCTCTTCCTTCCATCACCTAGAAAGAAAATCAAAATCCAAGGACTACCTGTCAGTGGTAATAATGGGCATAAAGGGGAACAGCTTAAGCAACGTGTGGTTCTTATTGATCTTCTTGGCATGACTTGTGTGAGCGTTGAGTTTCTCATTCCAAAGTCAATTCCAGCTCCTATCTGAAATTAGATTTTAAGTTTGGTGGCATCCTGTGTGTTTGTGAGCTCCCGAAATTTGCACAAGGATCTGGCTGTTCTTCATAGTCTGGAAGAGTAGCTGCAAAGAACCGTGGAACTTTGGATGTAAGAAGACCGTGAAAATGGGAAATGTTACTGCTAGTAGCAGTTATTGCAATTGATATTTCAAATATTACTGACTTTATTGTTTGTGTTTGGCTTGAATTTCAGGGCCTGAGTCTTTGGTTTCACTCAGATCAAAGATTAGCTGCCTCTGTCTTGGAAGAGAGAAGAGCTTTGTTTCAGGGGTGGCCTCACAGAGGAAGTTTCACTCAGGTGGCAAGGGCTGGTCCAACAACTCTATTTTTAGGCTGAGAAAAAAACGAAGCAGAAACCAAAAATAGCCAGATATCGAGCAGATTTGCTACACTGCAAGGATAAAATACCTACTCCTGAAAATGTAATGAGAACACACCTGTAAATTATAGGGGCCGCCAAAGGCTTGTCCCTACCATGTCTTCTTTTCCAGCTGGTGTGGAAATTGTCTTTTTTCTCACTTTCTCCCACTGCTTGAGGACAGGAGCTGGTAGAAAATGTGTCTTTTTTTTTTTTTTTTTTCTGTCTAAAATTACTGCCAGTTTAGTGAAGTAAACTGGCTTGTAGAGGGGTCAGAGTGGCTGGAGGGACATGAGTGGAGCTGGAGGGAGGGCAGGGGAGCAGAACAGGATCCATTCCTGCTGGATTTGCTCATGGATCAGCTGACACACCTAGAAAACCTCTTCTGACATGGGAAATAGTGATCAGTACCCAAAGATCCCAAATCCCATCTGGATCTAGTCCATAGAACAGCACCTGGATTAATCTGACCCAATTTAGCAATTGCAGATTTTCCTTCCTGGGCACAAGTCCCTCACTCTGATTATCAGAGCAGAAGTTGGGTTGCAAGTGTTGAGCAGGGCAAATGGGGAAGTTGCACTTAAGAAATATCTACAACCTCCTTAAGAAAAGATTGAAGAAACCTTTGCTGAGATATCTTTATTTTTTTAGTAGCCATCTTTATTTACAAGTGTCACCAATAGAATCTCAAAGATATTAAAGAGCTCTTCTTGTGTATTTGGCTTTTCAGATTACCAATAATCTTCATTTTGTTTGTTCTGTCTGCTCGTGAATTGGCCTTTTCCACTTCCATCCAGGACCTTCTGGTTCCTTTTTCAGGCATCAAGTTCTGCTGCAGCTGTTGGTTTTTTTACTTTCTCTTGAGGGTGACTTAAGTCTTTCTGGGAAGAAGTGCAAAAATTGAAGATATTTCAACTTGCCTTTAAAGTCTGATTTGGAAACACTGTTTTGATTTACTGACAAATGGGGAAATGTCTGATGCAATTCTGGAGGTCTTAAATATTTAGTTTGCAATTATGATTTTTTTTTTTTTTTGTTATAATATATATTCCTTGGCATTATTTAAAATTGTTTTCCTGATCAGAGGTCAAATGGAAATGAAATTATGTTATCAGAAGCAGCTACAGCTTAACTGAGTACAAACGTGCAGGTTTAGGAGGAACATTAATTTGATTAATTCTTGAAAACAAAAAGTAGAGGAGAAAGTGTAGCATTGATTAGATGGGTTTAAGGAGAAAATTAAAGACTTTAATTATAACTAGATTTAAATTATAGCTAGAATTAAAGGGCATGAGCATTAATGGTTACTTAGAGAAAAGGTGCCTACTTTCTTCTTCCCAATTGTATTTTTTGATCATTTTATAATAAAACAATAAAACCTCTCTAGCACATTTCGTTCCAGTTTTTAAAGGTCACCACATTTACACTTTAAGTAAATCAAGATGCAGGGAATGACGTACCCAAATATTTTCACCACCATGAGAAAGGCATTAAAAAAAAAAATCTACTTTTTTAGTCTCTTATTTTAATAATTTTTTTTTTTAATGAGGTTGGAAAGCCTCAAAGATCTGTTGTTTCCTTCTGCTCCGTTATGGCTTGCCATGTGATGCTCCCATTTCTCTGTGCTTTGGTGTGGTGAGCCCCTGGCCCCAGTATCCTGCACTTCCATGGGAATATCTGCAGTGCTCCTGCCTTATCTCCTGAGCCACCCAGCTCCTCAGCAAAGCCTCCAGGGCCTGCTGGAGCCACCCTGGGCCAGGGCACATTGGCCATGCTTGGCCATCAGCCCCCTCTGGAGTGGAGAATCAGCCCTTGGAGGGGTGGGAAAAGCAGCTCTGAGTGACCACGGTGCCAAATTCAAAGTTTTTAACAGCAAGGGCAGCACTAAAGAGGCTCAGTGCAGACCTTCTCACTCTCCACAGCCCCCTGAAGGGAGGCTGCATCCTCCTGGGGGCTGGACTCTGCTCCTGAGGAACAGCAGAAGGAAAAGACAATGGCCTCAGGTAACTCCAGAGAGGGTTTAGGTTGGATATTCAGGACAATTTCTTCATGGAAAGCGCTGGCACAGCTGCCCAGGGCAGAGGTGGAGTCCCCATCCCTGGAGGAATTACAAATCCATGTGGTTGTGACACTTGGGGACATGATTAGTGCTAGCCTTGGCAGTGCTGGTTTTTTGGTCGGACTCGATGATTTTAAAGTTGTTTCCTGACCTAAATTCCTCCAGAATTCCATGCTGGAATGTATAAAAGTGGCCTCACTGTAACTCACACAAGCTGCTCTTGTGCCACCCAGTCCTTGTGCATCACCAGAGTTTCTTGCCCTGATAAAATTCCTGCTTTGCCATTCACTTTGGTAAGGCCACAGTTTTGTCCTGGTTTCTCTTGTTTTTATCTTTCCTGACCTACTTTTCCTGCTGCAGACCCAGTACATATGAAGGCGAGCAGAGTTAGGATTCAGTTCTGACTCAAGCAGCCAGAATGAAAAAAAAAAAAAAAAAAAAAAAAAAAATTAGCTGTAAGAAATCTGGCTGCCAAATCTTTGTTGTTTAGTAATGCGTGACTTGGAAAGAATCCAGACCTGGAGTAAGTTTGCACGGCTCATATTAAAAAAAAAAAAAAAAAAAAGCACCCAACACCAACCCTCTGCTTCTTTCCTTCTAGTCTGATTTCATCTGGAAATTACCAAGATGCCATCAATATGAGAACCTCCAGCCCCAAATTTCAGAGGCACTGCTGGGAGCAGAGCTGCTCTGAAGGGAAACTCGATCCTCCAGCAGCAGAAAAGGGTTTGGGTTTATATTTAGTGCCTCGCATACTTGCAGGGTGATTAGAGCCTTTCCCATTTTCTGGCATGGGGGAAATGGTATGTTAAGACAGGATATAATCCTTTCACACTCCGCAGGCAATGTCACAGTGTGATGTTGGCACCGTGTTAGGCTTCCTTAACCCCACAACATGTTGCATATTCCCTCTTGGCAGCGTTTTCCAGGCTCCAGGCAGTAACCCAGGAGTAATCTTATTACCTACATCCAACTGGATCTCCATGGAACGGGGTGCTGAGCGAAAGGCGCTCGCAGTCGTTTGGGATTCAATTAAAAGCTGTTGGATCAGTCATTCCTGGGAGTCTGGAGCAGATTTCTTCAGCCTCCTCTTGGAACTGACACTTTCATTGAGAATTTTCTGAAATAACAAACATAAACTGCTGGTGTTCCTTCAGCACTCGAATTGCATCTGAAATGCCTTTTACAACATGTTTTGTAGACAAATGTGAGCAATATCTTTATTTATCTATACAGCTCATGCTGCTTGGAATCCTTATTTCTCCCAAATTGGTCAAAAGGGTTTTATTTTGGAGAAAAGACACAGCTTGCACAGGTATTTCTTTACTAGATCTCTGCAAGTTTATCTCCCTTCCCTCCTGCACAGCACAAATGGAATTAAACCTTAAAATCATTAGGTTGGAAAAGACCTCCAAGATCTTCAAGTCCAAACTTTGATCAAAAGGTTTTCAACCTTGCCTCAGGAAAAGGAAATCTTGAAAAATCAGATCATTTTAAAAACAACAGTGATAAAGTAAAGCAAAATAGGCACTTTTAAAACAAAATATGTTTATTCTCTTGCACTTTTCTATTCAATATATTTATTTATAAGAGAGAAAAACCAAGAGAATTTGGATGTAAATATTGTGGCTGGTAGACCTTGGTGCTGTTATTAAGGTTTTACAGGACTAATTTTAAGAGACAAACCATAAATATAAATATATGTATATGTATATACATATATATTTATATACATGTTTTTTCCAAATTCTGTTAGAGACAAAGTCAAACCTCTTCTCACCAGCATTTTGCAGTACTTAGGTACACTCATCACTTCAAACAATTTCATTAAACTCATCATGAAACAATTTTTTTGCTGCCCAAAACTATCCCAGTCTACTTTCCCCCCTTCTGTTATTTATAATGAACCAGTAAATGAAATGAACTGGTCAAACCTTATGAGTCACCAAGATTTTTAGATTTTTCCTGGTGTATTTTGCAAGATTTCTGCTGCTCTAATTAACCACAGAAAGGCAAAGTGTAACTGCTTGAGCCATAGGGGCGAATTTCAGTGACATATCTGTTAAAGAATGGTAGGAAAAAAGACAAAAGGCATTTCTAGACTTTTGGCTCTCCTTGAGTTTTCCTGTTGGTGTCAATACCAGCAGGGAAAGCTGTAAATCATATCCCAGGTTTTTTTGAGTGCTCCTTAACCACATCCCTGCCACCAGCGTGCTGCTCACGTCAACAAATAATAGCTCAGATTAATTAAAATGGCTAATTGCATTTGAAATGATGACTTATTTGTGTATGAAAACACATTCTTTGCAATAATCCTGAGGTCTGAAGGTTTGTTGTTGGGTTTTTTTTGCCCCCAGTCTGGTGTGGGTCCTACAGGGTGCATGGTTTTAATGCTCTGATAGGAAGTTTCATGTGGGAATGGAACATAAATGTGGTGTTTCCCCAGCGAGATGAGAGGAGATTTCAGGTTTTACACAGCCCTGGGAGAGGCACTTTGAGGCTTTTTCCAATTAAATGGTTCTGTGATTCTGTGGTTCTGCTCATAGGTGTTGCACACACATAATCAAATACAGCTTAAAAATTAACAGCACACAAACTTGAAAGTGGAACTGGTGAAATTGTTTGCTCTGTTTGTTTCCATCATTCTAATAAATAACTTCCTGTTCCTCCCCTGAATCATGAATATCAACAAAACTCCATTCCCTGGGTACCCAGGGATCAATTATTTCCATTGACAGATCTTTTTCTAGACTTTCTAACCCCAAATAAGCTACTGTTTAGGGGTTACTGTTAGTGGAAGATCCCAAGTGCAGAACCCAAATTTGTAAGGTTTGGGGACTGAATTTCTGAGTGTGATGAGAAAATTATCTCCTTGTCACACAGGTCTGTCAGTCCATTTCTATGTTCACCCATTGGATTCTACCTGTTTTTTTTCAAAGTACAGGTTTTTCTAGGCCAAATATATCCTTTGAGGTTGGAGCAAATGCTGGAGGGTCTGATAGACACGGGAAAGTTTTATAAAATATATATATATAAAGCTACCAGTGGTGTAACAGGCAGAATAATCTCCATCTTCATAAAATATGAAGCAGCCACTCCAGGACAGTTCATTTCTGTATCAAACCGTGGACGTTTTCCCATCCCACTTCCAAGTTTACTTTGGTGAAGTTTCAATGTTTTGGGCACGCTGGATGATAGGAAACCTGTGTTTCCAGAGGGCCTGGCTGGAGCTTTGGGCTTTGATGAACAGACACCTCCAGGCTTGTTTGGAAAAGCCTCAGTGCTGACCACAGACACCTCACTGGTGCTGGCATTTGTCTGCGTGGGACCAGAGCCAGCCTTGATGTGAGCAGGATTTATGCAACAGCTTGGAAGGCAGAAATTCGTTTATTTTATCCAAAAAAACGAGAGCCTGCAAGGGAAGGGGGGGAGCCCAAAGCACAACTGCAAAGCTCAGCCAGGCTCAAGAACAGATTTGTTCCCCCTTGGAGATTCAGTTTGGAATAAAGAGCTCCCTGGGCTCCCTCGCTTGTTTGCCAGATGTGGTTTTCCTGTGTTTCAGAGCACTAATTGTGTCCCAGCTGGGCTGTTTTATGGCTGGGTCTGTACCTGTGGCAAAACAATTAAAGATTCTGTGGCTCTGGGGAGAGGGGAGGGATGGGGAGCTGGGAGGAGAGCGGTGGCCCCGGGGAAATGGCAGGACCTGTTATCCCTTACAAACCTCAGCGCCCCCTGAGCATTAATACCTGCAAAACAGATGTTGTAAACACCCTGCCCAGACTCCCAGCACATGTTTCCCTGCTCCAGAGGCCCCTGTTAATACTGCTGCCTTTGCTAATCTAGATCTGTTGTGGGGGGAAGGATTATTGCCCTGCTCTGGTGGGAGTGGGGGGAGAATTCCCAACGAGCATCCAGGGCTTGGTGTTTATGTTCATCCAGGAATGCAGCTCGTTTATCTGTTTGGATTTTACAGAGAGAAGATAAAATAAGGGTTTAGGAAGGGTCTAATGGGGGTTTAGGAAGGTGGGGCCTCCTGGGCTCATGGTAAAGGTGCAGATACAGGGTTTTACCCCAGGAATTGTGTATGGGGGTTGAAGGAGCTGCCCTTTTCCTGGAGAACCTTCAAGGTGGGTTTTATTCCCACTGATTCTCCCAGCTCTAAGCCCACCCCATTTCCTGGTTTTGGTCTAAGCTGAAAAATACAGACACGTGTCCAGTGCTCATCAGCTACTGGAGCTCCTGTCCAGGTGTGTGGAGTCCTGAAGCAGGAATTTTCTGAGACCTGCCACACTTCAAACCAAAGAATTCATTTTAGAGGCAGAATAACAGAGACAGGGGCTTATTCCAAGTGTTCTCCAAGCCACCAGCAGTGCCCAGAGAGGCCTGGTGAGAAAGTGATGGATTGCAGAAAAGCTCCCTTTTTAAATTGAGAGAATTGTTCTGAAAACTCTCCTGTTAGGTCTGTGTGAGTCTCTGGAGAATGTGAAATCTAAATTAATTTTTATTTTTAAGGAAAAGGAAAGACTTGAAGCATGAATCTGTGCAGAGTGGTTAAGAACTGTCTGTGTTTGGTTTCAATATCTATCAGAAGAGACAAGGGTTTTGCAACAGGATGTTTTATGTAGGATTGCTTGGGCTTGGAATTATTGTTGAACAGCCAGAACCAAGCACCCGATCCCAGAGCTCACTAAAACCTGGGATAGTGCTGGAAACAGAGGAGCAAAGTTAGTGGAGAATTAAAGATTGTGATTTATATAGGAGGTGAAAAATTACCCCTTGAATGCATCACCTTGGAAAAACCCCACTAATTTCTGCTCCCTTGTGCTGTCTGGAAGTTTTAATCCATTTTTAAAATGAGGGAGCTCAAGGCTGCTGTGCTCTAGCCTGTGTTACATTATTGAAGAGGAGACTTTGGGTCATTACTAATGCAGAGAAGCACCTGGACCTTTGCTCTTTGGTTAAACATGCAGATCCTGCAGAGGAGATTACAGCAGGATAAAGTACAATATTTTTCAGACTTAAGTGAGCTCAGGTTGAAAAACTGCATTAAAAATCCCCTAAAAATGTGAAAGCCACTTCTGGCACTTGCCAAGCTGAAGTGGCAGCAGTAGGTTTGTTAGGTTAACCTTGGTTAAAGGAAGGTTCTTTGGAGCAATGTGTGGGGCAGAGGAAGGAGGGAGATGCTGCGGGGTGTGTGGGCTCCTGCTTTTCCCTAAAACTCTCCTGGTTCTTGGAAGCAGGGTCAGGAGTTGCTCCTCCAGCTGCTCCAAGCACAATTCCAGGCAGTGCTTGCTGGCCAGGACTTCTTGGCCACAGCTGCCCCTGGACTCAGCGAGGAGAAATGTGAAATATCCACAAAATCAGGGAATGGAGCAGTGCCAGGGCTGCTGCAGCAAGAATTGGTCTCTGTTTCGGGGTTCTGCTTCTTCCTGCATCTAAACTCATTCTGGGAACTCATTCTGCCAGAAAAGTGAGGATGTAGAATCCGAGGATCACTAAGGTTGGAAAAGCCCTCTCAGATCGACTCCAGTGCCCCTCCAGCACTGCCAAGGCCGCCTCTAACCCATGTCCCCAAATGCCACATCCCCCCGGATTTTAAATCCGCACAGGGATGGGGAATTGTTGTCAAGGGGTAACAAAAGTTTTCCTTTCCCAACTGCTTTATCTGCTGCTCACAGCAGAGCCCAGGGCCTTGAGCTGGCAGGAAAACCCAGGTGATTGAGGGCATTTTGGTGCAATTTCCAGGATTTTCCTGAGGAATGTGTGCACACTGTAATTAGTGCCAGCACATCCCGCTGCTCCAGCACCGGGGCCATCGTCTCGGAGCAGTTACAACCCTGAGACATTCCCAGACAAATGGAAACAGAGTGTGCTCACCCAGATGGATAAAAAAACCCTCTGGTAATGACAGACAAACTGTGGAACAGGACAGGAATGTCATGCATGATCAGGTATTTCAGTGTGAGCATTCAGGTTTTTTTGTTTTTTTTTATTTTCCCTTCAAGTCTTTGGGGAAGGTGGGTTCAGCAGCTCAAGAAAAGAGATGCCAGAGTTTCTGACAAGTTAATTAAGCTTTCACTTCTGAGTATTATATGTACAGTGAAGAAAAGAAACTTAATTGTCTTTGCAGTGCCTGACAAACCCCAAGAAAAATGCCTGCATATTTTCTCAGTTTTGTCTCTATTTTTGATACTTATTCAGTGTGAGCATTATACTTTCATGGCTTTAATTAAAAGCCAAGTTTTGGAAGCTTCTCAAATGGTAGTTTTGGTACAGAGATTTGTGCATTTGAAGAAATATTTATGTGAAATCTAAAGCCTAAAAGGAACGAGAGAGGCTTGAAAATGGATCAGCTTTTTATATATTTTATATATTTTGTCCACCTTCCTCCCACCTCTTGGTGTTTCAGGTAACTCATGAAGAAAAGGGAATGCTGCTTTGTTCTCTCAGGGATTGATGATTTCTGAGTCCTCATACAAATATGACAAACAGTTCTGCCTTTGCTGAGCCCCAAATTTCTCAAAGTATTTCTATTTTAATTATTCTGTGCAATACATAAGCAAGTTTTAGGTTTATAAGTAGCTTCATAAACAATTCCTGGAGCATATCTATGACAGGAGAAGAAATGGATTTAAGTTGGGCCAGAGGAGGTTTACATTGGAAATTAGGGAAAATTTATCAGTGGAAAGGGCTGTCCAGCCCTGGCACATCTGCCCAAGGCACTGGTGGAGTCCCCATCCCTGAAAAATATTTTAAAAATATGTGTATGTGGCACTTGGGGACATGGGGCAGTGCTGGGGAAGAGTTGGACTCGATGATCTCAAAGGCTTTTCCAACCTTAATGATTCCATGATCTATAATTCTGTATTTCTCTTTAATCTTCAGCCATTCTGCCCTTTGCTGTGAGAGTTGTTAAAATATAGTTGCTATAAAATCAAGAGTGGCACAGAGAACATGAATAATGAATGATTATTCACTATTTCATGATAATTCAATAATGAAAGAATTGAAATTATAAAGGAGCTGGAGAAAAAGAACTAAAAGAACTGCTTATTCAGAGAATCCTGGAATATCCTGAGTTGGAAGGGCCCCACAAGGATTCAGCTCCTGGATCTTAGGAGGGTGTAGGAAATCAGGAATTCTCTAAAGGTCACACAGAATCAGAGGCACAACTTTATTTGTGGCTGCTAAATCTAATAGGATGCAATTATTTAATTGATGAACTCCTGTCAGTGCTAAGCACAGGCTATTTGCCATTAATGGAATTCTGAAGGGAAGCTGTGAAAATGTGTAAATATATAAATATCTACCTGCTGCCTGGAGGTGTTTGCAGAGAAGGGAAAGGGAGGGAGCTCTGCTTTTCCAAGCTGAATCAAGACTTCTTCCCAACTCCTACAGTGAGGTTTTCCTCGGACAGTTTTTCCTGGAAACCCATTTTCAAGCTGGTGCATTAAACAGTATTTCAATCTGTGACTCAAAACTTACTGGAAATCCAGTTATCAACCTTAGGAGAGAGATAGAGATCGAAGGCACGATGAGCAGGTTTGGCTGAGCACAGAAATATCAGAGGCTGATTTAAGGGAGTGTTTTTGTGTGTGTGTGAGCAGAGCTGCTCCAGGCAGGAGGAAGAGTTGACTATTTATTTATTTAATTACTCAGCTCTGCCAAGGCCTAGAAATCAGATTTTTAAATGGTGAGCTGAATCCTAGAATGAGTTTTTTTGTTCGTATTTTTTTAATCTTCCCCTCTCTCTCCCTTTTTATTTTCAGTGTTTTTATTTTTTTAGTTTTTAATTGCTAGAATAAAATGTTTATCGAGCAGGCTGCCTGGCCAGCACACAAGCTCTTGCTTTTCTTTCTTGCAATCTTCTGTTTCAAGCACCACCTAATGGCATCGGTGCACAGTGCAGAGCATCCCTGCATCCCACATCCCTGAATCCTGAATCCCACATCCCTGGATCCCACATCCCTGAATCCTGAATCCCACATCCCTGAATCCTGCATCCCACATCTCTGGATCCCACATCCCTGGATCCCACATCCCTCTGCTGCCTACTCTGAGCAGGAGAAAGCAGCACAACTTCAGACACCAAATTCCAGGCCAAAAGCGGAATGGCTGGAGGGAGCTGGAGTTGGTTTTCACAGCCCATCCCAGCCCCAAATGCCCAGGATATTTGGATTTCACCATGGAAATGCATTATCCCACAAAGCCAGCGCTCATCAGAGCAGGCAGTGCTGCTCCAATGATTTTCTGATGGAAACAGGGAAGTTTTAACTCTTTAAAACTTCTCTACAACGTTTGAACTTCTTATTTCTCCCCTCATTTTTTGGGAAGGGAGCCCTGAGCCGGAGCTTTGCTCTCCTTGGCTGCCCCTTGAAGGAGATTTTTGCATCATTAAAAGATCTCAGATGTGCTCCTCCCATGCCACAGGCACAGCTACAGATCATTTGATAAACATGCAGAGCAGAGACTTGTATCAATAATTAATTTCCTTTAATCCCGAGTTTCTGGGGAGCCTGGGAATGTGGCTTTCCCAATAGCCCATCCGAGCAGCTGTGGAGGAGCCAAGGTTTCGAGTAAGGCAAGTAGGCAAATGACCCTGCAGGAATGGCTGCTATCAGATTGATACCTTCCCCAAACCCTTTGGAGTTCTGCACGTCAGCAGTTTGGAACAAAGCAGGATTTAATCAGAAACTCCTGCAGCAGCTTCAGTTTTGACCTCTGTAATCATTCTTCATGCTCAGAAAATGCCATTTCGTTACTCTCCCGTCGCTTTTCCATCCTTTCCTCTCCTCCTCTGTTGCTTTTTTTCTCGTTTCATTTATTTTTTTAGCACGATCTTGTGGATGTCAGACCTTCTGATGCTGTTGGGAGTCTTGTTAGATATGGGATCCTTCCCAAATCCACAGAGCTGTGGCACAAAAGGACACGTCCAGCCCTCGCTGCCATGAAAGAGAATCTGAAAATGTAAAACCCAGCAGTTAAAAAGTGTTCTTTTAAAACTGTCTCCTACTTTGGGAGTTCAAGAGCTCGCTCTGGTTTCTAAATCCCTGAGGCTGGCACAGAGACCTGAGTTCTGATCTTGGGATTTTTGATATTGCCTGAAAACTCCAGGGCTGAAGGGGAGAAGGTGGAAGTGTCACAAACCTGTTGTGTGACATTGAGGAATTATCCTGGAACACCCCAGGAGAATCCCAGGCCAGGAGCTGCAGGGCTGGAAAAGCTCTTTGCTTCCCCTCTGCCTCCTCCTGCTCTTGTCTAAAGGCTCTGAGTTCCTAAACCTGGCAATCAGGAATTAAAGATCAATAATGCTGCAGGGATTTGTTTCTGGAAGCAGCAGGTTTCCAGGTGGGTTTTGTTAGGAAGGGGATTTCACCCTCCAATTAACCTTTGCTCTACACAGTTCTCTTCTTGTGCAACCTTTATTGCCATGAATCAGAGATGCTGGACCATGAGCTTGAAATTATATGTATTTAAAAAAAAGGAATTAATTCCACATGACAATGAGTTTCCTGAGCAGACAGGGTGTGGGAGACAGTTTGTACATCCCCTAATTCCTGCAATTCCCAACATGAATTATGGGCCAGCTGTGAAGCACAAGAAAGTGGGGATTTTAAACGGAAATTCTAATGTCTTTTTATGTTTTTTTGAAATAACCTAGTGGCACAGTCACATTAAATGCACACAGGGTGGGAGTAGCTCCTGTTTTGGTGCCATGGAATCATGGAATGGTTTGGGTTGGAAGGGACCTTAAGGAGCATCCAGTGCCACCCCCTGCCATGGGCAGGGACACCTCCCACTGTCCCAGGGTGCTCCCACCTGGCCTGGGACACTTCCAGGGATCCAGGGGCAGCCACAGCTGCTCTGGGAATTCCAGCCCAGCCCCTCCCCACCCTCCCAGCCAGGAATTCCCAATTCCCAAGATCCCATCCAGCCCTGCCCTCTGGCACTGGGAGCCATTCCCTGCGTCCTGTCCCTCCATCCCTTGTCCCCAGTCCCTCTCCAGCTCTCCTGGAGCCCCTTCAGGCCCTGCAAGGGGCTCTGAGCTCTCCCTGGATCCTTCCCTTCTCCAGGGGAACATTCCCAGCTCTCCCTGGATCCTTCCCTTCTCCAGGTGAACATTCCCAGCTCTCCCAGCCTGGCTCCAGAGGGGCTCCAGCCCTTGGAGCATCCTTGCAAAGGAAGTCCAGAATTCCACATCTTATTTTCCATCTCTCTGCTCGAAAGTTGTCCAAGTTGTTTCTGAAATGGCACAAATCCAGCAAAGCCTCTGGTCCATGGGCTGCTCCTCAGCTCCTCAAACAGGATCTTTATCCAGGGATATGAGGGGATTAAATGATATAATTATTTTATATAAAAAGTGCTGCCACTCTGACTGAGTGTGTAAGGGGAGGCAGCTTCAGTTCCAGCCTGGAGAGGGGCTGCTGCCCATGGAATGTGCTCATGGGGATGTTGGGTGCTCTGGATCCCAACTGGGACCAGATCCCAATGCCTGTGACATCCTCTGGTACATTCTAGAGAGACCTGCAACACTTTCAGCCCAAACAGGAGGATATTCTATGAGATTTCTGTCCTTCCAGCAGAAGTTCCTGGTGAAAGGGGTTGTTCAGGGATTAAATCAATTATCCTGTGTCAAAGGCAATGTTAGACTGTGATGATTCTTGTGGGCCCCTTCCAGCTCAGGATATTCTATGACACTTTTCATGGAGTAATATTTTCCTTTTTAAAAAAGCATCCAGAACCAAAATGCTGAGGCTGCAAGTGCTGGAACCCTGGAGTTTTGCTGGGAGAAATGCACATTTTTCAGACCATCATTTCCCACACTTATTTATAAAAAATAGCATGGCCTTGTAATCACAAATGAGTTTTACAATGAATACAGTGGAAATTATTTTTTCCAATTCACTTGGAAGCTGCAGGAGCTGTGTTCAAGGACAGCAGAGCTACCTGAGCAGGGCCATTCATCCCCATGGTTTTCTTGGAGACTTTAATACCCTGCATTTAGTTTCTCTGGCAGTAACTTATTTTTAAGAGGTTAAGAGCTCATTAAGATAAGATGGAGTGAAAGATGGAGCACGTTGGGAAGGAACTTTACCCATAAACTAATTTAGAGCTCAGTCACATGGCGAGCAGGCCCAGCTTTGCTCACACAGCACACGATAATGACACGTTTCAGGATTGCAGCTGAGAACAAATCTGACAGATCTGTGCACCGTGCAGTCGCGTTTGCTAATGTTGGTTTTGAAACAGCAAAAAAATCGATCCCACTTGGAAATGTTTTCTTGGGAAAGCTGTGAATGTGTCTCAGGATTGCCTGGTAATGGGTCTGGGTGTGCAGGCAGCAGGAGGTGGTGCTGGTGGCCACCTGGTCCAGCCACTATGGGCAATTCCTGATGCTGCTCCAGCTCTGGGTCAGCTGTCCTGGATGCTCCCAGCATGGAAACTTCTGTCAGGCTTCCAAGTGAGAGTAGGGACAGGGAGCATCCTTAACCTTGGCTGGAGATCAGGCAGAAGTCACCCTGCAGCTCTTTCTGAGCCTGTCCAGGGAAGGGAACACAGCTGGGGAAGGGGCTGGAAAACTGAGGGAGGTGGGAAGGAGCTCAGCCTGGAGAAAAGGAGGATCCCGAGGGATCTTTTCCCTCTCGGGAATTCCCTGGCAGGAGGGGACGGCCGGGGGTATTTGGGATCTTATCCCAGGGAACAGGGACAGGAGGAGAGGGAACGTCCTGGGGAGGCTCAGGGTACATAGGAGGAGAATTTCTTCACAGAAAGGATTGCCCAGCCCAGGGCAGAGGTGGAATCCCCATTCCTGGAGGGATTTCAAAGCCATGTGGATGTGGCACTTGGGGACACGGTCAGGGTTGGACTGGATGATCTTGGAGGTCTTTTCCAACCTTAACAATTCCATGATGCTGTGATTCTCTCTCCAGGCAGAGATAAGGGCAGTGCTTAGGGTTTAGGAGTTATTTGCTCATACCTGGATTTGGACAGGTCACAGAGCTGCTTTTCCCTGTGCCCCCCGTGCCAGTGAAGGTGCCCTCCCTGGATCCCACTCCCTTTCCTGTGGATGATGAGGTGTGCCTGGCAAAACTCTCTCTCCGAGGGATTTTGGAACATGCTCTCTCCAAGCCTGAATTTGATAATGTCTTGCTGTGCTGCAAGACATCTGTTTGAGGGGGTTTTTGGAGAGGACTCTGAGATTGCTTCCCACAGTGATGAGTGAAGGGAAAGAAGCTTCCATAGGTGTTCTGCTGGCTCAGTTCCTGCTGGAACAATTATTTCAGTGCTTCTGGGATTTCATTATGGTGTGTAATTAGTGGAGGTGGCAGGAAAATTTGAGCCTGGGATAAGCAGGATTTTATCACTTTAGATCTTAATAAATCAATATTCTGAGATTTAATGTTTGGAAGGGGCTTCAAGGTGTGGGTCTGAGCTGAGACAGTCGCCAGCAGCAATTCTGGGTCTGTTCCTCAGAGAAAAAGGCAAAATAAATCCAATGAGGGAGCAGAGCTGCCTCTCCATACTTTATAACCATCACACATTAAGAATTCACAGGCTGACAGCTAAAACAGCTCCACCAAATTGGGACAGCTGGGTAAGTGTCCAACCCCTGTGATCCTTCCTCCTGTCTCTAGTTCACTTCTTAAAATACAGGTTTACGTAACAGGTCACATTTTTTATTTATTTATTTTTTTTATTCTTCTTTCTCCCCAAAAGTTCCTAATTCTTTCTAACTTATTGGAGAGGTTTCTGAATTTCCAGAATATCTCCTGATAAATTCTGCAGATGGAAGGGTGAAGAGGTTGCTCTGAACTCACACATCCCTGTGGTACCAGGGGGACTTTCTGCACAAAACCTCCCAGGGAGTTGCTGTGGTTGGCACTGCAGAGCTGGGCCTGGGAGTTGATCAAGTTTGGAAAACATAATTCCCTTTCAAAACAGAGGAAACAAAACTCTCCTCTTCTGCTTTTCTATTTTGCTGCCAGTGTTTCAGTTTTCTTCCTTTCCAGGGAATTAATTTTGCTGTAGCTAAATGCAACACCTCCTCTGGAATGCCAAGCAGAGGGGGAATACTGCAGCACGTTTTCAGCTTGAAAACAAAATAATTGCTTTAAAAATAGCCTTATATTTCTTCATTTTATGACGTGCTCTCTTTAGACTTGATAATCATCCTTTCTTGTACTCCAGATACCTTCCCTCCCCACACCCACTCTCTCCTATCCCCCTGAAATTCGGGAGGAATGGGAGAAGATCTCTCTGGCAGCTTTACTTCCAACACCAGCACAGGAGATGGAGGCAGCCAGTCTTCCAAAGAGTTTGGGGGCAGAGGTTTTTGACATTTTTAATGAGATTTTAATCTCTTTCTGAAGCATTTTGGTCTCTGCAGCCACGTTTGGATGATCCCTTTTCCAGTGACCACAGGAGTTTGCAGCTCCTGGAGCAAACAGAGGGGAAGGAGAAGGTCCATAGGATTGGCCACAAATGGCTTCCCTTTGAGGGCTTTAAAAATGGGCATTTTCATTTGGAAAAAAAAAAACAAACCCCAAACCCCAGCTGTTCTCCGTGGGGACAGAGGTGTGGGGAGCTGAGAACCAAAGGAACACGAAACACTCTGAAGGATGTGATCAGATAACAAAAAATGAAGAGTTTTGGCTGCAGCCAGGCTGACAGTTTCGAGCTAACCTGGCTTTCTCCAGCATACCTCAGGAATGACAAACGGGGAGAGCAGGTGGAAACAAATCCATCCAGCTGCCACAGCCCAGGGGAAGTTGGAAGGAGCCTGGATCCAGCAGGTCCCTGCACGTCATGTGGAAAAGCGGCTGCTTGTTCACAGTGCAGCGCTGAAAAGCCCATATTTTCTTAATGCCTTTTTAATGAAAAAAAAAAAAAAAAAATCAGATGCAGGAGAATGTTCTCATTCCTTCTGTTTTTAGCTTGGCTCTCAGATGTTTCTGAGTTATCTGAGAGCTCCCTGTAATGCTGGGCAATTCAGAAAGAGAGGAGGCCCACTTGGAAAAATCTGTTTTGGGGAAGGTAAAGGCTTTTGTTTGGCTCTGAATGATTTTTGCAAAGGGAGTTCATTCTTTACATTCTGTTCTTTGTTGTGGCTCTGCTGAGTTATGAGTAAACAAAACACTTAATGCCCATTTCTGTGTAGGATTTGATGGGGATGACGTGCAGAGTTTGAAGGGAAACTTGCAGCTTTTGGGGTGAATAAAGAAACAAGGCTTGAGAGTGGTGAATTCTTCTTGCTGAAACGCTGGGGAACAGCAGATTGTGCAAGAGTTCTCAAAAAGATAAAAAAAGGAGGGGGATCAGTAATGATTCTGTGTATTTGCTGTCTTGAGAAACAGGCAGGGAATGAACTGTTCCCTGCTTCGGGCTCTTGTTAAACAATCCCTTCTCCTGGATATTTTCATCCCACTTTCAAGAGAAACTTTCCCATCCTACTCAAGAGCATCAAAATCCAAAAGAAGGGTGAGGAAGATGCTGTGATTTCGAAATCACGTGAAATACTGAGAATAATTTCAGTTAATTGTTAACTTTTCTGGCACAGAGAGCAGGGCTCAGGGAAGCACCTCCTTGTTTTTCCCCCTGGATTTCTCTGGGCTCCTTGCAGGTGATTCCCCGTTCCCTCCTGCAGGAAATCACCCCTAATCACAGCTCCTGCGTGCATTTGGTGCTGTGATTCATGCAAATCTATTGCAGAGCAATTTGCTTTCTCCCTCAAAAATCAGAGACAGCAGAAGAGAGAGGGAGGGTTATTTTGGGAGTCCAGCGAATTTTCCTTCCTCTCCATTTCTTACCGTGAACAATAACCTGAAAGCTGCCCTTAAAAATTTTTGGTGGATGATTCCAACTCTTAAAAGTATTACAGAACCTCAGAGAAATTAATCTTCTTTTTTTGTAGGGATGGTGTCTGTTCAATGAATAATATTTCATTGTTCATATAAAAATACTGAGTTTTTCTCAGGGAAAAAAATCTGTGTTTTTTTGTAATGGAAGTTTCTTGGCTGGGAATGAGAAGTGTGGCCTGGAGGTCTGGTGATTAAAGGGAGCTTTAAATGTGTGAAACATTTCTCACATTAAAAGTCTGTACAGAGAGAACAGTTAATACCACAATTAACCTTTGTTAAAATGCCTATGATATCTTATGCTATTTGATTGGATTTATTATATTGCATATATAATATAATAAATACAATTAATATAATACATGATCTATTTTTTTATCAGTCCAAGTCAGAGATATACATCACTACAGGAGTAGCATCAGAAAAACATCCATGAGAAATTAAGCTGAGTTTTTTGTCACCTGATTCTGTGTCTTATTTAAATCTGGTCACAGATCTCAGTTGAACATTTCAGTGGTGGAGGCAAAGAGCTCAAGAGGGAGAAAAATGATAAAGAATAATCGAAATTATAATTGAGTATCCTGTCCAGGCCTGGGATCTCCAGTGTGAGAAGGATGTGGAGGAAATCCAGAGGAGGGCACGGAGCTGCTCTAAGGCTGGAGCCCCTCTGGAGCCAGGCTGGGAGAGCTGGGAATGTTCCCCTGGAGAAGGGAAGGATCCAGGAAATCTTTCCAATGCCTAAAGGGGCTCCAGGAGAGCTGGAGAGGGACTGGGGACAAGGGATGGAGGGACAGGACACAGGGAATGGCTCCTACTGCCAGAGGGCAGGGATGGATGGGATATTGGGAATTGGGAATTCCTGTCTGGGAGGGCGGGGAGGCCCTGGGCTGGAATTCCCAGAGAAGCTGTGGCTGCTCCTGGATCCCTGAGAGTGTCCCAGGCCAGGCTGGACAGGGCTTGGAGCACCCTGGGACAGTGGGAGGTGTCCCTGCCCATGGCAGAGGATGAAACCAAGATCATCTTTCCAGTCCTTTCCAACCCAAACCAATCTGGAGTTTTATTCCTGTGATTTCTTTGAGAGCTACCACATCACCAGCTTTGGATGGAGTCAGGCCAGCTCAGCACTTAGTGCTGGAACTGGACATAGACTCCTTTTGTCTTTAGTAGGGAATTTTTCCTTCTCTCTGAGTGGTCTTCAAGATCCCAACTATCCAGGCACAATCATTTCAACTGTTTCTGGAGAGGGACCCTTGCAGTGAATTCCAAGCTATTATGAACAGAGAAATAAACTGGGGCACATCTATGGGATAATGCACTGATAGAGCACATCTATGCACTGAAATACTGAAGTGAAAGGGGGAATCTTTCCAAAACAAACACTGATCCACGTCAAGTCCATATAAGCAGAGCTGAGACAGCCGAGCTGAGCAATCCCAACACTTTGCAGAGTCAGAAAAATAAACAGGAGACTCAGGAGAACAGGCACTGGGAGCCCAGGAGAAGCTCCAAGAAGGAGCTTTGGAATGACAACAACAACAACAAAAAAACCAAGAGGAGAGTTCAACGTCAGCCTGGCAGAATCTCCGGTGTCATCTGTAAAGGGAGCTCATCTGCCAGAGCCTGCTGCCAATCCCCACGTTTCCCTGCCTTCACAAGTCACAAGTGTGCAGCTGGGAGGCTATTGAATTTCATCACGGTGCCTTGGCAGCTCGGGGATTTGTCAGCAGGCATTTCCAGCCTGGAATATCCACGGAGCAGAGCCATGGATGGGCTCTGCTGGATGTGCTCGGTCCAGTCTGTGAGCACTGGGCAGGAATCGCTGCTGGACTGCAGGGAAAGGAGCTGAACTTTGTTATTTTCTTACTGCTTTGCTTTTGTATCTGAATTTTGGAGAGGTCTTGATTGTATCTATCTATCTATCTATCTATCTGTCTATCTATCTATCTATCTATCTATCTATCTATCTATCTATCTATCTCCTGTATATCCTTGGAAGTGTCCAAGACCAGCTTGTTCAACCTGGAATAGTGAAATATGTCCCTGCCCACACCCTGGAATGAGATGAGCTTTAAGGTCCTTTCCAACCCAAACCATTCCATGATTCTCTGATGATTCTATACAGAAATAGGGGAACATCATCCACTCACATCACCATTAATTTCTAGTTTTCGCTTTTTTCTCTCTAGCTCTAAACATCTCTTCTTTCCCACCATGCAATACCTGAATGCCAAAATCCTGTTGATTTATTATTCAATTGATTTAAAAAAAATATTAGTTAAACATGCTGGAAATTTGACAGCAATGATTTCTCATGTTCATTATTTCCTTTTCTCATGGCATTTCTAGACCCGTGAAAAGTAAGGAAGCATTTCTTTGATAAATAGAGGAAGCAAAATATCTCTTTAAAGTAGTTTGCTGAAGACCACGTAGGAAATCTCATTTTTAGCAATGGTCTGTGGACTCATCTCTCTTTAACTGAGTATTTGAGAAATTCTGGGCAAAATTGTGCCTTAAAGGCACAGCTCTGAAGTGCTATCTGTGTGGAAGAAAGGGAGACCTAAGAACAAAAAAGTCTTTTTTCGTTTGGAGTTCACTTTGTAATATCTGGGAAGCACATTTTGCAGTGGGAAGGCTGCCAAAAGCCTGGCTGTGTAGTAAATAAACATTTTGGGGGAAAAGCTGGTTGAGAGAAGATGGCTTGTGAAGGAAGATCTTGAATGTCTGGTTATTCCTTTATTTATTCACTTGAATTCTGCCTTTGTATGTGGCACCTTTGTCTGTATGATGCATAATTGACAGGTTCATCTTCCTGGATCCCTGGAAGTGTCCAAGGCCAGGTTGGATGGGGCTTGGAGCAGCCTGGGATGGTGGAAGGTGTCCCTGCCTGTGGCCAGGGGTGGGACTGGATGAGATTCATGGTCCTTTCCAACCCAAACCACTGCATCAAAATCAAATTGACCAATATTGTGCCATGGCTGCAGGTAAACTCTTCCTGCTCTGAAATGTGGTCTGAGGAAGCTCCAGACCACAGCAAATCCCAGGGTGTTGATGTCTCCTCCTAACACCCAGATCCTGCTGAGTAGGATCTGCTTCAGGAGTGGAATTGTCACACACGAAGGGAAAAACCGTGGCTTTTTAGGTTAAAAGGAGCACAAAAAACAATGTCTTGGGAGAGGTCAGACCCCTGTATCTGCTATGCTCTATGGATATTTGGGATTTTGATGACAAAAGCATCATGCCAGGACCTTCCCTGGCTTGTGCTCTGGGTTGAATTAAGATCAATAACTTCCCTCAGTTTGATCAAACTGTGCCTTACGGTGCTGGATCCCACTTGGCAGAGCTCCTGGTGCAATAACTGCTGGAATTTGATTGCTTCCTTCATCACAGCCGTGGTGCTGGGAGCACAGAGCTGCTCCGAGGGCTGCCCTGGAGGAGCCCCAGCCCTGCACGTGCTCCAGAAGGCACAGATTTAGAGCTGGGATTTCCCAGTCTCTCCCAGTCCCAGGCTGCTGGAGCTGGGAGCTGATCCACGGCTCTCACTGGGATTTTTCATCCCGTGCTGAAATCCCTGCAGAGCCCGGGAACAACAGAGCTCTGCTCGCCACACAAAATCCAGGTGCATCCATGCAGCTGAATCTTATTTCTTATTTCACTTTCCTCACCAGCTCGGGGAAGATAAAGCTAAAATCCTTTTGCTGGCCATGAGTAAATAAATAAACAAACTCAGGAGTTCAAGTATGTGTGGCATCCTGCCTTCCCTGAGCAGGGAGTGTAAACAAACAAAGCAGCCTTTTCCCTCCCCTCCTGCTGCAGAACTTTGCCAATTGATACTGGAGTAAGAATATTAACACATGCCCACTCCAAAATGTGATACCCTTCGGGGTCTTGGAGATGAGCTCCTCTGAAGTGCTTTTTTCTTCGGCTGCCTGACAAGGTTTTTGGCTCCACTTCAGTCTGGTAAGGAGACAGCTGCTCAACTTCTGACACAAATGAAGAAAATTGATGAGATGCTATCTCCAAAATTCCCTTTTTCCTGGCAGGCACTTCTAGGCTGAGTGCTAGGAGTCACTCAAAGGTTTGGGATTTTTTTTTAAAACCTTAGTTAGGGCAGGATTTGGGGTTTGCTTTGTTGGCTGGGCTGTTTCTAATAATGCTCAACAAATGCATAGAAACTGAATCTTTGGGAACGTGAACAAGGATCACAGACTTTACACTTCCACTTACACAGCTTGTTTGCTGTTGTGTACTGAATTATACCCACGGGTTTGCATAATTCTGAGCAATTTATTTATCTCTGTTTGTTGTGGAAATGCAGGTGACAGAATCTCCAGGGGGGCCCTGTAGGGAGGGGTCATCTTGGGGTTTTCTGTGAGTCTGGGTTTTCCCAGGGTGTTTCTTTTAGGAGGGTGGAGGAGTGGTTGTGTGACCAACAGGGATAATGTCAGTAGCTCCCAGAATTCGTGTGCCCATTGTGAAATTCCTCTGTTCCTCTCTCGAGTGGGAGAGCCTGGAGATGCTCTCAGGATTTTGAAGGCCACTCATTACAGGGAAAATGTGTTTATTTTTCAGCTGAGCACAAAGGAAACTC
Organism: Sturnus vulgaris; assembly: GCF_052056855.1. Lineage (NCBI taxonomy): Eukaryota > Metazoa > Chordata > Aves > Passeriformes > Sturnidae > Sturnus > Sturnus vulgaris. The sequence continues at coordinate 39,506,643 of NC_142249.1, read as the reverse complement.
CTCTCATTCTGCTTCACTGCCGTGGTTTTCCTGCTCCTCGGGATAACGAAAACTACATTTTCCACGTTCCTCTTGAACTATTTCCTCAGAGTTTCATCTACAAAAACCTCAGCTGTGTAAAGTGCACCTTCAGTCCTGTCTGGCTAAAAAAGCTTTAAATTTATTGCATTGCTATCCTGTTTCATTAGAAACAAACCCCTTTGCTAGTCCAGCTTTAGACTTTATGTCACTTCGTGATTATCTTTATTGTGGCAAAGGCTTTGGGTTTGACACACGGTTTGCTGTTCCTTTTTAAACCTCCCTGGAAAAGCAGCCATGGAAAGCTCTGAATAATGCACATGACATATGCTGCCTGTCTCTCAGAGGGAACTGAAGAACCTGACAGCAATTTGCATTTTTGGAGCTGCAGAAAAGACACGGGAAACTTTAGGCAGGAGTTTTTGGGACTCTGAGGTCAAACCAAGAAGGGGAGTTCAGAGAGGCTCCAGCAGAGATGGGAATTGGATGGAGAACAGAAGATGGAGCACAGAGCTGGCCTGAAATGAAATAAAATCCAGTTGATGTCACTCACTATAAGTTCATAAAGACATCGTTTTCCTTAGGATGGTAAAACTTGGGTCACATTTGGCAGAGTTACAGACACAGGATCTCCTGGTTGTCCATGTGGGGAAAGGCTAATAAAGGTGAGGCTGTTGATTTCTCATGGCAGGAAATGTCAGCTCAGTGCTCACCTGAGCTCTGTTTTCTTTCTTAGAGGTGGAATTATCAATTTTCATTGCTCTCTACTGTTGTTACTGAGCATTCCCTGAAACTTTGTGGGAGATTCCTTTGCAGTAGCTGGAAGTAGAACACGCAGTGGTAAAAATGCCTTAACCAAATATCATGGAATGGTTTGGGTTGGAAAGGACCTTAAAGCCCATCCAATTCCACCCCTGCCATGGCAGGGACACCTTCCACTGTCCCAGGCTGCTCCAAGCCCTGTCCAACCTGGCCTTGGGCACTGCCAGGGATGAGGCAGCCCCAGCTTCTCTGGGTACCCTGTGCCAGGGCTGCCCACCCTCACAGGGAACAATTCCTTCCCAATATCACATTCTCTATTGAAGCCTGGCTGTTATTAGTTCAGTATTTTGTAGAGGCAACCAGACACACTCTGATGAGCAACTCTGAGAGAAGAAGATTAAATAACAAATTAAGTGAGGGTTGGGTTTTGGTTTTTCTTAATAAAAGGAATTAATTTACAAGAATCAAATACTGCACCCCCAAACCCCATTTTCACTTCCATTCTTCATTCCTCAAACTAGTGACAGGCACAATCAAAAATTCCACTTTTCTGAGGAATTTTTGGATGAATTCTCCAGTCAGCTCATGGAATGGCATTTGGAGGTGGCTGCTCTGTGACAAGAGAGGCTGTGGGGACACTGCTGTCCCCCCCTGCCTCACCCCAACACCACCGACTTGGCATCCATTAGTGACTGACATGGGATATTCTTGGAGTGTATTAGCTGGGAGCCAGTTTTGATGTTTTCATCTCAGACAAGTCCATTTTTGCTGTTGCTGTTGTTGTGAGGATCTGTTCTGTGTGTGGCTGAGCTCTCCCAGAGCAGAGGGTTCGGTTTGGAGCTCGTGCAGGTGGGAGCACAGGACTCGTGCAGCAGAATTTACCTTTTTTAAAATATTCCCCCAGCTCCTTTGTCTCTTGGCAACTGCAAAAATAACTCCATCAAGAATAAACCTGAAAACAAGGGCGAAAAAGCAGAACTGTGTGAAGACATGAAATACTCCCGTTTAAATAGTGCTGGAAAGCTATTTCCTCCCCCTGTACCCTTCCAAGGCTGGAATGATGTGCTCTGATTCTTAAACACAAATCCTGACTTGCATAAATCCAGAGATTTCATCTATGCAGAGCTGCAAATTGCTGGGATAGTAATACCTGGATATTTTATGGCACATCCTTAAGTCAATAGGCAAAAGGGTTCTGAATAAAAGCCTTAAAATTACCTCATGAATTATTAACTCTTCCCTGTATTACCTTTGAATTATAAAAGCCTGGAAAAATAGGATGGAGAATTGAAAACATCAATCTCAGGTTCTTTAAAAACGTAATACTGATCATTTGAGCAGTGTACAAATCTTTTATTAAAGATAAAGAGGAAACCATACTTTTTTATTAACTCCAGGATATGCTCAATCCACATGATTAAAAATCTCATTACTAACTCAAGTCAGGGAAGTGATTTATTGCTGAAAGAAAATAGGAGGTGTTTTGCTGCCCAAAGCTGTATTTATGGTGAAAAAAGCCCTCTCAATTTGTATCTCCTTTTCTGGGTTAGGTATTACTGAGGGTGGATTGGGTTTTCCTGGGAATGATGGAATTTCACTCCAGCCTGCAGCTGAAATGCTACTACCTTAAGAGGGAAAGCCTGAAGTAAAATTATAGGTACCAGGAGATACATTTTTCCTCTAGTAAATTCAGCTAGAGCAAATGATTTTGTCTGATTAGGTAATAGGATGTGCAGAAAAAAAAAATCAGGATTTTATACATAGTTACCATTCAGGTAGAGCTAATTCTGTAAAGCAAGTGTAGATATTTTAGGGCTTCTTCGTGTATAACATATACTAATATTTCCTAATCACTGTAGTAGGGATGTACTGTTCTAAAGGAGCCCTTGAAGTTTCATTTTACAATGATAAAAAAAAATATCAACCCAACGATATTTTTTTTTCCCCAGAAATGCCATCCTACTTTGGGAGACACAGATCACAGATAATATTTTTTTCCCTGCTGTACCTGAAGCAGATCAAATATTTTGTGTTGTGTTAGGCAGCTCTAAGGGCGAATTGTGCTCAATGTCTTAATCATTGAATTATGCCCAGCACAAGTTCCGGGATTATTTATATTCCACCCTACAATGTAAAATGGAGATAATACTGAATTTATTTACGTCACAGCAGCTGTGGAGAAACTGGGTTAGACACACTTGCATATAAAGACAAGACATTAAATGGTGCCATCAATTCCTGCAAGCCAGCAGAAAAATAGCTTTTCTCTTCCTGATAACCCTGCCTGGATGGCTCCCAAGGCTGAGTGCGACTTTTGCACATCCCACAGGAAGTTTGGATTCTCTCCTGCTCCGTGGGTGGAAAATGCCTGGTATTATGGTGACAGGTGCAATAGGTATTGAAACGTAAACCTTTCCCTGCTCCTGGGGAACATATTGCCAGTCCTGGGCTCTGCTCCAGAGGGGTGTTTTGGGAGAAATTACAGATCTTGAGGTAGAGAAACAGTTCTGGAAATAGGTTGCTTTCAAAAAAACTGGCAGCTTTTCAGTTTTTCAAAATGTTAGGAGTGGGGAAGATGGAGCTGGGAGGCTCGGGGAGCAGTGGAAGGGGATGAGGAATTGCAGGGGAGCAGAGGAAGGGGATGAGGAATTGCAGGGGAGCAGAGGAAGGGGATGAGGAATTGCAGGGGAGCAGTGGAAGGGGATGAGGAATTTCAGGGGAGCAGAGGAAGGGGATGAGGAATTGCAGGGGAGCAGTGGAAGGGGATGAGGGATTGCAGGGGAGCAGTGGAAGAGGATGAGGGATTGAAGAGGTGTGGCAGAGATCTGGGGCTCAGACACCATGGTACACATGGAGGGGGGCTCCACAATAAATGGGTTTGGACTCGTCTCCCTTGGTGTAATTCCCTCTGGATTCTGGGCTTGATGCACTGAGCAACTTCCACTCACCAACCTCAGAATCTCAACTATTAAAATACAGCCAAGGTGTGAGAGTGTTTGCAGCTTCTTGGTTTAGAGCTCTGTCCCGAGGATCTCAGCAGAGACCCAATGTAAAGCACCATGCATAGCAGGTGCAAAAGTGCAGAGGGGACTTTTTCCAGAGGATAGGATGGAAAAGCTGGATTCTAGTGAGAATCATGGAATGGTTTGGGTTGGAAGGGACCTTAAAGATCACCCAGTCCCACCCATTTCCTTGGGCAGGGCCACCTTCCACTATCCCAAGTTGTTCCAAGCCCTGTCCAGCCTGGCCTTGGACACTTCCAGGGATAGGGCAGCCAGACATTCTCTGGAATATCTGAAGGAGGACATCTCCAGCTCCAGAAAGACCTAGGCATTGCAGGGAGATGTCAGCAGGCACAGTGCTGTCAGCATGTCCCTCAGACTTTGTGAAATAAATGTTCTCTGTGAATTTGCAGCTTTGACTCTGCTGTGTAAATGTGTCTTCAACTTGAGAAGTTCTGGGATATCAGGAATTAGAGGTGGGCTTCATCTCCTGCCTGTGTTTGGCCTGTGCTAATTAAACCATGTGACTGCGTTAGGAAGAGCAAAAGAAAAATGCCCCCAAACCAACTTTTAAAACATCTCCCTTAAATCTATCTCCAAACTGTTGTTGTCATAGTTATGGCAGTCGAGGGAGGCTCCTCAAGAGAACAAGAACTTGTTTTCTCTGGGAAATATGCTTTTCTTTCTTTTTTCCTCCTCTATTTGCACATGAGTGTTGTTATGTTTTCATTCCCATCTGGAAGGTACAATCTCCCTCTGAAATCTCTCTGTCATAGCTGCATGAAACAGCACCAAAGTAGGTGATAATGAACACATTCAACATCTGATGGTGATTAACAAGGAGCACTCAAGATCCTGCTTCCTCGCTGGAGGAATTCCTGTCTGTAAATCCATTACACACCAATATCTGCTCAGCCTGAATCTTTCAGGATTTTCCAGCTTTCACAGGAGTGTTTTAGGTTGGGTTGGGAGTGTCATGTCCATGTTTCTGTGCTTGGGGAGGCACCTTGGAGACCTCTCCAGCACCAATATTTTACTTCATTGGGATGCTGCTGTTGGATGTCAGTGCTCACTGATGCAAACATGGGCTGGGCTATTCCTTGTGTCATGTTGAGAATGAAAAAAACATGAATTAGGCAAGATGAATTTTAAAAATATATGCAAATGTATATGATAAATGGGATAAGTGCTCAGTTTGGAGCTTGTATGGATTTTGTTTCTCAGGAATATGTTTTGCATATCACAGGTCAAATTCCTACAACCTGGATTTCATCTGCCAGACCCTGATTTTTTCTCTTCATAAATCCTTGGAGAGTTTGCATGTGAGATGTGGCTTGGGTTTAACTTTACTGTGCTGTAACAGCAATGTAAATTTATCGTGCAGGTTATTGGAAAATCCGATTTGGAAAATCTGAGGGAAAGACAACACCTTGAGAAAGGAATGGGAACATCACAGAGCTAAACAGGCACCCAAATAGTCTGTCTAACAACTATCAAAGTGATAAGTTTGGATTAGGGTCTAATTTACAGCTTCTATATATTGTAACTTCTCCCGTGGAACACCAAGTCGATGTCAATGATTTGACATTGCTTTCAAAAAGTACAATTACAGTATATTCCACAGAAGAGTTATGTTTCACAGGAGCCCTTTGTTAGACTTGGCAATAAGTTTGACACAGCTTGGTTCAGAGCTGAGTATTTCACTTTTTTCCCCCAAAACATCGTTCAGTAAGGTGCTCAAAAGACAAAAAGTTCATCTCTCAAAACAGAATTCAATTGTATTTATTTGTGCTCTTGTGCCTGCCTGTATTTTATATGGAGGGATTGGGAAGTAAGGAAAGTTTTCCAGGTCGAGGCTGGAATATGTGCCAGACCCGAAGAGGTGCATCTCTGATAGGTGTGTGATAACTCAAGGAACACCACAAATACCCTAAAAACAGAGCTGTGAAGACGAGCGTGGTGTTGAAAGGGAATTAAAATGTGGATTTCTGTGAACGTCTGAGCCGTGTGAGAACAGATCCCCTCAGATGTGGCCTCTTTGTGGGGAGGGCTGTGAGAAGGGCTCTTTGTTCAGCCTTTACCTGGTGGCTTCTCAAATATCCCTGTGGCTTTTCAGGCTGGGTTTGTGTCTTGGTATGAACCCCGGGGCTGTGGATGGTTCTTGCCTTCACCTCATCCCATGCCAGCACAATTCCACCCTAAAACCAGGGCTGGGAAAAGCAGAGACTGAAATGGAAAACGATTATAGAAAGTCCTGTATTATAGAGGGTCCTCCTGCTGTGTTCTTCACCTCAAATGTGCCTTTTGGGGGACCACCACAGGGAAATGTTCACATTCTGCTGTATAAATGAAGTGTGGGGCCATGAAGTGCCTTATCCTGATCATAGAAAAATAAGTTTTTTGTTGTTTTTTTTTTTTTTTAAACACACAAATATGGAAATAAGGCCTCCTATGGAGGAGAGTTTAAGCAGATTAAGGAGTTACCAGGTAACTCCTGGTACTTCTTATGGAGAACTTTACTTTGCATCTTCAAATCCTCTGCTTTAGCTGAAGGCTAAACCTGCTCAAACCCACCTGATTATCAGGACATTCCCCACAGCTCTGGAGGGTCCCTCTTGTGTGACGTGGGACTGAACTGACATAAAAGGGGGAAAAATAAAGTCACAAATACAAGACTCTCCATGAAACATCATTCTAGAGTATTTTAGGCATCTGAACACCAAACTTGGAAGATGTTGAGTTCCAGGTTCAGCTGGGAGAGGTGATGCTGTGAAATGTGGCAGCTGAGTTGCCACACGTGGTCAATCCTCTGCTATTCCCTGCCCCACTTTTGGGAATCCCACAACCTGCCTGACAGCAGGAATTTTAGGAATTCTAGGTTTATCTGGTCCTTTTGGATTTACTGCCCTAAACGTGACACCATATTTTGGCAGATGGTGTCAGCTTCACCACAGAACTAAGATGATCTCAAGAAGATATTGGCTTAAAAATACAAATTTTGGGGACAAAACAGTGAAAATAAATAATAATAATCCCTGTTAACACCATCTTCATAATAAACTCTGCTTTATTTGCTGTTATTTCCCAGTTATTTCCCCAAAGTCTTCAGGTCTTTGGGATTGGTGTCTGTCTATAATTGGTTCTGAAGGACGTTTCAGGAACAGAGATCCCAATCTTGTCATGATTTACTTCAGGAATTAGGTGATTCCTTCAAATTCCCTCCGTGCCATTGCTTTGGTGTAAAGGTGCTAAAGCAGCAGCTTAATGAGGTAATTATAATTAATATTACACAGGGGTTTAGAGCCCTCAGGCAGGAGTCTCAGCACCGTGGTCCAAGTCTTGATTTAAAGGAATATCTTGAATACATTATTTACATCAGATATTAGACCTGCTGTGCCAGTGACTGCAAGCCAGAGGATTTATTAGCACCAGATCTATTTATTTAGAAGAAATTCTGTGTAATGAGCAAAGCTACAAACTCAGTTTGGAAATAAATAGATGTTAATATCAGATAAATGATAGATAAGTTCAGCCTGGCTCCCAGAGAGATCAGGGCAAACGCTCTGCTGGAGATTTAATGTTAATTCAGGGATATTTTAGGATACCATCCCCAGTCTCATGCCACATTGGGCTTCTGGAATCTCATTGCAGAGGTCTTATGGGTTTTGAGATATTTCAGCTCCTCTTGTGTTTAGTAAAGTACACTTGGCTCCCTTCGTGTTCAAGTAGCTTCCAAAGCTTTAACCCTCTTTGTTCCTTGATGAATGAAACCATTTGTGGCTGTGAGATGGGATGGGCACAGAGATGCTCAGGTGCTCTCAGCTCAAATGGGGGTTATTGTGTCCAGCTGAAAAAACCTTCAGTGTTCTGCAGGTCTCCAAAACTCTTCCTGTGGAAGGAGATAATGGTTTAATCCAATTTTAAACATCTATTTTTTGTTTTGGATGTCTGTGAAGTACTTTGGTTTTCCTGGTAATATTTGGTGTTATTCCTACTGATATTATGGACAGTTTTTGAGCTAAGTCTAAGCAAGTTTTTCCTCTACAGCTCCTGGCAGGAGGTTGTGGTGAGGTGAGGGTTGGCCTCTTCTCTCAGGAAAGCAGAGATAGGACAAAGAGAAATATTTTTACCAGGGGAGGCCTAGGCTGAATATTAGGAAAAAATTCTTTACTGGAAGGCTGCTCAGGTATTGGAATCCTTGGGGAAGTGATGGAGTCACCATCCCTGGAAGTCTTAAAAAAATGAGTGGATGTGGCACTTGGTGGGTGTTGTGCTTTAGTGGGAGTGGGGGTGTTTGGTCAAAGGTTGGAATTTATGGTCTTGGAGGTGTTTTCCAACCTTAATGATTCTGTGCTGTGATATCCAAATGGATCAGCAAGAGGAAAAGCTGAAGGAAATATGGGAAAAGACTGAGTGTGGCAATGCTGAATCCAGATCTAGAAGGATCCAGAAATGCTGCATGAACAACTTCTAAATTCTGGATCTGGGGCTAGTGTTATAACCTTCCTATGGACTAAGATTTCCAAAAATATGAGGGATTGATTCCCCTGAAATACTGGCACTTTGGGATTCCTCTCTCTCCATCCCATGGACAGATATCTGCAGTTTTCCCTGGTGGTGTGAGGAGAGAGGACTCAGTGAAATCCGGCCTCATAATCTGCTGGCATTGCTGTGTTTGCTGTAAGAGTGAAAAATTCATGGCTCCAGGTGACATCAGGGTGCAAAAAAGAGCAGCCTGGGCTGTGCTGAAGCTCTCCTGACCCAGGAACTCACCTGCTTGGCTCATGTTCCTGGAAGCTGATGTCCCAAAGCCAGCAGAAAATTTTATGGATCTCCCATAGGCAGCTGCTCCCACTCCAGGGCTCTGCTAGAGGAGGATACAGGGACTCCCTCCTGCACATGGGGCACAATTTACACAATTTACAATTTACACAGTAAGGATATTTTCTACCAGTGCTGCAGGTGAACTGAGTGGAAAACAGAGTTCTGCTGATGCTGCTGTTCTTTGCTGTGATATTGCTGCTGAGGCCAGAAGTTCCTTGATCCATAAATGTAGGCTGGTTTTTGTGAAATCAAAGTAGTTTAATTCCATGAAGGAGAAGGCAATTTGTGCATCATCTCTGTTCTGTGCCCTGGTCCTGCATGCACCATATCCATCAGTAAGTTTGGGGATGAATGCACTGTCCTCTGTGGTGGGATGTAGCATCAGGCAGTCTTGGTAAAGATTTTGATGAATAACTCGTGTAAACATGATCCAGGTTAAAGCCATTTTTTTTGCTCTGCTTCTGCTTAGCCCTTTAATTTATTATTATTTAAAAAAAAATTTCTTGCCAGCGCATGGGGGAGTGCTGCCCCCCGAGCTGCAGCTAAGCAGGATTGATGGTTTGCTTCCTACCCACCCCAGTTTAATTAGGCTGTTACTATTTCCTGCCCCTCATTACACCACTGCTGCTCCCCGACACTGCACTGGAAACAAATTATTAGCAAAGCACAGAGGAATACAAGCTGCTAATTTGTTTTGGTCTCTGCTGGAAAATTGCAATTGTACATATTGCTTTTCAAGGTATTTTATGGGGCCTGACACAGAGCTTGGTTATCTAACTGTTGCTTTTCAGAGCAGCAAGCTTTGGTTGGATTATTAATTATGCATAATTGTATATATATAAATTATATTATCTGTTTCTCTTAGGACAGAGAGAGGGGTTCAGGTAGAGGCAGACCAGGAGGGCTTTTGCATTGCATGAGGGAAAACAGGGGAGTTTTTAGCAGAGGTTAACCAGCACATGTTAAATTCTGGTGCTGTGATTTTAGTGTGTGCCACCTGGCTGAGTGAAACCCCAGGTCAGGGCAGTGCAGCAGTACAGAATTCTGGCAGGGGTTTGTTTGCCAGGAAGTAAAAAATAAACACAAAACCAGGAAAGTAAATGAGTTCTGTTTGTGCCTTTCTGGTTTAGGATTGAGGAGTGGCAAGTGGAACAAATTCACAGCTGTGGGATGGGTTCAGGGTACTGGAGTGGAAGGAGCCACAGTCACAGGAGGGTGGCAAAGGCAGGGAAACAGCCAAGAAGAAACCCTGGTAAAAGGTTTGCACTACACTGAGGTCCCTGAAACTCTTAATTAATTGAATTTACAGATCCTTACACCATCTTAAAATCTTCTGTTTGAAAGTTGACATTTTTGTCATTTAATAGTGTGAAATATTCATAGTAGTGACCCAAAGTTGTTTGGTTTGTCCTCATTACAAATGCACACTTCATTCATTAACTCTGTGGGTTTTGGGACACTTCCTAGGGGAGGAAGAAGGTTTATTCTGAATTAACAACACCACTCTCCTCCCTCAATTTTCTGCTTCTATGCCATGAGGTTTTGTGATGTTTATTATTTTGCAAGATTTGGATCTTCCTAAATTTGAGAAAAAACTGCAGAAAACAACATCCAATGTTGGGTTGAATATTTCAGGGATGGACAATCCACCACTTCTCTGGGCAACTTTTATTCAGAAGGAGATAATATTGATACTGGAATTTGAGTTTGAATAGGATTATATTTCAAGCTGAGCAAAATTTTGCTTTGGTAGAATTTTTTTTTATAGCCTGACAAAAATCAAACCTGTGTGTGGAAGGTGGGCTGGGGAAAACTCAGTTCTTGAGCTGAAGAACCAAAGTTCTGGCCCAGACCGTGACCTCTTCTGAGTGAGCATTGGCATCATTATTTCTGTGCTCTCCTAATGAGTCATGCAGGGAGAGCAGGATCTCAGATTCAGTTTGAGATTCTCCAGCTTGAGATAAGGGGCAGAAACAGCACAGGAATTTACAGGAAGGGAGAGGATGATGTTCAAACATTGCTCCATCCTTCCTCGAGTGTGTGAAACGACAGCTGAGATTAAAGCAGGTCATCTCTGCTGAGTGATTTCACAATATCCCAGTTCCTGTGACCCTGTGAGATGGGGAAAGTCAGCTGCTGGCTCGAGGCTGGGGAGAGAGGGTTTCGAAAGGACTTTGTTTGTGCAGCACACCCGAGCAGGGACGTTCTTCGAGAGCCTCCCAGCTCGTGCTGTTTACAAAAAAAAAAAAAACAAAACCCTTTTCTCCAGAAATGAGAGTCAGCCAAAGTGTGGTTTGGAGCTCTGGGCTGGATCCCTTCGTGGTGTGTGCAGGACAGAGGGCAGCCAGTCCCGCAGGCTGCAGTATTTCATCCCTGAGTGGTTGCTGGAACCCTGTTCCTTCCTGTGACTTCTGTCCTGGATCCTTCTGGGGGAGCTGATTCCAGAGGGTTGTGGCCTCAGAGGGGACAGAAGAAATGCAACCATTTCCTGCAGGGAAGGAATTCTTTCTGTGCTCTGACAAGTCAAAGAATAATAACAACAGCGCTAATGACAGACCAAATTTATGTTTGCAGACCTCCCCACCTGTTTTTGTGTTTAAAAATTATGAATAAGAAGTTTTCTGGTTCTTTGTGCAGGTGGAGCTGCTTCCAACACCGCTGGGATTTTTTTTTCCCAGATGTGGGACATCCAAAAATGTTTCCCCTTTTGTAGGGGAACTTTGCATCTTAGAGGGCTTAAGGGGAGTTCTGTCAGCTGTTCTTGAATTAATTAATAATAGTTGATTCTTCCCTGTGGGTGTGGTGAGGCCCTGGCACAGGTTGCTCAGAAAACCTCACAGATCCTCTCATTCCAAATCTCCTGCCACAGGCAGGGACATTTTCCATGTGTCCACATTCTATCCCAACTGTCCCAGGTTGCTTCCAGTCCCATCCAACCCAGCCCATCCATGATTCTAATCCGTGTTTCTCATTACAGCCATGACCAGGGCACTCCAGGGACCCCAGTGCAACCTCTGCCTCCCTTGTGAAAGCTCCTTTGCCCTGGAAATGCCTCAGGGACCTCCTTTATCCCACTAAGTGCTTTAGCAACCAGGAAATTTCCAGAATCAGTCACAACTAAATTTTTTTGTTTATTTTTTTTTTTTTGTTGTTTGTTTGTTTTTGGTTTTTTTTGGCCTTTTTTGTTTTGTTTTGTTTTAGACAGCCTCACCTTCCAGAAACTTTGTGAACAATCTCAGAAGTTGCTGAGTTCTAGATCTACAAACAATAGCATTAGGGGGGGGAAAAATAGCAGAAGGAATACATTTTTCATTTTAAATTATACCCAGCTTTCTTAAAGCAAATTAAATTGCACTTAACCAAAGAATACAGATAACAGTATTAAGCACAATAGAACATTTTAATTACTAAGAAAAACAAATGTCCATGTCTGTAGCTGCAATTAGGGGCGAGCTGTATTTGCTGTGCATTAGTGTGACTTGTATGTCTGAGATGCAGTAATTGCCCCAATCCATCAGGTGCTTCAGCCTTGACATCCTGGGCATGGAGAGGCTGCATGGGAAGGCAGGAATGGGGTGGGGCTGTTTGATGGGGCAGAGCTGTTGTTGCTTTGCTGGAGCTCTCTGTCCTCCCAGCCACAGGAAGGGGATTGGGAAGGAGGGGATGAAGGAGAGGAAAAGGCTCCACGTTAAACCAGCAAAGGTTTAGGTTGGTTATTAGGGAAAATTTCTTCATGGAAGGAGCTGTCCAGCCCTGGCACAGCTGCCCAGGGTGGAGTCCCCATCCCTGGATGGATTTCAAAGCCATGTGAATGTGGCACTTGGGGACATGGGTCAGTAGTGGCTTTGGCAGTGCTGGAGAATGGTTGGACTCAATCTTAAAGGTCTTTCCTAACCTTAATGATTTGGTTATTCTGTGAAACAGAGACTTTAGAGTGGAGAAGGTGCAGAGGGAGAGCTGCAGGAATGAATAGGAAGAGGCCACTCAAATTTCCCAGATTTAGTCCTTGCTCTGTTCTCTCATTCAGGATGCCTATGACAATAAATCCTCAGACATGGAAAGGGCTGTGAAGAGAAAAGAAACAATTTGTTCTCCATGCCCCTTGTGATAGAACATGAGTAATGACAGCAAAAAATCACAGCAGGGAAGAGTTGGTTAAAAATGAGGGAACGGTTTTTAATATTAAGGGGGTTAATTACTGGAATTAATTCCCTCTGGAGACTGTGAAAGTTCTTCTGTGGAGTTCTCAGGACAGCATGTGAGGAAACATGGATGAGGTGGATGGGCTTTGGTGTCTTTGGCCACCTCATCCAGATGGAGTCCAGGGTGGACAAATGCCACTGTTTTGGGAGGTTTGTGGAAGGCAGAAATCCATCCTGGAATGTCTCTCCTGGTCAGGCAGTGGAACTGCTAACCTGGGCTCATAAGTGACCTCTCAAAGGGAAACAAATCCAGGCAGGAAATGATTCCTGGAGGTGTAACCAGCTCCCAGGCTTTTCTAGGATTAAGAATATGTGTGATGGGCTAGTGCAGACTTAGAATCCCAGACTGGTTTGGATTGGAAAGGAACTCAAAACTCATCCAGTTCCAGCCCCTGCCATGGGCAGGGACACTTCCACTGTCCCAGGGTGCTCCAAGCTCCCAAGTTCCAACCTGGCCTGGATCAATCATCTTGAATTCATTTCCAAGCCGAGTTTTCCTCCTGCTGGAGTGGGCAGGGATGTTGTTTTGTCCACAAACCCTGCTAAAATGTAGGGAACAACCTCTTCTGATGTGTAAATTTGCCCTGGTTTAGGGCAGCAGGTGGGAAGAGAGGAGAGACATTTCTTACTCTGCAGATCTGCTCCTCCTGCTGTGGCCTTTCAGTTACCAAAAAAAGTGGGAGAGCGTTTTCAGGAAAACTGCTGGTTAATGGTTAATTCCTGGGTCTGATGCACATTCCAGAGATGCCATTGCTGATGTATTTAAGCAATAAAATCCAAATGGTGATTGCAGCAGTGCTGGTGTGGTGTCACACTGCACAAGGTGAGGAATGAGTGACTTTAGTGACTGGGGAGCTCTAAATCCATTGCCTGCTATAAGGAGATGAACTTTTAGTTAAAAAATCAGAAAAAAAAAAAAGCAAGTAAAACATGTAGAAATGTCAGTTTACTGAGTGTCACTGCAGACATATGATTTAGTCAGCAACCAGTGAGAAAACACTATTTATGCAGAAGTGCCAGTAAGATTTGTATTGCAGGAACAATAAATTATAGTTATTATATAACCAACTGATATATTTGATCACCTAATGATGCAGTATCTATCTCAGCAATGCTATGCATGAAGTTGTGTGCTACGTTTGAGGTTCTTTTACATGTGAAGTCCCTAAATAAGGTTAATAACCTTAAGATTTCAGAACTGTGTTAATCCAGATGTGCTCTATGCATCTCAAACAACAACAACAAGGAAAAATATTTTTGCTTTTCCTTCGGGCCATTTAGAATGACTATTCTGGGGTCCCTGATAGTTTTAAAAAAGAGAATCCAAGCAGGTTTCATACCCACCAAATGCAAGATTTAGTGGTAAAAACAATCCTATTTTATGTGGACGAAACATAAAGGGACTAAGGAAAAGTCTGGCATGGAAGAATAGTTAAATAGTTTCTAAAATCAAGGAATTACAGAGTGGTTTGGGATGGAAGAACCTTAAAGATCATTCAGAGAAGGGGGCTCAGCTCCCCATGGGATTTGCTCCCTAAGCCTCCCTTCAGAACTGGAGAATGTCTCCTGGTTTTCCAGCTGGGTTAAGCATCATTCTCTGGTGTACATACCCTGATTTGCTTTTATTTTCACTGACTCTCTGCTTTCATTTTGAAACTTCTTGATTTTCCTGAGCTCAAAGAGAGCTGGCAGCTGTCTTGGGACATCACCCTGAGCCATGGAAATCTGGATGATTCATTTGCCTCCAAAGAGAGAGCTCAAAGCTTGAAACCCTTTTCAGACTCAGTAAAAGACGTGGATTAGGAGGATCTTGGTTTCCATCTCTCAGAGAGCTGCCAAATTCCCTTCTCTGCTCCTGTGGTTCTTCTGCCTCTCTTCAGCACTGTGCATTAAATAACATGACTGATGTTTGTCATGTGTGACTTGTCCTTTTGGGCCTCTCTGGAGGCACAAATATGTGCATTGTTTTGACTGGCTCTTTTAGGGCTTTTAAATCTAAATATATTTCACTGTGGCCGTTTGAGGTAGCACAAAAGAGAGTGTGGGGCAGAGTGGGATTTGGCCTGGAGAGCATTTTGCTTCCAGAGAGGGTTTATTCCAGGCTGGGGTTAATTCCTAAAAAACCTCATTTTACAGAAGTGGTGGGGCCAGAGCAAAGAGGTGCTGAGAACCCTCTGGCTGCATTTGGTGGATTTTTATTCCAGTCTCTCTCTGCTGCTGTGGGAGAGCATCCAGTGCCAGGGCACTGAGGATTTTCCTGGGATAAGTCTTTTAGTTTTTCTTCAGCAAATTCCAGAATGGTTTGGGTTGTCCCATGGGCAGGGACACCTCCCACTGTCCCAGGGTGTTCCAACCTGGCCTTGGACACTTCCAGGCATCCAGAGACAGCCACAGCTTCTCTGGGAATTCCAGCCCAGCCCCTCCCCACCCTCCCAGCCAGGAATTCCCAATATCCCATCCATCCCTGCCCTCTGGCACTGGGAGCCATTCCCTGTGTCCTGTCCCTCCATCCCTTGTCCCCAGTCCCTCTCCAGCTCTCCTGGAGCCCCTTCAGGCCCTGCAAGGGGCTCTGAGCTCTCCCTGGAGCCTTCTCCTCTCCAGTTGAACATTCCCAGCTCTCCCAGCATTTCCTCATAGGAAAAGAAGCAGAAATCCATTCCCACAGTGGGAAGCAAAGCTCAGGAGTGAGGAAAGACTCTTCAAAGCCCCTCTCCGGGTACCTAAACCCAGAGTGTGGCTGCACCCCCAAAAATGCTGTTGATCAGAGAAAGGAAACCTGTGAAAAATCAAAACTGCTCATCAGATGTGTAATCCCTGTACAAAAAAGGTGCCACTAACACTGAGAATCTTTTCCCAGGATATTTTTTTTTTTTGGCACTTCTACTCCTGCTAGTTTATTACCCTGCTAATAAGAGCACCACTACCACCAGCACTAGAAGCACACCCAGCACCAGGCAGATTTTTCTGTATCCCATCTCTTGTTCCCTGGTTAATTTACAGCCCCTGACCTCTCTCTGTGGCTCTCACCAACCATAGGATGACTTAATGTGCCTCCCGTGCAGATCATTTCTGTGAGTTCAGCATGTCTCTAATAATCAGGCCCTATAATTTGGTTTGCTCCATTCATTGATTGCCCCAAATATGATTTTGCAAGGCGAAGCTCCCCGAGTCATAACTACAAAAATGACAGGCAGTACTTTTTGTAATCTCCATATTTGACGCATGAAAGAAGGCTAAATTCCTGTTTGAATAAACAACATAATAAGGTTATTGAGAATAAGACCATTACTATATAAAATTATGTCTAAGTGGCAGATATAATTAACATTGGATTGTAATTACACTAATTACAAGTCACATTAAGATACTCCAGTAATGACAAAGTGAGCACCCTATAATTGAATGGAATAAGCAGGGAAACATGCTGCTCACACTAATTACCTAAATGAGCTAATATGTCTTCGGAGTGACAGTCATGCTCAGTGTTATTACACAGGCAAGACAATTTTGTAAGTTAAAAAAAAATCTAATTTCCTTCCTTCCTTCTCTTCAGGACCCATTTCAAATCATCAGCAGCTTCAGAATTTCTCTCTTGAGCCAAAAATAGAGAGATCCCACAGTTCAGGCCTTTGCTAATTTTCTTCAACAAAGGACAATTTTCAGAGTTGTGCTACAATTTTTGACGTGTTCCTGCTGCTTCCAAAGTAAAATTGGGCTTGTTCTGGGTTTCTTGGTGGGCTCCTTTGGCAAAGTCGATCCACTGTGATTTTTTTTTTTCCACTTGTCTAAATTTGAAGCAAACAAAATAATGTAACTTAAGCTCAGCGTGCTCTACAACATAAAATGGACTTATTTTGTTGGCTCCAGAGTAACAAATATGGCTTAGAACAGTCTGGCTCCAGTTGTGCCCTTGAGAGTGGTAAAATTTGAATTATTCAAGGCAATTAGTGGAAGCATTGCAGTGGAACTCAAATTTCAGCTCAAGCTTCTAAGAATAAAAACTAATATAAGAATAGGAATTCTCCAAATTGTGGAAAAACTGCACATTACTTTTCCTTTAAACACCTCCAGCTGTCTAGGGCTGGGAGCTGGGAGGAAAAACAACCTAACAGACAATTTAACAATCAAAAAATAGCTCACTAAGAATTAACAAACACGAGCCAATGCACTTCATCGGATTGTCTGGGCTTCAAACTTCTCTGGATGATGGATGATAATTATTTTTGCTTTATGGGTGGTTTGATTCTCAAGGACCCAGAGCACTGACGATTCCCATTCTTTTGGTGATAGCCAAAAAATCCCAAGCATATGGTTCCTGAGCCAGATTTCTGCCTGTTGTTGTTTATTTTTACCCCAGGGTGTAGGAGGTTCACAGAGCACTTGGGTGCCAGCACTTTGATGAACTCTTTTCCTGTCACCAGGAACGCCGTGGCTTTTTGGGAAGCATCTGACAGAGGATGAGGAGGCAGCTGAGTGGGAGGGTGTCCTCAAATGTAAAGAGACGTCAAAGCTGCTGATGAAAAATGCGATGTAGGGGTGTCTGGAAGGCACATCCTCCCCTACTGGGAGCAGAGAAGGGGGGGAAAAAAAAAGAGATGGAGCCTTGGAAGCTTAGGTCAGGGAAAAAAAAAAAAAAAAAGATCTGGCGAGGAAATTAGGTGATTTGTGGTTTTAAAAAAGGATGGATTGGTGGTTCTGTGTTTAAGAAGTAAAGATTTGCTGTGGGCCTGTCCTTGGAAGGTTCTTTGGAAGAGCTGAAGGAATCCCAAGGGATGAGAGAGGAAAGGGATGTCAGAGAGAGATGGCAAAGCAGCACCAGAGAACTCTGAAAAAAAGGAGGGAGAAGGAGATAAAATGAGAGAAAAACGGAGAAAAAATAGAAAAAAGGGGGGAAGATGATGGAAAAATAGGAAGGGTAATGGGGGGAGCATCAGTGGTAACATCAGATATTTTTGAGATAGTACAACCACAGGTTTGTACTATGGAGGGGAAGGAGAGGAGAAAAACATGTTAAGGGATTGTGCAAGGAAGAAAGAAAGAGGGATCACGAGGAGGATTAGAAGTGGGGCTCAAACAGGACACAGCCACTGAAGGAATGGGGGTGTGTGAGGAGAAAAAGTAAAAACCTCTCTTAGTCTTGGCTTTAGAGAGACTGCACAGAATTAGTTCAACTCCAGACAACTGTTCTAGAGAGTGAAAGTTTGATTTGGCTCACAGAGAGTCACCAGTTCCAACCATCCTTTGCTATCCTTGCAAGTTTTAAAAGGAAAGAAATGATAAAATCCTAAGTCTGCCCAAAATCTTTCATCTGGACTCCACCTGGGTCCTTATTCCTCTTCACATAGATCCATGCAGGGACTTGGTGAATTGAAAAAAACAACGAAATCCTTCTTTGGGAGAGATGGAAATATCAAATTTGACATGGCATTAGAAATCCTGTTATCTATGATAACACAGGAAAAAAGAAATAAATTGATATCTGAATTTATCCCAGCAGCTAGGTTGGTTCATGAATCTGCATCCTGATGTAGGTATATGTTTTACAGCTGTCTAGAAAAGTGTCATTGCTTATCTTAACAAATAAATGCAAGATTGTTGCTAAAATGTAAAAGTACATTAAAAAAAAAATACTCCCAATAACCAAAGTTTTTTTGATTGAAAGCATTTATCCAGAAAAAGTTACCTGAAAATTCGAATTCCAGAGAAAATTGTGATTTAAATTCAGAAGACCATCAAATGAATAATTTTAACAGATTCTCAGCTCTTCTTAAACAGATGACTGTGTGTTTGCAACTGAATGTTTGATAAATGAAAAGAGACGAAATGTTCTACTTTTCAGCACATTTTTACCCACAGCTGGTGCACAGACTGAGACTCAGTGTATGTTGCTTTAGCCGTGATTTTTCAACTTGAGGTTTGCTATATTTAGCTCCACATATATTTAGAATTGATGGAAGTAAATTTTGTTAACTTTGGGCAATGGTGCTGAGCTGGACATCGGTCCAGCTGAAAAATATCAGGGTTGCTCCTTAATTTCATGATGTTGGGAATTACCAGCTCCAGGGATCCCATCTGAGCACTGTGAGAGGTTTCCATGTATTTGCACCAGAAATGTGGCTGTTTATTAGGATCATGAATATTTGAGGAGTATTGTACACATCTGGGAAAAATAAGGATACCTGGGGATTTGCTGAAGCATTTTTAATAACAGTTAACTTGTGAGAAAGTGTTTAAATTGGCAGAAGGCTTGGGTATATATTTTTCTAAAGGTTTGTTTGCCTTAATGGAGTGGATAATAAAAGGCCATTTCATATTCCCACTCGTGGTCAGGAGGTGTGACCGTGCTCACACACCTGCTGAAACATTCCATGAGGAATTCCCAACACGTTTCATTCCCCGTGGATGCTTTGTGCATTCCCTGGTGAACATATCCTTAACCTTTGCAGCAATAATTTTTTCAGCACATCCTGCTGATAACTTTGGGGCTGGGCAGAAGTTTTTCCAAAAAATGGGACAAAATTTAAGTGTTCCAAAAATGAGTAAAAAAAAAAAAAGAGTGGAATTTTGTGCTATGGTTTGGTTGACAAGGTGATATCCAATTGAAGGTTGAACATGATGATCTTGGAGACCTTTCCCAACATTAATGATTGTTAGATTTCCATGTGCTGCTTGTGTTCTACCACTGACATTGACATTGTAACTTCTCTCAGTTTGCTAAATGCTGTGCAAGTTCTAGTTTAGCAGAATGTTATGATAAAGCTGTTGAATAAAAATGCAGTTTGAGTGATTATAAAATAACCAGCTCAAGGCTCTCACTATGCTAATCGAAACACCAAAGTTAATTTAGTTGTTATTTAGAATAGCAATTCATTCAGATCAGCAAAAACCACGGTTCTCAGCCTCTCCAGATAAATAACAATCAGGAAAAAAGGAGTAATTTATTCCAATTGGATTTTATCAGCACAAGGCTGCTGCAGTGAGGAGGGGAAATTGCTTGGTAGCACAGCAAAGGTTGGAACATCTCCCTGGGCTGTATCAGCATCTGCTGCAGGTTCCTGCCTTTCTTCTCCCAGGGAACAAGGGACAGGAGAGGAAACAGCCTCAAGTTGCACCAGGGGAGGTTCAGGTTGGATATTAGGGACAATTTCTGCATAGAAAGAGTGGTTAAACACGGAGTTTATTGGGCATGGTGGCATCAGCTGATGTTTGCACTTAATGATCTTGAAGGCCTTTTCCAACCTTAATGATTCCATAATTCCATGATTCTGTGACACTCCCCAGGGATCTCAGCCTGGGCAAACTCTTGCTGTGCTGAAGGCGTGAATTAACGTGGCAAAGATTTGCATATGAATTTATTTGGCAATGCCAGTAATAATCCTCTGGGCCTACTCTGAAATTTAATCCCTCCAGTGAGTCACTTCTCTGACACAATGCAAATATTTACGATTTGTAAGGAATATGATATCCAGGGGAGGATCAGACTTCCCTGGTCAGCGTGGAAAGGGAGAGACGTGAGAGTGAGGGGCTGGGGGATCGTGTTTGCTTAGGAGAACAGAGAGACTTTGGCCAGACAAAGCCAACCCAAATCCTTCAGAAGCCCAGCTTTTGGTTCAGGCTTTTATTAGAGAAGGTGGTGACTCCCTAAAGCTCTGTGGGATGATAAAAATGTGCAGAAGTGGAAGGGGTCTGGACAGGGCTGTTAGCACTGAGACATTTTAGTCCCTTTTTGGGGCTACTGAGCCTGGAATTGTGTGTTCCTTGGCCAAAGAGGAGTTTAATATTGCCTTGCTGATGGATGTGTGGTCCGGGGAGAAGTGCAGATCTCCTGCCCCTGGAATTCCAGCTGCCTCCCAGCCAGCAGGATTGTCCATCAGCACTCCCCAGGACCAGCTTGGGGTTCATGGAAAAAGAGGAGAGGGAAAGCTGAATTTGGTTAGAGCCCACTGAGAGCAATGGCAATTGATGTGTCTCCATCCTTTCTGAGCCACTACAGCTCGGGATTTATTCTGAATAAATCTCACCCAGGGTTTAGGGTAAGCAGAGAGAATCCATCTGGTGATTTTACATCTCATGGGCTACAAAAGGGACTCAACTGACAACTTTTATTGCTCTGCTGTCTCAAAATCTGAAAGCATTAAAAGTTTTTCATTAGAGGGAAATACTGATCAGGAAACAGCCCAGACTAGGAATCCATATGAAGAGCAATTACTGCCCAGTTTGGTGATGGATTGAGTACCAGCCCAATTTAGTAATTTTACATTTTATGTTTTATAAAAATAAATGGCTGTGTGATTAAAGCATCAAGTGTTGTGTCTCAGGCTTACAGGAAGCAGGGACTGAATTAGTTCACTTAATACTCACCCACCTTACCCTGGTCTCCCATGAGGAGTTTGAAGCTTTTGTTTCAGGCTTGAACTTACATTTTGATAAGCTTGGATTAAAAAAAAAAAAAAATCTGGCAGGAACCCTAATTCACAGATTCCTTCTCAATCTGGAAGAAAAATAATCCCTTTTTCCCATCCCCACTGCATACAATACTTGGTCTGATCAGTGCCACTTGTTTATTTCTATAATTTATTCCTATGCTGCTTTTTAAAAAATATAAATTGACCAGGAACAAAATTATTCCCAATGTGGTTTGTCTTTTAAAGCTATTTAATGTAGAAATTCTACAATATTATAAAAGCTGCTAAAATGACTTCACTCTCACCATATCTATGTGTAATGAATCAGTAGAGGTACTAAAAGCAATCTGGAATGCAAGTATGGGCCCTGCCAAATTAAGAGGTTAGGGAAAGTCTCTCTTAGGAGTTAAAAGCATCCAGCCTGTTGCCAAACAGGCTCTACTTTTAATAAAAACAATTCATTTGCAGAAAATAAGAGGAAATTGAACAGGGTCTTTTAAAAATTTTTAAACACTACAGTCTTGCTTATTAGAAGCAGTTATTAAAAGTTTAGAAATGGCAAACTGAAAATAAATGAGCTGAGATGACTCCTGCAGTAGATGAGCACGTGAAGAAAAGGGTGTTTTGTGCTTTTTTTGCATTTATTCCCTGGTAAATGAATGTAACTTATCAGCCATCAGTCCTGGAGTAATGGTGATGGCTGGGGCTTGTGCATTTTATTATTCATCTTTTACTGGTGAAAATTATACATTTCAAGCCTTAAATCCATCTTGTTCCTCTCTTCTTTTTTGTTTTTGGTTTGTTTGTTTTGGTTTTTTTTTTTCCCTTGGAAAAAGGTGAATTTAAGGCTTAAAACATAACAAATCCCTGAGAAAGATCCCTGAGGAAGGAAGGAAAAAACAAATCAAAAATATAAAAAAATTAGTTTCCCTCTCTTGCCACAGAGCTGGAGGACTCCGAGACTGCTCCAGGTCGTTGAACCTGACAGGACAGAGATTTTATTGCATCTCTTCTTCATCTTCCTGAAGCTGGCTCTGATTGAGGACTTCTGTTCTGGAAAATAACTTGAGGAATAAAGTATTTAAGACACATCTTGTTTTTAGCGAACCAAGACACAAGCACATCTCAAAACTTGAGTAATTTCATATTTACCGTTTATATTCTGCTGAAATTCCACAGAAGCCTGAAATTTTAGCAGGACATTAATGCTACTTCGTGTTTTGCCTATTCCTTCTATTTTCCATCTGGATTAAGGATGGAATTAAATCAACATTAAGCTTTGGCCAGTCTGCCTCTGCCTACTGATCTGTGTTGCACTCTGGTGTCACACAGTGACTTTAAAGCCGTAATTGAGCAGTTTCAGTTACTTTAAAATTTTATTTAAAGGCACACAATGGTGATGTGATGCAGCTGAGTTTTGCTCTCAGCTATGGAGTTTCTGAATAAAGTCCTGCCTTCTCTATTCCTGTTTTGGTTGTTTTATGACTGAGGGATACATTTTTTCCATGTTGACCATGAAGGAAATGTGTGGCTGGTGCCTTCCAGGCCATGGTTAGGGGCTGTTGGTTCTATAGAAAATTCAGTTTTCAGCTGTTTCTGGCTAATTTCTTCTCAATTCCTAAAATTCTTCCTTGCTGACAGTTTAAAAACTTGCTTTCTGTAATTTATGTCATCACTGAGGCTTGTGTCAGAAGAAATGTGTTTGGATTCTGAGCTAAACCCAGGAGCTGGATTTGTGCTACTAAACCAGGAATAACATTTGCATTGAATGAGGCTCGAGCTAACCTATTCTGTTGTACTTGAGACCCTCAAAAAGCTGCAGGGGTAAATTTCAGAATTCAAGCACTTTTGGGGTAGAGACTGTTGAAAATGGCTCTATCAAAGATACCCAACATTAGTTTAATGAAATGAGACCATAAATTATGTCTGTGGGAAGTGAAAAATCAGGAGTTCTGCTGCAGAAAATGGGACTGGCAGCATCTTCCTCACTGCCAGGTGATAAAGTTTCTTAATTACAGCCCCAGCTGGAATGAGAGGTCTTTGGGAATTGGACTGGGTTCATACAAGCACTTATCAGGAAATATAAATAGTTTATTTATTCATAGGCTTCTTGCTACAGGTTCTTGATGGACACTTGTGCTGCCTCAATCCACTCAATTCCAAATTGTTCTTTTGTGCAAGAACTTGATGGCAAAAGCGCTGTAATTTAATTTAGCACGTCTTTAAAACAATGATGTTTGTTTTTTAAATGAATATTTTATATGTTGTGTTTAATTAAAATAAAAGTCTGCTACTGATCTAGGAGACGCAAAACAGACTCGAGTTCGTATTTATGAAGTGTAACAATATTGGCAAGAAACAACTTATCTTGTTTATGAGACATTCCTCCCATTACTGCTCCAGATTGCAGACGTTTTATTGCTGAGCTTTCCATGGTTTACAATTCAACAAATGGAGCGAAACTGTCAGCATGGAAATCAGGCTGTGAGTGTGGGTTTGGAGGAGCTGGGTTTCCAGGGGAATATTTACAGATCAGGAGTGGTTCCGGCAACGCCGCGCCCCGGGAGCTTCCTTGGGATGAATCCCTGTGAAGACAGAGCAGCACGCTGGGAATTGTGGAATTGGGGTTGGAAAAGCTCTCTCAGAACGTTGAGTCCAAGCGTTCCCAGCACTGCCAAGGCCAGCACTGCCCCACGTCCCCAAGGGTCACATCCTCACGGCTGGAAACCCCTACAGGGATGGGGACTCCACCCCTGGGCAGCTGTGCCAGGGCTGGGCAATCCTTTCCATGAAGGAATTGTCCCAAAATCCACCCTGAGCTCCCCTGGCCCAGCCTGAGGCCGTTCCCTCTCCTCCTGTCCCTGTTCCCAGATCCCAAATCCCCCTGTCTCCTCCTGTCAGGGAGTTGTGCAGAGCCACAAGGTCCCCCCTGATCTCCTTTTCTCCAGGCTGAGCCCCTTCCCAGCTCCCACAGCTGCTCCTTATCACACCTGACCTCTTCCAAACACAACAGGGAAAGAGGTGAATTTTTTGCTTTTATTTCCAATATGACACATTTGAACCTGGCCTTGGACATTTCCAAGGATCCAGGGGCAGCCACAGCTTCTCTGGGCACCCTGTGCCAGGGCCTGCCCACCCTCACAGGAAACAATTCCTTCCCAATATCCCATCTAACTCTGTCATTGTGAATTCATTCCCCCTTGTCCTGTCATCCCATTCCTTTGCAAAAAGCCCCTCTCCAGCTCTTTTGTTGTCCCCCCTCAGGTACTGAAATATTTTGCTCTAATTAATGAAAGCACCCCCAGATCAAAGCCCAACCCAAAACTTTTATATTTTCCACGTGGAGTTGCACATCTTTCCAGGGTCCTCATTAGCGTGGAGGATCTGTACCTCAATAATATTAATAATAGCACTGCAGGCTGAATGCTCTGCTGGGGGAAGATGTAATTAATTAAAGCAAGGCCCTTGTGATGCCAGCAGGTCTTTCCCATTTTTCAGGTGAGAAAAGGTGAGCTGAGCAGTGGTGTGGGTGTGCCACGCTCGTACCAGAGGCACTGGAAAAACAGTGATGGAAATTCATGGCATTGTCCTTCCAGACAGGGAACACAGCACAAATTAATTCAAACTCTTGGTGATGAAACTGGTCAGTTCACTCCTCTTCAGGGGCAGATTTTCATGGGAAAATTGTTGTGTTCCTTCATATCCACAGTGATTCAATGGGCACAGGAAAAATAGGAACACAATTGGATAAATTCATCTACAAAGAGGCACAAACCCTTGAGCAGTTCTGATGCAGGACTTGTTTTTGAGACCTCCTGTCTCTCTTCCCTTCTCTGTTTCATCCTGAGCATGTTCCCTGCTGCCAGATTTCTTCTGAGGTTTTACAGACGACTCCAAATCCAGAGATTCATTATCCTCTTACTCATTTTTTCACACAACAATATTTTGACCAGTTTAATCATCTGCATGGAGAGTGTGGAAGTCTTGGCAGCTACTTGGCATACTAAGATAGATTCCCAAAAAGACCAGATACGCTTCAGAAATGTTGGAGAAGGAAGAGAGGAGATGTAATTTGCTTATTAATCATGCAGGAGAACAGACAGAGGAATGTCTCTGCTCCTCACTTACTTCTTTCCCTCTCCTCAAATTCTTTCTTGTCTGAATATCCAAAACTCTTTAGGATATAAATCCCTGCATTGTTATTCCGTGTGCAATTGGCTCCATGTGGTCTTTAGAAAAGCTAAATGAGTTCTTTAAATGTCGTGCTTAGTTATTCTATGGATTTTTTTTTTGTGGCTTCTAATAAAGTTATGTCAGTGCTGTTTCTAAATTTATATCATTTTAAGTCTGAACAGTGTAAGACTTAAGTGCATAAGTGATCAACAACTCTTTAGCAAGATTTTTTTTTCTTCCCTTTTTCCTTGAAAAAATAGTGAAGTCTGCCCTCAGGCACATTCTGTGACCTTTATCTTCATTGGCCACTGGTCACTGATGCTCTTTTACCACTTCAAACTTTCAATTTTTGCTGAGATAAACAGGGCTGCTTTAGACAGTTGGATTCTTCTGGGTGGTAAATCCATGAGAAATCCAGGCTGTATTAGACAAAATCAAATGCCTTTTCCGTGTGAAATGGGAGGCGGTGTGAAATAACACAGCATGCACAAAGCTACTATTATGTGTTCTCTGATGTCTACACAGACAGACAAGTATCAGTGCAGAAAGTGATTATTCCAACATATTTTGGATCCATATGTTTATTCCTCCTTCCTCACAAGATGGCAGCTTGCATGGAATGAAAAAAAAAAAAAGTGCAAGAGGCTCAGATCCGTCTCAGTGTAAAAGCAGGAAGGTTCTGGAACAGGAGTGATCTTAATATTGGCCTGGATGGGACTGAATCTGCTCCCCTGGCTATGGAAATCCTCAGGTTTGGGTGTTGCAGATTTAGAAGTGCCCAGAGCAGATTCTGGTGTAGGGACTGACCAGTGGGTCAGTGCATCCAGCTGGAAAATCAGAAGGATCAAGGAGACCAGGCATTTGCAATGACTGACGGCTGCTGTGTTATTCCTGTCTTTCCAAGGAGTTTCTTATTGAACCAGAGAGAAAAGTACAAAGCTCTGTGCTGGGATCTGCAGCCTGTCCTAGGCTGGGCTTCCTGGTGCCAGTTGGTGCAGATGGGATGGAGGAATTCAGCAGGGTTTGGACATTCATGGAGCAAAGTCAGTTTGGTAGGGGCAGAAGAAATTTAGCGAATCGTGGAAAAGTTTGGGTTGAAGGGACCTTAAAGATCACCTAATTCCACCCCTGCTATGGGCAGGGACACCTCCCACTATCCCAAATTGCTCCAAGTCCCATCCAGCCTGGCCTGGGACACTGCCAGAGTTATCTCAGTTCCAGTGCTAACACATGCCACCCTGAAATCTCATTAATGACGCTGGTAATGCCTCAAAAAAAAAAAAAATGCTGTACTCTGCTGAAAGGTTTGTGGGGCCACAGAAGGGATAAGATGTTATTCTTTTCTCTCCATTCCTTTGGACATGCTACTTGTTTGTTCTTCCAGTGGGAAGTTTCCCCCCAAGCCAACTCTTCTGGATTTCACAAACTTTAGCAAAACGTAAGGGAGAATTTCAAAGCTCGTGTTCGCTGCAAGATTTTATAAAAGAAGCAATTTAGTACCTGTTAATTTATCAGAAGTTCCTCTTTGATTATTTCTGAATATCCCACCTGGAATCCATCATTCCTGGGGCAATCCTGGAGCCCCTCCCAGCAGCCAGTGAGAAAAATATTACTCTAAATTCTGATAATTAACTATGGCCTCCTAATTTTTATTTTTTTTTCAATACAAATTTAGCAATTATATTTTATTCCTCTCCTGTTTTGCTTTGTGGCTTTGGGGATTTTTTTCCCCTTTTTCTCCAGTAAAATCCAACTTCTTTCCCTGCTTTCAGATGTTTCTGGAATTTTTCAAGGTTCATGATCCTCTGCAGATCTTGCCACAGAAAACAATGACAATTATGTTAATCATTACCTGAGCTTTGTGTGCTCACATGTTGTGCTGTCACCTGCAGCTCCTTTCGAGCTGTTGTTTATTCCCAGATCCAGGAGCACCACAGGGTGTCCAAGTACATTTTGGATCTGAAGACCATTACTTTTGTCAGTGGAAGCTTTTAGCTCTAATCTCAGCTCTGGATGGCTCAGAAAGAAAAGGAAGGATGGGGAGCTTTTATTCCCTTCCTTCACTTCCACCACTCCTTGTACCTTCACTAAATTTTCTCCCAGGCTTTATCCCAAGGCTTTTATCCCTTTCTGCTCCCTCTCCCACCTCACCTCTCCCCCCTGCTGATCCCACTGCTCCAGAGGACGAATTCTCCATCCCCAAACCCCATTTCCACTGTGTGTCCTGTGCCTGTGCCTCCTGTCAGGCTGTTTTTTTGTGACATTAAAGGCACTGCAGGGACCTATTTTAACTCCCAGTCCCGCGATCCATCTGAAGACTCCTCGCTTTTACGTTGGCTGCTGCAAGTGCAGGAGCAGAAAATGCTTTTACGTAGGAAAAGATTGAGAAGAAAGGTCTCAAAAGCTGGGAAAGCTGTTCTGCTTCCCTGGCACGGGGACTCACTTCCACTGAGCTCAGCTCAGACTCCTGGCAGCCTGTTAAGCTCAGTGTTGCTGAGCTCAGTTCTATTACGTGTGTAATTATTTACTAAGAGTATTCTTTGTCTTGCTAAGTCACAGATGCCAAGTTCCAATTCCATTTGCACTCATGATCCTGTATTTGTGGACATTCCAATGTATCTGAGGAGCAGATAAATTATTCAGATAATTTTATTTTTGATTGATTTTCATGTTTTACTAATGTAAGTGGTGATCTATTTATCCAAATACGTGACCACAAAACTGCATTTGAACGTTGCAAATCCAACTGTTGCAAACACTAAATATCAATTCAGGAAAAAAAACCCCTTGAAATGTCATTTTAAATGTTTGGAAAAAGTTAAATTCATCCGTGATGGGCTGTCCAGAGTGATCCATGCTCAGGGTAATATTTATGACTTTATGTGGGTAGGGGTGGGTGGCACTGCTACCATTGGCAGGGGTTGGAATTAGAGAGCTTTAAGGTCTCTTCAACCCAAACCATTTGGGGATTCCGTGATCCCAAATGAAAATAATAATAATAGTAATAATAATAATAATAATAATAATAATAATAATAATAATAATCCCACTTTCTTCTGTCAGCAGCACTTGCACATGTGCTGAAGGCACTGTAACAGGCTGTCATGCTTTCTAATGACTGTAATTCATCATGGGAAGCCATCAGTTTGGAAATAAAATATTGCTCTGTGGTGTGGAGATTGATGGCCATGGCCTATTTATTGATTGCACTATAAAAATGAAAAAAAATGGGGGGAAAAATTAATTTTTTGAAAGCTGGTAGCACCAGGATAACTGATTTGAAATCTGCCATTTTCCTTTTTTTTGAAGTTCTCTGTAATGTGGCTGCAACATGGAAAGAGACAGAAAATATGGTGTTATTGTGCAAAAGCCAACTTCATATTATTTTCTTTCCATATGCTTTTCAGTGCATTAAATATTTAAAACAGTGTCTTCACTCATCAGAAATGAATATACCTGTCACTCACCCCTATAAGTCTTAGATTTTGAAGAGCCCTGGTTTCTGTAGTGAAACCTTTCTGAAATAAGAGCAGAGCTGATTGAACAAAGCACAGAGTAGGGCAGTGTGCTTTTTTAACCTAAATAATTTGGATGACATCTGATTTTCTCCTTCCTGCTTATTTAGTTAGAATGGAGGGAAGCAGATTCCTGATTCTCAAAGTTCTCGATGTCCCTGGTGAGGGGAGAACTGGCCCTTAACAAAATAAAGACCTTGGACTAGGGACAGGTCAGTGAATCCCAAAATCCCAGGATCACTGAGGTTGGAAAAGACCTCGAGGGTCATCAAGTCCCAGCTGTGCCCAATCCCCAACTTGTCACCAGCCCTGAGCACTGAGTTCCACATCCAGATTTTCCTTGGACACCTTCACCACCATTGTTAGCTTACAGAGATCAAAATGAAGAATATTTTCAGATCTTCTACTCGAGCTGTTACTGATCTCAAAGGAAGTCAGCATCTTTCTTCAGCTGCAAAGTCAAGGACCAAGCTGTTCCATGAATTCCTTTGTGTTTTGGGGAGCCAGTGAGCATGGGGACTCCACCACCTCCCAACACCTGACAGCCCTTTCCATGAAGAAATTCCTCTTGGTGTCCAACCTGAACCTCCCCTGGCACAGCTTGAGGCTGTTTCCTGTAGGACTGGTCAGTAAAACCTCAATACAAACAAAAATTAAGGTTGAGAGTGATGGCAACATTGGAGTGGATGCTACAAAATGGACTAAGAGACCCATGGATGAATTTGGTCTCTTCTCTTCCCTATTTGGGAAGAGCAACTTAGAAGGTTTTCCATAAATCTGAGTCACAATTATTGTGGATCAAATCATGTGCATTCTGTACATTTCAGTGACTTCCAAATTCAGCAGTTTGGTTTGATTCTGAGTGGAGTAGCCATGGTTACATCCACCCCAAAGTCATCTCCACTCTGGAAAAAAATCTATGACCTTAATGTCTTTTTGTAAAAGTAGGAAAGCACAGAGACATTTTCAAGTACCTGTATTTGTTAAATTCCAAATTGCCTTTCTAAAAATACTATTGTGAACTCCTTGGGAATTAGAAGGAAGACATCTATTTCAGAAAGCATATTTTAAAATAATTTTAGGCTGAAGTGAGGCCTAAAATTCTGGCCTTTTGTTCTTGTCATGGTGACACAGGGAATGAAAATCCAGTGGTCATCGTTAGCTAACAGTGATCAAAATGAAGAATATTTTCAGATCTTCTTCCACTTGAGCTGTTACTGATCTCAAAGGAAGTCAGCATCTTTCTTCAGCTGCAAAGTCAAGGACCAAGCTGTTCCATGAATTCCTTTGTGTTTTGGGGAGCCAGTGAGCAGAGAATTTGTCTCAGACTGTTCTAACCCTAATGGCAGACTCAGATGTGGTTTGGAGGTTTTTAATCTTTTAATTCTTGCTTGCCTCCAAATTTGGAAATTTTTAAACAGTTAAAGAATAAGGAAGCAGATCAATGTCAGTGGTTTTCTGGAGAAGAGGAGGCTCAGGGGGAACCTCAGTGATGTCTACAAGCCTGACAGGAAGGTGGAGTGGGGTGAGAGTCTGGCTCTTCTGTTGTGTCCCAAGTAAAATGGAAATGGCCTCAAGTTTCACCAGAGGAGGTTCAGATGAGATATCAGGAAAAAAATATTCCCTGCAGGTGTGGTCAGACACTGGAATAATCTGCCCAGGGAGGTGGTGGAGTCAGCACCTCTGGAAGTGCTCAAGAGTTGCCTGCATGTGGCCCTTGGGGACATGGTGCATGCCACCCACCCCATATTTATATAGGTATTGCTCTGCTGAGTTCCAAAAATATTTGAGCTAAAAATAAATAAATCCAACATGTCCAGTCAAGGATTTGTTCTAAGCACCACCTACAGCTCCCAGGGTTTTGTTCCATTTTAATTTTGTTTTCGCACTACAAAGAGAAGCCTTTGTTTGCACTCGGGAAGAGCACCTGTGGAATCTTTAAACATTTTCAGGCATGTTTGAAAAGCTCAGCCTTGTGGTAAAGATTTAATCTATCAAAGTGGTATAAATAATGTAGACATAGCCTTAGGTGTCACTTCTTCCCCTTGCAGGTCGGAAAAGAACAGAAGCATTGCTCTGGTGCATTTTAAAATATTGCTCAGGCAGAGCAGTGACAGATCCTGGGCTGGCCCTGAATTATGGGTGTCTGTTTATTACTGATTATTTATAAGGGCCAAAACCACACTCACAAACCACCAGGATCCAGACCAACATAAACAGCAAAATAATGTCTTATTAAAAACCCTAAAAAAGTCACAGGTTCATCTCTAAAGGTTTTGCTTTTCAAGTAATTAAAAATAATTACTCAGCAGAGGTTAATTGATTTATGCTTGACAGCTGACGTGGTGCTTGATGGATGTCTCTGGAAAACTAAATCTCCGAGACAAAGCCACCTTTTTGTAAGATTTAAGTAAAAATACCTGCAGTGTGAAATGTCCTTGCAGAGTTCCAAAATAATCCTGTTTTGCCAAAAGTCTGTTTTCACAACAGAATCCAGGAAAACAGCTGCAGGTTTTGTTATGGATGTGCTCCAGTGAGCTCACAGATCCTGTGAGGTCCTCCTGGTTCTGAAGAGATCATTTATTAACAGAAAAATATAATTCCAAAACTTCCCTCCCCATTTTTATTAAATATCTGCATTTCCTGTCATGTCTTGAAAGTTGTCTTTTAGCCTGGACATTGAGGTATTGTGAATTCTGATTAATTTAAGAAGTGTAAACTTCATTATTTCATGCAGTATTGTGTTTATTGTACTTGGATTCAGAAAGATGTTTCCTACTACAGAAAAAAATGATTGGGAAAGGTGATAATTTATGCGTGAATGGTTCAGGTGGAAGGAGAATTAATGAAGATTGGTTGGGATGTGCAGCTGATGAGGCTCCTTTTGTAGGATGTGCTGATAAAACGTGGCATTTCTTTCCCTAAAATCCGAATGTGCGAAAAGTTCATTTTATAACATGAAGATTAGGGTTGAAAAACTCACATTTATCTGTTGTTGCATCAGACATCCTGAGCTGCATAAATATCCTGCTCTGTGTTGGCCAGGTATGTGTTCCAGTGTGAAAGTGCAGCTCCGAAACTGGGAAAAATGTTTGGAAAATGGGTTTGGCGAGTGGTTTGTGTTATTGGGAACCAGCACTGTTTCGTGGGGGTGCTTGGGGTCTCTCTCTGGGTTCTGTGCCAGTGCAAAGGGACCCCAAAGGCGGGTGGGATGGAGGGGAGGCAGTGTTTGGAGGGGTGCTGGGGCACGCCCTGACGATCGCGCTCCGTTTCAAACCCGCGCTCGCAGACAGAACCGGAGCAGCGCGAGGGTGACGCTGACACCTCCCCACGTACCCAAAGGAACTGCAAGCCCAGACTTAACAGACACCTGCTCTTCCTTTAATTTAGCTTTTCAGGGGAGCTAAGCCTGTGCAGGGTGTTGCTGTCATGTCTTGTTCCCATCACCTCCCGGGCGTTGGAGCGGCGGCTCTGGAATGACAATGTGTCCACAAGGAATTTCTCCATCTCAGCCTGTGAAACAGAGCTACCCCACCTGACTCGCAGCAGCCCTCATTCCTGGAGGTTCAAAAGGCTCAAATAACTGATGATGATTCAGAAAATATGAGGTTGAAACTTTTATCCTTGGAAATCCGTGTGAGATTGGACACAAATGACTGCGGCGTCTGACCCGTGCGGTGTTGGATGTGCCCATTTCGCAGTCTGGGTTTCCACAAATACTCTCAACACCTGCAGGATGAAAGTTTAGTGTTTTGAAAGCCATGAGGAATAAGAGGCAGGGAAAGGAGCTGATCCCCAGCCCAGTGTTGCTGTCATGCATTCAGCAGGTGCTGCTTTGTCCGTTCCAGAGTCTGGGATTAATTCTTTGAAAGCTTTCAGCCAGATCATCAGTGGTGTGGAAAGATGTACAAGGGAAAAGGGAAAGGGAACAGAGACAACAGTGGTTTTCTGCTTCCAGGCCTGTGTATGGGAAAGAAAACAACTGTTCTGCAGCTTATTGGGTTCATCCATCACTGAGGGACACGGCACAGCTGGAGATGTGGGGAAGCACGGTGTGCATTACACAGAATCCTGGGATCACAAAGGCTGGAAAAGCCTCTGAGCCCATCTACTCCAACCATTCCCAGCAGTGCCACGGCCACCACTGCCCCATGTCCCCAAGTGCCACATCCACATGGCTTTGAAATTCCTTTGGGGATGGCAACTCTACCACTGCCCTGGGCAGCTGTGACAAGGTTTGGTCACCCTTTCAGTGAAGATATTTTCCTAATATTGAAAATATTGAACCTAAGACTCGTCTGGTGCAACTCAAGGCCATTTCCTCTTTTCCTATCCCTTGTTCCCTGGGAGTAGAGCCTGATCCCCAGCTGACTGCACCCTCCTGTCAGGAGCTGTTGGGAGCAATAAAGTCCCACCTGAGCCTCCTTTTCTCCAGGCTAAAATCCCTCAGCAGTTCTCCATCAGAATTTGCTCCAATTACTTTCTGCCCTGGGGTACACCCCATCCCTAAATGGCCTTGGCCAGGTTTTGGGTGGTTTGTTAGGGAGAGCAAAGTGGGGAGGCAAATCCTGCTGAGATCTGTGTTTGAACATCCTCCAGCCCTGCAGTTTTGTGCTGCTGAAGAAGTCCCGTGTCCCACCTGGCTGTGAAATGTCACCTCTTCTCTATTCTGGGCACTGCACAGAACCATTTGTATGGGTGATGTTAGTGGCTTCAATTTATTACTGCTCTTACTGCAATTATTGAATTTGCTCTGAACTCTGCTGTTGGCTAATACAAGTCAGTGAGGTGTTGTTCTATTAATAGGGAAAAATCCAGAGTGGGGAATGGGCTACAGAGATGAACAACAGAAAGAACTGCGGTGTTTGGTGTAAAATATGAGGTTGTTTTGGTGGGGAAATACTTATATAGAAAGTAGTAGATGAAAGAAAATAACAGAACAATATCTAAGGTCCAGCCTGATGCAATAAAATAATTTTGGTGTCAAAACCCAATGTCAACAGCAGCCCTGGTGCTTGAAGTCATCTCCTTGGTCCTCCTGGATGAACTTCACCCCTCTGAGGTGCAAGCACAGGAAAGTTGTTTCTTTTAGCTCTTAAGGATTTATCAAACAATACAAGCAGTGTATCTCATCTCTGCCTATGAAAATTACTTTTAATGTGTCTCCTGTTTTTCACTTGTGGAAATGAGGTTGGAAAGTTCATGTGCTCCTGTCCCATCATGCCAAAGTTCTATAATGGAAACTCTCACTGCCTCCAGATTTTTTATTTCAGCTACTGGCTTTGTAGAGATGAAAAACTTCTATCACCCTGTAAAGTAATCCCTCTTAAACCTTCCAGTTCCTGTAAAGTTTTCTAATTCTTGAAAACTTTTCTCTCTCTCCTTTGGTTTTACATGCCAAGGATTGAATTTTTTAGAGGGAGGTATTAAAAACGGGAAAAAAAAATCATATTCACTTTCAGTTACAAAAATTAATTAGCCCAAGAATTTCAATTTTCATAGTGGCAAGTCATACTAAATTAGCTTTCCTGTGGGAAAAAGAAAAGTTCAATTAAAACAAAAGGCTTGTGTGGAAGAGATTCTACAAACTATTTCAAGTTCAGTTTTCAGATGGGTGGCAAATTAAGAGGGATATTAAGATTTTACTCAGGTCTGTGCTTTAAGAAACTCTAACTTATACCAGAGAGCAAAAGATAAATAGAGTCAGTTCTGCATGACTTCTGATATAAAAACTAATAGGATGGAAAATTACTTGGAAGTAGAAGAAGTGGCTTGATATTAGATAATTAACAGTGCTTAGTGGAAGTTCTGGAACAGCTGAGTGACAACAAGGCTGTTCTCTGTCTATAACCTGAGAGCAAAGGCTCTTATTGATGCAACTTATTTAAAAACATTTTTTTCCTTTGGATTTTTCCTCTTGTTCCTCGTAGTGTTCAGTGCCCAGATATCGTGGTGCTGCTCAGAGCCCATCTCAGGGTTTGATCCAACTGGCCAGACTCTTCCCATTTATCCTGGAAAAGAAAAAAGAATTGATGGATGGAGGACATAAATTCATAATGGTTTTGGTCCTGACTTCTGTGAGGAGAAGTGAATAATTTCTGAGGTCCATATAGCCTGACTTAGTCCTGACACTCTCAAAACTTAAGAAAAATTTAAATTATTTCATTTAGTCTGGAACAAGTCAGCTTTTCATGTGGGCACGACCTCAGAGGGTGAAGTTTGCCAGGTTTTTGATGAATACAAGGTTTTGAAAAGCACCTGTGAGCATCTGATTGAAAGTCAGAGGCAGTTTTATCTCTGTTGATGAAATCCCTGATTGCAGAGAGGGATTTGCATGAGCAAAGGAGATCAGGGCAGAGTCTGGAGGACAGCAAAGGAAGTTCAATTTTTTTTTTTTTTTTGCCTGATGGTTTGGGGTCATGTCCAGGAACATGCCCTGAGCTTTCTCTGGCTGCCTGTTCTGGTGGACAAGTAACAATTGCTTTGAGTTTGTTTATGAAAATGGGTAAGAACATGAGAAATTATCTCCTGGAACAGGCTTAGCCCAGCCCTCTGCATCTGGAAGTGGAGTGGGAGATGCTGGTGAGGGAGAGCAAAATCTTCACAGAAACAACAGCTTGGAACTGTTGGGAAGCACCAGCAGTGAAAATATTGAGGCTGGGCTAACTTTCATTTTCCCTGCCTTTTTTCCCCCAGATGCTGGGTGTCAGGAGGGCATCAGGAGCTCCTTTTGACACTGGATTTATTTTTGGAGCTGTTGATTAAGTAATTCTCCCTTTTAGGAATAATTTTCATGACTTCTAAGGGCTCAGGTACCTCATTATGTTATTGTAGCTTAACCTTCAGTTTGGCCAAAAATCCTGCAGGGACTTTGTTTGGGTTGGGTGAGATGGTTGAGTCCTTAACCCACAGAAATTTGCTTCCATGCTTGAATTCAAGGAAAACAGTGGTGGGCTGGATGTGTGGTGTTGGGAACAGCCATGGAGTTAAATCACTGGATTTGGGAGATGCTATCTTTGGTCTAGCCCCATAATCCCATAGATGGAGGGGCAGGAATCTGAATAATGGGAAAATATCTCTGCTTGGGTTGGAAGAACCCAGTAACTCTTTGAGGAGATAAAGACAATGGAAAAGGAGAGGGAATACATTCTGGAGAACGCTGAAATCTAAGGCAGCAGGACAATATAGTGAGAAGGATTTTCCAAGGGTGATGCTTTCTCTAACAGCTCTCAGACCCAAGCTAATCAGAGAAATTAGAAATTTAAAATACTTTGCCAAGGCCTTTCTCAGAGCAAGGCTTTCATGGAGACCTTGTTTTCCTCAAGAATGCCCTGAGCCCTGCCTGGCTTTAGCATGGTTGAGCCTAAATTAACATTCCATTTTGGCTGTTTTGTGGCCACAATCTATCTGTAACAGGAGATTTATCCCTGCAGCTGGCGTGGCAAGTGCCTCAGAGAGATGAGGCCATTGCTACCACACAAATATTTTCTTTTTCCACGCTTTCCCTTTGAAGAGGTCACACACAACAAGGTTTGGGACAAAGTTACACAAGGAGGAGAGACAAAACTTCGAAATTTCTCCTTTTTTTTCTGGCTGTGGTTACTTTCCCTTTTAATGGGAAGGTTAAAAAAACCAAGTTCAATTTGCAAAAAAAATATGATTTAATAAGTCTTTAGCACTCTGGTTTGCAAAATACCATTAATATAACTTTTTTTTTTTTTCTGTTGAGAATGCTCCCTAGCAAGAACAAATCTCTCATGAAAACCTCCTCTAAAGAAGAATAAGAACGGCTTTTATATGACAAACTCCTGAATTAAGTAATACTTGGATGTTGAAAGATCACAACAGAGCTGGAACAAAAGAGAAAAGCCTGACTGAAGAAGCAAATCATTCAAATGTGCCTGGCAAAGGATATTCAGGGTTTGCTGTCTTGAGGGTTTTCACCCATCACTCAGGCTGCTGTCACTGTGTATAGGAAACAAAACTCTTGAGGCTTGCAGGGTACAGCTAAAGATTGTCTTCTCATCAGGGCAGGGAACCAGAGGGAAAGATCTGTGTCCTTCCCTTCTGCTCAGAAATTTGTGGATTCAAGTGTCTGGGAATGAAGTCTGACACCAGCAGCCTTCCATGGCCTAAAGGGGCTCCAGGAGAGCTGGAGAGGGACTGGGGACAAGGGATGGAGGGACAGGACACAGGGAATGGCTCCCAGTGCCAGAGGGCAGGGATGGATGGGATGTTGGGAAGGAATTCCTGGCTGGGATGGAATTCCCAGAGAAGCTGTGGCTGTTCCACCCCTGGCAGTGTCCCAGGCCAGGCTGGACACTGGGGCTTGGAGCAGCCTGGGATGGTGGAAGGTGTCCCTGCCCATGGCAGGGGGTGGGAGGAGACCCAAACCTTTCCAGGATTCTGTCAGGAGAGTGGAATTTTGCTCTAAGGAGCAGCTCATGCTCAGAGCTGTGAGGGGGAACAGCCTGGGAGATTTGGAGAAGCTGATGGAGAGCACACAGGGCAGAGCTGTTGGTGCACCAAGGTTTCCTACAGAGGCTGGAGGAACCCTCAGAATTCCTGGGGGTGACCTCAGCCAGGGCTGCAAGGGCAGCTCTTTGGTGGGAATCCACGCAGGAAATTCCTGGGGAGCATCAGGGACAATTCAGGGGTGTTTTCTCCCTGGGCTGGGGTGTTTTGGGGAGGTGCTGTGCTGGAACTGCTGGTGAGGAATGAGGAGCTGATGGGATGTGCAGCTCCAGGTCAGCCCTGAGCATCTCAAACCTTTTTTTAAACACAGTGGGAAGTGAGCAGGGGGATGAACCCTCCAGAGATGGATCTGCCTTTGCAGCTGGCTCTGCTTGGAGCAGGTGTTTGGAGCAGACACCTCCAGAGGTCTCACTGATGAGGTTGTTCTGTGAGTCTCTGGTTTCTCAGTTTGTACCAAAATTGGAAACTGCGAGAAGTTTCTTTTATGAAGCCCAGATCTTTCTCCTGTGGGTTTGCTTGGCTATTTGCTCATTTGTAGAGCTGTTTTTTTGGTTTGTTTCATTTTTTTTCCTAGCCCTTCCATTGTGTTATTACCTGACTATGACTTCTTGGAAGTCAAATTTGAGTTCTGGTTCCTTTATTACAAAGGAAAGGCAAAATGCAACCCAAAATATGACCTACAGGCAGCTCTGCTTCTTCTGGGCTTTTAGTCCTAATAGTCTCACCTAATATATGAAATCATTTTAGCCTGTTTCTGTTGAACCATCAAAATACAAAGGAAATGGGAATTCATGTTTGTGCTGATAGGAAATGCAGTTATTGAGAATTTTATGAAATAGCTGACTATAATTTTAGAGCATTAAGATAATTTACTAGCCATATCTACTGGTGCTAAAATCGAAATACCTTTACATTTTCTCAGTATTGTACTCTTTTTGACACCTTTTCCCTCTCATCTTTCAATATTCAATGTTTTCAGTTTCTACTGCATTTGTGGAACATTACAGTGGTTGGCCTGTAAATATTACAATTATTTGTTTATAAGAACTAGATCAGTTTATTAGAGAAAAACAACCCACTAGTGATGTTTGCATTTAACAAAAATTTGTTTTCCTGGACTATATTGGGCCAACATTGATTCAGCTATTTTATTTATTTGTTTGTTTAGAAAATGCATTGCCATTCCCTTTTTACCTTAAAAGCTCTTGATATGCTTGGAGAGGCTGATACCTGCATCCAGATGAGGAGTTTGAGGTTTAGATTATTTCCTACGAGCTGCAATTCTTATAAATTCTATAAATTCTTATAAACCACCAGGTAAATTTATATGGAATTAATTGTCCTATCCCTACCAGCTTTCAAAATCTCTGAGAATACGTGGATTCAGATGAGAGTTTTGTAACTCGTGTTCAGATTTTGCTGAAGTTTTGATGAAGGAAATGTTCAGCTTTTTTGGTTACTCCCTCTAGTGCTGAAGGTGCTGCATGGCTGCAAAAACAAACAGAAATTTGTATTCACCAACCCAGGGAACGAATTCATGTCATCTTTTATTTCTTTGTAGTTTCAGTTCCTTTTGGTTTTGCTCTCATGGGAACTTAAGCCCATTTGAGCTGGTGGCAAATGTGTTGTGTGACCAGTTGTGCTTGAAAAATTAGGGTAAAGTTGGGCTTTAAAGATAAAATTGTTTCAAAATTTGCCAAATACAAAAGAGCTACAAGAAAAAGCCTTTGCTGTCGGTCTGTGCCTGATCATTAGACAAAATGATTGGTCCCTAAATTAATCTTATATTCAGGCATCTATTTGTTGCAGTTCCTTGCAGCCACATTTAAACTGGGGCTGGAAAGAAAGACCTGGATGAAAGCAACTCGGATTTTTCAGTTACATAAAACTCTGAAAGGCTTTTACAAATTGCTTCTGTGTGGGAGGCAGCTTGCTGCAAAGCTGTCACTTGAAACTTTATCAATCAGAAGACAGTGCTGGTTTTAATTATGTAGATTTTCAAAGTAAAATAACTTTTTTTTTTTCCTCCCTTGCTTGAAAATGTAGAACAGAGTCAGGTGAGATCTGGAACAATCTGAAAGATTTTTGAAGAGTTTGCTGGGCTTAATTGAAATATCTTCAAAAAGCTGGCTTTCATGAAGTGTAGTAGAGTCGAAGCGTTTTTAGCTTTCTTCTTTTTAAAAGAAAGGCCTTTTTCTCCTTGTACATTGTGCAAATTGTCACTAACTTCTAATTATCTCACTATCCAGCCATGGTGCCCATCTCAGTGCTGTAAAGATCTCCACTCTTTGTATTTTTATGGCCTCATTTCAGTGCCTTGAGCCCAAAAATAATGTGGTGCTGTAGAACTCCGGGTCAGTCGAGGCACAACGAGCTCTGACAAATCCCCTCCTGCCACTGGCACTCTGCAGTTGTCACCAAACAGGAAAAATCCCTGCAGACATCCTGGAGTTTACTGGGAAAGCTCCAGAGCTCTGTTAGAGGTGCCACGAAGCTCCTGCATCTTCAGGGAGCAGAAACAATGAGCTGGGTTTTATGCTGCTCCAGCAGGAGAGACGGTGGGAAAGGAATGTGAATTAATCATGAACACTCCATTTTGCTAATGTGTTTGGTGATGGGGGAGAGAGACAGACAGAGTGTTTCCTTTTGCTCTTTTCCTTTTTGGGTTGTTTGACTTCATTAGGAGTTGGATTTTGCTGTTTGTTCTCACTCTGGGAAGCAGGCAGCACTAACATGTCACGTCGTGGTGACGGATATGTTCTCCAAAGCCTCTTCTCCAGTGTTTATTGTGCAGCACAGTTGGCACCACTACCTGTTGAAATTGGATAAAATCATGATTTCTACCAGAAAAAGGCACTTAGGCTCTGATTTCTGCTGGTTTTGACACCGGCTTTTTCTCTTCCCAATCATCTTTCTTAATTCCCTCTCCCCTGGCAGTGCTGTCCTTTTTCTCAGCCTGGTGCCTGTAGGTTGTCTGAGAAATCCTCCCAGTGTTGTTACCCAGCGTGGGGGTGACTGAGCCCTGCCTGGAAGAGCTGCTGATAAAAATGATGGATTGCAGCTCTGCTTCTGGGCTCCTTTCAGAGCCTGGGGTGGCCCAGTGCTCAGCTGGGACAGGGTCACAGTTCCTCACCCCCTGACTCTTTGCAGATTCCCTTTGTGAACTTCCACTGCCTTTTCCATGTCCTTTTTCCTCCTCTGCCTGGAGTCAGCCTTCCTGCCACTTCCCTTCCCCCGGCTGCTTTGTTTTCTCCTCCAGCTCTGCTTTAAATCACGT
Organism: Sturnus vulgaris; assembly: GCF_052056855.1. Classification (NCBI taxonomy): domain Eukaryota; kingdom Metazoa; phylum Chordata; class Aves; order Passeriformes; family Sturnidae; genus Sturnus; species Sturnus vulgaris. The sequence goes on along the minus strand of NC_142249.1, from coordinate 39,465,990 downwards.
TGTATTTTTGGATTCCACACCTCCAAGGCCGTGACCTCTTCAGTGAACTTGAAGAATGGGCTTTTCTGTGGCTGGGAGTCTCTCAGGGTCACCACTGCTGCCTCTGCTATCTGAGAATGGGGCACATCAAAGTCAGCTGTCCCAGTTTTTTGGCATTCAGATTTGGAGCCAAAAAAAGAAAAGTGGCAGTACCTTTGGGAATTTATGGCTCCCAACCCCTGGGTTCTTTCAGGTCACTCAAACAAAAGTGCCAACTGCTATGGAGGAGCTCTTTCATCCTTCCATTGCCCAAACTCCTGCCTCAGCACAAAAATTAATCAGGAGTGCTGTGGATGTAGAGGCTGGCCCCCAGAGAGATTCCCACCATGCTAGAGATCCCAATCTCCATCTCTGCCCTTCTTTTTGTGATCCAAGAACTCTAAGTGTGAAGACATTTCAAGAGGAGCTCAGATCTGAGCACTGGCTTCCTGCTCCCAGGCTGGCAGAGAAGTCCTTGACTCCATCCATGTAATCCCAGGGAAAGGGAAGCTCAGCAGAGCCCTGCACCATCCTGAGGTCCAGGAAAAGTTCCCAGTGCAGCCCTGGAGCAGCACATGGAGCTTGTGATGATCCCCTCGATGATCCACTTCATGAATTTCCACGAGGCCCTTGGTGCCCTCAGAGCAGTCATGCTGCTGCAGGGACCACATCCAGAAACTTCTCTGGAATGCAGACACGGAATCATTTAGGCTGGAAAAGCCCTCTTAGATCACAGAGTCCCAGCACTGCCAGGGCCATCATTGACCCGTGTCCCCAAGTGCCACATCCACATGGCTTTTAAATCCCTCCAGGGATGGGGACTCCCCCATTGCCCTGGGCAGGTGATCCTTTGGGAAGAAATTCCTAATATCCAACCTAAACCTCCCCTTGCCTAACTTGAGGCTGTTTCCTCTTCCTGAGCCCGACCCCCACCTTCCTCACTGCTCTTCCAACTCCAACAAGATTTGAGGGGGGGATTCACCTCTGAGCTTGTTCTTGGTTTCTAAGCCCAGGAAAGGATGGGTGATCTTACAGCACTTCAGAAATCCACGTAGAAGCCAAACTCCACTCTCTTGTTTACTTGTCTATGAATTATGCCTGGAAATTACCTAAATTTATTTGCAACTAGTTGAGCATCTTGTGATTCATAGGTGTCTTCCCAGTAGTACTGCAGTAGATGGTTACTCACATCTAGCAAAGCCTCCAAATTTTATTTTCAAGCTGCAGGCTGTGAAGTGGGATTGACAGTTGCTGAAATTTATGGCATTTGTAGTCGTAAAAGAAAATGTATTTGAAGTAGCACCCAACTGTGTTTGGATTATAGGTTATACACCCAAAGCACTTCTGACATTTCTGCACTACCCCAAATGGAGAAGGATGAGGAGAATTCACCATTTAGAGATTTGGGTCTAAAAGAAGGGGTCTAGAAGTTGGCAAAATCGGCTCTTAAAATTCTCTCACCTCATTTAGGAAAATGGGGTGATTTAAAATGCCATCCTGAGATTGACATGAAAATTTGAAGCCTGTATCAGCGACTGTTATGTAAATGGTTCTTGAAAAGTCTCTGGATCATTTACTCAGAGGTGTATTTAAAGGAGGAAATGACTTATTCATACATTGTTTCATGAACTCATACTGTGATTTTTTTTTTCCCCAAGCTACTTGAAAGGAAGCTCAGAGGATTATGAGAGAATAAAAAGCCACGTGATAAACAAGGGCAGTGGAGTGGGTATGGAGGTGACAGGAAAACAAAGCCTGGCAATAAACACTGAACAAACAACTGAGACAACAAAACAAGCTGAATTAAATTGCTGAGCCAAGTCTCGACTTGAGATCTTTTCACTGGGAATGTCAGAAATTCTTTCAGGACTTTGACTTGCAAACAAATTAACGTTTCCAGGGAAGATGCTCTGATAATATCCACCTGTCTTAGGCATTGCTCTGGGGTTAACTCTTGCTTAGGAAAGATTCTGGTCTTTTTATAGAGTATAGTGTGCTTTTAATCCTTGAGAAATTTTTCTTTTTTTTTTTTTTTTAATCTAGAAGGGCATTAGGAAGGGCCAACCTGGGCAGCTGGGAGTCACTGGGATGCTTCAGTCCTGTGACCCATCTGATTACCTGGGTAATAAGCAAGGAGGGACCAATGCAAAGATCCTTCCCATAATAGCACTGCTGACCCCATAATAATGTATTTGTGATTTGATTTATTCTTTCTAGAAATCTTTTTAATATGTCTTTATTGCTTCTGATTTAATTAATCCCTTTCCAGTTCTTCTTTATCAGGGTTGTTCTGTTTATCCAGCAGCTCATGCAGCCACAAGGTTATAGTAGCTCAGAGGAGCTTTTTATGTTTTGTACCTTTGATTAGCAGGGTTTCTGTTCATTTTTTAATACTTTCTTGATTCCCATATGGTTCAGGTCTGTGGGAAACATCAAAACATCTCATTTAAAAGCAACTCGGTAGAGAAATACTCATAAAGAAAACCCAGTTTGCTGTAATTGCTCCATTTGTGTATCAGGTTCATGTTGGAAGCTGTGTCCATAGCAGAAAGGCACCATGGAATATGTTGGATTGGCTATTTCTGCTTCTCTGAAACTCTAATTGAAGTATCAAACCTACCATGGGCTTTTCTTTAGGCTCAGATTAATTCCTAAGTTAACAGATACAAGCACTGTCTCTAATTGTACATTTGGGTTTAAGTACACTTTTATTCTTTGTTCTTAAATTATTTTACCGCTTATTAATCATTGCAGATCAGTTTGACTGGATGGAAAATAAAGTCTGGAAAAGGCTAAATCTTGACTGCAATGAAAATATATCTTTATATCTGATGGAGCAAATTCCCAGAGGGAATAGATTTAATTCAGCAAGGAGGGTTTTTCAGAAGCTTTTGTCTTCTGCCCTCTCATAGACAAATTTTGGCAGAAAAAGAGGCTGCAGCTCAATCAATAGCTTGACTGCCTTTCCTCAGGCTCCTTCAGGCTGAGGTTTAATTTGGTGTCTTGCTGGAATCTGTGCAGACCCTGTCAGAATCACAGAATCATTAAGGTTAGAAAAGCTCAAGCTCATCAAGTCCAACCTTTGGCCAAAGCCCTCCATGCCTGACCATGATTTCAGTGAACAATATTTTTCCTAATATCCAATCTAAATCTCTCCTGGCACAACTTGAGGGAGGACTTTGGTCTGGGAAGAGGAAGAGTTTCCAGCAAGGCTGAGTTTGGCTTGGTGTAGGCTGGGGAAGATCAGTTTGTCCTCAGGGAGAGATGGGCTGCCATTCCTTCAACTTGAAAAAATATTAAATTTCAGAGATCCCTGCGTGTTGCTGTTGTGATGTTCACACTTTTATCTGAGCTTCACCTGGCAATGAAAATTTCCCAGGATGTCAGGGTGACTCTGAAATGCTGATACCTCATGGATACAAATTGGAATGAAACTGCTGCTGGCTACAGCTGCTGCTGTCGAGATAGAGAATAACACTGATAAATGTAATGTAGGGCTCCTACTCTTGCATTTTTATTTGATCTTGGGATGTCTAGCTCCAGTTTGGATGTAGAGCTGCAGAAACCTTCATGGTTTGGCCATTCACATTCATTACTGGCTTTGAATCAATAAACCAGAGTCTGTGTATTTGCCACAGCCATGGATGGAGAATTATGGCTCAGATCTCCTTGGCTTAATTTCCCTGTGTTCAGCTGGGTCTGGACTTGAAGACAAAGGTGAATATTCAGGGTCATGAAAGTGAAAAGGTATCAGAGATTTTCTCCTATTTATCTTTGCAAGTTGTACAGAAAAGACACTTTTGGACTGAAAACTCCTCTGTGCAATGCAATGATTGATTGTGTTATATTGGGAGTTATTTTTCATAAAATGTAACTCAGAAGCTGAATGCTGAACTATGAAAGTCTGTTTTCTCAGTGCCCCTCTTCTGGGGCTGGTTTGGAAATGTCCTTGGAGGATTCCTGTTGTTCTTTGCCTCCCTCAGAGCTGTCTCCAGTGAGCTGTGGAAGAAAAGGATGCCCTGAGCCTCTGTAGTTAGATTTAAATAAAGATTTACTCAATCCAGACACTATGATTGGATTTTGTGGTATTCTATGCATGGGCCAAACGAGAGAATTCTTGTGTTTGAAGCATCAGTTTGTGGCAGCATGAAGAACTTAGTCATGGAACCTCAGAGTTGCAGGAGGTTGGAAAATGGTGCACGGGAAAATTAAGCTTAAATCAAGGCATTGTGGTTAAGATTTAATCCTTGTTTTTCAGCAGAGAAAAAATGTGTAACTCAAACACTGAGGAAAGTACAGTTATAAATCTGAATAATAAATCAGGCATGTGTTTAGGCAAAGACATTGCTCGTGTCCCTCTTGAAATATACATCTGTGGTATTTTTTATTCAAGTTAGGGAATAGAACTTCAGGACAGTAAAAACAAAATTCTTTGCCTAGCTCCACAAGGTAATAACTCACCCAGTCCATCTCCATGTGATGCACACATGTTAAAGAGAGATAAATCAAGTGATGATAAGAATTATTAATTGTCCACATAAAAGAGCTTGGGCCTGACCTCATGCTGGTGGAAGGGATGATCAAACCAGAATGAAGTTTGCAGAGAAGGAGGCGAGAAAAAATCCTTTTCATGTGTCTTCTCAGATGTGTTTTGCCCTTCTCTCTCTCTCTCTCTTGCCATCAGCTGTTTGTCTTTGTGCATGGTGTGGGAAAAGTGGAATTAAACCTATTCCTTATTTTGTTTCTATGTGTTTAGTCCCTTCAAACCCTGCTGAAAGTCCATCTTCCCTTTCCTCTGTGACCATGGATCAAAGCCTCTTTTATTCAGTGCCCCCAAGCAGCTGATTGGCTTTGGGTCCTTTTTAATTTGCTGTCTGTGTGTGAATATTTTTTTTAGGACTGAGATGTGGTAGTGAAATAGATCTGGACTCTGTGTTTCTTGCTCTGTATATTCAGGTAAAAAAGCAGTAGGTGTGCCTTGAGGCTTCAAATCCCACAGAACTGGATTTTCTTTCTGTTTTATTGGACTTTGTCAGTGTTTTTTTTTTTTTTTTTTTTTTTTTTTTGCTGTTCTGAAAGTGAAAATACCTAACTGAATGCAAGAATAAACTTCATTAATTCTGATAGGCAGCTTAATAAATAATAGTAAACCCTAAATTTTTCAGTGTCACCGTTGCTCTGAGAGCTGAAATGCTGAAGCCTTTAGAGGCAAAACAAGCTGAGTCCTTTATTCTGAGTTTTTTGTGTACAGTAGCCCCAAATCCTCTCTGCTCTGAAGAGCTTTTTGTGCACACAATCACGTCTTTTAGGTATTTAGATATTCAAAGTACCTTCTGTGCAGAAGCAGCAGAGATCAGGGCCTAATGGGACAAGAAACAGAAGAAAGAGCTCATTGTCAGGAGGTAATAACTCCTTGTCATTCTCCGTGGGAGGCTGGTGGAGGTTAAAAAAATTGGGAAAGAGTGTTGCTAAGCACTTGCCATATCATGTCTTGGTTAACCAGGAGAGCCTGGTTTTAAGATCTCCTCTCCAGTAAGTTTTAAGCAACCGTCCTGCAGCCTTTTGCTGGAAAGAGAAGCTGAATTTATTTAGTCAATATTCGGAGATAAGCAGATATAGCTAAGTATTAAAAATACAGCATTGTCCGACCTCTCTGAGACCCTTCTGGAATATTTTGTCTCCATATTAAGATTGTCCCTGTAGTATCTCATATTTGTCACTTTTGGTTCTCTTGATCTCGAGCAGCACATTCCTGTAATGTGACCCTGAACCCCCATTTTTCTGGAAATGCCCATTTTTTCTGTAAATTACCCATATGGGGATGTGAGAGGGGACAGTTTGAGGTGGCAGCGTGGCCATTCTTCATCAATTCATCACTGGCTGCTCATTATTTGGAATCGTCCTTCACCTCCATCCTGGCAATGTGGAAATTCATTTCCCAACTCCAAACCTCCTCAGAATCCCCTCCTGCAATGAAAATCTGGCCATTGCCCTCCAAAGCCAGGGAGGATCTTTGACATTTGTTCTCTGGCTGATCTGTTTGAGAAATCTTACATAAACTCCAGCAGGGGAGCTGCCAATTCCTGCACGTTGGAGGAGAAATGCTTCCTTATTTGGAGAGGTTTGCTCCTACTCAGGGCCACAACAGTGGTTTCCAAACGCCTCTGGTATTTGATGACTGTGGCATAACTTTGGAGGGCTTTGTGTGCTTTGTGTGCCTCCTTTCAGCTGTGCTGAGATCGCTGGGTGGCAGTCAGAGAGAGTCCTTGTCTTTGCTGCCTTTGGAGTGGAGGGACATGAAGGGAGGGATGGGCTTGTCCTGTCCCCAAAACAACCTACAGAAACACCTCAGAATTAAACCACCTCCTCCATCCTCCTTTTTACCTGGATTTTTTTGTTTTGCTGAGGAATGGAAAGCAGAAATGTGAGAGTTTGTCTGAATTTCTGGCAGACATCAAAGGTGGCTGCTCAGCTTTGGGAAGGGTCCTCACCATCACCATGGAGGGGATGTCCGAGGGCAGCAGCAGCCAGGGCTGAGTCCTTGGCATGGTGTGATGCTGCTGTGGTGTGGTGATCCCTTGGGACAAGGATCCCTGTCCAGGGAAGGGGCTGGAGCTTCAGGAGTGTCTGAAAGAGCTCAGCCTGGAGAAAAGGAGGACCCAGAGGGATCTTTTCCCTCTCAGTAATTCCCTGACAAGAGGGGACAGCCAGGGGTGTCAGGCTCTGCTCCCAGGGAACAGGGACAGGAGGAGAAGGAACAGCCTCAGGCTGGCCCAGAGGAGGGTGTGGTTGGATATAAGGAACAATTTTTTCCCAAAAGGATCATCTGCTCAGGGCAGTGGTGGAGTTCTCATTTCCAGAGGGATTAAAAAGCTGTGTGGATGTGGCTTTAAAGATGGTTTAAAGATCTTTTCCATTTGAGCCCATGATTCCATGGCCACCAGGGTCACTTCTTCAGCAGTGGTGTGAGACCACATTTGGGGGATGGAGCTGAGCCTTCTTCCATGGTAACTTCCATCAGTGGATCAAGTGCAGAAATGTCTGTAATTAATCACTTTTGTGGTCTGGGGTGGAGCTGCCAGTGCTGTAATGTTGGAGATTCAGAAATACATTGGAAAAGAAAGGCTGAAAAATCCCTTTCCCTGACCTCTGCATCAACTCAGTCCACCCCCTGCATGATGCTTTCTTCACTTTACCTATTTTTTCTCCTTTTATTCCACAAACGGTTTGTTTAAGAATGTGTGTTGTTTTGTGTTACTGTTTTTCTAGAATTTATTTGTTGCCATCTCCAGAGTTGGTTTTACATGTTTAATTTTATTATGTTCATGAGGCAACGTTGGCAGGAACGGCGCTATAAAAAGCATTCATTTCATGGAGTGGTACAAACATGTTTTCAGCTGAATTGATGACACTGAATATAAAACACTTCTCATTTGCTCTTCCCCTTAAGGTTTGTTTAATGAACTAAAGTTTTTCTTATTACTTCGAGGTGCAGTTCTTTCTACCCATCCAGAAAGAATACAAAACATAATGTGCATTTATGGCTGCCATCTCTTGGAAATAACCTACTTAAGGAACATTCCTCTGTGAATCTTGGGGTGTTATGGAAGTTCCTCTACTCTCTTCTTTTTCCTTGCTGTTTCTCCCTGAACCTTGAACTCCTTATTGTGAATAAAAATGACTCTAAATGAGGAGATCTTTATTAAGAAGCCCTTTGGGAAGGTATCAGAATTTGGATGCAGATTTGTGTTTACACCCAGGGAATTTGTTTGAGGTAATTTTCGGGATTGAGTTTACCCTTTTTGGTCTTCAGGTTCCATTGATGCTGCCTGTGAAGAGCCATGATTTATTGAATTTACATATGATATCTCTCCCTGGCAGTGGGGTAATATTAATTAAAGTGTTCATTACTGTTTATGATCTGATACCATGCAGGAGGCACTTCCTTAGGGGATTAATAAGGGCTGGGAAGGAAACACCTGTGTTTCCAATGCTGTTTTCCATACATTGCTGTCTAGAGGCTCAGAGTGGTCCTGTCTCCATCCAGGACTCATCTTAATGCTTAATTAATTTTCTGGTGGGGCTGTCCAGGTGTGCCAGGTCACGTGGGGAAGCTGGGAAGGGGAGGAAAAGCAGAGCCTGAAGTGAGATAATCTCAGCTGCTTTCCCATGGACGGGTGGGGACATGCAGTTAATGCCTCATCAAGGGCTTGATCTCCTGCCCACCACTTCAGCTGACCTAGAATTTAGTGTAAATATTACAAAGGGTTAGAACAAGCTGTTGCATAAACGTGCCTTAGATCCTCACTCTTGTAACTCTTCATCCTCCAGCGTAGTTCCTTTGCCCACCACTTATTTATTGACAAGGCTCCATCTGGGACAGCTTCAGTTTGGGCAAAAATCAACCATTTATCCAAATTCCCTCACACCTGAAGTGTAAATTAAAGTCACCAACCTCGAGGTGCCATGGAACATCAGTGATGGGCACTGCAAGGTGATGCCACACACCCAATTGAGCATCTGATAGACACAGGAGACTTGGAAGAGAAAGTTTGGAGCCAATGACTTATCAAAGCCTGTCAGAACAATCATTTCCCCCCCAATTTCAGTCAATTGCTGCCTGACAATGGAAAAGCAGGGATTCAGAGAGCGTTCACCCACGCTGGTGCCTGATCCCCAGTGCTCTGCAGCCATATCCTTGGAATAAAAAGGAAAAGTACACATATGAAGCACCAACTGGAGTTTGTTAAACATGGAGCATATGTGTTATTTAGATTTGGAATGTGGTGAGGTTATGAAGCTATTCTTGGGAAAGAAGACAAATAAATTTCTGGTGCATCAAAATAATTTGTAACAAATAGATTCATGAAAAGCTTGCTGGAAGATGGGGCACAAGAACCCTAAAATTCAGCTTCCAACTGGAGCTCCTCCATCCTGCAATGATGGAGTTCAGGCAGTTTTAGGAATGTGATTGAACACAGGGCATGCTAATGATTGGTAAAGGATTTTCATTTATTTTTGATGGACTTTGCAGCCTCTCTAGTATGACTCGGAATCAGACTTTCAGTTCTCACCAACGTTATTGAGTCTGAACTCAGAATTGCTCAGTGATGAGTGAGTTCCAGATTGTTCAATATCAACTCAGAATTCCGTTGAAGTATTATGGTCTAGGCTTGCCTGTCCATGTGATTATCAAAACTGATGGTAGAACTCAGAATGCAGCATGAATTCATTTTTTATTGTATGAGAGGGGGGGTAAAAAAGATGCCAAAGGCTGCCCCCAACCCAAATATTGTACAGTGCATATCAAATGAGATCTGAACATCAGTGATTACATTTTTAGTAGGATGAGTGTTCTGACTGAAATGCAGCAATCTGTCACTTGGCCTTTCTGTGACATTCAGTGCATTGAAATTACCAGGCAAAGATTGCTTTTTGACATGCTAAATTAACTAAGTTGGAAATTGGAGCTTTATCATGGCTGCTAATTGTTACAGGGAGAGGGAAGAGTTGTTTGTCTTTTGTATTCTGAGCAGGCTATTCAGGCAGCAGTAAATAAAAAAAAAATAAAATGAGGATACTTTCCAAAAGGGTCATCTTTGGAAGCAGTAGAATTGGTTAAAAGAAACCACTTTTAATCTGAGCTGTGGCAGTGTTGAACACTTTCCCTTCAATTCCAACCTATCCATAATTAGAGTTTATTGCAAAGAAATGGAAGACCTGGAAACTTCATTAATATGTGGAGAAAAAATGATTTAAAAGAATGTTTTAGACATTTAGAAGTTTAGGTTCACATGAATGAGGGTGTTTCATTCCTAACTTTTTTTCTCTTGGTGTTGTTTCTTCAGATATGTAAAAATCTAACTTAACCTAATGCTAAATGATTATGCTTCATATGCTTTGCTAAATCTGCTGCAATCACAACCCTTATGTTTTACTAAAAATTGAATAATGCTTTGTGTAATTATGTTTTCTTTAGCATGGGCTATATTTTGTTTGCTTTCTACTGATTTTACCAAATGTAATTTTTGTTTCTGAGAGATAAATGATAACTCCATGTAAATCGTGGCAGCTTGATGGTCCCAGGACCCTCTCTGTAAAGTTGAGATGTTTCAGATCTGAAATTTTATTTGCTCAAGGAGTAGTTATCTACAAACGTCAACAAATTTATTTATTTTTAGCTCCCAGACAAACAGGAGTTCTGGATAAATGTGTAAATGAAATTCCTGGAGACTTTTGATTGGTATTTCAGTATCTACATCAGTGACCTTCTTGTGAGGGACAGATTTCACTGATATTTATCAATTATCTGAGAGGTCTCCAACCTTGGCTTCCTATTCCCAGGTGTGAGATATGAATTCCTGGGCCTTAGGCCAAGCAAATAGTTAAAGAAATATTTGACTGATCTGTGTGGGAGAGGAATGGAATCAGAGAATCTCAAAATTCCAGACTGGTTTGGGTTGGAGGGGACCTTAAAGCTCATCCCATTCCACCTCTGCTTTGGGCAGGGACACTTCCACTGTCCCAGGTTGCTCCAAGCCCCATCCAACCTGGCCTGGGATAGTTCCAAGGATGTGGTGAAATTAAGAAAGGGGGAAATTAAGAAAAGATCCCTGTACATGAGGTCTGCTAGTCCTACTTTTACTTTTTCTCAAGCAGAGTTACCATAGCGCATGAGAGATTAGATGACCCTAAACTTTTTGGGGTTAATACTGATTTCAGGACAAAGCTGTGAAGTTTTAAGCTGCCCTTGAATTTGGGTGTTTATGTGCTTGCCCAGAGTTTTTTGGCACTCTCCAGCCCCAGGTGAGCAGCGTGGGCAGAGCAGCAATTGCAGCAGTGCACGTGGAATTGCGAGCAGAACATTCTGTGGGCAGCCTGACACTGCCAGGCAAAATGAGATGAATGGGAGCATCAAGTGCTTCACTCCTGACAGTGCATCAATTAGGGAAGGCTCTGCTCATTCATCCCACTCCTGCTCTGGGAAGGAGCTCCAGGTACTGATGGCAGTTTGATGTGAGTTCATGGAATTTTGATTTACGGGGTGTTGCCAGTCCTGCTGCCCATCCTCCCTCTGGCAGAGCCATCCTGGGAGCACGTCCTGAATTAAGGGAGTGAGATGATCAAAGGGAGGGAGAGCACAGCGTGTGATTTGTGTGCAGACCACACAGGCCTGTATAAATCTGCTCTGTCCCCTGCTTGCTTCCAAGGAAATAACTCTTACCCAGGGTGAAACCACGGGAATTCAGTGGGATGGTGTGAGCAGCATCCCTTCCCAATCCGTGTGGTCAGGGATGGGCTGTGTGGTGACAGCTTCCTGCAGAGCTGCTGTTGGGGCTGAGAGTCTAGCAAGGGATGTAGAGCTTGATGTGATGCTGATGTATTGAATGGTTAATTTAGAAAAATGGAAAATAGAATTTTTTAGGAAACCGTGAGGATGTTTCTTTGTCAAGTCGTTAGTTTTTCCAAATCGTATTTGGGGAGGAAAGGAGCACAGGGCACTGAGAGCTTGATCCAACCACTGTAATCCAATATGTGTGTGAGGAGGAAAGGTGCATGGCTGACCCAAGCAAAGTTTAATCTTCCATTCTTTCCTGGGCATGCAGTGCTGCCTTCACAAGATGTTAAATTCATATTAACACCTAAATGTCTGCAGACCTGCAGCACAGCTCCTCTGAAGGCATCCTTGGCTTCCCTGAGCTCTGTCACAGATATGGAGCTCCCATTACCAAACCTGCTCCCTGTGGGCGGGGTTGGATGAATCCAGAATCTGGAGATGTCCCATCCCTGGAAGTGTCCAAGGCCAGGCTGGACAGAGCTTGGAGCAACCTGGGATAGTGGAAAGTGTCCCTGCCCACGGGGAAGGGAACAAGGTGGGCTTTAAGGTCTTCCAACCCAAACCATTGTAGGATTCCATGATTATTATACATCAATAAATACATTAAATAAATGAAATACTGTTTATTAATTAGAAAGATTAATGGTGTGACACGGGAACCATAATGCAGGGAGAGAAGGAGTGAAGAGTAAAGCAGTCATGTTGCTTTATTACAGGGATTGCAGCTCTTTTAATTACAGACTAAGTTCGTTAATACAAGTAAGGGGAGAAAATGAGACCCCTTGTGAGGAGGATAGAGTGCACTGTCAAAGCCTGTCCCATTTCCTGGTAATTAGTGGGTATTTACACCGTGGTGCTTCCCGTGCTGCTCACCTCCTGTTCCACCATTTGTACACACGGGATGAAATCAGGGAGCAGAGAGGAGCTGGGTGGAGGTGGAGGTTGTGCCTCAGAAGTTTTGTCTTGAAGCTTTCGGATCATGTGGCCTTGTAAAAGAAGTGAGAGACTGAGGACAGGTGTGTAATAATGTTCCCCAATATTTTGGCTTGTGGTGTGAAGACACCTTTTTAAAGTAATTGTTATAATTAGAGTTTGCAAAACATTTGGAGTGATACAAAGGTGCCGTGAAGGAATGTGAGGTAGGAGAAACATTCTTGATTTTACTATTTCAGGAAGACTCTTGATAATTAATAAATTAATTATTGATAATTTTACTTTTCAGATTTGCTCAGTATAACCTGTTCTAATGTCTCTGAAGGGAGCCAGGGTGGAGCAGGGCTCAGTGCCTGAAGGGGCTCCGAGAGACTGCAGAGGGACTTGGGACAAGGGGGAATGAATTCAGAATAACACACAGTGGGTTAAATGGGATACTGGGAAGGAATTCCTGGCTGGGAGGATGCTGAGGCCCTGGCACAGGGTGCCCAGAGCAGCTGTGACTGCCCCTGGATCCCTGGAAGTGTCCAAGGCCAGGTTGGATGGGGCTTGGAGCAGCCTGGGACAGTGGGAGGTGTTTGGAGTGGACCTGGATGATCCTCAAGGTCCCTTCCAACCCAAACCATTCCACGATTCTGTGGCACCTTCCAATACAGGAATTCCTCTGGTTCCTGGGTCTTTCCCAACCTTTCCCAGCCCCGGGGCTCTGACATTTGGGAGGGGATCCCTCACCCTGGGGAAGTGCTGTCCCTGCACCCCATTGTGCCCAGCAGGATGAGGGCTGAGTGCTGCTGACAACATTTAATTTCCATGACTTTCTGCCAAACCTTAACCCATCTGCGGTTTAAGATCTGTGGGGTGGCAGGAGAACATTCAGAAGTTGATTGTGGGGTTTTCTGCAGCACAAACAGCACAGGATTGCAGGGAGGGCTGTTTTGCAGGAAATTGCTGTTTAGGTTTTGAGCTGAACGTTTGGCATCAGGAAGGAGTGGATTTAGGGCTGTGGGAAGCCCATCCAGCTCCCTTCACTGCTCGTGGTGTTTCAGGCTGTAATTACAATTCCCTTTTCCATGGGAACCCCAGGTCATGTTCAGTGCACATGACAGCAGCAGGGAGGGGAGGATCACGATGCAAGAGCAAGCTCAATTTGACTCATTGAAGCTGTGATTTAAATATTGTAAAGGTCTCTGTGTGGTGAAAAACCACCTTGGCTGCTTTAGCCCCTACTTGGTAATGAATTATGTCAGAATAAGTTGGTGGGAGACATTTGGGCTGTGTGATTAAACCCTTTTGTGTGGATATTTCAAAATACTCACTGGGGGATAGCAACATAATTGATGGGGAAAAATATAAAAGTTTTATGGCTCTCGTATTTCCAGCCTCAGTTTTGTCTTACTCTTTGCCTGCGAATTTGATTGATATTATTATGATCTTATCTTGGTTTTTAGACAGAAATAATGCACCTCACTCTTTTAACTATAAACTTCCTCTGAGCTCAAGTATAAATGAGGATATTATTTTAAAAAGTCATTTTTTTTTCTTACCAGTTGAGGATTTCCTCTCTCCCCAGCTCTCCCAAGGCTTGGCTGGGATGATTTGGGGTCTGTGCAGGACCAGCTTTTTGCGTCCCCCTGGAACTGAAGGTTCGTTCCTGCTTTGTTTCATCTCCCCTAAAAGTGTGAATTTCTGAGGACACGGCTCCCTCGCGTGGTGGCACCACACAAACTTCAGCTGCTTCCTCTGCAAGGAAAACCCAAAATTCCCCTTTTTTCTCCCAAACCCAGAAGTTTTCACACGGTTGTGTAGGGACCTTTCCACTTCTGAAGAGGCTGAGAAAAGAGAAAACATCGCTGAGCTCCTCTATTTCCTCCAGCCCAAACCATTCTGGGAATCTAATCCCAAAAAATCACAAGATTTCTGTCATGCAGAATTCTAGAGACTCCACAGTAAGTGTTTAAAGAATTTATTTTTTTTCTGAATGTTAGCAATTCCTGAGACTCCAATTAAGTTTTTGACTTAAACTTGTAGGGAACAGACAGCAGGTTATTAATATGGTGTTGTAGGAAAATCGGTGTTCCTAATGAAAATCAGTGTGCTGGGAATAGGACAGAATTTGGCAATCAACTACTGTTGCTTCATGAATATTAATTAAATTACATCAGTATATATAGTGTGTCTCCATATCACATATAGACACACTATATTTGAACTGATAATGCATTAAATATATAAAATATATTTGTATGTATTTATAATCATTAAAGCTGTCTATTTAAATATATATATATAAAATATATTTTCAGAATTATCAGTTCAGATTGAAAATTTGGCCATGGTTATCCATGAGCACCTTCATGATGTGGAACTTGGGTCTACTCAGTGTCCATTGCATGGGACACTTCCAGTTTCTGTAGTGGGACTTTTTTGCTTAAAATTAAGTTGGTGAGCTCTAATCTCTTCTGCAGTCAGTGGGAATTAGTCCTGTCCTTAAAAACGGAATTTTCGTGGTGTTTAGCCTAGATGAGACACAAAAGGAAGAAGGAATTTTCATCCTCCTCTTACTTTTTCAGTGTCATAAAGGGGTGAGACTGTTTCTTTTCAGATTTCATAGACAAAACTTGTATAATCAAATTTTTTTTTTTAATTGTAGTTATTTTCTTCTTTTGGGAAATTACTGTTTCCTGTCTTCTAGTTCCACAATATTTAAAACTAGATCTGCCTAAAAAGGCATTAGTCTTGGGAGTATTTTATTACGATTTTCCATTTTTATTTTCAATTCAATAACACGTATTTCCTTGGCAGATTCAAAGCCTTTTTTTTTCTCTATGGACATATTATCAAATACTCAGCTGAAGATGCTCAACCCCCCTCCTCCTGAGCTGGTCCCTTTGGGATGTGGGATTCCAATGTTTAGAATTCCAGAGTGGTTTGTGTTGGAAGGGACCTTAAAGCTCATCTTGCTCCAACCCCTGTGGGCAGGGACACCTCTCACAAGATTTCGTTGTCACAAAAGCCAAATTCCCAAAATGTTGTCTGGATGAAGTCAGATCTGCTCTTTGGGATCATGGCTGTGGAAAACCAGACTTTCCACAAGCAGGGAACCACAAGCAAACCTGCTTTTTCTTCCAACATTGGAATTATTTTCCATCTTCGTTTCTGCTGAAAATTACTCAGGGGGGAAGCTGAGCTTTTAATACTGAGCTCAGGATTTGTTCTGTCCTCTTTCTACTTGCCATGGTGGTGCAGAGATGGGACCCAGCACCATCCAAGTGTCCCCAAAGAGCATCTGTGCCACAGTCCCCGAGGCCAGGGATCTCTCACGAGACAGATGCCTTTGGAGGCACAGACGTATGTCTCTGCTTTGTAAAAAAAAAATAAAATTAAAATACATTACAAAAAAAAAAAAAAAAAAAAAAAGCCACCAAAACTCTTGTGGTTTAGACAGCTGGTCTGGCAGTTGGTAATGTGAAGGCCTATTAAAATATTTATGCTATTTGTTATTTAACTTCATTTGTTTTTTCTGAAGAATTTGGAAATGGGCTGATTAAATAAAATCGCGTGAGGCCACCCGGGGTCGGGAGTGACAAGAATTGGCAGAAATTTGGGAGCACTGGCAGCACAGGGGGCTAATATTCTGTCTTTCACTCTGCTGAAATCTCGTCGTTCTGTTTGCCTTGGGAGCGAGAGGAGGTGCTAATAAATACGCTGAAAATATTTTCACACTTGTGCTGGGTGGAATTTTGATTCGGGAGCTGGGGCACAAAGGCCTGGCTTCATGGGAACTTCAGAGTCAGTGACAAGGCTCCCTTTGACTCAGCCCCAGCAGTGGAAATCAACGTCGAAAATGACACCTCCACCTCAAAGTTTCAGTGATTTGTTATTTTGGGTGCTCACAGAACTTGCTGTGTAGGTTTTGGTGAGGGATCCGACTTTTAAAACTTCTCAGCTGTTCAAACCGTGATGTCTCAGAGTTTGGATAATTTTCAAGTATCATTTAATTGTTTTCCGACAGGGGGCAGCTCTCATGGAAATGCAGAGTGGGCATTTGGACTGGAGAAAAGTAAAAATATTAAAATTGGGTTTAGCATCCTCAGGGAATGGTGATCACAGAATCCCAGAACCAGAATCCTGTTGGAAAAGCTCTCTCAGACCATCCAGACATTGCCCAGCACTGCCAAGGCCACCCATGTCCCCAAGTGCCACATCCACAGGGCTTTGAAATCCCTCCAGGGATGGGGACTCCACCCCTGACCTGGGCAGCTCTTCCAGGGTTGGAGAACCCTTTGAGGGAAAAAAATTTCCTGATATCCAACTTAACCTCCCTTGCCAAAATTTGAGACCATTTCCTCTTGCCCTAACCAGCAAACCTGACATCAAGACTTGAAAAATTTACAAAAGGGAGATTTTAAAAGTCAGAGGGAGGGAATCCAGGTGTCTACTCTGGGTAAAAGTTGAACAAATTGGATTGTTCCCCATTTTCAGGGCAGCCCACACCTTTTGGATGTGCACAACCTCATGCCATTCAGGGCACAGGGCTCACCACAGACAGCAGGAAAATGGGAAAAGTTCATGATGGAATGGCAATAAAAAAAGATGTTTTCCCAATAATGAAAACCAAAAGAGCTGTTCAGCTACAATGGCCAAGTTTTGGAACAAAGAAGAGGAATGATGAACATGAAAGAGGGGAAATGGGGGATAATGAAGTCCCAGATTTTCTTTTTCAGTGCCTCGCTTGAAGAACAAACTCCCTTGAAAAATTATACTGATTGTTGAAAAAAAAAAAAAGATTAACTAATCAATCTACAATTCATCTGGATGCTTTATAAGTCCAAATGCTGGGTTTTATTCAAGCCTTGGCTTGGGGCAGTCGAGGGTCCTGTGAAAGGTTCGGGACTGAGCCCAAGGGGTCAGACTCAGGCTATGCTCAGAGGTGGTGACAGAGCCTGAACAAATGGTGCCAGACGTGTGGAGATCAAATTAGTAAAGCCTGGTTTCATGTTAGCCAGAGATACCGGGGTGTGAAATCATTTAATTAAGGAAAATCCCCAGATATTCTGGGAAACACAGAGGAGCAGACTGGAAGGGAGGCAGTGATGAAGTGGTCAAGGAATGAGTGTGGGAGTCTCCATGGCCTCGTGTTGTTGCTGGAGGAGTGAGGAAAAAGCCAAGTTGTGTTCCATGGTGGATCTGCTGTGTGGGGCTCGTTCTGGAGAGCTGCTGTTTAAAGGCTGATCTTTATTAGGGCTTTTATGCTGTGGCAAGTTGTTGTTGAACTTTTATTTTAAGACTGAGAGTCTCTAACTTGTTCTCACAGCAAGCTGTTTCCCAGACTTGCATGTGTTTCCCCCAGAAGTTGTGCAGAACCTTTTTTTTGGGAGTTCAGCTCTTTGGTGTGTTATTCTTTAGCAGCCCCTTGGATGCATTGGTCCCACAATATTTGACATCAAAATCTGGTTCAAGATCCAGCTACAGGGAAAGCTCTTCCTGCTTGCTCTTTCCTTCCTCTGTTAATTTTCAACTTTTGTAGAATCCTAGAATAGTTTGGGTTGGAAGGGATTTAATCAGAGTGAAAATAATCTGGAGACGCTTCCTTTTATAGGAAGTGCAAATCTTTATTTTTAAGTCATTTTAGTGGAGCTGCATTTCCTACCTCTTCATCCCTTTTGCTCTTGTGAAGTTTGGAAAAGCAATTTATAGCCTGAAGATCTATCAGCATTTTCAAGGGTTCTTTTGAATTTTATATTCCTTCTTCCATAATTACTTGCGGTCGTTTGAACCCACAGCAAATAATTGAGGGGAGAGTGGATGCAAATCCAGTACCTGGCTTGTAATTTTTGGTGTTTGAATAGATAATATCTATTTTGTCACTCATTTCCTTTAGGAACAGTTTTCTTTAAAATATTAGAATCTATCTATCTGTCTCTCTGTCTGTCTATCTATCTAAAACTTTAAGCTATTTATGTATTTTTCTCTCATACATAAAGGATAGAGGAAGGCTGATGACCAAGGTAGCTGCATAGGAAAAGGAGATTTGAACTTTTTCTTGTACCTCAAAAGGAAACCTTCTGAGCAGCTCAGGGGGCTCCACAGATTTTCAGTTATTGCAATTAAACTGGTATTTGCCTTTTGCCAAATAACTGAGGAGAACAGTGGTCTGAAAAGGGGTTGATTTGGTTTAAAAAAATGAACAGAAAATATGATGATGCATGGCTCTGACAATGTAAGGCAGCATGATGTGTGTCAGCAATTCCTCCTCAAATCCGCCAATGTAAAAGCTTAAAAATTCTCTCCTGATCCCATGTGCTGCATAATTCACTTTTAGGATCTAAAAATAAAGCCAGGCTCTTTACAACACTGTGCACATGCTGGAGTGGAGTAAACACGTGTTCAATCTGTTCCGAGTTGTCTGATTAAAATAATCGTGGTGTGAAGGAAGGAGGCAGGAGGGGCACAGCCGAGCATGTCAGGGAGCAGGGAAGTGTTGAAATGCCCTTGAAAATTGAAACTGTGGAGGCTGTGCATGTTAAAATTATTAGGGTTCATGTGGGTGCAAAGATGTTGACAACTTGAACTTGCAATTTCTTACAAGCGTGGCCTTAAATAAATTTGGATTAAATCAGCAACAGGAGGTGAAACAGTGTTTGATGAAATTGTCTGGCAAATTGGTTTTAAGTCTGGAATTTCATTTTCCAAACAGAACACTGTGGAGAGGGCAGCAACAAGCAAAAATGAACTGCAAGTTGTTTTACTGTTCCGGGAGACAAGAGACTCTTTATAGTTCTGCTCTAAAGCTTAATTTTTAGGACCTGTATAAATAGAATCCAATCTACCAACTGATTTGGAGAGGATAATCCATCAATATTTAATTTGGTAAGAAAGAAAAGGCTTTAAAATAATAAATGTAGTTCATGAATCAGATGCACTGTTGAGTTCCATTATTAAATGTAGATGTATAATATCGGTGGCCTTGTGTTTGTTATTTTAATAATTCTAATTAACTTCTGGTAATTGTGGTGGACCTGCTGCCAACTATCCTGGCTATGATCATTACTCAGGGTTATTATTTTCTGTAGACAGTCAGCCAGTGAATAGAGGAAGTTTTATGGCAAACTAAACTTAAATAGCACAAGTAGATTTTCTTGTTGAAGAAAAATGCCTGGTGGTGAACTTCATCATGATCTGTTTGTGTTTAAGAGCTGTGGAGAGATCCAGGCAAACTTTAGGACAATGCAGTCATTTCCAAAGCCCCCATAAACAATATTTCACCATTCCTCCTCGACTGGGGATGATGAGTGAGATTTGTGTGGAGAAGCAGGAGCTTTCTCCCTCACCATTAGCCTGCTCCTCTTGTCTCTGTCTCTTTGTGGTCCCACACTCCATTCTTCGTGCCATGGTTGTGGTGGTTGTGATGGTGATAAACCAGGACACTCCAGCCTGAGCTGCTGCAAACACAGGGATAGGAAATGAATCCATTGGTGGGTGCAAGGACAAATCCTTCACTAATCTGAAAGACACTTCAACGTCCAAGAAATCCACTGAGTATGGAGCTGCCGGTGAGGAAGGATCTGTGAAATTAACTTGTGATTTTATCTTTCCCCTTGGTAGCCTGGGAGGCTTTTCCCACATTGGAAAAGGCACTCTGAACCAATTTTCCATGTCTGGATTAGGTCTTTCTGTAGCTGCAAAAATTCTGCCTCATTTCAGATGGGGAAATGTCACAAGTTGGAGTTTCCCACCAAAGATGTGCTCTGTGCAGGAGAGAAAACCCCAAAATGTGGTGATATCCAATTTCCAATTAATTGAGGTTGTTGCTATCTATGAAAGTTGGAAAGATTTATTCTTCTGCCATAGCAGTTTTTCCATGGGAAGCAATGGTTGCAAACACAAAAGTTTATTTCATTGAAACAAAACCCCACAAAGCTTCTAACTTGAAAGAAATTTCAAAGGTAAATTTTCAATGGTCTTCTGGGTAGGTTGTTCTTGTGCCTCTTCAAAGTAGAGTGAGTGGAACTCAGCACCAATTCCTTCTAGAACAATTGGCTTTCAAGAATCCATCACATTCCTTAGTGGAAGGTTGGTAATATCCAAAATGTTTATCTCCTTTTTTTAGCTGAACAGGTTAAAGCAGGAATAGTGTGGAATAATGTGCTGGAGACAGAGCAGAGCTGGAGTGTGTGGGAGCATCAAGCCATGGATAAGGACTTTAGGACAATCTGAACATTGCAAACATCCCTCTGGGAAGACCTGAAATCTGGTGCTGGGAAAAGGGGAAAAAATACACTTTTCTAGTAGTTTAACATGTGAGTGGATTTAAAGGATAGATATTTATTTTAAATTTGGAAATAGAAAATTCTGTAAGGAAATGGATTTAATCCCCAAAGTGTGTTTGGGGTGTAACTGAAGACTCTAAAATAAAAAGGCAACTTAGAATGGATTTAGGGATTGCAGCTGTTGAGAGAGATGTGTTTGTGACACTCTAAGAGTACAAAGTCAGGCTCCTATGGGGTGGAATTTTTGGCACTGAGGGACAGTGCCCATTAAAATAACTGCTAACTCCTTGTGCCAGCTGCACCTCCTTCAAAGCACGTTGCACTGAGAGAGAGTTACTGAACTGCTCCTGAACCTCATCTTCGATTTGCCCATCAGAACATCCACACAGTGATTTCACAGAATCACAGGATCACCAGGTTGGAAGAGACCTTCAAGATCGAGTCCAACCCATGCCCTAACACCTCAACTAAACCCTGGCACCGAGTGCCACATCCAGGCTTTTTTTAAACACATCCAGGGATGGTGACTCCACCACCTCCCCCGGCAGACCATTCCAGTGCTTTATCACTCTTTCAGTAAAAAAACTTTTTTTCCTAAAATCCGACTGAAATTTGGGGCATCTTCAAAGTGTTTCAGTGCCTTGGAGTAGATTCTGGAGATGATGTGCCCTCCTTTGAGAGTGCTGTGTGCCTCTGGATGGCACTGGGGGGAAATGAAGCCCCCATTTCCCAGGGATCATTCCCTTTCTTCTTGCCCATCACAGCAGCCAAGGCAAACTCCAAGATCACACAGAACCTATGGATTCCTCAAAAAGAAATTAATCCCGAGTGGTTTTATCTCATTTTCTGTGTATTGCCTACTGCAATTTGGGCTCTTAATTTGTTTTTGCAAACGATGAATTTGATTTCCTGCTATCAATGTCTGTCTGCCTGTCGGAAGGCTCCAAGCATGATTGGCATAATTAAAACTCTTCCTTGCATTACAGTTGGAACTTTGTGTATTGAGAACTTCCCTCTGTCTAATAACTCAGATCAGATGGCAGATCTTCCTATATCTCCACTCCAAGTTGTAGTTAATCTTTATCATCAAAGGGAACAAGAATGATACTCATCAGGGTACAAAAAGAGTAGAAAAAATAGGTAGAAAATTTAGTAAATGGCAAATCTCAGTAATTTTCTTCTTTTGACTCACTGTAAGATCCAGGAGTTTAAAGTTATATTGCTAAAGAAATATCTGTGACCTCTTGGAGGTTTCTTGTGGTTGTTGGAAATGGATGTGGGTGGATCTTGAGCTTTTTTCCTCTGCTTGAAAGATAAATCTGTTTGTTATTGTTTGCAAAGTGTTCATATCAGATCTACGATAGAATTCTGCTTTTTGGTTGGTGAGGACAACACAGAATAAAACATGGTGCTCTAAGCAGATGGGAGAGTAATTCTGAATGGGCTTTTAGATGTCCAGGTAAATTTTTTTTTCTCAGGCAGTGATATTATCCTGTTGTCCCCTACAGTGGAAGTAACACAATTGCCCCTGGGGGCTGTCCTTGGCCCCAGTGTGTAAAAATGCTGCTTCCCAGTTCGAATATTGTTTGCAGACAGATGGGAGGCACCCATGGAATTGTTCAGCTTGGAGAACCCCTCCAAGGCCACCGAGCCCATCCCTAAACCCTGTCCCCAAGTGCCACATCCACAAACAAACACAACTCGAGTCACTGACATTCTCAAATTTCCAGCAGTTCCCCCTCGTTTATTTATTTTTTTTTAATTTTTTTTTTTAATCTACATCTCAATTACATAGAGAGATGTTCTTTTTAAAAACTTGTTTGTTATTAAGATATAAATCTACTTATTTTAGTCATGTAGTGCACGGCGGCGTAATGCAATACAAGAAGATTACAAGCTGATGGTGAGATGTTAATAACAGTAACACAAAACATTAAGGCAAGTGACATTTACATAAGTATCTTGATCTTAATACATGTAATTTACATATGAAAATTTAATCACCATAGAGATAAACAGCTGCAATGTTTAATTAAACTCTCCACACAAAATCAGCCTGCAAGAAGTAGTTTGTCACTGCTAATTTATCACAATTCTCATAAGTATTCTTTAAAATAAAAATGCAAAATAAATGACTCTTATTGATAATTTAACTTCTGGTTACTTTATCGTATTCTCAACAGGCTTTGATGATACAATTACAATATGAAGATTCCAGGCTCATTTTCTCACCATTTAGAAGACAAAACATAAATATATGGAGAACAAATGTATTTGTTTACAGACTGAAGGGTCAGCAGTGTGGCAGCACTGGAGCACAATTTAGGCAAATTTAATGCTGTGATAAGTTATGTGCAATGAAGGGCTGGGAGTCCCTCTCCGTGGGGCTGTTTGAGGGGGAAACAATTAGAGGTGAAAATTGATGCTGGAATTATCCTGGAGTTGGAACAGGCTCCATATCCCTCCCTAAACCACATATTTTGGGAATCAGAGATGTGCTGACATTCAGGAGTTATTGAAGCCCCGTTTTGTTTGGTTTAAAAGCCAAACAAAGCACTCAGTGTCTTGAAAGAAACAATTTCCATGTCTTTCCGGGGATTCTTCAAGAAAATTAAAATTAGAAGTTTGGCTGTATCCTCTTCACAGCACTAACAGCAAAAAAAGAACTTTTGGTAACTTTAGGGTAGGTGGATAACAGCAAAAAAAAAAAAGATTTTGGTAATGCTGAGGTAGGTGGGAATGGAGATATTTAACATTTAGTACCTGAAAGTGCATATTGTTAGGTGTGAAACTTATTCTCTCCCCAGAAGAACAAACTGTATAATGAGGCTGTGTCAGGTTCGGCTTCTGCATATGCTGAGAATTTATATATTGTTTATATATAAATGTACTGAATTTCCTATCCCATGACAACCCCAGAACTCTGGGGAACCTTGGGCTGCATTTGGAAAATTCATTTTCATGGGCATGGGCAAAGATGACTCTTGGAAAATCTTATTTTTGCCTTGGGTTTAGACTTTATTTAATGCTCATTTATCTTTTTTATGTAAGTTTTGTTTAAGGCTGTGATCATTTAAGGTTATTTTTATGCCTAAAGATGATACCCAGATCACACAGAAAAAATGAGGTTATTTGGACCTGAGTTAAAAAATCCTTATTCTCAATTATGAACCTGTTTAATTAAAGTAAAACTGGGCAAAATTCAGGTTTTTATTTATAAATGAGCTTTGTAGGAAAACTAGATAGGAGGAAAAAGCCCCTAATAAGTAGAGTTTAAGCCTAGGATAGGATAAATCAATACCATGCTGAAAAAAAAAAATTAAAGCAAGACAAATTTTTGTTTATTTGTTTTATTCCAAATTTGAGTTTTGCAACATAGTTGGAATAAAAAATGAAGAAATGGACACATTAGAAAATACAAATAATGGGAGAGATGCAAAATTTTCTCTCTTAGTGATGTTCTGCTTCACAAAATCCATTCAAAATTAAAGGGGAAATATTCTTAATATTAGGAAAAACCTGTTTCACCTTTGATTTTGGTGTGGTTTGAATGTGTTGGTGGCAGCTGATCCTTGTGGCAATTTCCTGGCTCTGCTGTTAATTGCTCTGTGTTACAGTACAGATGCTCATGATTTGAGCTTTAGAGATTTAGGCACAGCTCCCCAACAATTCCAATATCTGCATCCAACAAAGCAAATGGAATGAAGATTCCAAGGAGAAATTCTGGATTTTCAGTTCCAGGTTAGGGCTGCTTGGTGAGAAAGAAAAGTAGAAGAATCTGTCAGTGCTAAGAGAAGAGGTGCTACTAAAAATGGAGTTTTGAATAGATGCATTTACATATTTATATATTTATAAAGACATAATTACAGTAAAAAAAAAAAAAAGAGATTCAACTCTTGACAAAAATAACATTTTCCACTACTGCTTTGCAGTCAATAGAAGTGCATGTGTTTCATGTTATCACCTGAGTGTATTTGTAAAGTTACTTAATTCAGTGATTTGGACTCTCATTGGTTTATTACCATTAAGCACCTGAGTAAAATTAAGTGACTGTCCCTCTAGGAGTTATTTTTTAGCTCATAACTCTCCAAAACTCAAGAAATCCAATAGAAATCTACTCTATAAGATCTGCTTGCTGGAAGAGCAACATCTATTCCAGTAGAAAAAATCCCCACCAATTCCAAGTAGAATTCAACAGTAGTATTCCCCAAGCTCCAAAATTATTTTTTCCATATTTTTTTCCATATTTTTCCCCCCATACCATGATATCTTTTGTATATTTCTTCAAAGTTCTTGGCCAGTACAGGGAAAGAATATCTTTTTTTCCATTTTGAAGGAATACAAGTTGAGGTTCTTCTGCACTTAAACCATTATTAAGCAATATTTTAATTAAATTTTGGATACACTTTTGGCTGCAAGTCAATCTCCCACATCCCAGCTGACCTGGCTATTTGGAAAGTCTTTATTGAGATTGTTGATGATAATGTGTTAATTATAAATTTATAATGCCTAATTGGGGTAGGGGACATTTTTCCATATGGGGACATGGGATTTCTCCTTCTGGATGGTCAATGGGAGACAGAAAATGTGGGCATGATCTAACCTGGAGTCATTAAAGATTTAGGAGCTCCAGCGTCCTGCAAAATCAGGTCCAGCTGCACAAATCCATGAGATAAGGAAGACCAAAGAATAGATATTTTAGATTATTTTGGGTTTATTGCCTCGTGTTTGTGCTCAGCATGGTGCTGAGCTGGACTTGAGGGTGCTGTAAGAAGGGACTGTGGGAAGTGTGTGAGAGAACGTCCTCTGGCTTTCCCAATGGATCATGGAATCATTTGGGATGGAAAAAACCTTCGGGATCGAGTCCAACCTAACGGGTGGGTTTTGTTAAATTGATGCCTGGAGCGTGGAAAGGCCACCAAGGCAGGATGCCTCTTTCCAAACATAAAATACAGCCCCATGGAAAGTGGTGCAGGGTTTCAAGGCTGGTTTTTGGGGCGTGAGGCGCCTCAGTCCCACCTCTTCTCTCCCTCGTTCCTTCTGTCAGTGTTGCCGAGCTGTGTCACACTCCCCAGCCACCTCTTGTGCTGGAAACACCTCTGCAGCTCCAGTGGGATCCCCTAAAATCCCATCCAGGCTGGACAGACAGACGGACAAGCTGCCACTGATCCTGGGCAGAGCCAGGGATGCTCAGCAGGGCGTTCCCTTCTCCCTCAGCACCCAGTTCCTTTGGGAAACCTTTTGAACAGCACAGGCTCAGTTTTTATCCATCTGTTATCCCTGTAGGTCCCATGTAAATCCTGGAAATTCATGTGTACAACCCCACAGCCCCTGGCCAGCATCGTTTGCTGTGCCCTGGTGACCCCAGGCTGACGGGGTGACCCCCCCATGTCCCTGCCCTTTTGGGAGCACTGTTAAAGACACATCTCTGTCCTGCTTCAGAGGGGCTTTCTGTTGGCTGTAGATGAATTAACTGCTGTGTTGATTAGATTTACGAAATCTTTCAGGATAAAAGTATTAAGGAAATACAGAATGATTAAAATCCAGCTCTGGAAAATGCAGCATCCCTTGTATTTCCTCCTCTGTCTGGCAAACCAGTGGCATTAATAAAGCAGTGGACCAGCAAGGAGACGATTTTCTTGTGTGTTTTTTAAGTGACAAAGTATAAGACAAAGTCTGGGTTGCACTATCAAGGACCGTCTCCTTTAACTACGATCTCCATCATGCTGGATATAAATCTTTGTTGCCAGCATAAACATAAATTGGAGCAGTGATTAGAATGCAAACCCACTTTATTTATCTGCGAAATCCGCTCACGCTCCCGGTGCAAGTGTAGATTTTCTCCTGTGAGAAGTGATCGGTCCCTCGGGACATCTTTTCTCCCTGTCCCTTGATGATGTCACTGAGTGGCTGATTAGCTGCTGACACATGAAATTATGGGGGATCAGGAAGGTTAATGAAAGGCTTCTCTCTCCAGCCATGCCCATGCACTGTCTCCCTCTCTGCTCCTTGGCTTTGGGTGGTTTGGTGACCTCGGTGACAAAGTCAAGAGGAAAAAATACACACTATCATAGCAGTGCAGCCTAATCAGTGGTTCTCTGTTAATATCTAATTATTTAATAAAGGGGAGATGAATTATTTGTGGCCCAGAGTTTCCCCCAGTGAGGACTGCTCCATGGAAGTGCTGCTCAGCTGTCCCCGCAGCCTTGTCATTGATTAGCTCTGTCATGTTGAATATATTTTTGCCCATGTGATTTGAGTAGGAAATCCTGCTTGGTGTTGAAGGCAGAGGGTTTGTCATTCCCAGGAAGAACACAGGGCTGGGCTGGACTCCTCAGGGAACAGGCTGACCTGTGCAGGTCCAGTGGGATTGTCTGTGCCCTTGGTGGTGGTGGCTGGAGGTCAGTTTGGAGAGAGGGGTCATTGCCAGCCTGCAGTGAGGGTGTGATCCCTGAAACTCCTCTGTGTTCTCCCCAAATATCCTGGAGCAGGAATATCCCGTGCAGAAATACTGATTTTACAGTTCCTCATCTCCAGCTCTGTGTCCATAAATCGGATTTTCAAAGAGCACTCTTTCTTTGTCCTTCTCATAGGATGTTGAGTTGGAAGGGACCCCCAAGGATCATCAAGTCCAGCTCCTGGCCCTGCACTGCACAACCCCAAAATCACACATCAAGAGGACGCTGTCGGGTCAAACTGTGCCTTGTCCAATCTTCTTTCTTCTCCCCTGGCCTCTGATTGCAGTCACTGGGAGCTGAGGGTATTTGCACCTATTAATTTAAATCATCCTCCTTTAAGGATTCAGCTTAGAAAAGATTTTCTGAGTTAGCACAAACATGACCTTAACATATGTCAGGCTTTCCACAGGGTGGGTGAAGATTATTTCCATATTAATTACTGTTCCAAAAGTTTCTCCTTCTCTGTTGCACACAGTTCCTCCTTCCTCTTTGGCTTTCCTTTGTATCACACTCCAACCATTTTAAGTTTTTATCTTCCTGTGGGGGGGGAAAAAAATGGTTGAAAATTTATTTTACTGAAAGAATTGTTCTCAATATAAATTAAAAAAAAATATTTCAGCATATGAATTTGAGATCTGAAGTTCAGAATTTCAGTTTTGACTTGGAGCAATTTGGTTGGGAGATAAAATGAGATGATGGCCAGAGAAAGTTTTTACAGGCCAAAATTATTTTACAGGCAAAGATGTGGGAATAATTGAGCCAGGCTGCATAAAGAATGTCATTGTGGATTCTGGGTGTTAAAGGAGTGGGTGACAAAGGATGGCAATGCCAGTGTCACAACCTTTGTTCTCCTGGCACCTTAGCATGTGTGTGAGCATAATTATTTTAAGCATAACAGTATGAACAATTAAAGTCTCAATAAAATAGGAATGAACTTTTTTTCTCTTGCCATTTAGGACAGAGCCATAAAAGCAGATAATTTTATTTAATTTTAATTTTTAATTTATTTTGTATTCTTTATGTAAAAAAAATTTTAAAAATATTTTTATATATATTTTGGTTTTTATTTCAAAGTAAAAAGCCCATGGGATGTGCAACAATGGAGGTTTTTAAATTGAGCCCTCAGGACCAACCCTTTCTCCATCTCCCATCTTGTCTGATTGGGATGGAGACTTTGGAGCAGGATGTTCACAAACTTTCCATAGATAAAGTGCTTTTTCTTGTGCTGCTTCAGTCACCCTGAAACAACACCCACAAACAACAAATCCAAGTTGTCACTATCCTGGTTTTGTACCTTCAGCTCCTGACTGGAGCAATGGGATGGAGCCCTCTCTAAATATTGTGATTTATTCACAGCGTCCTGAATTAAGCACATGAGGGGATTTAGGCTTGAAGCTTCTGGGGAAGAGATAATTGTTCTTTTATTATTATAATAGATAAAAACCCCCTGAGTTTGCACTTCTGCAATGGGGAGTGTGTTAGCTGGAACAGTGTCCAACGATTCTTTTACAGTGTTATCAAATGGCATCATAGAAAAGCAAAAAGCATCTCATTTTCTAGGCTGTTTCTTTTGCACATCCTCTTTGAACTGATAAATATTTATATTCCAA
Organism: Sturnus vulgaris; assembly: GCF_052056855.1. Taxonomy (NCBI): domain Eukaryota; kingdom Metazoa; phylum Chordata; class Aves; order Passeriformes; family Sturnidae; genus Sturnus; species Sturnus vulgaris. The sequence goes on along the minus strand of NC_142249.1, from coordinate 39,437,363 downwards.
TCTGGGATTCTCTTTGGGGCATCAGCCACACCAATGATCCAGTGAGTATCCCTTTATCTTGAGCGAGCTGATTTTTGGGTGTGCAAAAGTGTACAGAGGTTTTTCTGCCTGATTTTACACAGGCAAACTTACAAGTTCGGGTTAAAAACAAAGATTAATGCATGCTAATGGCATCTGAAGGGCCATTCCTGTGTGAAAATACCAGAATATTGATGTTAAAAGGGTTACTGTATCACTCAGTACCTGTGGAATCTGGCACCCAGCTGAAATAATCATATATAAACCTCTGCCATCCCCTGCACATTTTCATCAAAAATACTTCTGGACTGTTTGAAGAAAAACTTATGAAACTGGATATTATCAGAAAAGTTCTGCCTTTATCCACAGGCTATGGATATTAGCTGAAAAGAGTAGATTTAGATTGGATTTTGGGAAGGAATTCCTGGCTGTGAGGGTGGGCAGGCTCTGGCACAGAATGCCCAGGGAAGCTGTGGCTGCCCCTGGATCCCTGGAAATGCCCAAGGCCAGTTTGGAGCACTCTGGAATAGTGGAAGCTGTCCCTGCCCATGGCAGGTGGTGGAAAGATGAATTTGGAAGTCCCTCCCATCCAAACCATCCTGGAAAATTCCATGATTTTCCAAACCCTTTCCCTTTCCCTGCTCTCTGTGACACATTTGAAGGGCAGGGCACATCAGCCCCCTCCTGCTTCTGTGCCCACTTGCCATTCCCAGAATGGTGGCTGATTTAAAAAATTGGGAGGGGGAAAAAAATAGAGGGATTTACACAGATTTTGTGCCCCAATTAGCAGTGCTAATTGGGGCACACAAGCAAATTGCACTCTACCCTGTGGAGATTGTCAGGCAGTCAACCAGAGCACTGAGTCACTGAAAGCATGACTCTAACCCTGAGCTGGGACTTAATCAGGTGCAAAATCCAAGGAGATCCCTCCAGGAAGGACACAGTCCTCTGCTGGGTATCAATGAGAGAAGCTGCTTCAAGGGTTTTGCTTAATTTTATTTTTTCTCTCTCTTTTTTTTTTTTTTTTTTTTTTTTTTTTTTTTTTTTTTTTTTTTTTTTTTTTTAAGGCCAAAGTTTAAAATAAAACCCTGGTTAGTTGGGAAGGAAGGAGACTGCTGGTAATTCAGCATTTTAAATTAAAAGAAGGTTGGCTTAGTTAGATATGAGGAAGTTTTTACAGTCAGGGTGGTGAAACACTGGCAAAAGTTTTCCAGAAAGGTGGAGAATATCCCATCTTTGAAAGTATCCAAGGGCAGGTTGGGGCTTGGAACAATCTGGAAAAAGGCTGGAAGCAAATCTTGAGTTAATTTGGTTTTGGAGGTGCATTTTTGACCTTTCCAAGTATCACAAAGGCATTGTGAGAGGGAATGACAAAAAAGAGACACAGAGGTGTTGTGAGAGGGAAGTGCAGGTGGTGCTGCCCATCTTTTTCCTGAGGCAAGAAATCTGAAAAGTTCCTGGGTCACTTGGTTCTTCAGGGATAAAATATTGGCCCATATTTTGTAGTGTCATGGAAAGCACAGGAATCAATTTAAGTCCATCCTGCTGCATGTGGAGAAAGAAAATCAGGTTTATATAACTGCCAAAAAAATTCTTCTTTATTTTAAAAGTATGATTAAATCAGTCAAACCTTTTCTGCTTTTTCCACCATGGAGGGAATCTCTTTATATAATGAAGGTATTTTCTCCAATATGCAGATAGAGGAATATAATCCAAAAATCCTGTCTCAAAAATCATATCTGGATCCTGTAGCACAAAAAACACCCAGACCTTTATCAGTAAAGGAAAAACCACCTCCTCCTTCCCACCTCCAGGTAATGGGCAGCAGAGTCCACTTGAAAAGTCTTTTTTGGGGGGTTGGAATCCATTTTGATAAGATAGGGGAAAAAATTGTCACTCAGAGGTGGGGTTTGGGTGTAGATGGTTTGGCTGCTTGAGGGAAAGAGTGCCCAGGCATTTTAAAAAGGAGAATATGGAATCAGGGAATGGTTTGGGTTGGAAAAACCCCTGCAGACCATCAAGCCCAACCATTCCCAGCCCTGCCAGGGCCACCACTGCCCCATGTCCCCAAGTGCCACACACACATGGCTTTGGAATCCCTTCAGGGATGGGGACTCCACCCCTGTCCTGGGAAGCTGTGCCAGGGCTGGACAACTCTTTCCAAGAAGGAATTTTCCCTAATATCCAGTCTAAATCTCCCATTGAGGTAATTCCTGTTCTATTGCTTGTATCATTGAGTCACTGATTCACTGATTCAGAATCTTTGTCCATTTTCACAGAGTGTTGTATTACAAGCCACAACACGCCTGAATGCACACAACGTGAGAAATAATGTCATATTTACCATAAAATGGATAAATTCCATATATATCACAGATTGAATATTTTCATCCCTATTTTTTGGATATAATTGTGGCTTGTTGTAAGGCATTAATTCCACTAGATGGTGGTAAAGACCATCGACTTTATCCTCCTGCAGGAAGAAAATAAAATGAAGTGGTGAAAAAAGTTAGGAGTACATAAAAAAACCCAAGCCCAGATTTGCCTTTCTGTGGTGTATACTGCAACCAAGAGCAAGCATGAGAAAGCAGTGATGCTTTTTGGGCATCATGTGATGAGGAGCTCCCCAAATGAAATGGTTTTGTCAGGATAAATATCCAGTCAGATGATTATGAATCATTGTGGCAAGTTTTAATACAGATCAGAACCTAAATTAATCCTGCTCCAACTCATGGATCGTGGCTCTCCTTTGCCTCGGATACAAATGAATAGTAAACAATATTTTGGCAATATTTAAGTTAATCATGTAGAACTGATTACTTGAGAAGAATGCTATTATCATTTAGCCAATTTATACCCTGCTCTGTGACAAATGAAAATTAATGTTGCTGTTTTTAAGATATCAAATGGGTCATGATTTTAAGAAAAATGATTACCCCTAAAGATAACTGATAATGATGGCTAAAGGCAAGGAGATCCGAGCAAGTCAGCAACATCCATAATTCCCTAAGTAAATTCAGTGGAAAAGCAAATAGAGCTTAGTGTGTTGGGTGGCTAAACAGGCAGCACTTGAGGTGTTGTTTGTTGGGTCTTTTTGTTGTTGTTTTAAGTGTAACATTCCCCATTAATTATTTGTTAGTCATTTCCCATTAAAACGGGCATGATTGATGGTTTTTCCCACATTCAGTAACTGAAAGCAAGATTCTGGAGTTGAGTGCTGTGTGCTTTTGGTGCAGATGTGGTAATTTATATTCCAGCGTTGGTTTTTCTCCTTGGTATAGAGTTGTGGAGTGGATCTCTGCTGCCTCAGTGCTGTGCATTGATAAAGAAATGTTTTGTAGTGAGCACTAGAGGTGATGTGACGAAAATTGCTGCAGGCATTTGCAACAAGTGAGGGGTGAGGAATCCAACCAAAACAGGCAGGGAATTGAGGCTCGTAAGGAGAAGAAAATGTTCCTCATTCTAGAAAGATGTGCTTTATACCACAGGACTGTGTAGAAATCAGGCCATGCAAAGGATTGCTGAAAAGCTGTTCAACAGGACTGAATTTATCCCCCATCATTCCCAATCCCCTGGTGGAGAGCTGATCCCTGTGTGTGAGGCTGGAGTCACTCCAGAGCTCGGATTTGCTGCCTGCACCTCTCCTGTGTGCGTGGCAAGTGTTGCTCTACTTTCCCCAAAAAAATAATTTTAAAAGGTCTTGAGCTTCTGCAGAACCACAAAAAAATCCCTGCCAGTCCAGTTCTTCCTCTCCACCTTGTCTGTCTGCAGGAATGATTGATGTGTGCTCTGGAATCCTTGTGTGAGCTTCCCGATGGAGACAGAGCACAAAGTGAGTTCAAACAACATTCCTGTGCCTGCTCCAAATCCTTTCTCTAATTTTTAAAAATTCCAGTGCATAGTGTGGTTTTACCATGTATTGATTATCAGAACAAAACTTTAATGATTTTAAGAACTTTTGAAAGTGTAGGCATGTAAAAGAGGGATTTTTGGGGTGATTATGTGGTAATTATGGATCTTTTAGGGTGGCAGACAAGCTCTCCACTGCTGGCTTTCCTGTGTTCCAGGACAGAGGGATTTGGGCCGTTTTTAAAGCCATTTCTTTGCTTATCCCCAGCTCTTTGGGTGACAGACAGGGCCCATTCCAGCCTGCACGAAGTGGGATGGATCAGGATCCAAGCCAGAGCTGACCTATGTGACCTGGGGATGATTTGTGGAGCCTTGTTAAAGCTGGGAATCTGCATTTCTCATGGCTTGCAGCAGCATTTTCACTCCCATTTCTTTTCCAGCTGGGTGCTGACCAGCTCTGGAACCCTGGTAGGGCACTTGGAAAGGTTGACATTTTTAAAAGTCTGTAAAGGAGCACTCCAGGTCAGAGCAGTGCTTAAATCCCAGTTTCTTTGGAGGATTGGTCCCAGCAAAACTTCCTTTGCAAGTTACTCAGGGATTGAGCAAGGGTAGTTTTGTGGGGCAGTATTTTTCTTAAGTGTTAAAAAGAAGGCAAGAGAAGGCTCAAGGGAGAGCTCAGAGCCTCTTCCAGAGCCTAAAGGGGCTCCAGGAGAGCTGGAGAGGGACTGGGGACAAGGGATGGAGGGACAGGACAAACTTTAAGCTGAAGGAGGGTGGATTTAGATCAGATTTGTAGAAATTTTTAGAAATTTTTGGCTATATGTGATGAGGACTTGGCAAGGGTTCAAGGCCAGGTTGGAGCAGCCAGGTCTAAGGTGCCCCTGCCCATGGTGAGGTGGGACCAGATGGACTTTTAGGTCCCTGCTGCTTCATCAATGGAGAATCCTTTTTAAACATTCAGCCCTATCCATTGCTTCTGGGTCTTTTGTTGAAGTTGTGCTCGTGGCAATGAAAAAGTCTTGGAGGATGAGGAAACAGTTGGTCATAATGGTTGTGAGGAAAATTTGGGTATGGTTTCATTTGTTCCCAACTGGCTGAGGGGGAAAGCCCTGTGAGTAAAGGGATTTCAAGGCAAAAGCAATGTCAGATTTCATTGCCAAATTCTTGCTTTGGAAAATAAACCCTGCAGAGGTGTGGCTGAGGAGAGCATCCCTGGGAGCCAAGGAGGGCCAGGGGGTGCCCAAAACAGCAGCCACCAGTGCCCAAGGGGGGAGGGACAAACCTTGGAGCCACAGCAGAAGGAAGGAAGGAAGGAGGTGGGATTTTGCTCAGCAAAGGATATGGTGCTGCAAACTGGTTGAAAAAAGCCCTAGAAATAGATAGAAATATATGGAGGAAAAATGTGAAATGAGGGAAAGCTGCTGTGAGCAGTGCAAAGGCTGTTGGGCAATAAAGTAGTTCAAAAAGTTCTCATTAGTCCATTAAATGGGAATAATCCCATAATTCATATATATATATATATATATATATATATATATATATATATATATATATATATATATATATATATATATATATATATATATATAACATATTTATAAAATTACATATATATAATAGAAATTATTATATATATATAAATTATATATAAACCTATCAGAACAGAGTCACCATTTGGTACATTTTAAAATTTTTGTTGTTATTAGTGCATGTTTTTTGAAATGTCAGATTTTTCCAGACCATTTTTTTTTTAATCAAGAAAGAGCTTCCCAAAGTATTTTCTCCTCTTCTGTATTTCATGCATTTTGCAGAAGCAAGGTGACTCCTAGAAATCAGCATCTGATCTTCTCATCCTTACAATTCCTGGAGGAATGACTGAGGTTTTCCCCTTCCAGGGATTTTTACAAGTTCCAGTCACTGTCCCAGACTTAAGTTGATGACAATTTCTACACCATGTCCTACCTCTGAGTTGTTACTGAAAGTGGAAAGTGGCTCCCAAACCCACAGATTTTCAGAGTGTTTTGGAAAATGCACCCTGAGATTTCTTTCCTGAGCCAGTCTGTGTTTGCAGACTAACTCTGCTCCTAAATATGAAAATTGGAGCCTTGCTTGTACCACTTAACCAGTAAGTGAGATTTTAGTTAGCACTGAACCAGTTAAAGGAAAAACAAAGTATTTCTTTAACCAACTCGAGCTCCACTCAGGCCTAAATTAATATTTTTTTCTTCAGAAACGGGCATTTTAATGTGTCACTTTTCAGTTCCAGCTCAATAAACAACCATTTATTTACAATTTTAAAGCAATCTTCAGCCTAGTCAGGTAAGAATTATTTCAAAAGAATAAAAACATTTTCATTTCCCATCACTGCCAAAAATGAAAAGAACATGAGTTATGAGTCTTGCTGTGTTGTCTTAAGTTGATTACTATGGAATGATTAAAAAACTAGCTGTGCTGTCATAGCAGAGGAGTACATTATAAGTGTAATAACAGTTTAGGGATACAATCCATCAATGCCGTACTTGGGAGAAGAAAAAAAAAAAAAAAAAAAGTTGATCTATTTCTTTGGTCATCATTTTCAGCATATTAGATGACAAATAATTGTACGTTCATCAATAACAATAGATTAAAGTTGAAATGATTTATTGCCATTACGCTGGGGGATGATGGAGCGCTGGGTCACTCGAGCAGGGATGGGGGCTGTATTTAATTTTCACGGGTCTCTTGGCAGAAATAATAGACAGAGGTGGGGGGAAACCACCTGAAACAAGGTGGATCAAAGTTGGTGACAAGTGATTTGTGGCTTTGCTCTGCGGGAGTGGTGGGCTGGAGGTGGCAGTGGCTTGGGGTTGGTGATCCTAAAGGTCTTTTCCAGCCTTAAGGGCTCCGTGGTTCTGTGATCTCTCACATCCTCGCCCAGATGAGCAGCCTCCCAAGAAAATCCTCAATGCCAGTCCTGAGGTCAGGCTGGTTAATAAGGAGAAAAGGATCTTGAAACTTCTTTTTGATGTGAAAATTCTCCTATGAAGCGTTTTTTTTATTTACTCCCAAAATAGCAGAGAAGGGAAAACAGCTCCATTTGTCAATTATCCCACCCTCTTAGTGCTCCTGTGAAAAGAACAGAGAGGAACAATCCCAAGTTTTAAGCTCAAACTCAGTTATTTTCCTGAAAACATTCTCTGAACAAACTTTTCACACGAATCTGACAATAATAACAGATTTTGATTTGTCAGTCCCTGCCCTGATCCCATGTTTGTTCTTCCGGAGTTCTCAAAAGTGTGAGAAAATCTCTGTTGCCTTTTACTGAAGAGCTCCCAGTTTCCACCATTCCAAGAAAACCTGTGGAGTGCAATTTATTCGTGGATACCCCTCAGGTGCAGTTTTTACAAGGAAATAGTGAGATCTCAGTTGAGCAAAATGTTTGGAGGTCTTAGACTGTGATGCAATTTTCATGAAACAGAAACTGTGCCTAAAAGAAGATAGGTTTGAAGTCAGCTCAAGTTTAAAATTATTTCTGGTCTCGTAGTGATTTCAGGAGGAAGCAGCTTTTGTTGGTAAGATCAGAATTAAAGATGTTTAGGAATTTTCTCTGCCTTTATGGTATAGAATCACCACCAAACATAATGCTGAGAGAAGGGAGCAGCACAAACTGAGGTCTCTCTCCCTCATAAGTCAATAATGAAAAAAAACCAAAACCTGTTTTGGCAACATTTATAAATATGGAATTCCAAAATGGTGATTTTCTTAATGAAATGAGAGACAAGACAGAGACACCATGTCTTGGTGGCACTGAAAAATTGCCACAGCTGGGAAGAATTCAGTTCTCTGAATCCTTCAGTATCCTATGCTGCCTATAACTTAGGACAGGTATTAAAAATACCACCTAAATTAAAGTGCATCATAAATTCCTTAATTACAAAGTCTCTAAAAGACTCCAGGATATTTTTTTTCAGGATATTTATAATCTTGCCTTGATGCTGTCGATATTTTTGTGCGTGATAGTTGTGAATTCAGCACTGGATTGCTCAGAAATAATTTTGTAATAACAGCAATGATAACAATTATTTAATGGGCAAAGACATTTTCCTTAGGAAAATCCATTGCCTGCCTAAATAATCTTTTCCACGGTGTTTGGGATTTTTAAGTGGCTCCAATACATGACAATGTTCAGATGACCTGGGATAGGAGAAGTAACAACTTTACTTTGGAGTAGCCATTAAATCCACATGATTTTTCCATCTAAAACTCCTTGGACATGAATTTCCACTCTGTATCTCTGGGAGGCACAGGCAGAACCTGCACAATTTAATACCATTAAAAGTTAGAAGGACTTATTTGGGTTCTTAAAACTACAGAGGTCTCTGGATTCCCACTCCTTGGAAAAGCCATACCTGCCAAGGAGTTGCCAAGAGCAAGTGACACGAGCAGCAAACCAGTTTTAATTTTCTGTCCAGTCAAATCTTAGTATTTCACACTCAATTCTCCTTCCTCAGTAATCTCAATAATTTCCCACCTTGCTCATGATGAATGTCTTGCCAGTTCCTACTCAGTCCTTCCACTTTACACAACCTAATTAAAGAAAACATTCCATGATTGCCTATTTTTCCTCATGCATGACAACCTATTATTTTTTCTACCACCTGATTAGGGCTTTATTATCCTTGGATTTAGATTGATTTGCTGGGCACTTTAATAAAACACTGCTTAGTTTGATTTAAAGGGCTACAGGTTTCAGTCACTCATAGAATTACTCCTGTAAGTAACTCACATTCCAAGTACTGTGGAGTGTCCGTGAAAGGGGATTTGAACCTAAAAAAATGAGGATCACAGGTGGTTTTCCAGTTGTGTGTGTTGTTAATATTCTTGTTGTAAGCAGTCAGGAGAGGACGTTTTGCAATATAATTTGTCAAGGGTGATAAATCTGTTTCATCATTTCTGTCAAGAATGGATCCCGTGTATTAAAACTACCATAAATATTTTCTCAAGATAAACCAAAAGTTTCATATGATTAAATAATAATACGTTTATGATGACAAATTGCATTTACTGTGTGTTATCTGAAATGCAAGACAAAATTAGGTAGTTAAAGTTCAAATGGATGAAGATCAGTTTTGATTTAAAATCAAAGGAATTTTATTAAGCAAATGAGATTTTCGTCATTATTTTGTTATATCTACCAGTCTCTTCTTTCAGAAATATTACTTATGAGCTTAGATAATGATTTGAAAAAAAAAAAAAACAACACCATAAGTAAGCTTATTTTACAGCTAAATGTAGTCTAGTGATAAAGTTCAGGAGTAGTTAAATCCATGGTTATTCCTGTCACTTTGCTGATGGGTTCCAGCATTAGGAAGGTGAGGAGTGGCCCACAGGCATCTGTCCCCTCAGTGCAGTGATGCTTTGAGGGCACTCTTGTCACACCTTATTTGATTATTTCTGGTCATTTAGTTTCGTTTTTTTTTTTTCCCAGAGCACTTTCTGATGGCTGAAGTTTTCCTTTTTCTCTGTTTCCTGAGGCTCTTTTCCCAGATACAGATGTGGAGAAGCTTGGGAAGCACAAGCAGAGTTTTTCCCTCCGAAGCTTCAGTGCAACAAAGCAGATTTTTGGAGCTAAATATTGGCTTTTGTCTTAGTTTTGTAAATGTGGTTGCTTCAGCTTTTTCTGCCTTTTTTTTTTTTTTTTTTTTTTGTTTTGTTTTTTTTTGTTTTGTTTTTTGTTTTGTTTTTTTTTTGTTTTTGTTTTTTTGTGGTTTTTTGTTTTTTTTTTGTTTTTTTGTTTTGTTTTGTTTTGTTTTTGTTTTTGTTTTTGTTTTTGTTTTGTTTTGTTTTGTTTTTTTCCTTGAATGAAATGAAAATTTCCTGGTTAAAAACTTCTGTAGTGTAGCTGGCACCAAATCCTCAAGTTTTAGGGTTTGCTTCAGCTTGTAGGAGATGTGCAGTGTAGGACAGTTTAGTAGGACTTTGGATCAGGAGCCTGGTCCCACTTGGTGGCCCCAGAATAAAGATCTGGAGCTGCTGGAGTGAATCCACCAGGAGGTCATGGAGAAGCTCTGGGGGCTGGAACTGCTCTGGAGCCAGGCTGGGAGAGCTGGGAATGCTCCCCTGGAGAAGGGAAGGCTCCAGGGAGAGCTGGGAATGTTCCCCTGGAGAAGGGAAGGCTCCAGGGAGAGCTCAGAGCCCCTTGCAGGGCCTGAAGGGGCTCCAGGAGAGCTGGAGAGGGACTGGGGACAAGGGATGGAGGGACAGGACACAGGGAATGGCTCCCACTGCCAGAGGGCAGGGCTGGATGGGATATTGGGAATTGGGAATTCCTGGCTGGAAGGATGGGGAAGCCCTAGCAGAGGTTATTCCATGGCTGCCCCTGGATCCCTGGAAGTGTCCAAGGCCAGGTTGGAGCAGCCTGGGACAATGGAAGGTGTCCCTGGGCATGGCAGGAGTGGGATGAGAATACGAAATTAGTGATTATTCATTTATTATGAAATTTTTTGCTGCCAAGCTGGTACCACCTGGATGTGTCTGTGGAGCTGTGCCAGGCCGAGGGTCCCAAGCTCAGATGTGCTGCTCCAGCTGTGCTGCCACAGCTGCAGGTGGACAGCAGCTCCTTGAGCTGTGGAAAATCCCGGATCCACTGCAGCATTTAGGAACTTGCTCAAAGGGAATCATGTGAAAAACTCACTCTTCATCCACATTGCTGTGAAATTGCTTCGTCCTCCTGGTGTGGGATTGCTCCTGCAATGGAACATCCGTTTCTCACTGGAAAATGAGACAAAAGAAGCTTTAGTCCCTTTTTCCATGAGACACGAGATCCTGGAGGAGCCAGGTGTGTGTGGATATACCTTGCACTCCTGCTCGTCCCAGAAAATCACTTCATATAATTAGTCATATGCTTAATCACTTTTGCAGCTGGAGAATTGAAAGAGCTTCCTTGAAGGAGAAATAATTTTTTTTTTCAGTGGCCAACTGATTTCCCTGGATTTTGAGCACTTTAAGGAGTGGAGGAGAAGGGGGTTGTGTTTGCATGGAGGCATCTGCAGAGACAATTGCAATGAAAATAAACAAAAGGATCACATAAAAGCCAAGTTGGAGTGCTGAAGAGACTTAATAGCTATAAACTGGTAGCTATTAGCTTCTAATTACTCTGAAATAATTACTGAATAGAATAGTAAATGTTATTAGCTTACTTTAATATTCAACATAACACATTGCTTCCAACAATAATTTACTGTTTCTTCTGCTTTAATATAAATACATGTAAAACTGGGCTGCTTCATAAACATTTGTAGTAAATGAAATTATTCTGAGGGTTCTGTGGAGGAGACCTGCACACTGTAGGCCAATGGAATTATTAAGGTGATGGAAAAGACCTCCAAGTTCAGATTCCCTGCATGTATTGGAGTTAAAATACTCATCTCTTTAGTGTGGAAGCAGATTTAGATACTAAAAGACAAATCAAAATCCCCACACCAAGAGGAAAAATAGGAGTTGGATGCATAACTATGGTTCTGATTTCTAGATATAGAGACCTAATTTCTATTCTAATAATATTAGAATTATCTTCATTGCTCATTCATTATATTAATACTTGTATTCATTATCATCTTTGGAGAGTTTTTACATCTCTCTGCCCTCTGCAACTGACTTGAGACCCCATTTTTTTCCTGAAGGAAAAAGAGTTTGTGGTTGGATGTATTGAGAATAAAAGCCTGCTATAGTTCAGGGGATAATATCCAGAAAACTTTGTGAAGTCTCCAAGGGAGTGTTGTGTTTATAAGAGCTGTTAGTTGAGAATTTACATCTTATTCCCTTGCCACGGGTGTTTTGCTGTAGATTAAAAGATATTTGATAAATAACGATGGACTAAACTTTGAGAGGCTGGCACCTCACTGTGTAGGGCAAGAGGGGCCTGTCAGGCACCTTGCCATGGTGCTGCAGGTGTGTGTGTACCTGTACATGGCCATCCCTACACCTCCAATCCCCAAATTCCAATTTATATCCGTGCTGGAGGATGGAAAAGGGCAGAGAGAGAAGAAAGGGTTCTGAGCTCAATGCCAGCTCTCCCAAATGTGTCCCTTTCTATGGCTCACCTGCATTCATCTGCTTTTCTTGATTTGCTCTGGGAATGGGGAACTTCTTGCTTTTCTGTTTGGAGCATTCCTGATGTGGACAATTAATAACTTTTTATGATTTGGAAATTGCTGAGGTGCCTCAGTCAGCACCCAGGGTAATCCAGGAAGGGAATCAACTGAATCTTAAATTTCTTTCCATATTTTTTTTTCCTGTAGTCCCAGCTTACTCAGGGAAGTGTGTGGTGAGCAGGAGTCAGGCAGAGCATGAGGGCAATCATTACAAGTATTGTTTGCCATTGAAAAAATTCCAAATCCCTCCCTACTTGGAAAGGTTCTTGTGGCAGCCAGATTCTGGCCTCTGAGGTTATTTTAAAAGTGGGCAGATCGAAAAATCTACATTTCAATTTCATATATTGTATATTCATAACCCAATCGTTCCTTCAGTGCCGGGTAAACGCAACATTTCAGCCCTGCACCGTTTTTAAACTTCATCGTTGAAGATAATCACCCTGAAACATAATGACAACATCACCCAAGTACAAGAAAATATGTTTGAAATGTCCTTTTTTTTTTTTTTTTTCTTATTGTGCCATAAGACAGCGCTTCCAAAATCCCAAACTGAATTGCTTTTCAGCAGATAAGCATCAAAAAGTACATTTCTGCTTTCGGGGAAGGTGCAATAAGGTGCTCTATCAGTGTAATAGTTCCCAATGATATGCTCTAGTAGTATTTTGATGAATTACATGATTATAGCTAAAATGAACACTTTCATCATGCCTGAATTAATAATGGTGGTATGATTTGGCAAGTACTCCTGCGGTGTTCTTTAACTCATCATTTCAGAAGACAGAGTTTCCGAGCCCATCCTTTGTCTCGGGGAAACACAGGGATCCTTCACTGCTAAAAACAGAGAGCAGGAGAAATGTGACAGCTTTAAAAGGGAAAAGGAAACTGATGCTGGCTTACCTCGCCAAGCTCATCGTGACTCAATCGCTTTATTTTTCACTGCCTTGTTCTGCTGTCTGAGGCACCTTTGACTATGTCAAAACAGAAAAAAAAATCAGTGTTTTTTTTTATGCCTGTGAGAACAGGTTTGTGAATTTTATTGCAAATGTTTGTTGTAGGAAGGTGGGGGTTGGACTCTTCTCCCAGGCAGCCAGTGACAGGAAAAGAGGATTTGTACCTGAAGCTGCACAAGGGGAGGTCCAGCTTGGACATCAGGAGGAATTTCTTCACTGAAAGGGTTGTTAAACACAGGAATGTGCTGCCCAGGGAGGTTTGGAAGTCCCCATCCCTGGAGGTGTCCCAGGAATTCCTGGATGTGGCACTTAGTGCTCTGGGCTAGGGACAAGGTAGGGACCAGTTGCAGGTTGGACTCAATCCTGGAGGGCTTTTCCAACCCAAATAATTCTATGATTCTATAAAATGCTGCGTTTCCAAATGACTTTAAAGCCTTATAAAAACATAATTTTCTCTAAAATAGCAGGGTTTACTGTAGAACCTGGGTGATCAGGATGTTCCTTTCTGTGTGTTCCATGTCAGACAACATTTGATGGGACCCTCCCCAGTCCTTGAGTGAAGCCATGGATTGGTGTGACCATTCCAGGGCTCCTTGGAGGGGTCCAACCATGTCCATAAAAACTCCCCACACTGAGGATTCCATAATTTCATGCAGATGTGCCCAGCATTGAGAAAAACCTGCTCTGCTGTTGCTCTTACAATATCATTTGTCTGGCAATAAATGAAGGCTCTCAATCCTTACAGCTGTCATCTAATCCCTTTAATGAGCATTAATTTCACTGGAGGTAATAGGAATAATAACCAACCTGCTGCAGAGGAGGAATGCAAAGTTTTTCAGGCTATTGTAAAAAATGCTGGTGCACAATGCAACACAAACATCTGGAGCAGATGTGTCTGTGATTTTTGTGTTCACTGGCCTTTGCTGGGACCTGTGATGTTACAGCCTCGTGCTGGGGCACTGAACTGGAAGACTGGACTGGCTGGGGCAAGAGCTTCCTTTTTCTTTTCCCGAGTGCTTTCTGTCCCTGGAATTTTTGCTCTTGGTTAATTATCCTCCTCTTTATTGGTATCAAATAGTAATTTTATGCCATGAAATATCTCAGGGTTGCTGAGGCAGAAAGTCAAAGGCACATAAACAGTTTTTGTGAACCCAAGCTATAGGAAAAGTAATATTTGGAGCAAATGACATTGCAGCCTGGCCTTGGACACTTCCAGGAATCCAGGGGCAGCCACAGCTTCCCTGGAAAATCCATTCCATCTCCTCCCTAGTCTCACAGGGAAGAATTCCTTCCCAATATCCAAGCAGGTCACCTCAAATGAGAGCAGAGGGAGAGGAACTCAAGCAAACTTTTTCCATCTTTCCTCTAGAGCAGCTAAAAATCTCAGCACAAGATTCTCCTCCTGGGGTAGGCAGGTGGGTAAATATCATGCAAATTGCACAATCACATCTGTGTCCACCCAAACTAAACGACTTAACTGCTTTTTAAGGCTTTGGTACACAATATATATATATATATATATATATTTTTTTTTTTTTTTTTTTTTTTTTTAACTCTAACAGTGTAAAATCTATTAATAGCCTGCGTGTAGAGACACAGTCCCTGTTTAGCTGCTGTTCTAAGGAAACAAATTGTAATTCTTAATTGAATTCTCCTATGGAACCACCAGCAATATAAATTACAATGTCATTGGAATAAGAGGGGGGAAAGCCCTTTTTACAAGCCTCAAGATGATAATTTATAAATAAAGTAAAACCAAGAAGCCTTAACGAAAAATCCCTAAGGAATCTGACATTAATAGCCCTTACTTTTAATCTGATACAATAAATCTTGCAGCCATGTATCCAGAACAGAAATAACAGAAACCAGGCCAAGCTGGAGGAGATATGGGGGAGTTGAAGAGAAACATTCTCTGTCTTTAATTAAAAATATATGGTGATTTTCTGGTATTCGAGTCAAAAAGTTGTTGCTGCCAATTGCTTTGCTCCAAAGAGAGGATTTTTGGTTGGATTCTTTGCCTAAAATCTTCCAGATCCACATGTGCTTTGGACTTTTCAGTATTCATTTTATAAGAGTTTGTGTTCTGGCCCCAGTGCTGTAATTGCACGAGAATCTCAGATTTTCAGCTGCCACGTGAGCTGCAGCGGTTTAAAAGGAAATCTGAATATTCAATATTCGTTATTTTTATAATAATACTAACTTTTGAGAGTTTTTTTTCCTTTAATTGTTGAAAAGTTACTTCAGAAATTTGTCCAGAGAGAGGATACAGTAAATGGTGACCAAGAGGAGAGTGCCAAGTGTGGTGCCATGTGACATTTCTCCCAAAGAATTAAGCAGCTTCATCCATTCCATATGTCACCCATCAATTAGAACTAGAGAGTTTCATGGTCTCTGGGTATTGCCAGCACTCTGCATTCAAAGATATTTATTTAGAAATTAGAAAGAAATGAAAAAATCTTAAGATTGTGACAAAAATCAGCACATATTTGCCTCTTTATTTGTCTATTTTTAGGGTGTCACTAAGAGTGTTTTGATTGGGACTGATTTGCTCCATAGAGAACAGGGCCTGGATTTCACTTTTATTTTTTCAGAGACCAGTAGCATTTTGCTCAGTCTTGGGTTTTTTTCAAGTCTTAACTTTATTAAAGAGAAATTCTACCTTGTTTTTAGGGTTTGCCTTTATTTTAAATGGTATGAAAGAGCTCAGAGTATGTACATATCTCCAGTGGAAATAGTATGAAAAAGCACAGAGTAGGCACAGATTTCCAGTCTTTCCAGGTTTGCCAAGGCTTTTTGTGGATAATTTTTAACAACAGCAACAGAAAAGTGACACAGTCTGAAGTCTGCTCCTAAACCAGAGCAAACTGAGAAACCCACAAAATAAACAGCTGCCTTGACTTGTGCATTCTGGAATGTAAAAACATCTGACCAAAATCACATTAACTGAAGAATTAGTGTTTAAAAAAAGAGAAATTCCCCGTTTTTTCCAGCAGTGCAAGGAGCAAGCATCACCCTCTTGTCATCACAGCACTGGGCTGTGATTGCCCACGGATCTCAAAAATCATCCCAGTCCTTAAATCAGGGGCTGTGTCAGGGCACTGAGCACAACCCATCCTGAACACTCTGATTTTTAGCTCAGGCAGATGCAGCTCATCCCAAATATTTCTCTGGACAACTCATCACCACCTTGCTTGAAATCTGGACATTTCCCGTGTGCTGCATCTGATGGGATTTTTTTTTTTTTTGTTTAAAAAGCAATACAAGCAATAATCTGAAGCTCACTTATGAGGCCTGCATAAAATGCTGTCTAACAACCAAGTACAGTAAATTAAACATGATACTCATTACATAAATACAATTATATTTATCAGCCTTTTATAACCACACAAAGCATTTACCAGTAAGAGTTATTTTGGAGTAGATAATTCCCAATTAACTTTTACTACTTTATTTTTGCTAATTTAGTTAGAGTTAATTTTTCAAATAAAATAATGAAAAAAAAAAGCTGTATCAAATGGCATCTCTAACTATTACACTGGAGATGAGATATAATTAAAATGTTATGTATATGGAATTGCAGCTGATGGGAACCTCAGCTTAAACTCTTATTTTTGTCTTTATTTGATTATTGCCTGCTCTGCACAGAGAACATGATTGAATTGTAAGATGGCTGGGTGCCCACAGTGCCAGGATTTGGAGAGGGAAAGGAAAAGCTTGGAAGGAAAATTACCTGGAAATTCGAACAGGTCCAGGTATGACCTTAAATGTGCTGAGGAGTCCTATGAAAACGTTTCTCTAATCATGCCCTTTTTTTTTTTTTTTCTGTAATCCTGGCTGTGTCTGTGGGGTTGGGAATTCTTGGAATTCCACTGCTCCATGGTGGGAATAGTGGTGTGTAGGTGCCTTTCTGCTCTGGGGGGGTTGGTGGAACTCACACGTTAATCATTCACCTGTTAATGAATTTATTCACCTGTTCATAACCTTTGTGGTTCCTCCACCCAGTTTGTCCCCAAGCTGAGCACCACCCAAAGCTTGGGATGTTGGCTCTACCCCAGGGAATGTCCTCGTGTCTCAGCCCAGCTCAGTGCAGGCTCTGTCTAAAATTGCCACCAAAACCCAAAATCCAACGAGCTGCATCACTTGGGTGAGGTGTCCTTTGCAGGTTTTCATGTCCTTTCCAGTTCCTTGTCTTCCCAAGGATAATGGTGAGTGACAGAGTCTCTCTTGGGACGAGGAATACTCAGGGAATCCCCTTACCCTGTAATTTTGTACTTTTTAAAGAAATCCTTCAAGGTAAAAAAAGGGACAAATCTGTGAAGCCTTCCCACCTACATTTTGCTTTTCTGGTTTTCACTATGCTTTGAAACACAAGGCTTAAAAACAACCAGAACTGAGGCTGTTGGATTTACCCACCAGAATTCTGCTAGAGACATCCTCTGTGTTGATTTCCCTGTTCCTAAACCAGGAATATTCACGGTGTCCTCCCAAAGAATCCTCCCCCCGGCAGGGTTAAACGTGCTGAGGGCTGTTTGCCATTGGTGTGGTTTCACAAATTCCAGCTGAGGACTTGGCTCGGGCTCCAGGGGGGGTCTCCACACCCTGGAATATTGGGAAAATGTGATTTCCACAGGGAGAGGTGGGCTGGGGACACACGGGGTGCCCTTAAACAGAACCTCTCTTGATTTCGCCTGTCACCGCTAATTAAAGCACAAAAGCAAGGTTGTTAATTGTGTTCAGGGCAGTGTGGCTGGGAAATAAAGGGAATGTGGACTCGGAGCCGGGAATTAATGCATTCCAGGCGGGAAGGGGGGCTTGGCTGGCGGGAAATATCAGCTCCTTGTGAGGGCGAGGACAGTCACAGCCTCGCTGTTCATTACTTTGGATGTGTCACATTTGCCAGGGTGACAAGATGTATTACGGACGAGGAGTTCTGCAGATGGAGAGAAATATCCATGGAAGTTGTTTATTTGATTTTTTTCAGTGTTTTTATTTTTTTTTTTTTTTTATTTCCTGCACTACCCTGTCCAACCTTGGGATAATGGAATTATTTTATGCCTTTTGCACTATCATCAGGCTTTGGATGGCTGCACAAAGGCCACTGGCAACAGAATAAGATGGCTGTAAAAAAATGCAAAAAATTGGGATAGGGGAAAAAAAAAAAAAGGTACATCCAATAACTTGCCCTTAAATTTAAAAGGAACTAAATGAGGAACTTCTGGACAATTTATCTTGCTGTTTACAGATAACAAGTCACTTTGTTTTTATGTGCTCAGTCTAGTATTCCATAATTTATTTGAAAGAAGATGAGAAATAATGTAGATAAATGATGAAGTGTCAGGGTCTGACGCTCTTAAATGAAGCTATTATGGTCAAAGAGAAAACGTAAAACCTGCGGCTCATTATGAGAGCGTTCTACTTGTCAGTTAAGTGAAAAGGCCTGGAATGATTTCCAGTTTATTTGTCATTGCAGTTATTAAAGCTGTCTTTTTGGTGCCATGAAAATGAATTGAAGACTTTATTCGAAGTAAATTTGTACTAAAGCTTTCAGATGTATCTTATGTGAGTTCAGTGAGGCAAGAAAACAGCTTAAAAGCTGAAATATTACAAGAAGGCAACTACTGAAGTCCTGAAGCACACAAGAATATAAAGTCTGAGGAAGTTACACAAATAAATGAAGTATCTCGTCTCTTGGGAAATAAAGCTGAGTTTGACTATATTGTACACTTAGACAAAGAAATCAGCCCTTGTTAGTGGCAGCAAAATATTGTCTTTCACAGCCTTGTGCCTGGTGCTTACTTTTATATCAAGCTATTAATTTTGGGACCAGATTATCAGAGAAGTGGGGATTCTCTGTTCCAGAGCACCTTTAGAAATGCAGTCTCTGAGTCAAAGAGAAGTGGCATCCACGGCAAGACTGGGCTCTTTATGGCCATCCTTTGTGGTGAGGCTCTGTGATCTCAGGGGTCTTTTCAAACCCTGGTGATGCTCTCTGGTCCCAACGTGGTTCAGGAGTGGCCAAACCATGGGAGGTAATGGGGCTGGGGACACCCAGGTCCCAGGAGGGATCTCTCTCCCAAATTGAACAACCAAAGCATCACATCTGACTGCATGGGATGGGAGATACCCCTGACATTTTTATTCCTCTGGAAACAGCCTTAAAATACTTGAACCTTGTGCAGCTGGAGGGTCACAGTGAAATGTTAGACTGAAATCCAGCCAGCCCTGCCACTGAGGTGGTCACTGACACTCTTTTTATTGCCATCTCCTCTTAAGATTGTTCCTGCTGAACTGTAAATCCCCAGTTTATGTGGAGACGATTGATAGGTTTATTTTATTTTGTTCTGTTCTTCTGGATTTCCTTTCCAGCAGTCATGTTCCCCACTACTGCTTCATATTTGCCAAGACAGATTAGTGCAGTTCTACTGGGCTTGGACTGTCCAAAAGGAAATTAAGAGTCTTTTTTTATTTGAAATTGAAAGCTGTAGGAGCACTAAACTGAATGCTTAACTCCAAGCTCCAGCAGTCTTAGAGCAGTATAGTTGACACTTTATTGCAGATATTACAAATGTTATGACATGTCTTCAGGGTCAAGTTAAAAACAAAAAGGGTTCCACATTCTCATCAGAAGTAATCTGTCAGTTTTGTCATCAGATATTATAGCAGCCCTCAGTAGCAGTGTCACAGTCAAGGGTTTATCAGGCTCGGTGGTAGATGTGTACATACTCTGATTTCCAGGGGTTTATATCTGCAATAAAAATTCCCTCCAGGCTAAAACTTGGCATTCATAGCCCAAAGGGATTTTTTTAATTAAAAAAAAGTATCAGCGAAGGTTTTTCTTGAACGATAAGAGCGCACAAAACCCAAATCTATTCTGCATTTTAAAAATACTTTAAATCTTTTAAACTGGCAGACTTCAAATATTTAAGCAGCCAACTCTCTTTACATAAGAGACCATTAAAAAGGACATCCCAGGAAGGGGATAGGTGGCGGAGCAGACAAGTGCTTTGTGCTCATCACGAGTTTAAGTGTTGAGCATTTGATGAGATGTATAATTAGCCACACATTTCTAAAGCTCTTGGTGTCTCTCTCCATTGAAAGTGTGCATGAGGGAATTAGGATGTCTGAGGCACAAATATAAATCACTTTTTCCTCGCCACCCCCTGACAGGGTCCTGCAGGATGGGGCTGATACGGCGTAAGCTGCTCGGATCAAGGCAGCCCCTCTGACACCCACGGCACAGCTGCTCCCTGGAGGAATGCAGGAAAACTTCATTTCCTGCAGCTTTCCTCCTGTTTCCTTTGTGGAAGCAACCTAAATATTCCAAGCAGGGCAGGGATGTTTCGAGGGAAAATAACACAAACAGAAATGCCCATGCAAATTTTAACACCACTGGCCTGGAATGTTTGTTTATTGCTCAGTGACATCGTGGGGTTTCTCTTTGAAAAATTAAGAGCAACGTATTTTATGCAGAGATATTTGTGTTAAAACATCATGAAATACCGTCTCTTATCCCTTTGAAATGTCCATCTTTACTCAGGGAGTGGTGAAGTCCAGGCACAGGTTCCCTGAGGCCAGGTTGGACAGGGCTTGGAGCACCCTGGGATAGTGGAAGGTGTCCCTGCCATGGCAGGGAGTGGAATGGGATGAGCTTTAACCTCCAGCCCAAACCATTCTGGGATTCCATGATTTAAGCCTTCCTTTGGATGTCAAGCCCAGACTTTCTGTGCAAATGCTTTGTGTAACAGTGTAAAGTGCTGCAGGTCCCACCTGGTTTTATTTCTAACCTGTGGCTCAGGGACAGGGATAACAAACAGGGCGTGTTAAAGGGTCACCAGGGCTCCCCACAAAATCCCAGTAAAGCAGCAGAGAACAAGCTCTGCTGTGTGGCAGGAAAGAGGGGAACATGGCTGTGGTGCGTGGTTTTAGCTTTTATGTTGTAATTTGACTTCCTAGGGGGAAAAATGAAGGAATATGTAAAAGGAAAACCAGCCCTGGGTGGGTTCACTGACATGTCCAGAGGGAAATTGTCCTCAAAGGAACCTGCACATGCTCCTTTAGTACTCTTGTGGAGGCACTGCAAAGATTTTCCATTGGAAAATTGAATGGACTTGTAACATGCTTCCTATTGTCCCTGTCTGAATTCTCCACATGGGAATTCAAGTTGAGTTGGCACTGTCCCTTTGCCACCAGGGGCTG
This sequence comes from Sturnus vulgaris, assembly GCF_052056855.1. Classification (NCBI taxonomy): domain Eukaryota; kingdom Metazoa; phylum Chordata; class Aves; order Passeriformes; family Sturnidae; genus Sturnus; species Sturnus vulgaris. Next base: position 39,416,218 of record NC_142249.1, on the reverse strand, counting down.
TTTCTGAGGGTCACCAAAAGACTGCCAGGAAATGAGATTGGTGCCAAGGATATTCTCATTTGGGAGTGATTTATTGCATATTTTTATTATTTTATGTCTGATGGTTGTCGAACTCCTCCACAAATTGTGTTTATCCACCTGTCCAGAATCTCAGGAGCCTTTGTGAGCACTGGATGTGGGTGAGCAGAGTTTGGTATATTTTCACTTGACCACTGTAACCTCTTTCCTACCTGCCTCGTGGCACAAATTCTCCTAATTTTGGATGACAGCTGCCTACTTACTGCTATTAGATCCCTGGAAACACCAAATATTCCCTATATCTTCTGTATCAATCAGACCAAGACTGATAATGACAGCTTTGATGCCCTGTACTGGGCCATGAGACTGATGAGATGGAAGAAAGAAGAATTGTCTCAAGGGAAGCAAATGGTTTCAGTAAAGGGCCATAAATGCAAATTTAAGTACTCTTTCTAGTAATACTGGTCTATTATTACAGCCTAAAGGAAGTTCATTTAATTAATAATTAAGCTCTTCAAGTTACTCTTAACATTAATTTTAGTGTCAGGAATGGCCAGTAGTTTGTTTTATGATGTGGCTGCGAGGGAAGAGTGACCACAGCACAAAAAAGTGAAAGTTTTGTCAAAATCATACACCAAAAAATGCCAAAATCAGCACCAAAAAAATACCAAAACCATGTGTTTTGGGAAGTCTCAGCAAGTCCAGTGTGATGATTAAAGACAGGGAGAAAAAGCAAAGTCCACCTTAGAAGATTGGGTATCAAACAGCCACCACAGTTTCTCTTTGCTTTAATGGCACAGCACAGTGCTGATAATTATATTTCAGAGAAATTCTCTGCCTACCAAATTCCTGATAGCTCCAGGTGACCTTTGACAGGCTGTCCAATTCCACAAATTCCACGTGCTGCAATGAGAATTAAAATCCTGTTCCCAGGTCCTCCCTGCCCAGTGGGTGCCACCAATGGAATGTTCTGGATCAGCATCCTGGACCAGGATCCACCTGGGGCACTGCCTCCCTCTGCAAACGGCTTTTCCTGTGCTCTGGGCAAAGTTTATTCCCTTCCTGTTGCTTTGTCCAAGCTCTAGTGGTGATGGTTTTCCCACTGGGAATATCAGGATCATAACCCACAGAAGCATCAATGAAGTGCTTTGGATTTTCTGCTACAGAAATGCAAAATTTTGTTGATGGTATATTTTTTGCCCTCAGATTTTCTTTTCTTTTTAACAATTTAAATGATTTGGAATGACTTGGTGTTGTGCCCTGTTTTCTCCATGCTCCTGTTTTCTCCTTCTGTGTTATCTGGGGGTTGTGATTCACAACTTTACTCAGTTTTCTCTTTAACCTCTGATTTAACTTGGCTGAAAACCTCCTTCTGTATTTATCCCATGTGACAAGAGCAATTCTATCTCACATCTCCATGTAGGGGTAAACATTTGTGCCTTCAGAGTGCAGAAAGGAAAAATATATTAATTAATGTTATTAATTGAAATGTACTCATTTCTGAGGCTGATTGGTTTCTGCCTGCCTGGGTGAATACTTTGTAGCATAAATGTAACGCTATTGTTGAGGAAAAATATTCACATCTTCTATAATTCACCATAATTAATAAATTATAATACCTTTTATTATTGCTATAAATATAAGCTCTGAAAGATTGAGTTTTTCAGGCTTTTTTTTCGCTGGATGGGGCTGTGAAAATCTGGGTTTGGGGAGCTGAGCACCAACCCTTGCTGCTGTGTTCTCTGATGGATCCAAGGATTGGAAGATTTGGGTTCAGATCTCATGAGCTGTGAGACCATGAGCAGCCTGACTGCACAAAATTAACAACCTACATGCTCGGGGTCAGGGTCAAGGAGAGTTTTTTATTTTATTCCATGATGTCATCAGGGAAGGGACATAAGCTGTTATTTTTTTTTTTTTTTTAGCCCATGTAAGTGAATAAAAGCAGAATAGAAGCAGAGTTGTTGTACAAGAGGAGAATGATCCAATAATTCAGAACGATCAATGAAAAGACTCAGAATAGAGGAATAAAAATATGAGTAGAATCATAGAATAACCTGAGTTGGAAGGGACTCTTAAGGATCATAGAAGTCCAACTCCTGGCCCTGCACAAGGCAGCCCCAAGAATTCCACCAACAATAAATTCTAATAATTCTAATAAATTGTGATCACATAATTCTAAGGGTTTTCCTACCAAAATACTCAAAGGGGAAAATATTCTGGATTCTACTCTCTATTAGATGTTCCTCAATGTTGTCTTTTTTGGGAGGTTTTGACCACCATGGGGTGGTATTTTAGGAAGGTTGAGGAAGCTGCTCCTTCCCAGAATATTCTCCTCGGTCTGGTCTTTCTCAGACACCTTTTCTGGACCAGCCTTTCTCACCAATTTTATTGCCTGTGTGCAAAAAAAAAAATGAAGGGAAAATTCTGTTAAAGAATTTCTTACCTTTAAAAGCTTGAAACTTACTTCTCTACAACCTTTCTTAGCATTGAAAAAATAATTAGTGAAATGGGCAGTGTCTCATATCTGTGTCTCTGTGAAGTATTTTTAGGATGTAAAACACAACGATTTTTTAGAAGTTTGGAAAGCCTTAAGATAAAATTTGAAGTTAATTTTCCAGGAAAAATTTAAACACAGGACACATTTAAAATTTTGTTTTCTTGCAGCAGGGTTTCCACAGAGAAGGGGATTTGCATTGTGCAAATATGCAGATAACATTGTGAAACAGGTAAAGGATCTAATTAGTCATTTCATGTAAAAATTATTTGTTATTTCAGTGCCCTGAGTGGAGCCCCAGTGGTGCTGGCTGCCCTAAAAAATGTCACATTAATGGAGTGAACTCCAGTCAAAACCAGATCCAGAAGCGTCCAACTCCCAACGATGGGAAGGAGTGAACGACAAAAATCTGTGACATTTGACTGCTGCTGATTTATCTCCAATTCAGGCTGCTTAACTAAACTTAACTAAACTAAACTAAACTAAACTAAACTAAACTTGACTTGACTTGACTTGACTTGACTAAACTTAACTAACTTAACCACAGCCGGAGAATTTGCTCAAGGCCTGAGCTGACAAGAACAGAGCACTGGCCATTATTCCTGCTGGAGACTCAGGGGGTTGAGCCATCCATCGTGCAATTCCTTGAATTCCCAAAGCTTTTCACGTGGCTTCCTCAAGGACAGCGCTCACGTCCCAGGCGCGGCGGTGACAGATGGGATACAACGTGTCATGTGATGGATAACGCCGCAGCCACGGCGCTTAATCCTTCTAATACTAATAGCAGCATTATCATAGAGATTTATGAGAATGTCAGTTCCAAGTTCCCAGTTCCATTCATGGGTTTTTTAAAACTTCAGCTGCAAAAAACACGCATCCATCCCATTAATTCTAATTATCATGGTTCATCTTCTCAGCAGTTTTGTACTCCGGAACCTTTCAGTGCAAATTAACGTACCAAAAAAGTGTATTAATTAATATTTGTAGCTTTTAATTTCTGCGAGAGTGTTGTCTGGAAGCAGCTGGCAGTACAGGGCCACTGCTATTGAATCTTTGCCAAACAAGTGCAGATGTAATTTTGTTATCTCTTGCTTAGTCATTTACGCAAATTAATTTGAACAATTAGCCTTTTACTGGTCCTTCATGAATCATGCAAAAGGGATCTGCCAAAAAATTGCTACTTGACAGAAAAGAATTGGTTAACGTTGTAAATCTTTCAAAAAGGTATTAGTGTGTTTGGGATAAAGGAGAACTTCAGGAACAATCTTAGTGGTTTTATTTTTCTTTTGTATGACTTATCTATTCCACTTATTGCTGGGGAACAAAAATTCTGAAAAAAGAGTAAGCAGTAGAAATTTGTGAACTTTTGGATGAGTGCCAAAAAAAGGTGAATTTCCTTGCCTGGATGTTGCCTTGACTTTACTGCATGCAGAGATGTGCTGGTGTTCTACAGAGAGGAGGTCACTCCAAAATGAAGATATTTACCCATTATTCGAAAAAACACTCAAATCTTTCATTTCTTTGGACATCAATGTAAAGGAAGTCTGTTTCCTCAAGCAAATGTCTCTCCTCTAAATAAAAGAGGCTTCCATGTAAGAGCTCAAACTTTGATAAGGCTAATGTGAAGGATCTCATCTCCTCTGTGGAGGCTGGGTTTGAATGACAGGAAACTCAGATGTTTCATTGCTCTTTTCTTAAATATCAGACTGATTTTTCACCAGATAATCAAACTTACCAGCAGACGGTGCCATCCAGAGACTCTGAGTAATGCTGTCAATGGAAATCTGTCTCAGTTGCTGTTATTGTAATCACCCTCTCTTATTTTATTCCTCAACATTTTTACATATATGCTTTCAGTTTATATTACACAAATCTGGGCTCAGTGATGGATATTCCTAATTTGCAGCCGAGTTAATTGTTACCCATCCCTCTCATTTCAGAGCTGAGGCAGTTCTTGCAATTTTGGAAGGTATGTGCTGTAATGTTCTCTAGGTGAATTGAATAGAATTAATGGTCAGCTGCATCCAGAACCATGTAGCCAATATAGTAATAATACATGGATATATAAATAATGATTATGTTGATATATTTAAATAAAACATTACAATTTTGTCCATCTCTTCACCCATCTCGACAGGTCATCGATCCTTCAGAACAGGTAAAATTTTCCTTGGAGCATCAGGACCATCCCATTTTGTCTGAAATTCTGATTGCAGCTGTGGGAACAACTTCAGAATTAAATATTTCTTTTGTGGCAATCACACTGGAGCTCAAACGAGCACTGACTCCTCATTAGCTGAGCCAGGCAGCCCCGTGCAAATTCCATCACTCCGGCAGGGTGAGGTAGGGGTCCCTTTCCCTCTAATTGTTTTTTCCAAGCTGCGATTTCACAGCCTGTATTGTTATTTCCATTTGTCCATCTGATTGTGGAGAGAAGAGACCAGATGTTGTGTGACAAATCATAGCTATTTGCAATCTGTTGGAATTCTTATAAATTGTACCGGGGATCATTTTCTGATAACTGATCCTGCAATCACTTGTGCACGTGCATCACTTAGAGCACGAGATGTCCTATTGAAGATTGTGGATCTATTCATGTGCCTCAATTAAACACGCACCGCGGGCATTTTGTGGGAATGTTTGTGGTGGGAAATCCGCGGATATTTGGAACTCGCCCGTTCGATTCAGCGTGGCGTCAATTTCCATTCCATCAAACCCCCCCACGTTATTGTTACACCGTAAAACTTGAAATCAGCTCACGGTTTTTATTATAATTAGGGTACGTAGGGCTCAAAATTTGGCTGGAGTTTATCCTGCGGCAGAGTGATCCAATTTTGTTTGCTAAATCGTAATTCCCGACAAATAGTTCCTTCAGGAAAGTGCATCCAGCCCAGCCCTGTTATCCATCTGTTTTTAGGGGCTGTGGCTAATCAGAGAAGTGGTCTCTCACTGCCACACTGAGAAGAATGAAGTTAGTTCCTCTGTAATTGAAAGTATCAGTAGTAAACTTGGCTGGAGCTTGATTAATGGTATATTAAAATCAGAGTCTTCGTGGTGAGTGCTGGATAAGGAGTTTTGGGCAAATTGCTTGGTTACTGGGAAACCTTTAAATTTTAATCATGGAGACACTTCAGCATCATTAGGAACTGAAAAAGACAATGGGCACTGGGAGGAAGTTATGTGAATTGATGTGCTTTTCAATCTCTTCTTCTGTGGGGCTGTTGAGTGATGCATGGGCTGCAATCGAGGATCCTCTTGCTCCCCATGCCCCTGATTGCTGTTGTTATAATTTAGTGTTATCCAGTTCTCTATGATCATGGAAATCAGATGAGTTATTTGCAAAAGATGGAAGGTTTTAGCATAAGAAAATGTGGTTTAAGAGCCTGGGTTGTCTCTGCATTTTGTCTGGATACGGGGGAAGGCTGCACCCTGTGTTTAGAACGAGTGGAAATAACAAAACAGGCTCTTTAACATACATTTATTGTTTAATGTGATAATAATACAAATCTCAAACCCACATTTACACCTCGCTTTGAGATCCATTCTTGTCTAGAGAGCATGTGCATGCCTGTACCATGCATGTGCTTATGTATGTGGTACCTGTGATTATCTGTATTTATATATAGATAATATATTTCCTATCTATATTCATTAGCTATATATTTATCTATATTCATAGAGACATGAGGTGCTGCAATAGCATTTTATGAGGATCCACATGGGATGCAAACCTCTCTCCTGGCTGACAGATCCAATTCAAAGAGTGCCAGTAAATCTGGTGCACTCATGCCCTCACATCCTTTGGTCCTACCTGGGATTTTGGAGCAACTCTAGAGATGTCAGGATCTCATTTCCAATGTCATGGAATAGACAAGAAGTACTCAACATACTTAAAGTGACAGCAAGGGCTGAAAAATTCCCCAGATTTTTCAGGGAAGTATACAATGGAATTGGGTTTATAAAGTGACCACTGTAACTTATAGTAATTTGTTTGCCTCCACTACTAAAGAAAAGCCTTTCTGCTTCCTAAAAAAGTCCTTTAGACATATTCTCTTAAAAGCCTGAATTAATCTGTAGTCAGTTCATGTTTGCATCAACCTTGCCTATGATTTAAAATAGTTTTAGCCAAGTCCTCATTCATTTTACTGGCCTAAATAACTGACTTTGTTTCACTCTCATCACTTGAGAGAGGTTGGACTTTTCCCCAAGTATCCCTTTCCATATTTTGATGAATTTTCCTCCTGCCTATGAGCAGTCTGCAGCACTAGGCAACCTCAACATGGAGCTTGTAGAACAGTGGGAATATTCTCCTGTTTTTAAAGAGAATATTATTACTTCCCCATCATAAGATGCACCCACCATTTGGGCTCATGGGGCTGTTGCATCAGTGATTTATATTCAGCATATCATGAATTCTTTGCCTTCTTCTTCCATTTCCAAAAACAACCTCAAAAATACCAATTATTCATTCCTAAATTCCTGAGCTGGAAGTTTTGTACTACTAAATGTTATCCTATGTCTGTCATTGAAGTCCCCACATCATTTAATTTACCTGTCGTCCAAAATTCCTTGGAGTCGGCGCTGCCTTCCAAATCCATGTCAGGAAAAACAATGTAATTGGTGTAGTCGCATCCTCTGTCAAATTAATTATCAAAATTGTTAAATAGGATCAGTTCTGACACCTGAGCACTGTAGGATTAGCAGCGATTTGTCCAAAGTCACTTTGGAGTGCTGTGAAGGAAAAGGTCTAAATCCCACTGTGCTCTCCAGAGGAACATCCATTTTCTTTCTAAAGGAAAATGTGTACTAGGGAATTGTAGACTGGGAAAAGTGGTTTATTTCCAGCAAAGACAGAACGTGCTGCAACAAAATATTTGAAGAAAAAGAAACTTCATTTTGCAATATCTGCAACAGTCATTATTGGAGAAGCTGGTTGGGAATGATCCCTGTTTCTTATGGAATGCAGGAATCACAAATCCAAGCTGTTGGCCTTAAAATGGCACAGCATCAATCTACAAAGAGATCTTTCCCTGGGAATATCCCATTCACCCATTCACTGAGTTTCTTATTGATGCAGATTAGAAACATTTTTAAAATGAAGGGAATTTTCATGTAGGATACCATTTTCCATCCAAAATAGCCACAGGCTGGAATTTGTGCCACAAAAAACAAACTTCCAGGCCAAAATGTGAGAGAAAGAGACATATCCAGGCATGGTGAGTTGTGCTTTTTAAATTTTTTTTCTGCTTCTTTTAATAGATAATGTGTAGTCAGGAATTGAGAGTAGTAGAACAAGTCCTAGGGGGTTTATGGATTTAATGGAAGGGGATGAAGTTGTTGTGGGAACATATTGCTTATTAAATTTTCTCATTCAGATGTTTATTATATGATTTATGGTGACTTAAGCTTATTATGTGCCCCTTTTTAATTTGTCATGTAATGATTGTGCATATGTGTACAACCAATAATATATCCAGAACAGATAAAAACACTGGGAGAAGCTCCTCTGATCAACCAATTTACCTTTGTTTACAGTGCAAGACTTAAATTTCACCAGTATCAGGTCATTCCATAGCTCTGGATCTATAGAATATGGAAATATGGCATGTGCAGAATAGATTTCATAAATATTTTTGAAATTCAGGATTCACTGGATTGTTTGCAGGGAGTTTTGGATTTCACACACCTCATTTGATGTGTGCACAGCCCAGTGGTTAGCTGAAAACTGGAGACAAATCTGAGACCTCTAAAAATGCAATGCTTATCTAATATTGCTTAGATTGGCCTTATCAGCCTGGTAGAAGAAAAGTGTCTGTGGGACAGGCTTGGGTTATTTATCAGCTTCAAAATTTCCATAAAGGTGTCTGAAAAGTTAGCGAGAGAGTCTGTGTTAAGGGGATGCTCAGCAGCTGCAGGAGGGGCTGGAGTTCTGCCTGGTGGGAAGGCCTGGAATCAAGGGCCAGTCCATGGCATTACATGGGGTCACTTCCCAAAGCCACCTCTTTTTTTATAATTTTAGCAATTCAGAGCTCACTTGTCCATTTTTCCATTTTTTCCCCATTTTTTTTCCATTTTTCCCATTTATTTTCCTTTTAAATTTTTTTTCCCCTTCCCTTCCCTTCCCTTCCCTTCCCTTCCCTTCCCTTCCCTTCCCTTCCCTTCCCTTCCCTTCCCTTCCCTTCCCTTCCCTTCCCTTCCCTTCCCTTCCCTTCCATCTCCCCTCTTCATTATTATTAATAATAAAATTAGTATCATAATTTATTTCAATTAATAATCTGTTCTTATCTAACCCACAGGTGTTTCCAATTCTCCTCCCCATCCCACGGAGAGGGAGGGAGCAGGTGGCTGTGTGGGATTTTGTTGCTGGCTGAGGTTAAACCATGACAATATCTCTCATTTTCTTTGTCTTCCTTTGTCACCACATCACTGGGAGAGGAGAGAAATCGGGGGGGGGGGGGGAAATTTTGATTAAAGATCCATCACAAATTAATGAACAAAAGTGCAATCCTGACACTTCATGCTAGAATGGAACATTTTAAAAAATCACGAAGTGAGACATAAGAACACTAGAAAAGTTTGGATTGGGGCATAAAAATTCTTTGGCAGGCTGTGTGCTAATCAACAGCAAATGTAAGAATCCCTCGGGCTGAAAGGGCAGTGAGTGACTGTATTTGTTATATTGGAGGTTTTCAATCAGCATTTTCAGAACGTGGTTTCTCATTATGATAATGACGATGGGATTAATTATCACCATGAGAACGAGTGATAATGGCACTTTGAACTGGGTTTGTCACCACATGACACAGGCTGTTGCTTGTTTTTACATTCCCAGGACATGGAGAAGGGCTGGATTTGGCACTGGAAAAGGGCCCAGCTGGGCAGGAGGTGTCAGGGGAGGACAAACACCAACCTGGCAGCCTCCTTACCTGGCTGCACTGGGATAGCACCAGGAAAATAATTGGAATTAGTCCTTGGGATTAACATTTAGCTGCAGCAAATTATTTAAGTATGCTAAGTGCAAATATGTGTTTGCTTCCTAAGAAATAATATTGTCACAACAGCCAAATTTTCAAAATTTATAAAACTATTACCAAATTTAGAAAGTTTGTTTCAGCCCATGCTGGAGAGGGAAAGTAAGGACACTTCTCACCCCTGGGAATAAATCCATGAATCCCAGAACGTTTCCCTGCAGCAGGAGCAGTGTGGAATGCCTGGCAGAGCAAAACACTGACAATGTTGGGCATTTTCCATTCGTGAGCTGTGCCCAGTGAATATTTCAGGGAAATGTTTAAACAGAAAGTGAAAATATATCGAGATATGATGGACCACTGAGAGTTATTGGGAATTTCCACATTTCCAATTTGTGATGTAATCTGGCCTTAACATGGGATGTCCAACTTTACAACCAAATTGTTCCTAAGTCACAGCACGAAAAATCCTGAAAAAAAGAAAACTTCTGATTCTCCTGCATCCTCAATTTGTTGACAAAAAACATTACTTGAATTTTTTTTCAATGTAGTTTAACGTTTATCTGCTGTTTATGTGACTTCCAGAAGCTGTTTTTTTTCTGAAGACTTCACTATTTGTTGCAATTTGTTTTCATATGAATGGTTACCCATGTGGAAGAATGTGCTCTGGAACTTTTTCCTCGTAATTAAATTAATTCAGGGGACATGGAAGCAGCTCCTGGTGCTCTTTAGCTTCTCTTACTTTAGTAACTAATTAATGTACAGCTGACACACACGTACTCAGCTTTCATAATGTTATCTGATTAATAAGCAATAACCACCTCAGTAAATCAAAATTAAATGCCTACTTATGGCAGTGAGTTTAGAACCCTCCTGCCTAGAGACTTTCCATTGATTGATTCATTAAATATTTCATTGACAGATGAAAAGAAGAGGGAAAAAAAAATCCTCATGAGCAGCTTTGCTTTTTGTTTTATAGGGGAAGTTTTATGCTATTGGTTCACTGAAGAAGTTAAAGTTCTGCAAAGGGTCTTGAGTGGCTGAAAAACCAGATGAAAGCAGGGGTGGGTTGTGCTCCAGGCAGTGCTGGAGAGGGAAAGAGGGATCCCAGAGCAATAAATCACTCCCAGAATTTATGAGTCCATTTTGTGGATAATTAGTGCCCTGCTGGAACTACCAAAATCCTGCTGGTGGTTTCATCGAAGGTACTGGAAGCTTGATAAAGGGTGAAGAAATAAAATATCTCCAAGAAGCTGGAAGAAGAGAGGGGCAGACTTCTTCTGCAAAGGAAAATACCTCTGGAGGAGAAATTTAAGCACTTAATTCCCAAAAAATATCACTAAATCCTGCTTTTCCCACCGACCTCCCAGTCAGAAGCATCAAAATGAGAGGACAACCCTCAGTTTTAGGTCACAGATACAAGTTCAGAAAATAAACACTTCAAAACTATTCTTTTGAGGGGGAAGCTTTCCTTTCCACCTGTACCTGACTATTTTGGCTGCTTCCTGATGCTTAATGGAAAATGTACTTGTAATTTAATAAATATGTTCTTTTTCCTGGTGCAAAGAAACCAGTCCCAGGTGTGAGAGATACATATTCAGGATTATATTATTATGTTTTAGAATCACATTTCTCACAAACTTGCTGATGTATAGCCAGGTTCACCACTTAAGAATTAAATTTGTAGCTCCAAGATTTTTCATAAGTTCCCATTCTGATTTTTGGACATTTTATACTCATTAAGTGGCACAAAATGTTCATTACACCGAGATACCTTGAACATTGAAGGCCAAATGTGCAGCGTGATCAGTTCAAGGAGGTGGGTAAATGAAGGAATGTGTGGGATTGGGAAGGCAGAGGGTTAATAATATATTTTACTTCAGGAATAGAAATAATTTTATACAGAAAAGAAGATGTGATTACATGATAATCAATAGTTCTTTTCCTTTCAAATGCAGAAGTTAGAAAAAAATTGATTTTTTTTTAGTTGGTCTGGTTTTTAATGTTTCTATGACCTGGCACTTATTTACAGCCTGCTTTCTATCTTTAATTCTTTTTTTAACCTGGTGTTGAAGGCTATTCATTATGAAATAGAATAAAATCAGTGAAATAGAATATGGAAATTGCATTTCAGTTCATGGTGAACCTCTGCTTAGGGTAAACTTCTGTATAAAAATATGTTTTGGCTCTGATCTTCTACACAAAGGTTTTGGCTGTAAAAAAAAGCAGTTCTAAGGGGCAGAATCTAACACAATGATTTTTTTTTTTTTTTTTACTTTATAGTGAAACTTTATCTTTTTGTCGCTGCGTTAACCTGAAAAACATAAAGATACATCTTCGTTTTCCTTTAAGCTTCTTCTCCCAGTCACTCCTTTTTAACTCATTCCTTTAATCGCCCGTTTCAAGCAACGCCCGTGACAGCAAAACCTATGAGGGTTTTCAAATTCAATAAGCGGGCCTGGGAAGGAAGCATCCCTCATCCCAGCCCCAGCTGAGCCACTGCAGATCCTCAACCTTAGCCTGCACGCTGGAGGTCCTGGGAGCCATCAATCTGCTGGAAGAGCGCTGACAGCTCCGAGCGGTTCCGCGCAGTCTGAGCCGCTCCAGGAGCGCTGAGATCACCGCCAGAGCCGTGACTGACGAGCCCGGGGTGAGCCTGCTGCCCCTGCAGCTCTGGAGAACACGTGCTGGGCAGCCCTGGGCACGTGGGAGAGATTTTTTTGGAGGGGGTGGCACGGCTTTGGGGTTTCTGTTCTTCTCCCCACCTCCCTCCCCCAGGGTTAGGGGGTGGCTGGGTTGCAAAAGGATTGGTGGCCACGAGGGAAATGGGAATGGTTTTTAAGGGTTTGTGGGATGTAAAGGGGTTTAAACCTGTGCATCCTCTACCTCATCCTCCTACACCCCCAAAACTACTCTCTGCAGTCGCGTTTTCCCGATCCCAGGATCATTTTTTTTCCGAAATCCCAGGATCATTGAGGTTGGAAAAGAGCTCCAAGCCCATGGAGTTCAAGCTGTGCCCAATCCCCACCTTGTCCCCAGCACTGAGTGCCACCTCCAGGAATTCCTCGGACACCTCCTGGGGTGGGCACTCCAAACCTCCCTGGGCAGCTCTTTCCAATGTTTAACAACCCTCTCCTTGTAGAAATTCCTCCTGGAGGTGGTTTGAAATAATTGCTCTGTGGGCTGTCCCTGGGTCTTGCACTGGCCAAAACAGAGTGGTGTGTCCTCAGCAGGAGCTGTTCTGTGCCACCTCTGCCTTTCCCTTCCTCTTGAGCAGGATTCTGCCCGGCTCACAGACCACCTGCAAAGACACAGGAATTATTTTGGAATCAAGTTTTCATGTTATTAAAAAGAAGTTTTCCTATTTTTCAGTTTGGACAATCTCTGTTGCTGTCTCTAAATTAGTTTTCAACCATGTGTACAGTAATTGTAACAATGATACAATTGTTGCAATAACTTATAACAATGTTACAACAATTTCCTCATATAACATTTCTATTTTTAACTATGCCAAAGGAAGTTGAGTACACACAGTAGGGAGATTATATGAATATATTCTGATTGTTGATGTGTCTCAATTATTCCTGGACCTGATGAATGTTTCCCTTGCAAATTTGTGAAGGGAAAGCATCTTTTTGTTTCTCATAGTGCAGACAAAAGCCATGTGTTTAAGGCTCTGTGAATCAGTGAAATTCTTTGACAGCATCAAAATGTGGGAATTGGGTCTTTAAACCCTTCAACTGCATTCTTCTGCCTGAAGAATTCCAACACAAACCAATAATTTCTGCCAAGTAGGAATAATTCCTAGGTTCAATGCAGAGAGTTTCCTTTTTTTCCTTTTTTTCCTTTTTTCCTTTTTTCCTTTTTCCTTTTTCCCCTTTCCTTTCCTTTCCTTTCCTTTCCTTTCCTTTCCTTTCCTTTCCTTTCCTTTCCTTTCCTTTCCTTTCCTTTCCTTTCCTTTCCTTTCCTTTCCTTTCCTTTCCTTTCCTTTCCTTTCCTTTCCTTTCCTTTCCTTTCCTTTCCTTTCCTTTCCTTTCCTTTCCTTTCCTTTCCTTTCCTTTCCTTCCCTTCCCTTCCCTTCCCTTCCCTTCCCTTCCCTTCCCTTCCCTTCCCTTCCCTTCCCTTCCCTTCCCTTCCCTTCCCTTCCCTTCCCTTCCCTTCCCTTCCCTTCCCTTCCCTTCCCTTCCCTATCCCCCTTTTTCCTTTGCCTTCGATGTCTTTGATCACGAAATTCTCTTTTATTTCCAGCTGTACCAGTTTCCTTTTCCAGCAGTTTTGGGCTGAACTCCGCCCGCCTTCTCTCCGGATCCGCTCCCGTTCCCTCCGTGCGCACCAAGGACGGTTCTGTGCCCTCTGCTCTGCGGAGGCTGAGTGGCCCTGAGATGTTAATGCCATTCTCCAGCTCGGTGGAGCTGCCCCAGCAGCAGCCAGGATGTGTGAGGGTGGCACTGCAGAGGGCTAGTGCTGGTCTCTTTTGGCCACCTTTGGGCAAAGCCGCTCGACCGCAGCGCCAACAACTCGCCCCAAGACTGGAGCACTCACTGGTGGCTGCATAATCCTCCCTAATGCTCGATTTTTCCTTCCCCGAGAAAAGATTAAAGAAGAGAATTACATTGGAACTGGTGGAGGCATGATCCATGCTCCCTTGATTATATGGAAACATTAAAATATCATCAGCATGTTAATTTTATCAACTGAACTGGATGAGATTTATTCCTCTCTCTTATCTATTGCATTAGGCTGGAAATACAATTTATTCTGATGGTGGGAATGTCAGACAGAGAGACCAAAAACATCTGGACATCTTAATAGGAGACAAATTTTCTAGGATGTACATTGACCCTTTAAAATTAATTCTGCTAATAAAGAGGCAGGAATTTCAGGGTCTATTCATCTTTCCAAATCGAGCCCCAGCTCTTTATTGGGGTAAAATCAGGTGGATGCAATGAAGGTTCCTTTGAGGATTTGTGATTCTCTTTTGTTGCTTATTTTGAGTATCAAATACAATAGGTTATTAAATCTAAATATAAATGTATACCACACAACATCCAATAAAACCCAGCCATCACAAACTACAGGATTAATAAAAATCAGTGAAACTTTTCCTGGAAAAACAACATTATCTTAAACGTTCTCCAGGTCTGCATTGGTGGATTTTGTTTCTAAACATATTAACCAACCGTAAATAAAACCTCCAAAAACCCAACTCCTTGCTCATTGAAAGATAGTTTCCATTAAAAAAAATCTTGTATTACAGCATATAGATTATCCCAGAATGTTCTCAGCCCCTGAAGGAGGATGAGTGACATTTCTCCTCTTGGTTTTTGGGATCCTGGGAAGCACGTGGAAACAAAGTTAAATACCCAAAGTTAAATACCTGCGGCTCTGTGCCCGCCTGGCACGCTCCGATTCCCATTTTCCTGGGAGCACAGAGGAGAAAAGCAGAGCAGTGAGCTCTGGTTCCAAACATCCCTCTCAGACTGCTCCAGGATGGTTTTCATGTGGCTTTCCCTGGAAGTTCCAGGCTCGCCCGTAGCAACAACTTGATAATTGTTCTGGGAAGAGACTCAGCTCTGCTATCTTATGCACAAGTAAACAGGCATCTATAAGATTAAGAATTATATGCCAGGGCTTTGACACGACCATCAGTTATGCCAGATGCAAATAATTTATTCTTTGTCAGTTCAAATACACAGCCTTGTTTGGATGGCTGAAATTTATACTGGCACCAAAATGCAGCGCGGCGTTATTTCAGCGGGGTGTCGAAACCACAGAGATGCAGCTCAGATGACCCAAAAAAGAGGGAGAAAAACGTTATTTATATTTTCTGAGGGTAAAAATAGGTGATGTAATAACTTATCCTTGATGTGTGATGATATGTGGGGAGGCCCTGGCACAGAAGAGAAGCTGTGGCAGGCCCATCCCTGGAAGTGCCCAAGACCAGGCTGGAAAGGGCTTGGAGCAACCTGGGATAGTGGAAGGTATTGGAGGTGGAACAAGATGAATTTTAAAATCCTTTCCAACCCAAACCATTCTGTTATTCCACGATTCCATGGATCCTCCTTGACAGGGAATCAAGGAATTGTTTAGGTTGGAAAGGACTCTCCCTACCAGTCTCCTGAACAGTTTAGTTTTCCAAAGCAAAGCAAAGCATGCTGAGAAGGAGCCTGAGTGAAATTAAACTGCACTTCTGCCAAGGCGAAGCTGGGTTGGTGCTCAGCTTGCTCAGGATGCTTAGAGGGTGCTCAGGTGTTTCCTTGGCTTTGGAAACAGGAGGAATGGAGGTGTTCAGCCAAGATTTATTCATTGGTGACACACCTCCAATCTTGGCATCATTTCTGGGCCTCTCCTGACAAGAGAGGAAACCCTGAGGGGGCAGGAACGTATCCAGAGAAGGGAATGGAGCTGGGAAGAGGCTGGACAATTCCTGAGGGAGCTGGAAAGGGGCTCAGCCTGGAGAAAAGGAGGCTCAGGGGGGCCCCTGTGGCTCTGCACAATTCCCTGACAGGAGGGGACAGCCAGGGGGGATTTGGGATCTGGGAACAGGGAACAGGGACAGGAGGAAAGGGAATGGCCTCAGGCCGGGCCAGGAGAGGTCAGGCTGGACACCAGCAGGAATTTCCCCATGGAAAGGGTGGTGAGGGCTTGGAAAGAGCTGCCCAGGGAGGTTTGGAATGCTCCTCTGTGGAGGTGTCCAAGAAATTCCTGGATGTGGCACTTGGTGCTCTGGGACAAGGTGGGCACAGCTTGGACTCCGTGTTCTGGGAGATCCCATGACTCTGATTCTGTGAACCACTTTATGCACTGTAAAGTCAAACACATCTTCAGGACTCTGGCACCTTAAACATTGAGTTAAACTTTAGTGAGACTGTCAAATAATCTGTTCCCGTGCCATCAGCTGAAAATTCTGCTCATTTTACAGGAGTTCAGCTCACAGGGATTTACTGGACAACAGAAAAAGTGGAATTTGAGCCACACATCCTAAGCCGAGTCCATAACAGCCCCCATTTCCAATAACAAAACCAGCAGTGACAGTGATATATGGCTTTTTTTATGAGACCTGATAACTGATGGATATGTGATCTTATAAATGCTTAGACAAACTAATGCACATAATTATATTTTCCATTTGAAGTCTATTGCTCGGCATTCTAATACAATATCATTAGTCGGAATGGCCACAATGATACAGCTTGGGCAGTTTGTCACAGTAATTACGGGGTGATTATTTTTGACTGGAATAAAGATTTCAGTTTTAGTATGGTAGAAAGCATAATCACAAATTAGAAACAGTCTCAGAATAAAGAAATATCAGGGAGAGGGACTTTAAATATGGATTATAGTGCAATTCTAAAACAATTTCTTTAAAGAAGTGCACTCATTTGGCTGAAAGTGGGACTACTTTTAGGTTCATAGCAAGTTCCTTCCCAAAAGGATGACAATTACCTAATTAACAGTTCCTGTGTGGAAGGTTTTTGTAAAAGGGAAAATCTGGCCATCGTAAGGAAGGCTTGACTTGTAATTTACATAACTGCTAAAATGGGCTTTGTTTTTTCAATCGACAAAAAAAAAAAAAAAAAGGCATCATTTGTCTTCACCATGTTCAGGAGGGTTGATTAAAGTAGACACTGTCCTCACATCTGTATTGAAAACTGTATTAATCAATTGATTAATCACGAGGCATTAATCAAAATCTTCCTTAAGTGTTTTACTTTTGGAGCAGCTCTTAGTATTTTCTATCAGATTCCTTTTAAGGTGTCCATTATAAAGATTAAATTTGGGTGGTAAATACTGAGGGGTTGAAGCACACGTGGCTTTCCCCTTGAAGGTCACAGCCATTGCTCATTAGTGTTACTTTTAATGGGATAAGAAGCAAAAGTTTTTAATATGTGACTACATCAATTAATCAAACCCACATTTGACTTCCTTTCCAGTAAGCAGAAATTTCTAGTGGACTAAAACTTTGAATACTTCAGGCTATGTTTAAAAATATTCCAAGAATTTAAGGAATTTAAGCTGTACATGCAGATATAATGAACTGATGCTCTAATTATAACTGCTGGTTTTTAAATGTTCTGAATTACAAATATTGATTTTAAGGTATCCTGGACAGTGTTCATGAAGGTTATATTAAAATAATCTCATTTTCCTATGCAGTGAATGAATGTCAAACTTCAGACCACTGTCACAAAGCTTTCTAGAAGTTATTTTTGAGTATTTAGTGAATCCAAGTGAGCCATAGAGGACCCTTGCAAGGAAACTGAGCATCTGAGAATTCCACTCTGTTTGTTTTTGCTCATTCCTGTTTGTTTTTTCAGTCTGAAACATTAAACTCTGATGCTCCAGTAAATGTAATTTTGGAAGCAACAATTGCAGCACAAAAGAAAACCGCTGATTACAAATCTCTTCATGTGCAGGAAGATGTCTCTTCATCTCCCAATCCCTCTGTAAGTGATTCTTTAAGAGAGATTTACTGAATCCTCATTGTGGCTGCTCTCATGACAGACTGGAATTACCTATTTTCCTACTCACTGCTTTTTCCACAGGGGGAAAAAAAATCATAGGGGAAACACCAAACCCAAGCATATGCTATTTGTATTTATTTGGATTTTACAGTACACCAAAAAATGTGCATCTGGCATTCCCATCACCTCTGGCAAAAGTTTAAAGAAACAAGAAATCAAAGCAGAGCAAATTAAATCCTGCAGCCACTTCCCTTTGCCTGAAGAAGCTGCCTTAAAAAAATTCCAGTGCTTTTTTAGGTAGTCCCATATCCAGAGATTGCCAGCTACTGATTTTGTAGTGCTCCTAAGCACTCGTTTTAAGGGGATGGCTTTGAGTTGAACAAAGTGGAGACAGAGCTCTATTAAATCTATTAAATCAAAGGATATTTAATGATTTGAATGATTTAATGATTTGATTTGGGCAGACTTTGGAGGCCCTTGTGCTGCTGACTTTCAAGGGGGGGGGGTGGGGGGTGGGCTTGAAATCTGGCAGGAAAAGGATCCCAGGAGACTCTCAGGAAATTTGTCCCAACCCAGGGAGGGGGCAGCAGGAGGAGTGGGATTGGGAACCTCTGGATGGAGGCAGAGCTTTTAAAACTTCTCATCGGATGCTGATGTTATAATTCCTAAAAGCACCTTTGATGTCTGTTTACTGCATACAGCAGTAGAGTTATTCTGCCTTTAAAGCCACTAAAACCCATGGAAAATTTTGTAATGCCTTTAAAAATGATACTGGGCCACTCGTCTTGTAATGATGTGGGAGAGAAACATGTGCTCCAAATCTTGAAATAATCAACAATTTGGAAATAAACCCAAACCTGTGCTGCTCTTCCACAGCTGAGTCCTGTTTAGGTTTTGCTCTGGCTGGTGGAGGTTGGCTGCCTTCTGCAATCTGCACAATTCCCATTATTCCTTCCTCGTGCAAATGTATCCCAACGATTCCATGGTGGGTTAATTTGGGGCTGAGAATCTTTATACTGAGCTGCAGGTGCTGTTTCAGCATTGGGAAAAGTGGGATGGGGTTTAGAAATTCCTGCTGGATGATTTATCTCCAAAGCACCTTCCTTTTTCACAGAATTCTGCTCCACAGTGCCTCAGTTTGGGTTATTGGCAGCACTGATCCCATGACAGGGATGTGGGGGATTTATCAGTGGTTTATTACCCCTGATGGCTTTTTGTTGTTGATTTGGTTTGCTTTTTTATTTTATGGAAATATGGGCCAGAGAAAGAAGCCATTGAAATGTGTGACTTATTATAATATATATTATTTGAAAGTGTACTACTACTACTACTAATATTAAATCACAGAATCCTAAATGGTTGGGGTTGGAAGGCATCTTAAGGCTCATCCCACCCCTTCCACTATCCCAGGTTGCTCCAAACCTTATCCAACCTTGCCTTAACCACTTGGAAAAGAAAATATTTAATATTTAATATGTAATACTACAATTATATGTAATAATTATTATAAATATTAGTACATTAAGTAATATAGTCACAAAAATAAAAATACAATGTAGAAAACATATAATTAAAATAATTATTATTTGTCAGTAGCACTACAGGCTGTTTGGTGTGTGATATTTCTCTGGAGGTTGAAAATGTATTTCTGCAGGTTTTTACTAAAATGGAATTTATCTAAAATTTTGTTCTGAGTTAAATGTTCATGTTTTTTCATTGATTATACTTCTTTTCTCTTTTCTCTTTTATCTTACCATGGCCTAAAAATTTCCAGATGATCACATAACTTTAAAAATATTTTTTGGAATAGCTTGTATGACTGGAATGTTAAAATCCATTTCTATTACCTGAGATTCACTTTTCCTGCAGAAAGGTGGCTGAAGCCTGGATCAGATCACTCGGCAGTGGTGCAGTGCCCTGCCCTTCACATCCTAAACAAGAGCTTGGTTTGGAATTTTTAAAAGTATAAATGTTTGGTTCAGTTTCTCTTCCAAGTTAAGCCTGGCCTACTTTACACACCCGGATTTGCAGAATGGCCACTGCATTAAAACTCCGAGTAAAAGCTGACTACAACATTTGTCCTGCACAGAAAATCCTTTGTCTTGAAGTGTTTTGTGATGGAAAGGAATCCAGAAATAGGGCATAGAACAACCACCCCACAATGATAAAAAACACACAAATGTTCTTAGAAATAATCTGATTTTAGGGTTTTTTTGGGGGGTTATTTTAACTTAGAGCATAACCACAGCAGAAATACAACATGAGGAACCTTCCTGTCCCTGCTGTGCCTTTTTCCTCCAACATCTGGATGAGCACGGGGATCCCTCTGGATGTACTGTTATTATTAATATATATTTCTTGCTGAAATTATTATTATTATTAATATTATTATGTACAAAAAGCTGAGGGGTTTTACTATTGCATTTTAATAATTAATATTAATAAAATATAATGAACAAAATAAAAATATTAATAATTTCAATAACATTTCAGGTGTCCTATTTCAGCACGGAGCATCTTTCGAATGTCAAATCACCAAACCTTGAAAATGAACAGTACAATGAAAAAGAAAAAAAAAAAAAAAACAAAACCAAAAAAAACAAACAACCAAAAAGAACTTTAATAACGGGATTGGAAATGTCAGAGGAATGCTGGAGCTGCTCCTTGTGCTGTCCCTGTTCCCTGTCTGCTGCTCCTTATTGGCACGTGTGCCTCGATTTCTCAAACCCCGCAATGTCTGCACAGGGATGGCAGATTTTTGTTATTGCAGAAAGCCTACGTTTGACCTTTCTTTGTAATTGTGACACCAGTTGAATTCTGCTTTGGTTCATGGCAATTTACTCCATCCTTTGAGAGTTCACTAGTTAATTATTGCCAAGTGAATTTTTAATTTGCTCCGATGATTACATTGGTGAATGCAGTCATTAGCGGGAAATTTATTTTAGGAATTGGCACTAGAGGGAGCTAAGTAATTGTGTCATTTATGGATCTGGGAAAGGGAGAAAAAGAACATTCATTAAAAACTTGCTTTTTTTCTGAACCTGCTGATTTTACAAATATGGCAGCTATGCCTCAGCAAATTAGAAGTGATAATGAATTAGTTAATTTTCCTTACTGAAAACTGCTATGCTCAGATTATTAAGTTACTGTATTTCTGTTTTACCAGCTCCCAGCCAGTAAATTAGGACTTCTAGGACTCTTTTGGGAGGCCGAATTTTTGTAAGTATTATCCTTGTTTATCATTATTTTGGTCTTAACAGAATTAAAATGCTCACGGATACCCTCCTGAAGTGTCAGTGTGTTCCCTGATGCATTCCAGGATGGATGGCTCTGTGGGATGTGAGAGGAGCAGAGCCTGGAGCCTTTCTGGGCTGAGCCAAAGCTGGGCCTGGACACAAAGTGCTGCATTATCCAGCCCAGTGTCCACTGAAATCACTGGAATCGCATTTTAATTCAGTGGCAGTTTAATTCTGTTTAATTTACTTGGAATTTTTGTCTTTACTCTTTACTTTTGAGTGGAGCTGCGGGAGAGAGTCCAGAGGAGATCACGGAGCTGCTCCAAGGGCTGGAGCCAGGCTGGGAGAGCTGGGAATGTTCCCCTGGAGAAGGGAAGGATCCAGGGAGAGCTGGGAATGTTCCCCTGGAGAAGGGAAGGATCCAGGGAGAGCTGGGAATGTTCCCCTGGAGAAGGGAAGGATCCAGGGAGAGCTCAGAGCCCCTTGCAGGGCCTGAAGGGGCTCCAGGAGAGCTGGAGAGGGACTGGGGACAAGGGATGGAGGGACAGGACACAGGGAATGGCTCCCAGTGCCAGAGGGCAGGGATGGATGGGATATTGGGAAGAGATTCCTGGCTGGGATGGAATGGAATTCCCAGAGGAGCTGGGGCTGCCCCTGGATCCCTGGAAGTGTCCAAGGCCAGGTTGGATGGGGCTTGGAGCAGCCTGGGATGGTGGAAAGTGTCCCTGCCCATGGCAGAGGATGGGATTGGATGGGCTTTGAGGTCCCTTCCAACCCAAACCATTCCCTGATCTCCAAATCTCCCAGACCAGCCCCATGCTGGATCCCATCTGGAATGTGCACACCTGTATCCCACAGCCTGCAGGTGTGGCTGTGCTTCAGAAGATCCCAGAGTTATCCCTAAATTGCCACACTGCTCCTGCTCCCCTGCTCTGTCCAGCTGAGGAAATTGTCACATTTTAGTGTGATAAAAACTGTGTCCAAGAAATTTCCAAACCCTGGAGCTGGTGCTTCCTTTCTTCTCAAAAATGTCACCTCTCGAGGTAGTGTGCCCAGTAAACAGGAAGTAATTCAGACAGATAATTAAAATAAATGAAAATCCTGAATCCAAGATGCAGCAGCTGGCCTGGATTCTTTGGTAAGTGTGAGAACCTCTGACTTTATCATGAAATAGCACTGACAGAAATTCCTGAAAGATGGTGGCTTTCTGAGCCCCCATCTGTTGGTGCTGATGTAATTTTTCCCCATTTCATCCTTTCTTCAGGCCATGGGAAGGCACCACCACTCCTACACCCCCACCTGGGAGCTACACTGGGCTCACCTGCTGAGCTCACCAGGGAGGAATCAGTGCCACTCCATTTTAGTGAGTCCTTTTGCCCAGATTTTTTTACTTGGATTGAGGTGTGGGATTGCTCTGCTGGTGCTGCTGGATATGAGGATATGTTTTCCTCTATATACTCAGAGAGGTAGGTGCAATCGGGGGCATAAATGAAGATATTACTGGATTTTTTGTGTTTATTTTTATGCTTCTTTGTATTTTTTCCCCTGGAATTTTAAAGATGTACCCCACCTGCAGTGCTGAACAGTTATGGATGTTTGCTATTCCTTCTCACTTCTGAATTCTGGATATTTTTTGAATAACCTCCCTAAATTCTTTATTTCTGTGTTGTATTCTTTTCCATTGCCCAGAACCCTTTCCTGCTGTAGTTCTCTGATGTTCCTCAATGAAAAATCACTGAGCCTTGCAAGTCAGTTTCCTGTCAAATCCCATGGAAAGCAAACACCACGTTTCATGCTTTTAACACTAAACCCATCCTTCAGCAGTTTAAATTGATATAAGGAGCAATATTCTAAATCCAGAGCAAGTTTTAATTTAATTTTATGTCATATACGTGTGTGGGCAATGGGAAAAATGGTTTGGAGTTCTGGTGGGGTGAGTGTGTTTCCCCAGTGATTTTATCCATCCTTGGCTCCAACAGGAAACCTCTGGAGTGGAAACTCCGGGTGAGATTTTGCAGTTTGACACTCCTGTACCATAACAGGGCCTCAGAACCAACAAAAATTCTTTAGATGCTTAATAAAACGGTTTGGGTTAGGAAACACCCAGCTGTGTCTGGCTTTTCAAACCAGTGACAAAAGGTTGGGGATTTAGAGTGAAGTAAAACCCCTATCAGGAAGGGCAGTGCTCAATGCATCACTTCTGTTTCCAAAAGAGTTTATTTCTTAATTCCATTGGTTCAACTTTATTCTGCACCCAAAATCTGTGCTCTGAAGGTCAGAGATTACAGGCAATAGGGTCTTTGCAATGTCTGGGAAAACTTTGTAGCTCTGTGTCTACTTCATTCATTTCTTTCCAAATTTCATTCGGAAATGAGGGAATCTTGTAGCATCTTTTTCTTAATTTTTCTTTAAGAGTATCTCTGAGAGACATCAAGTCCCTGGATCCCTGTTCAAGGGCAGGTTGGACAGGGTTTGGAGTCACCTGGGATGGTGGAAGGTGTCCCTGCCCATGGAAAGGAGGTGGAACAAGGAGGATTTTAAAATCTCTTCAATCCAAACCATCCTGTTGATATGCAAGTATATGCAGTGCTGAAAAATCCAGGTTTTTTTTTTTTTTTCTAATTTTATTAGTCAAGAGCACAGGGAAGCGTTGTGAAAACTTTTACACTCTTCACATGAACTATAATCTGGCATCAGGTGCATGGAGATTCCTCTGGGATGTAATCCATCCTCGTGATCTCCCAAAAATCAGATGGTCCAGGCTCTAAGCATGGAGGATTTGGGAAAATTTAGGTTTTTGGAAGCAAGTGGCTAAAAATACAATGTTTCTTTCACAAGAGACATTGATTTTATATCAAATCTGTCAGGACAGAGAAAGAAAAGAGGCTTTTACTGGTCAGACTGATAATTAATGCTGTGTTAGAGCCCTCTGGTCACAGTTTTGCTGCTGTCCCCAAAACAGGACAGATTTTTAATTGCTCTAAGGCCTGGGAACACAGATCCTGCTTTTGTTCTTAAGGAATAAAATAAGGAATGAATGTGGGAGGAGCATTCCTTAACTTTCAAAGTCTTACCTTAGAATTTTCCTTCAAATCCTCCCTTAAAGCAGAGCTTTTCCCACCTTCCTGAAGTGGTTGGGGAAACACAATAAAAGTTCTTTTTCCTTTCTTTTTCTTTTCCTTTTAGGATAGGCTGAGATTCTGGGGCACAAGATGGCAGCAGAAGGAAAATTTGCTCCCACCAGAAATACCTGGCTTGTCTAAACTGCAAATATCTGACAGGTCTTGCTCAAGTTTTTAAAATTAGTTCAGCAGATTTAATAAAACTTATAAGACAATATCACTTGAGCAGCTCTCCTCTCATTCTTGCAAAGACTTGGTGATTTTTTTAAAAAAATAAAATACATAAAAGCTCTTTTAAGCTCAAACTTTTTTTTTTAAATAAATATTTTAGCTGATTCCTCTCCTTCCCTCCTGTCCCACTTAATTACTTTCATCCGCAGGAGACTTAGAATTTTTAAGGCAGTTTTTCAATAGCTTTTTTTGGTCCCAAAATCCTGTGTGCCCCTTTAGTAGGTACTTGTCAGGCCAGTGTGTGTTGTTCCAGAAACAAAGCCAATTTATAATTATTTAAACTCTTCCATGCTGAATTTGGAAATTCTAATCCTCGAATTTATTTTTTTTTACTAGAAATTGCAGCTTGGGTAGAGCCTTTGACTTCAGTGGGAAAAGAAATGTAGGTTTTCAGATCCTGAAATGAGAAATATTTTACACATTTTGGGTGTTTTGGTATTCCAGTATTTGGTATTTGTTCTACCACAGTGAAAGTTGGAAAAATCTCAGTGAGGTTTTACCTTCATTTCCCCAGAGCTCTCCTTGGTTTGGTTTCATGATTCTCACACTTTGTGGGAAATTTCCTGATATTTGATATTTGCCATTCTGATGCTCTGTACAGTGATTTAATGTGCACTCTAAGAGGTTTTCCTGGACATTCTCATCTAGCAAAAATACCCCTTCAAAGTGAATTTTCGAGGTGTTTTGCTCTTGGGGAAATTATTTGGCATCAGCTTTGCTGTCTGGAGCTGATCAACAAATCCCAGAGATTGTAGGGAGCATCTTTGGAAAACCTGTGCATTTTCCCTGAGGTTTGTGATCCCCTCCAGGCAGCTGTGGCTAAAATGTAAAAGCCAGACACAAAAACTCTGCATTTCCTTTGTTTTTACTCCCCTGTGACCATCTGCAGTGGCCCAAAAAATAAATATGTGATGGCCAAGGCACAGCTCTGGGCATGAGCTTGGCCACTGAGGGCCACAGGTGTAAAAACTTTGGTGGTGTTTAGAAAGCACCTGTGGCACTTGAAGTGTTGGTTTGACCAGTTTGACAGAGTTTTATGGAACATGTTCCAAGGGAACAAAGTTCTTTATTATAAACTCTTGTTTCATTTAATTCCTTTTAGCCATTATCTAAAATATTTTGATTTACTGCACCTTTTCATGCCTCCAAAATCTACCTACCTTGCTAGGCTGCTGATTTTTTTTTGCACATGAAATTTATTCTACAAAGAAAATTCAAAAACCCAACAAATAAACAGAGGTGACCCCTTTATTTATACAACACTCAAGTATTTCTAATTCTCTCTTCTAAAGATGGAATCTTTCCCATTGGTTAACAGGCTTGGGGTGTTCCTGGGGACCCTTTAATTCCTGTTGCCTTCTGGTTTGCCAACAAATAGGTGTTAAAGAAATTCTCCAGGTGGTAATGGAGAGCTTGGAAGAAGTCAGATGCAGCTATCCATATATTTTTCCATGAATTTTTAGACAAATACAGATATTTTCCACTGCCTACACAGCTGCAGAAGGGTTGCACTGGTGTTTTACCCCATCACCCTGAGGGGTCCCTTCCAACTCAGTATTTTCTGTGATTTTTTTCTCATCTTTTCCTTCACCCAAAGGGTGCAGATTTTTCTGCTGAGGAAATAATTTTGGGAAATCATTGTTGGCCTCTCCTGCAAGAATTCCGATGGTTGATGCCACATTGACTTCTAATTTTATTTCGCCCCGCATTTGATTTTATTTTATTTTTTTAAATTTGCGTGTTTATTCGGTTTTTCATTTTTTCTTTGTGTTTCTCCCCAAGTTTAAGGCATGAAATGATCATTCCCTTTGGATTTAGTTGGGTTCCAGCAGCACAGCCACTGCTGGAACAGTGATGGGAATGTCCAGGGATCAGACGTGAGACTTGGCAGTTTTCTGTGTCAATTATTTCTTACACTTCATGTATTACCAGTTTTTCTTCATCCATTTGTCTCCAGAAAAGAAATGTCTGTGTTTAACACAAAGAAAAATGATGTTTCTCCACAGCTGAAAGCTCTAAAATATTTGAAGTCTCAGAGAAGTCTGAGCTGTTGAATTGTTCACTAAAACCTGAAGCAAGCTGAGTATAATACAGAATTTAGTGTGGTCCCACTGATGGAAGGAATTAATTAATTTCCATGCTGATCTCCATTTCCCATGGTGAGGTACCTTGCTTTTTTGCTGTGTTTGC
This sequence comes from Sturnus vulgaris, assembly GCF_052056855.1. Taxonomy (NCBI): domain Eukaryota; kingdom Metazoa; phylum Chordata; class Aves; order Passeriformes; family Sturnidae; genus Sturnus; species Sturnus vulgaris. Next base: position 39,389,491 of record NC_142249.1, on the reverse strand, counting down.
TGCAGTTAAAGGGAGGCAGCACCTGAATTTCAGAGAGATTTATTCTTATATGAGTGAATTTCCAGCTAACTCAGGCGTCCTGAAAGTTCCCACCTTCACCAAAACTGCACCAGACTTGGCTTTTGGATATTTGTTCTTTTAAAGATCTCTGCAGCAAAAAAATCACTTTGGTCCACAGAGCTATTTCTTCAGCATGATGAAAAACACAGACAATGAGTTCATATGATGTAATTATTGATATTGTTAAATGTTTTTTGTTGTTTTAATTTCCTTAATTCAAGTCGGGCATTTATCTTAAATTTATTTTATCCAGAACCAAGAGAGACTGGTGGGTTGTACATGGAATAAAAGTCTTATGTGAGTTTCTTAGTAGTTTTTAATAACAGCAGTTTTAATACCATCAGAATATTAGGAGGTGGCATAAGAGAAAGAAGACCTTGAAATAAGAGAAAATACTTTCTTATTTTAATATTTTAAATATTTTAAATTCATTATACCATTATTAGTCCAACGTTTGTTGTTTCAGAAATTGTACCTTGATCACAAACGCTTTAGATATAAACAAGGGGAAGGTATTAAACTTAAATACTTTCTTTATCAAGATTTTTTTTTTAGTGTTTATTTGGTGCCTTGGTAGCTCTCTTAGCTGATATGAATTATTTGTATTTTTCTGCAAAAAAACTCTGTTGTTATCAGTGAATAACAGCTGGAATAATATTAGGGAAAACCCATCCCTATGGCTCTGGTTTATTCCTGTCTGCTGTCCAAGGGGGTTGTGCTCTTTCTTGTCTCGTTTTCAGCACTGCAAAATGTGAGTTTTCAGTTGAGGTTGGCAATACCCTCTCCTCTTTTGAATGAAGATCCACATCCCATCACTTTCCAGAAATTAAGAATATTAACATGTCCTGAATTTTGTGCTGTGGCCTTTTGCCCAGGGGATTAAACCCCAGCAGGTCTGGAATCACTTTAATGCTCTTTAATCCCGTTGGTTCCTGAGGCTGAATCTGAAACTTCGGAATTTTTGTCTTCTCTTGGGTTTTCCTGATCTTCAGGTCAGAGTTGTGGTTCTTGCTGTTCAAAGAAGCAACCAAATCCAACCTCTTGAGAGCCAAAATGTGGGTGTGGGATGAAGAGGAAACGTGACTCTTGCCAGGAATGAGAGCCAGGGAAAAGTTTGCCTCTCAAGGAAGCAATTGCTGCTCTTTCTTTGGGGGCTCCCTCTTAGAGGAGTTCACTAATAAAGGCAAAAATATCTTGATTTCTTAAATTCAGGAAAATCCTGTTTGGTCTATGGAGACCAAACTCTTCATCCTCAGTGCAGCCAGGCTGGTGCTCACCCATTTAATCATGGAGCTGGGTGGATCCAGCTATTCTTTATTCTCCTTTATTCTTTATTCTTTCAGTGTATTCAAAATCCATGGGCACCACTGAAGGGCTTGGGTTGGAAGGGACCCTAAAATCCATCTGTTCCCAACCCCTCATGGAGCTGGAACCCCAGCCATGACTGTAGGGTGATGGAAGTCCAGGAATTCCCTTCCTTGTATGCTCAACTTCCCCCTTGGTCTCCCAGAGAAGAGGTTGAAGATGTTCCCAGTAGGATTCCCTGTGGGAAAAGCACAGTCATTAGGAAATTAGTTTGTTTGTTTGGGTTTTTTTTTGTGAAATGATAGAATAACAATCTCACCACGTAATCAACATCAACCAGTCAGTGAATGGTAATTTATCTTCAAGGCTCAGGGAGTGCTGCATTATTAAAGATGTGCATGCTCTCATCAGCCCCCATTGTCTAACCTCTAATCATTGCTGGGATTAACTTGATTTCAAGGTTTGTACATCAAATAAACCTGAACTTTGAACACGAGGTAGTTTCTGGATGTCTCTCAATTTAAAAGAAGAGTGAAAGTCCTTTCCTCACAGTGGCATGGCAAACTCCTTCACCACACTTCTCAGTCAAAAGCAGAGTGGGGGTTTTTTGTCCTTTTTTTTTTCTTTTTCCCAAAGAAAATTGGAAAAAAAAAATAAGAAAAGCTCTTTTAGACTCCTTCCAGTTGATGCTCCATGTTGTGACACGTCATGTAAAGCTGCATCTGTTATGCTGAAACCAGAACATAAGAGAGACACTCTTGACGTGAGGAATCACAACACGAGGGAACAGCAGGAGCACTGAAAGCACAACGTGGTTCTTGTTCCTGTAACCCCAGCCCTGGAGAAACGAGGCATTTAGCAGAGCTTCCAGCTCCACTCAATCCGTGTTGACTCTTCCTCCTCTCTCCAGGCCCAACCCAACCCTTTCCATAGGGGGAAAAACTCGTGGGAACTCAGAAATGTCAAAGTCGAGGGAAGTTTTGCCTGAGTGGAGACCTCAGCATTAGGCCTGGGAGGTTTTCCCTCCTGTGAAGTAGAAAATAGACTCAGATTAAGCGAGCAGACTTGTTATTTGACAGTTTATAAAATATTTTAGTATCTTTTTGGCAGTAGCAGTTTGAATGTTGGCAAATGTACACATTGCTTGCAGTTACAAAGCCTTGTAATGAGTATTTCCCACTGTAATAGCAGTGAGCTGAAATTTGGATAAACCACTTAGACTTGTGAACTCTGACATGCCTGGTAACTATGTCTTTGCAAAAAGAATTTTGTCAAGTATTGGAGCTCCTACTAATAGCACATCCATCTTTCTGCACACTATAAATCTTAAGAAAATTTCTATTACTCTGCAATTTGTCTGGCTTATGCTATTTATTAGCCATTTTATTCTGCTGCTTTAAGAAGTAATGTGATGTTCATTTTATTGCTGGTTCAATAAATTGTTAATTATAATGCAGTGATTGCTGCTGACGTGATTTAAAAGCCACATTAGCACTATAGCATTAAGTTTTAACTATTTTACCCTTCAATTCCCTGTTTATACAACAGTAAAAGGAAAATAGCCTTAGACTAATTTAAAAAATGAAGGTACTTGTATCTATTGATCACATGGTATGCTAGAAACTTTTGTTGTTTTTTGGTTGTTTTTTTTTTAAAAGGTTACATTCAGGTCTAAAAAAGAAAATGCACCAGCTGAGCACAGTCTTCCTGTTCAGCAAAAAGTATTCTTAAAGCAAGATTAACCCCAAAGTTAAATTAACAGAATTACTTAGTTAAATTAGGACAATTGGCCTAATAGATTAGAGGAACAAAATACCCAGATAAATCATAATCATTTTATAGTTATGTGTAGCTTTTGGTGCCCATTTTGTATAACAATGGAGCAGAAGGGAGGCTGAGATTGGAAATTGTACCTATTTTCTCCAAGAATGTTGTAAATGGGATTGGGGGAAATCTCCATTTTGCTGATTTAAAATAAAATCTAATTGCTGCAAGTCTAATGATCCATCCTTGGCTGAGCAAGGAGAGAGAACTGACTCAGGTCCAGAGGCCACACATAAATATTGGGCAGGATGGATGGAATTGTGGAATTCTGAACTGGAGTGGCTGGGGACACCTGCTGCCTCTTGGAAATATGTATCAGACATGGAGATTTCAGGTGAAAGTATTTACTTTTCTTAGTTAAAACATGTGATTAATTATTTTTTCTTATTTGAGAAAAATACCCTCTTAGAAAAATAGGAAGAAAATAGAATAACTGTAGAAACTGGTACATAAAGCTTTTATATTTGCATATACATATATATATATTTAATAGCCATAAAAATATGTATGAACAGATCTAAGTCTTCCTGCAAATCGTGCACCACCTCCAAAACTGATGTGCAGCTCTCAAACTCTGGAAGCTAGAGATCATTAATTCAAACAAAGCCCTTTAAATACATATGAGAATGTAAATTTTAACTGTTCCTGAGTGCCCCAGCCATGGAGCCATCTGATTCCATAGGGAATATTCACCATCACCAGACTTTCAGGCTGCAGCATCTCTGGTTAAAGCATCTTCTGAGTCCTGGGCAGGTTTAATATGTACTTAATTATACAAAGAATTAAAAGAAAAAATAGGAAGCTGTGGTTAGGAGAAAGTGCCTGGTTGAGGTTCCCTGCTCCATCCTTCCTCCAGCTTTATTGGGAGATCTGCTAGACCAGCCAATAAATCACAACAAAAAGGCTTTCCTTGCTAGTCAGAGACTTGTTGAAACGAATTAAACACTTAAACCCTTTATAGAGTCCTAGAAGGGAGAAATCTTACCTTTAATTGTCTGGTTGAATTAAAAAATCTGCCTGGAAGAGACTTTCTACTCTTTAACTAAGTCAAAATTAGTTATTAACTTGAAGACGCTTTTTTCAAAGATGGACTTACAGTGGTTTTGTTGCAAGAAAAGAGCTTAAAATATTTTATTGGGGGAAGGATCATTTCCCAACAGAGAAGAGTTTGTGCCAGGGGAGTGTACTTAAAAAAACCAAAACACAACACTCAAACCAAGTCCAATGAAAAAGGAAAAAAAAAAAAAACAAAAAACCAAATCAGCAGTTTATCCCCACCTGAATTTGGATTAATATAACTTATTTTGATGAATCTTAGCTTTTTCTATTTAGTCATCCCTCTTTTTATTTGTGTTTAAGACACTGGCTGAACTGCTTAGGTTGCTTAGGTCTTGGCACTGGTCTGGTAAAAATTACAGATATTAATTCTATTACAGATAGAGTTAATTTAGGTAGAATTATAGAATTAAGAGAAAGTTTGGCAGCAGCTGGGTCCAAGATTTTAGGCTTTGGGAACAAAAATCTGAGCTAAAGGGGCTGATAAAGCTTCTGGAGCTGCCACAGTGTCCTGAAAATCCTATCCTTGACTTAGTGCTACACGACATTTCGGTAAAAGAAATTAGGACATAAAAAATAATTGTGGCCTCTATTAATCAGATTTAAAAGTGGGAAACTAATTGCAAAAGGCAATGGAGATGTTTTCAGCAACATCTCATGGAAATCCAGCCTTGGCTTAACGTGTTTCCATGGAATGAGTAATGACCTGGAAAAAAAACTTTTAATGCTTGCAGATCACACAAGAAGTGGGGGAGTGATCGGTAAGGAAAGGGAATGGTAATGTGTAGAAAATCCAGATTATTTTGGAAGAAGGGATTGGTTTCCAGAGAGAGCTTCAAGGGTGACTTTGTGCTCCATCAGGAAGCCCTGAGGAGCTGTGGGGAAGGGGACAGTGCTACAAACCCAAAACAAAAATCACTCTGAACTTCCTTGAGGAGAGAGAATTTACCCACCCTGCTTTTCCAGGGTGATGAGAGGCTCTGGCCTGGGCCAGTTGGATTTGGACTGGGGATAATCAGGGAATTTCTGCTAATTCCACCTTGGTCCAGGTCCTCAGCACCTCCTTGTGTGGCTGAGCATCCCAGGTGCCCTGCCAGGCCCTTGGGGGAATTTTACATTCCAAGATGTCCTGTGTTAAAGGCTGCTTTAAAACCTGCACTTTTGCAAGGGCTACCTGGAATTTGTTGAAAAATGCAGATCAATTCTACCTCTGCCAGAGTCATGCAGGAGATTTTGGGGCAGGGTTCTGTGCTTTTGCTGCTTTCAGTGAAACTCCCAGCCTGGAATGAATCCCCACCCTAATTAATTAATATAAATTGGATAAGTGGGTAAGTGGGGGCCAGCCCTACTCTAAAGGAGGGTTTGAACTAGATGGGCAACCAAAATTATTTTCTGATTCTCTGCATTATTTGTCCCTAAATAAAGGAGGGAAGGGAGGCCTGAACTGATGAAACTCCAGGAATTGACAGCTCAGCACAGAAAGCTGAGCTAAGCCTGTAAAGGGGATAGAAAGGAAATAGTTAAAAAGGTAAACTGAAAAACAACCCCCAAGTTTAATGAAAACATTCCATGGGGAAAACTGTCAGGAGAACCAGCAGAGAGGGGCTGAAGTTGGCAAAGCCACCACGGTGTGTGGCTGCTGCAGCTTCCCAGAGATGTTCAAACTGTGACGCTGGAAATGCCAATTCACTGCTGGCTCTAAACAGGACGTAAAAAGTTATCCACAGAGCCATAAGAGGAAAAGAAACTTCTAATGAACTGTGAAACCAGATGCTTTATGCTGGAGAAGCACATTCTGCAGCCTGCATGTTATTATTTTGTTTTGGGGAAATGCTGCAATGTGCTCGGTAATTTCCAATCGAGATGCGGGCACAGTTTGTACCCCGAAGAGTTTGTGCTGGAGGGAGATTCCTGTTCGTTATCCCTACTCGTTATATAAATCTATAATAAATAAGTTTATTTTTCAAGCTGTACCAGCAGTTTAGTTTAGAAATATCATATGGGGTGTTTTATCTATCTCTCAGAAAGGATTGAGTCCCTACAGGTGCTGCCTGAGGGGTTTGGGCACCAAGAGAGTTCTGATGGGAAAAGGTTTTGAATGGTCACCCCAAATATCCTAAAAACACTCTGGGCTAGCCTGAAATCAGATATATTTCTTCCCAGATGCATTCAGGATCTGGAGTATTTATTATTATGAGAGGTTGAAGCAAAGCAACACTAACAGTAATGGTGAAATAGCTTTTGTACATAAGTATTAAATTAATTTTGCTCATGAGAATAATTTTGGTCCTTAAAATTTTTGAGGAAGAAAAGTGTGTTAAAGAAGTGTTTGCTTTTACTTTTATGGTTGAAGTATCATTAGACCATAACTGATTTTTTTTTTTGTGGGTTGTAGGAATTATTTACTACTTAATCACATATCTAAAATAATACAACAAGTTAGGGGAACTAATTTCATGCTGACTTTATTGGTGAGCTGATAGAATTGGGAAAACCCGAGGGTCAGATAAATCCTGAATTTAAAAAAGAAGGACCTCCATGTATTGAATTATCTACACAGAGTAGAAAAAGTGAGACACAGAAATAAGTTCTGATTAATAAGACAAAGGGAAATGGTGCAAAACAGATGGCCTCCCATTCTGCCTTATGATTATGTATGATGTCATTACAAAGCACTGGGATTTTTTTGTGTTAGTGATTAGAGACCAAATTAGCAGCTTAACTTTTTCCAAACTTCAGCTTAATGGATAGAATTTTGCATCTCATGGGCAGTGGGCTCCAAGAAGCAGTTCCTGAAGCTGAGGCTGCAATGAGGAGTAAAAAAAAAAGATTAAAATCACAACCTAAGACATTTTTCTGGTTTATCCATCAGATTTTGATTTAGTTAATCAGTTCTGATGTGTAACTTTTGTTGTTGAGCAGGGTACAAAAAATAGAAGAAATTGCCTCGATTTCTTGACAAAAATTCCAGTAGATTGGAGTGTTTGCAGTAGGAAGCTGGTTTGAGGAAGGTAGAAAGAAGACAGATTATATGGTGTGTGTGTAGAAACAACAGAGGAAATCTAAATATAATGGCCTGTATAGAAAAAAACTCACATTAATTTTTAAAAAATTAATAATGGGTGGAAAAGACTGGGAAGGAAACAATGTTCAGCACTGACTGAGAAATGCAATGTGTTGGGCAAACAGGAAAAAAAATCTCAGGAATGCTTTGGAAAGGAAGGATGGAGAGCCTGATCTGAGGGAGTGCCATTGATGGAAGTGCCATTAATTCCTCCTGGTGCCAACACTTTGGGTGCATTGCAGGAACACAGAACTCGAATGGGCAAGAGGGACAAGGTTAAAGAAATGATGATGGGAGGGTTTGAAAGCTCCAGGCCTATTTTTGATTTTGCTGCAGCAGGGATATTTGCTTTCCTTGCTGTACTTGAGCACTGGGCATTTCTATTTCTGGAAACGCCCCGAGAACGTCATTCAAACTATTTCAAAACTCAGGAAAATTTCCTGGGTAGTTTTCAGTTTGCATTGCAGTTCCTCTTGTCTCTTCCTTCCAAGACTGCTCTGATAAAAAGCAACAGATCCTGGAGATAAATCCACATTTCATCTTTGTGAGAATTATGAGTTGTTTGTTCTTTGACCAAAGCTACTTCATCTACGTCTTCTCATCTTTGTTTTAATCTTTGGTTTATATCAGGACAAGGGGAATGCTTCTCAGCAAGATTTTTTTTAGTTTTCCCCCAGCATCATCTGAAATATCAGAGGAGGGAAAGTTTACTCTTCAGGCACTGAGATGCTTGGTGCCAATTTGGTTTAGTATTTTAGTGTAATTTACTCATTCTATTTAATTTTTAATTTGTCACTTGTGTGTCATATTGATGAATGTTTACTTGAATGTGTGCTATTTGTTAAACGAAAATAGACATAAAGAGAAACCACAATTTTGTTTTCCTGAAGGCTGTACTTGTTTTAAAACACTTAGTGAATTCTAAAAGCCTAAAGTTTCAGGAAAAAAAGTGAAAAATAGGAGTAGTGAACATGTTTCATTTACAGGTGAAGTAAAAACAGGAAAATATTATCACATGGGAAGAACAAAGTCAGAATTAATGGTGCAAGTAGAGAGGGAAGAGCACAGATATTATAGGAAAAGGGCTTGGAGGCAGGATCAGCTGTGCCCAAATCCTTCATGACAGATCCTTGTCTAACTGGCTCTTTACATCTCCACTGATGGAGTTTCCACAACCTCTATAGGCTCTTTTTTTGTTAATGTCTAATCAAAATCTCCTCCTCAGCAGTTCCAGCCTGTTCCTATTTATCCTTTTTGAAGTGGACACACGGAGAAAATTCTTTGCAGCTACCACCCATCTATGTACAAACTTATCACTGCTGATCCTTCCCTTTGGGCTCACCCAGCTCACTTAGCATCAGTTTTATACAGATCATGTTTTCCAGCCTTTTGTTCCTTATCTCAAGAGTTTAGGCAGGGGAAGAATCACTGGATAAAATAGTATGTAAAAATATTTTTTATATTTTTCACCCAGTACTTGAGCTGGATGAATATTCAAGCCACAATCAAATATAATAATTAGAAATGAGTTCTGATATTTGGGATTGGTTTCTGTGGTTGTGATTATTTTTATTAGGCTTTGCCATGAAAAATAGGGTCAAACATCATCGTTCCTCTCTGTGTTTATGTGGAAAGGACAATTTTGAAACTGTGAAGGAGACTTTTATCCTAAATCTGTTGTTTCTATCAAAAAACTCAGTGCTGAATCAGGTGGCATTTGAAACTTCTTCATGAAGACACTTTGAAACAATTATTTTTAATTTAAACTGGTTTTGCAGAAGGATAAAGGGTCTTCACAGCAGGGCTTGGTCTTTGGCTTGGAAGGGTGTGGGATGCAGGACACTTTCCCTTCTCCTGACACCTTGTACTAGTGGGTGAGATTCACATCCTAAAGGCTTTGAGAGCCTGAAATTTTTAGGTTTTGACCACTTTATACAAAAAAAAAAAAAATGAAAGCAGAGAATCATAGACTATCCTGGGACTGGATGGGACCCACAAGGACAATGGAAATCCACTCCTGGCCCTGCACTGACACTCCAACCATCCCATCATATCCCAAAATTGTTGCTCAAGGCAGAAAGTAATGGCAGAAAATTTGTGTTGCTGTTTCATATCTAAGACACAGACTACGAATGCAAAAGGAAAAAAAAAAAAACCAACCAAAAAAACCCACCCCAAATCCCTGTGAAATGTTTTGCTTGCCTAAAGAAAAATATTAGTTGAATATTATTTCAGATCTATTAACCCCAGGAATATTAATTTGTGAGGGAGAGAGAGAAAAAAAATCCCTTATGCACATTTCCAGTGCTAGAAAGAAAATTAAGTCCTTTTGATTTTGTGTTTATATAATACACAAAATATATAAGCTACCAGATAAGCAATTAGCTGTTGAGCTCTGTTTGAGAAATCTGCTAAATGTTTGTATTAAAATCAGGGGTTTGTTTTGGTTTTATAATCAAGGTTTCCTATTTTGTTCCCCATCTGATTTTGGCCATCAGTTTTTCTTTTTCACTTTAGATTTTGCCATTTTTATTGGATCTAACAATTGCATTACTGCATCTTGTACCAAGAGTGGCCATCTAAGACTGATGGTGTCCCACTTTTGGAAATATCCTGGGCATTTAGCAGCAATCCATTTACCAAAAAATAATGTAAAGAAAAAGCTGGAAAGTTTGGCTTTTTGTTTTTTCAAACTTCAGCCTTCTGTCCCTCGGGAAAAGTGCTCCTTGAGTAAGGAAGCCCAGCTTCTGGGACACAAAGGCCCTGAAGGACATTCCCAGGCTGGCAGGAGCAGAGTTTGACTTCCCAACTGTGGGCAAATTCCTCTCCTGATGCCAGAGGATGGTCCCCCCGCTCCACAGTCAACACAGCTTAAAACTGCATCCTCAAAAATCTGTTTGCTCATCACTTTAAGTCTTCCTTGAGCGTGCCCAAGTCAAAAATAGATTATCCCCCGGGACAGGATTTGCCTGATGTGACTCGTGGGGTTTGGAGGCAGAGTTCCAGCTGCCCTGGGAGTCAGGAGAGGGATGGGCACCCCTGGAGCTGCCCAGCAGCTTCTGCTGAGGCTTCCCCTCCTCCTCCCAGCCCTGGTTCACTATGAGGAGATCCCTTCTTGCTCCCTTGCTTTGAAGCTGACTGGGCTGGGTTGATGGCTGAACCTGAATGCAGAAGCAGAACTCAAATTTGGGGCAACGCTGTCTTGGTGCAGGAGGCAATGGCTGCAGGTTGGGGGCTTCCCACCCAAAAGATGAGTTCAATATTCCATTTCCCATGTCCTTGTGCACAGGATGATAAGTAAGAACATGGGAAATAAAAGGCACAAATGCCACTGGAATGTGTCAATAAGCAGAGTGCAGTGAAGCTCCTATTTGAGATGATTTTATAGTTATGTTGAGATATTATGGTTTAAAAAGAACATTGCCCTTGGGAGAGAACCACAAACCCAGGCTGAAGCTGAAGGAACTACCTGGTTCCAGTGCAAAGTATTTTTGGATGTGATCCTTAAGGTCTCTTTGAACTTAGTCACCAGTCATTCATCAATAATTCGTTATATGATTCTGTAATATTGTTATTTGTTCTGCTTTTCAGGACATCATTGCAGGTAGAGTGAAAGGAATGGATCCCTTTGCCACTGCAGCCACATCACCCTCTTATTTCAGTGCCTTCAGGAGAGTCAGCTTTATTTGTTTATTCCCAATTAATAACATATTTTATTATTGTTCTTAGAATGCAATTACTACAATTGGGTGGTAAAAACAAGAAAGCAAAAACATTACAGGGAAAAGCGCCTATGGAAAGCTTGTCAAAGTGTCAGTGACCCGCCAAGGCTGCTCCATTTGTCACAAATGGCTTTGTTAATACCCAGCCTCACCAGCACTTAGACTTAATGCTCTGCTCAAAGCCCGACAATAGGAGATAAATACTTGGTGAGACATCTATTGTCGTTATTTAACATTTATAACACGCAGCAAAAGCATGATAAAATATTTATTGGGTGTTTGGAGGTAGAGTGTTGTCACCAGTGCCACCCAGGCTGGAGGCAGGGCTGGGCTCAGCCCGGCTGGCAGGAGACCGGGTGGGTGAAGGGATCGGAGGAAGAGGAGGAGGAAGGAAAGGGAGATGGAAAAGGAGAGGAGAGGGTGAAAGTGATGGAGAGTCCGAGTGCGACAGCGCAGCATCGAGGGGAGAAGCTGAGGGAGCTGGGTTCATCCTAAAGCTTTTTATAACCAGCAGGAAAGCGTGTGAGGGATGAGAGAGAAGATTTAGGAGTGGTTTTTGGCACACATTAGTTTAGAACAGCCCTGCTCCGTGTGGGTGCCAGTGCTCATGGAGCAGCTGCCGGGCTCTGCTCCGGCTCTGGGCAGGGCACTGCTGCCAGAAATGCACCCCAGAGCCTCAGGAAGCAAAATTCAGGTGCTGTTTGGTCAGAGAGACAAATAACATTTGACTGCTCTTTCTTCTTCCATGGCAGCTGTTTCTAATTCCCTGCATGAGACACGGTACCAAAGCACTCTTCTTCTGCAGAGGAAAAATCCCTACTATTATAATTTTTTCATTACAGCTTAAACATTTTCAGTTTTAAAAGAGGAGAAAAATAAGGATAATTTGCTAGATCTGATTTCTGATGCATTTTGTTCAGTGTTATGTAGCCACATTTTTTTTTTCAGTGGGAAATTTGATACATTACTTGAAGTTAACTACATACAAGAGAATACTAAATAAATTCACTTTATGTGCTTCCCTAATTAGTTTTCACTCATGTAATTCTCTTCAATACGGAGCTGAGAAATCCCCAAGTCTACCTTGATGTAGTTAGTGTCACATACACTGATCATGTGAAATTGAATTTGAATTTACTACTAATATTTAAACACGAAAGCTGACTTGAACCGTATTTCCCCCTTGGATAGAGATGTCACTGCTCCCTGTAATGAGCAGCATTATGTTGAATACTTAAGCCAAGAACAACCAAGTTACAGGGATGGGACATTAATCTTGGAGAACTGTGGAATTTCGTGCTTTAGACAATGCAGTGTCTTCTCATTACTTCTTACACTTTAATCACTTGAGATGTGGGTTTTTGCAGGGTGTATTGCTCTGAGCATATTTGGTGAAGATGGAGTGGGAATATTGAGATCTCCAGGATCACTTGGATAACTGTAAACTGACTATAAGCACATTATTTGTATCACCTTCAGCTGTTGGATGTATGAAAAGTGACAAATTCCTGTCCAGATCTCCCTGACTTTGTCCCCAGATCTGAGGGTGAGTGTGGGGTCCTGCCAGTCCCACATTTGGAGAGAGGGAGATGCTGAGTGTGGGTTTGATGCCACATTCCTGCTCTTGCAAGTATTTCACGTTCCTTAATTAATTAAATCTAAAATCTGAGTGTCTCTCTGGTCTCTCCTTCACCTGGGGGGGAATCTGAGGCTTTGTGGAAGAACCAGCAGGAATGAATTTCAAAGACTGAATACATCAAAATACAGCCAAGGTTTCTTTCTGCAGTTTTTGGGGTGTTGTGGTTGGAGAGATGGGAAAGATACTGCTGGACTTGGCACTTGGAAGGCACTGAAATATTTGTAATTTATGTTACTGCACTATTCACTCCTTACCTGAGTGGATCCAAACACCTGGATGACTTTAATGCCCCTTGCAGTACTTGGCTCTGTTATCATTCAGGGTTTGCTGATCAACTGATGCACAAATTTGTAGAGGGAGGGGAAGAAGCTGGAGCAGGAGAAAGAAGAATTTGAACTGCCACTGTTGAATCTCACTGGAAATGTTTAGAAAAAGCAGGTGAGATTTGAGTCTTTCTCAGTACCTTTGAAAAGGGTGAATACCACTGAAAGACCTGCACAGTGAGGAGGTGAGGAACCCCAGGCCAGCTACAAAACAGAACGAGAGGTTCATGCTCTGTACACCCCCAAAGTGGTTCTATTCTCAATATCATCACCAGATTAATTGGCACTCGTGCTGTAGGTAGAACTAATGAGGAAGGTAATTATTCCCTCTGTCATAGCTGGGAGAGGAACTCAACATAGCACAGTGGATGAGGAATAATAATTTTGAGGAAATAGTACCAAATCATCTACAGAAGCTTAATGAAAACAACCCACAATGCATTGAAAATGGAGTTTGGGGTGTTTTTGTAGCCTTTTCTCTCTCCTTTCTACAAATCCATCCAGATCCTTTATTTAGTTATTAATGGGGTGTGGTAGATTTGTTCCTTAACACATTGGATTTGCTTTTCTACTTAAAGACTTTTAAGATGTTGTTTCTAAACTAATTTACTGAACATGCACAAGATTAAAAAATTCCTATTTTCATGAGGAATCCTCAAAAAGTGGTAAAAAAGCAACTGATAAATGAGTGAATTGTGACCCATTTGTGGAAATTTCTATACACTGATTTAGGGTTTGTTCCAAAACAGCCTTTTGGGTGACTCCTATCATGCCTTAAAAAAGGAGTTTGGTTGAAATCAGGTACCAATTTTGTTATTTTTTTATAGAGAAATGAGCTCTGAACACAGAGCTGCATCTTTCTGTATCAGGCTGGGTGCCTGCTGCAAGGAGAACCCAAAAATTTGGTTGGTGAGGTTGTTTTTTACCATCTTAGAATGGATGAAACTCCTCTTGCTGCTGTTTTCTCAACAGCAGTTGTGCTGTGGTGTCTGCAGGAGGAGGATTACACTGCATCTGGCAAAGGAAATTACGGATTAACATGTGCATTATGGAGAAGAAACATTACAGGAAAACTGTCATTTGTATTTTACAAGGAAATAATCCTTTAAGTCTCTTAGGGCTGCAATAACTCCTTCGTTTTACTCCCCTTTTGGAATACCCTCTGAATCCTCACGTCAGAATTAGTAACAAACAAAACAAAGCTCAGAGGAATCTGGACTTTTTCAACCAGAAAGGTCAGTGCTAGAGAAGAGATTTTAGAAAATGTTCCAGGAGCTACCAAAGAAGCCCCCACACAGTCAGGCCTGGGATTTGGGGAGTACTCCAGGTGCTGAGTATGGTGTGGATTTATCCAGCTGCCTTTCTCCCTTCCCACAGTGAAAATGTGGAGTAATGCCCTGCAGAGGGGCTCAACTCCTTCCCAAAGCCTGAAGGAAACTGGTTTAGAGGCCACAGGCACAATCTATAATCTTGCTTGTTAATATTTCACAGGAGAAACCTTGCTTAGAGGTCTGGAATAATTTTAGATAGCCCCAAAATACCTGCTAAGTGCTGCTCTCCTTGGCTCCTGCAGGGCTGGTTAAATCATGGTTAAACTCAATGATCTCAGAGATCTTTTCCAGCCTTAAAGATTCTGGGAAATCATGGTTGGGTTCAATGATCTTAGAGGTCTTTTCCAACCTAAATGATTCTAAGGCTCTGTTTGCTGCCTCAAACTGCTCTGGTTTGCAGTGAGAAGGTCCTGCCTGCAGCCCCCAACTTCCTAGATCTGCTCAAAACAGGCCTAAATTATTTTCTTCCCCAACACTGGATTAAAGACTTCAGAACTGGATTCATTAAGCAAGAGTGGGGATTTCTGCTGGAAACAGCCTCGTGCAGTTTCTCTGCTCAACCTTTGCTGTGGAACCATCCAGTGTCAGTGGAGTCACTGCTCCAAGCTGGCTTGTCACTGTGGAATGGGAATACCAGACCTTGGGTCACAGCATCCAGCCATTCCTGCCATGGGATTGGGCCTTTTCTCTTCAGCAAAGGTCTTGGAAGAACCTTCCAAATCCAACCTGGGCATTAAAGCACTGGTTCCACTCTTCCATCCGCCGTGTTCGCCGTTTTCTGGTGGCCAGAGGGTGACTCTGTGCTGTGTTGTGAGGAAAACAATTTTTAGAAGTCCCTAAAATCAGTTGTGTGACTCCAGGCTTGGTTGAGGAAATCCAAGGACCCAGCCAATATTTTAATGATAAACATTATGTTTATGTGTGGTGGGTATTCAAAGCTCTCGTTGCAGAGGCAGTTTTACGTGCGCTGACGGTGGCTTCTCGCTCTGCCCTCAAGATTGGCACCTCCTTCCAAGCCAAACACTGAGCTGGAAGGGAATTCTGAGGGAAAGCCAGCAGCTGGATTGGGCCAGGGATCTAAATTTCCACACTTTGGGAGAATGCTGACTTTGGCCATGGTGGTGTGACTAAAACACGACATGGCAGAATGTTGTTTTCTGTCGGGAACACTGTCATCTCCCCATTGGATTTTTGGCTGAACTAATAGCAGCTTTAAGCAATAATTTTTTTTTTTAAGAGGTTTTTTTGGCCTTCTTTTCCTTTTAAAGAATTCCTTGGTGTCTCTTTTCCAGCCTCCCAAGAAACAGTTAAATGACTGAACCTCAAAGGTTTGAGCACTTCTACAAACAACAGTCACAGGGAGGAAAATTAACGGTTTTCTGTTAATGACTCATATTAGTCCTCTTTGGTGGTCCACAGCGATGGATTAGATATTTTTTTATTTTTATTTTTTTTCCCCCCATTTCTTCCACATGCCTGTCATTGGGCTGCTTTTCTGATTGCTAGTTTTGTTGTTAAAAATGTCACTCTCTTTATTCGCCCTTCTCCCCATAGAATCTTTAAAACTAAACGCAGGAAAAGTGGAATATACCTGTCATTTAGACCAGCTAGAACAAAGGTTGATAGAAAATACATTCCTAGTTTGAAGAGGCCTCCCTGCTGATTTTGTTTATCAGAAAATGGCAAGTTTTGTTCCTAATGGACTGAAATTTAAATAAAATCTGACTCTGGAAATAAAAGCAGCCATTATGACAAAATAAAATTATATATTTTATAGGAGAAATTGAATTAAAATGCTAGTTTCCTTTGGTTAAATTCTTTTACATAAGGAAATGAATAAACGAGAGAGAGTGAAATAGAATGAGATAGAAAGCTGATTGTTGAAGTAAGCTTTTTAAAAATCAATAATCTCTTGTAATTTATATTTTTGAAAAAACTTTGAACAGACTTCCATACGATATCTTGAATTATAGCTACATTTCTATGTTTCCTTTCATTAGAAGTTGAACTGGGGGTTAAATAGAGTTTCCCCCCTGGGATTTCAGGTTCTTATTGGGCTGTGGCTTTGGACTACAACCTTCTACAAAAGCAAAACGTCTCCAGAACTCGAGTTATTTGAAAAAAATTTTAAATTAATATTAATTAAATAATTATTTTTTTTAAAAATGTGCCAGGATGGGAACTGAACTCTGAGGGGAGGTGGTGGAGCCGTATCAGGGCTGGGGAAGGTGATGTTTGGGAGCAATCTGCCTGTTGGAGACTTGGCTTCCAGGGAGATATTTCGCCTGAGTTCAAGAGGTTTAAGATTCAGATCCAAAAAAATAGTGTTTAGAACTAAAATTAACATTTCTGTACATGAATGTGTGCTCTCACTGCAGTTTGTCGACCTTACATTGGCCCAGAATGTTAGAGAGACATCCTTGCATTCCTTGCAGGTAGAGGGGTTGTCCAGATTTTCAGTGGCACTGATTTCCTTAAAAATAAATGGTTGGTTTTGAGATAGGCAAATAAAGGAGCTTGTAAACCCTAAACTATCAATTTACTTTAAAGGGAAGACTGGGGTTGCATGGAACTGTTATAATAAAATTTAAAATGCATTCACAGGCAGGTTGTGACTCTAATTTGCAAATTTTTCCTCTGTGAGCAGAAGGTGCTCATGGATGAGGTGTAAAGAGGTGGTGAGGGGTAGTTTATGCTTCTAATTTCAATTCAACATTCCACCTGAGTCCTGGGTGAGACTGCATGAGAAAAGAAGTCGTGGCATATTACAAATCCTGATTCAAATTTAAAGAAAAAATACATTAAAAACCCAAAAATACATTCCTGAATTCTCCTCTGTTCCCTCAAATTTATGACGCTTTCCCAAATGCAGTGTTTCCTACTGGGCTGGAGGATGAGAGAGGTCAGAGAGAACCAAAATATTGGTTCCTGCACTTTTTCTGGGTGTGATGGGACAAACCACGTGTTTCCATGGGGCCTGGCAATGGAAATGTAAAATGGCAGCCACGTGGCCTGGGTGTGACTGGAATGTCATCCTTAATCCCCCCAGGAATCTCTGCCACCCCTGAGTGTCAGCAGGGTTATAATTATTGTCTTCTTCAACCAGCAACTGGGGAGATCTGTTACCAGATGTTTTAAAAGTGCTTTGAAGATGAAAATATTTAAATATCCTTATTACCATTAATATTTTGGCTGTCCACAGTGATTGCTGTGATCACAGAGTGCCTGTCTGACATGTACCTGATGACAAAATATCCTGTGGGCTCTGAAGGGTTGGAAGTGATTCCTCTGCCCCACAGGAATGTGTGCACAGATCACATTTTGGGCAAAATTTGATGCTGGCATGGCTTCTAACCTGCTTTTCCTGGTGTTTTTTGGGAGGATGGAGGTACCTGGGACATTTTTCCCCACCAGATTTCCATGCAGTGTGTTAGTGGGGTGTCAGGACTGTGGGCTGGCACTGGTCACACCTTCACACCAGTGGCTGCTTGATCCTTCCTCCAGTGAGGAAATGGGGAATGAATCAAGGAAATTGTTATAAACCCACTGATTCCTGATTTCCTGACTCCTGCAATAGCATCACGTGGGATTCTAATTTTTTTTTTCTTTTTTCTCTTTTTTTTCCTCCCCAGCTTACTGAAGTTGTGGTTTAACAACTGGTTTAGCTCTTTCATTTTCAACTAAGCCTAAGTCAAAACCGAGCTAAATTTAGGTTCCCAGGTCTATATTTAGGCATCCAAATGGAAGGGGTGTGATGTTTCCCATGTACCCTTCACACAGCACCTACCCAAATGAGTGGGTGTGAGAGAATATTCCATCTTTCCAGCTCCTGTCTCATATTCAGAATATCAGCTTTGGAGACTAATTTTAGCAGATTGAACCGGAGAACTTTGGTTGTTTCTGGCTAACAGTTGATGTGGGAAAAGTCTGTTCCCTGAGAAGTGAAATGCATTTTTGTTTAATGGAGAATTTGTCCGCCAGGAATGGTTGTGTGACATGGGGCTTCAACTGTGGGTGTGCTCAGGGGTTACCAGCCTGGTGCAGCATTTCAGAGCTCCTGGTAATAATGGCAAGGCAGCAGGGGCAGTAATAACACTTAGGGCTGCTTTTACGTCCTGTCAGGTGCTGGAAAATGCCCTTTTCCCAAGGGGCAGAGGGTGCTGCCATGGCTGATCCTTTTCCATCCCAGCAGGGCAGGGTCTGGTGCAGAGCTAAGGGTGCTGGGGCTGTGCAGAGGCTGCTCCCAAACACGACCCCTTCGTTGTGGGTACCAATAGGAGCAAGACAAGGACCAGGACAGCTGTGTACCAACATCTGGGGACAGGGGAGATCAGCTGTGGCACCTTGTGCTTCATTTTGGGAAGATTGATTTAGCGACATGGACCAAACAATATAAAGGGTCCTGGTTTAGGCAGGTGTGAGGATCCAGGCTGGGACATTTCTAAAGGATAATTTCAGGAATCCAGCTTTTACAGGGACAGTCCAGATTCCAGGATTGTTGCTCAGTGTTGGGCACATTGCTTGCACACAGGTGGGAGTGCTCCTGCCTGGTGGAGGACAGGAAGGTCCTCGTCTGCTGTGTCAGGGCACCAAGAAGCTCTAAATCTTTTGAAACCTTTCAAAAACATTCTCTGGTCTCTTGTCCAAGGGTAATCAAAGCTGGAGGAGTTGTTTACATGCCCCTTTTTAGAGCAGTTCACCCCCCTTGAAGATGAAACCACCCCGAGTAACTACGACTGCTCCGCCAGCAAAATCCTGAGTGTGTGTTTGGTAATCAGGAGGTACAAAACTCCCTGTAAGCAAAGCCCAAGCTCAGACAAAGAGTTTCCAGAAAATAAATTGCTTGTGTTAATCCTACTAATTCATCTTCAGGTTTTCTTCTTCCCAAACAAACCTGCACTGTCTGAGCTCACTTGTAACACAGCCAGTGAATACACGGGTTTGTATTTTAACTGTCATTGAGGAGGGTTCAGTTTCTTCTTTCCCATTTGTCTTTTTATTTTTTTTTTAAATTATTGTTATTTTATATTTGATTACATCCTATTATATCTGATACTTACCAGAATTAAGCTCTCCTCACTGTAATGAAACCTCAGTGAGCCTGGAGGGCTTTGGCAAAAGTAACCTCGGGCTTGTTTGTCGAGACGGTTTTGCCAAGCCCACACAGCTCTAATTACGTCTTTTCACTGGCCTGGTTTAAACTGTCCCCTCTTTCCAAAGTCTTTTGTGTGTTATTCAGAAATACATTGTTACAATGAGCACAGTATGTTTAGAATAAGTTTAATTGGATTTGGTAGCCAAGCAAGTGTACGTTTTTATTAGAGGTACTGACGGCTTCCAGTGGAGATAATATTTATACAGTGGTCCAGAATTGTTTGAATTTAGGAGAATAAATAAAATGAATAATATCCAAACAAGATAATTAAAATGTCAATTACAAAGTACCTTTAATTTGCTCTGGCTTTTGATTTGCATATTCCTGCCTTTACTTTGAAGACAAAGAAAAATACCAAATTTCCAGCTCTCAAATAAATCACGTAAAATGATATACTAGTAAGTACCTCCCTTTTGCACTGTATTTACAGTAAAATTTCAGAAGAACATCCATATTTACATCTTGGGCCATTTTTTCTAGTACACAAAGAAAAAATTTCTGTCTGTCTTGCTGAGATGTTGACTTTGTTTTTTGTTAAATCACAGTGTTGTAGATGAGAAAAAAAACCAACCCAAACCTAAATAATACAGAGAAATCCTTAAAGTTGTATGGAGTGCTGGCTAAAGGCTATGATGGACAGGTAGTTGTGGAAAATTACTTTTATTTGCCTTTCTGTAGGTATCCATATTTCATTTTTAGAAAATCAACATTAAACCAAATTGTTCTGTCTTGTTATTACATACATGTATTATTTACATGTATTTTATTTATTTATATTATTTATCTTACCCTAAAGAAGTGGACTTTGAGAAACTCTAGCAGTACAGTTTAAATTTTGTGTTTGGATCTTCCTGGCAAGAACAAGATGACAGAAGGACATAACATTCATTAAAACTTTTGTGAACCTCTTGCTTGTTACACACCTGGAGTTTTGTCTTTGTTTCCAACCTAGTCAGCACATCTAAAAATGTGTAATCTTGTAATAGCTGGGGCTGTGTTTCTGTTTTGAACTAGCAAATTCTTGTGATTCCTAAAAATGGCCACTTTTGGACAGCTTGGACATCTTCTGTCATTTTATTTTGTTGTTGTTTTGGTAAACCTGAATTTTTCAACTCTTGCCGTGCCTGTGCCATGAATTAGTTGTCATCAATAATTATTGCTCTCCATTTTGATCTTCTGTGTGGGTACTTGGCAAAATCTGTTGGGACTACTCAAGATGAAAGGGTTGCTATGCAAATAGGAAATCTTACTCCCCAGTATTTGTCACCAGTTGCAAAGCACAGATTTGAAATGAGCAGTTGTGTGGCATCCTAAGTAAATAGGGATGCTGGGCTAACACAGCCTGTGGGGCTCCAAGACAAGTGGGAAAAGCAAGTTAAGCTTTTTATTTTTATAATAGTTATTGCTACTCTCGATTTTTTTTTTTTTCCTGGCGGGCTTTGTTAAGCAGATCTTTATTCCCAAAGACTGAAATGTACTCCTCTTTCTTTTTCCTTGAAAATTAAAAGCTTCTACCTTAAAGAAGTGAATGATACATTATCTGCTGTCTCTAAATTGAACCCATTTGGAGCTATTTGCATCCTGTAGAAACCTACAGCTGAGTGCTGTGCTCAGAGGTGTAATGACTGGTTGTCACAACACGCTGGAGGTGGCCCCATAACAAAATGATCCCCTGTCAATCCCCTTGCAGGAAATGCTCTGGCAACCTGTAATTCAGCCTCAGTATTAACATCCTGCCTGGGTTTTGTTAAATAGCACTTTCTAGGAAGTAGATCTGCTGAACTTGTGCTTAATAATGTTTTAAGGGGAATATTTGATGGAAGTTTGAGAAAGCATCACATGGGGTTAACAGTGATTTGTCATTTGTTTCTAATTAAAGGACTTAATCTCTTATCACTGGAACAGCCTATTTTTTTAATACTAAAGGCACAGATGTGAATAGAAACATATTAATGAGATGTCATACTACACAGTCATTTAGTGTTTTGTTTAACTTAAACATAGCAGAAAATGTGCATCTAAGTAGACACATGTAATGACATTGAGATAGAATTCTAATTCCCTGCATTTGCATAACCTTTAGCAGCTTCCACCTTGCTGCAGTTATCCTATACCCAAAATTGCTGTTTGTTATAGCAGTGGAAAGGTCTGAAATCACACCATGACTTTGTTTTCCTGTCCGAGGAGCTCTGTGGCTGGCCTTAAACAAAACATGGGCCTGTTTGACTTTGTTGGTTCCTCTTAAGAGGAAAAAAAAAAAAAAAAGTCCAGTTTGTCAGTCATGGCAGTTATTCTTTTAAAGTGATGAGGAACAAGGACAGTCCTCACCCATAGGTACCTCTCCAGGCATTCCAGGTACATGACAGCCACTCTAAATATCTAAATACTGGGAAAAAGTGTCACAAACTAATCACAGAATCACTGAATCATTGAGGCTGGGAAAGTCCTCCAAGGTCATTGAGTCCAACCTGTGACCAGCCCCCATCTTTGTCACATCCAATTTTTCTTTGGACACTTCCAATTCACAAGATTAAATCTTTTCATGAGGGTAGGAAAGGTCTCTATGTATTAATTTAGTGATTTAAACCATGAATGAACTGAAACCCATGTTTAAGAATATTTGGGCCAATGTGCTTGTTTCCCTTAGTGCTTTGCTTTGTTGTTTTTATAGTGGGAGACAACTTATAGTGGGTTACATCCCTTCCTTTATGACAAATTGTTTCTTTTGGCTGGGTGATTATGAAAATTAAGGCTGTTCATTCAAAATTCCAAATTTTACCCTTTTCTCACTTGCACTATAAGTTTCCATTAAAAATGAAAGCAGTGACAAGCTATAAACAATCCTGACTTATACAATAAGAGTTAAGAATAACTGCAGAGCAAAATTAAATTTTTTCAATATGCACAGTTTTTTAGCAAGTGGCTCTAACCTTTGGCTGTTGCTTACAGTCAAGACCAGCTCATTACTAGAGGATTCCATAAATGTTTCCTGGCATTATGAAATATCCTTTGAGAGAAAAGGACAGAAATGTGTTGGTTTTATTTAGACGAACATTCTCCTTTTGTGAAGATGTTCTCTGTATCTTAATGGAAAATTGTGATGAAAGTGAGAATATTTCAAATTTTTGCGCTGGCTGTCAAATATAACAGAACTGGATAGCCTGAAAAGTTAATAAAAAAAAATTTGAAAATTTGAGTGCTTATGTGCACTAGCTAAGAAGGAAAATTGGATTCAGTTTTTGAGATAAGACCTTTGGTGTTCAGTCTTTGGTTTTCTTATTTTAGGCATTGACAGGTTTTGATGTTGAGTGAAACTCAAAGAGCTGCACTTAGCTAGAGAACAAAAATTAATTTGTGCAGACTCAAATGCAAATTATTGAACCTGTTTCTTCTCTTCTCCCCATAAAACAGCACAATAATGCCCAGGCAGGAGAAATCTGTAGAGATTTGCCCCAACCTCCCCATCCAGCCTGAGGTCTGTGTCTGATGGAGAGTTCTGGTCCTTTCAAATGTGAAGAGAAAGTTTCAGCCCAGAGTTTATTCAGCATTTCAGGCCTTCTTTCTGCCCTCTGTAAAAGTTTGAAAAGGGCTCATAAATGGCAAGAAGGCAGTTTGTATAGAAGAAATGTAGCCTGGCAATAAAAGCCTGTTTTGAAGTACACAACATGGTTTCTGAATAAATATTTCTTTAATGCATGTAATTACCGGATCAGCAGAATAAATGTGGTCATGTCCTTGTAATTAATACATTGTCAAAAGTTCATTTAAGTATAATAATTTCACAGCAAAAGTGCTGCCTATGTAGTTTGTGCGATAATTTGTTAAATTAAGTGCAATAAATATAAAATTATTGGTAGATATATATTTTTTAAGTTCTTATTCATTACAACATACTATCTAATATACTTAAAGGGATTTTTTTTTTCATTAGAAGAAAAGCCACTAAAAATAAAAGTGCTGTAATGATGTTTTTCTTCTTTTTGCTAAAGGAATTTTCAAGCAGCACCACTTAGTATTGCAGCTGCAATTGGCAAATATTTAGTTAAGAATTGTGTAATCAAGTTGGCAGAGGCTTGAATATCCAGTGAGGAATGCACAGAGAAAGATGCCTGTTTATCCATTGTAGAAAAGCAAAATGTTTATTCCTGGATTTGGTGTCAGACTCTTTCAATTGTACCCAGAGCTAATTACAGGGCTGGGTTAAATGTTACAGCTGTACTGAGGTTTTAGCAATAGGGAGAGTGTTGTTCTTGACTTTCAGAGCTTATTTAGAATAATTCTGGAGAAAATTATTCTGGTTCTTCACTGCCAATCCAAGAGTGATGACTTTTGGTGACTTGTTTTGTGATGCCCAGGGAAGCAGAGGCTGTGGAGCAGGGATGTGGCCATGGATAGTGGTGGTGGCCAAGCCCAGGCTACCTAGAAATGTCACTTTGTTCTCAATCAGGGTCTGTGTTAATGAGTGAGAGGTTAAGCCTTGGAAGGGGCTGCACAAGGAGGTTTGGAATCCCCATTCCTGGAGGTGTCCAAGGAATGCTTGGACATGGCTCAGTGCTCTGTGCTGGGGAGAAGGTGGGGATTGGGCACAGCTTGGATTCCATGGTCTTGGAGGGCTTTTTCAACTTAAATAATTCCATGATTATGTCCTCAGGGCCTGGTCAGAGATTAATTCCTCAACTGACCACACAATGACAAATTCATGTTAAAAACAGAACTGGGATTCAATCCCCCATTTTCCAAACCTGTGCTTAGTTGGTGCTCACAAGACCACGCCTTTCCCATATGATGTAACCTATAGAATGACTACTGGAGTTTATAATATTTGTAGCCAGACCCCTACATTTATTCAGGCAGTACAAGCTTCTTATTCTATTTATGAAGACACAAAAGTTGAAGTTTTAATTTCTCACTGAAATTTCCAAAAATTTGTAATCCTATCAGGGTCTAGTACGTGGGTCAGTATTTAACAAATATGGACTAGGAAGGAGTTGGTTTGTTTTGAACTGGAGATGGAACCAAACCAACCCGAGCCTGGCTGGATGAGCAGGCTCAGGGAGGGCAGCAGTTAATGGGTGGATGGAGTTGTAACCCCAGGATGTCTGTGAGAAGTGATTAAACCTGCAGGGTTCTCTGAGGCTTTTTTTTGTGATTACATCTTTATCAGGGACCTGAGGTGGCCACAGTGGGAACTCTCAACATGTTTGCAGAATTTGCTGTGTCTTCGTTTTTTATAATGAGGGTGGTGAGGCCCTGGCACAGGGTGCCCAGAGAAGCTGTGGCTGCCCCTGGATCCCTGGAAGTGTCCAAGGCCAGGTTGGATGGGGCTTGGAGCGCCCTGGGATAGTGGGAGGTGTCCTTGCCCATGGGAAGAGATGAGTTTTAAGGTCCCTTCCAACCTAAACCATTCAATTCCTCTCCTCTGTGATCCTGGGCAGTTGGAGCAGGGATGTGGCCAGGAGGGTGAGGGCTGTGACCACCTCCCTTGGCTCAGAACTTTGTGTGGGGCAGGAGGATGAGGCACAGCCAGCACTACTCAGAAAGGTGGAGTTTCACACTGCACAGCAGGAGGAACATTTTTTCCCCATGAGGATATCAAGCAGGGCAGGAGTTTTTCCAGAGCAGCCATTTCCACCCCTGGAGGTTTGCAGGGCATGAGTGGATTGAGTTCTCAGCAACAGGGTTGGACCACAGAGCTGACCCTGCTGGGGCAGGGGGCTCATGGCAGAGTCCTCCCAAATTTTGCTGTGATCCCATGGATGTGAGGACATACTAAAAAAAAAAAAAAAAAAAAAAAAAAAAAATCCCAATCCCTAAATCTAAGACACACTTATCAGTTCTAACTTACACGCCAGGAGTAAATTACAATATGCAACGAGAATTCCAAACGATCTCTGATGTCTGTCAGCTCCAGCCAGGACCCAGGGAATGCTGCATTTCAGTGCTAACAGCTCCATTTGCTCCAGTGAGATATAAATGTTCCTTGACCTCAAGCACAGGTCACAGAGCACGTACGACATCTTGTAATTAAGCTAAAAGATTCATCGACAAACACCGTTCAAGTGGTGAGATTTAGATGGTTACAAGAAACCATAAAAAATGTTGTGATCCTGCAGGGAAATTGGCTCCAACGGGTCTATTTTATATCTTGGCTTTGAGACATTGTGTGCAGCAAGAGCAAAGCAGTGATGCTCATAAACAGTGGAACATTAATTATATACATTTAATTTTATGTAACTTGTGGAAAACATAAGAAAATTCATGTATTGTAAATGTCTTTTTTCTCTTTTTTTTTTTTTTCCTGAAGGGATTTTCCATTATTATTTTATGATGATAAAATAAGGTGTTCTGATGTACTCTCAAAATATTTTTTATATTTATTTTTATGTATTTCAGTAATATTGAGTCAATAAAGATGATATCAGGAAATCTATGAACTATAATGAATTTTATTTACATTTTTATTATAGTACTAACTTCAAATCCGTTCCCTTCAAGTGTACAGTTGAAAAAAAATGTGCAAATCATCTCTTTTTAGCAAAACTACCCAAAACATCTCAATCACTTTTGTAATGAATTTTTTTATTGCAGTGTTAGAAAATATTTACATCGAGCCAAAACGTTCATCAGATGAGGGCCTATTTTGGGAGAAAAGGGAAAATGGATTAATGAAAGGAGAATATTGCATGGTGAGAAGTGGTCCTTGTTTCCACAGCCCTTTTCTGGAAAACAGCAGGATCTATATAGTAAGATAAATATCCTTCAGCATAGAGGGAAATTCCTGAACTTGGTCTGCAGCACAGTGCCAGTAGATGAATCTCTTTCCCTTAAAAATTGTGTTTCAGGTTTGTCATGAGTGTATAAGATGGATTTGATGGTGGTTCTTACAATACCAGAAAAGTTTGGGGTTGAAGGGACCTAAAAGTTCATCAGTTCCATGTTCATCAGTTCCTCCCACTGTCCCAGGCTGCTCCAAGCCCCATCCAATTTCCAGGGATCCAGGGGCAGCCTCAGCTTCTCTGGGCACCCTGTGCCAGGGCCTGCCCACCCTCACAGGGAAGAATTGTCACCTAATAATCTAAACCTCTGATTTTAAGCCATTCAGTGTTCCCAAAGCATAGTCTGAAGTCATCCTGATCGACGTGCTTTAAGAACTGGTTCCTGTCAAAATGAGCCAACTGTGTCTTTTAACAAAAAAACACAAAAAGTGCTTTTAACAAAATTCCTGATGAAACGAGTGTTCTGCTGCCTGCGAGAAATTGTGAGGGTGGGTGGACAGCAGTCGATTGGCAGGAATGTTTTGGAACTTGATGCTCCAGAGCAATTAATGCAGTCACTGTGGATTGGAACCTGGGATGAAAATGGCATTTCTGGCAGGGAGGGCTCGGCCACCTCCAAACCGGTGTCGCTTCATTTGGAAGTGCTGGTGGCACAACGGATGGAGTTTGTTTAAGGCAGCCATCTGGTCAGCACGGGAGTATAATGCACCATATTGCACCCCCAATAACATTTAAACTGTTTGCAATCTCAATAAACTTTTAACTTTCAAAGCACATGCACAGGGGTCAGCTCCTCGCTGCTGTTGGAGGGAAAATCAGGTTCATGTAGTGGCTGAAAAATTCCATTTCCAAAAGCTGCAAAGTCAACAGCCCAAAATAAAAAAGCAAGCCAAGAGCAACAAAACTCATGAAAACCTCTGGTAGCTGTTTTCCAATTCTCTTTTATTCATCCTACCACTCCAGCTTGGGGCTGGGCTGATGGATTGGGGCACTGGGAACTGCAAGGTCTGGAACTCGATAGTTTTCTCCACAGGAGGAGATGGGAGGAGTTTTTTTGGAAACTTTGGTTTTGGGAGTGTGCAGGGAGTGTCTCCAACCTGCAGGTACCTCAAGTCATAAGCAAATATATAGATTTTTTTTCCTGCTTTTGCTGTGCATTTTCCACTCTGGATTTTTTACTGTGAGGGTGGGGAGACCCTGGCACAGGGAGCCCACAGCAGCTGTGGCTGCCCCTGAATCCCTGGAAGAGTTCCAGGCCAGGTTGGATGGGGCTTGGAGTGACCTGGGATAGTGGAAAGTGTCCCTGCCATGGCAGGGGGTGGAATGAAATGAGCTTTAAGGTTCTTTCCAAGCCAAACCATTCTGGGGTTCTATGGATGAAGAGATGAAGCATTCCTTGTTGCATTTCCATTATTGGGAAAACAACAGAAATGATGGAAGAGCAATTTATTTCACCTGTTGACTCCTCTGCTTTTCCTCTTCTCTCCCATTCCATTCCAATCCTGATGTCCACAAGTAATTTTAAGTTTTATCTGAGCACATCTGTATCCTTTGGTGTTGTGTGGCTGTGCTGGTCTGGCTGTGACTACCCAGGACAAGGACCCTGTGGCTTTATCAAGGACCAGAAAGAAATGAGTGTTCTAGCCATCCATATAAATCCAGTGCTGGGGAAATCTTGGATCATGTTAATTTTTTTCCAAATCCAAGCCTGAATTATCTCTTTCTCTCCTCCCTATTGCACCAAGCATCTGCTTTGAATGGACATTTTTACAAGTACGTAGTTATGTAGGAGGAGGATGGGGTTTCACACACTGAACCACTACTCAAGGTAGCAACAAAGAGTTGCTCTCTTCTCATCCATTTCATGCTTTTGTCTGGATATTCCAGTGTCACTTTTAGGACAGAGCCCCATTAATATAATGTGCCAGCTACTTCTGTCAAGGCATTGATATATGTCATTAGCACAATGGAAATAAATTCAAATTCATACGTTGCATGTCACACACTGAGTTTTATCTTGACCTCCTAAGGTGAGAGACAGATGTTTTCCATTGGCAATGCTTTGGTTATTTGTTTATACTTGTCAAATGCACATCTGAAACCCACCTATATAAAACTGGAATATGGGCTGCATTTTAAGTGAAACCAGGGAAAAATATGCAGACTTTGAGAGATGAAGGGGAAAAAAACCTGCAGCAAGCACCAGGATATGGGAGTGAATAAGCATAATAGATCAGAATAAGGCCCTAAATCAATTTTATTTTCACAGTTCTAGCATCATAAAAAGTGGGTGGCAGTAAACCAATTATTATGCAACTTAATGAACTAATTAGGAAAATCAGAGCAATAATGGTACTGGTACTGACTGATCTGAATATAAAAAGTAGAATTAAGTTCTCAGTATTGAATTTTTCAATGCAAAGGATTGTAGAATAACTTTTAAAGCATTTTGAGTTTGGGAAGAGGGAAACTGCATCTGTAGTTGCTGTGGGTACCCAAATGATCACAGCACTGAACTCTGGGGGTATGTTCACTCCTGTACAGCTTTAAAAACAAAAATGAGTGAGGAACAGGTCATTAAAAGCTCTGCTTGCATTTATGTGCCCCTAAATGCTGTTGAAACTCTGGTGTCTGTTGTCAGGAGGCTCTTAAATACCTCGAGCACAGGGCTGGGTGGCTCAAACCCTGTGCACTGGGATTTCTGAATAAACCCAGGCCCTGGTTTAAGCTTTCACAGGAGTGGGATTTGCACCAAACCGAGTGCACAGGAACAGAAGAAAATAATCACAAAAGCACAGCTTCTCTCCCTTAATATTGGTGTTGTTAGCACATGCTATGCTTTAAAGTGTTTAAACCCTCACATAATATGGTTCATGTTGACAGAAGTTATAAATATGTTGGTATCAGAGCAGTATTTCTCATTATACCTCTGAGATTATGTATGAGTGTTTCAAGACATTCAATAGTTTGTTGATTTTCTTTCTTTGTACCATTTCTGACTGTACAGATTTGATAATATGGTGTGTGATTATGGGCCTAAACCTTTTCTCTTTAACATCAGTGGCAAGGTTCCTTTTGCCTTTGGTGCCGAAATTGAAATGAACCCTCATAAATTCCTCCATCATTTCCCTGCTATTGTGAAATGCACTGCAGTGTTTTCATTGATTTATAACCTATTTTTTTTATCATGCAGTTATAGCACAAGGGTTCTTTGCTGGTTTTCTTACAATTCCGTGTCTGCCTTATCCATGTTTGGCAAATTTAGTAGCTGTTCTATTTGTAGATGGCACATGTTGATTTTTTAAATGGTCTTTATGGTACTTGGATATGGTATTTTTTTCTTGGAAGGAGCTGTCTGGGCCATGAATATTTCAATCCAAAGGAAAGGTGAAAGCACTTTTCTAAATTTTTTTTTCTTGGATAAACACAAGTAAAAAGAGAAATGATTTCTGCTTTCCATGATCAAAACAATCAATGTGAAGAGTTTTGTTTATTTTCCTGGTCAAAAAGCCACTGTCAGAGTCGATTTAAAACAAATGGGGAGATGGGAGGGGCAAATGACCTTAAAGCAAGTGTATCACATCCAATACTTTTTAAAAAAGAGAAGGAACCCAGGCCAGCACGTTAAAAATGAGCATTTCCAATACAATTTGTCACCCATGCATAAATCTTGCTGACATTTTCAGTCACTTTAATAGCCTTCCCATTTTATAAATCAGTATGAACTTGCACAGTTGCAAAAAGTGTGTATTTTGAACATCTCATTTGCATACTTTACCAAAAGCCAATGAGGCAGTGGAAGCAACACTGGTGATCATAATAAGTGTTTGGGAAAAGGCAGAAAGATCACTAATGGTTTGCCTTTAGGGATTTCTGTACTCCATAGGGGACGAAAATGAGAAATATTTTTCAAACAGCAGGGGTAAAGGTTTTAAAACTAGAAACACATGGAGTGATAAAAATGTTAGTGCCACAGGGCGCATAGCAGGAAAAATTTACAATGTAAAAACTGTAATTTCAGCATTAGGAAGTAATAATCGTGTTTCATCATTGTTATTAAAGCATGACCCTTAAAGTCACATAAATTAGATATAACTTTCTAGAGAAGTGTATTAATCTTCAATGGAAAATATTAGGAAAGTTTATTATCATATGAAGATCAGAAGAAACTGGGTTTTATTAAAAAAAATGAAGTTAAACTTGGTGGGGTTTTTAATTTATTTAATTTTTTTTTCTAATAAATCTCCAGCATTTTGAACCAACAGATAGGCTTGTGTTTACTCAATGCAAAGTGCAGTGACCAGCTTTGCTCTGAAAACCAAAAAGAGTTGCATGAGAGGAAACACAACCAACAGTTAAATAATGAACTCCAGGAAATCCAGGGAGTTCTGTGCATGGGCACAAATGGTTTTGTTTTGTTTTTGTTTTATTTTGTTTGACAGAGTAGTCTTGGTGTGGATGCCAAATGCATCCAAATGATTAATGAAGAACGTTGTAGTTGTCGGGAAAAAATAAAAGTATCACAAGAATATCTTCTGGGAGACTTGAAATGGGACTGGTTATCCAAGGTGTGTAATCAGTGACTGAGGGAGTTCCCATCCTGCCTGTAAAGTGCAATTTTGTGAGGGCCTTAGTATTCCCTGAGAGTGCTGTTCAACAAGGGCACTTCACCTGAAAAAACTTTTGATAACTTGATATTTCCAGAAATCTACCACCACCATGAGTGGATGTGAACTCCCTTTGTCCTGCCCTGGGCTATGGAAAAGTGATGCAGTGTGGTGGGACTGGAGCTGCTGGACTTGGGGGGCCACTGGAGTGGATTCACCTGGTATAAATACAATTTCTGGCTTTCCTGGCTCCAAAATCCCAAAGTGTTCTGGGTATGGATTCAGCACTTTCTGCTGATGTCCACAGGAGCTGCCCGGGTGATATACACAATAATTTTATAGTTTTATCTTGAAATTTCTTGGCTTAAATTAAAAAAACTGCTAGCATTGACAACCTGGGCATGCTTTTTAACAAAAATTTAATTTTAATGAGGAATAGAACAGCTCTATGTTACTGATAAAGAGTTTTGACTTCCTGCAAACAGACAAACATTGGCCTGTTGGGTTTGGGATACTGGATGTGTCCTGTGTCAGAGCAATGAGGATGTGCTTCCAGAGTGGGATTCAGCCAATTCACTGCTCAGTCATTAGAGAGAAATCAGAATAGAGAGAAAGACCAGAACAGCAGAGAAAAGCTCCCTTTACATCCCTCACATGCAGTGCCCTCAGCTTTAGCACCCAAATCTTGATTTCCCCTTGTTCTGTGTCTCCTTTTTCCACATTGTTCACCTTCAAGAGGGAGATGTCCAATTTGGAAGAGCAGACAACTCCTTCTTTACATAATCTGCAGCTTGATTTGTGGGCAGTCACTCTCCAGAGAAGAATAAAATCTTTCCCAAGTGCTCCAAACCCGGGGATGTTATGGATAAGGAGGGTATCATTATTATCTCTCCTTACAGCTGTGTTCTGATGTGAAAATGGCTGTAGCTGTTGTTTTTTCTGCCCCTTCCTGCCAGTCCCTCAGGCAGTTTATGATGCTCATGCACAGCCAAAGATTAGGCATCGTGCTTCTCTCTGCAATTGGAACTAACAAGACAAACTTGCCCAAATGGGAATAATTTTTTTTTTTCCAGGATGCTTTTCCTGTTTGCATGAGAGAAGATTGGAAAATTTCCATCAGTATCAGAAACTGTCATTTTCCAAAGCAGAAAAGGTCAATTTTTTAAAATTTTGTAAAAAATTACCTGTTCTCTAATACCAAAAGTTTATTTTATGAGTCAATGTGTTGTAAACACCTGCAACTGCAATGGCACTGATGGAAAGAGGCATCATTCTTTTCCCAGTGAAAAGGGAAACATTCCAGATCTTTATCTGGAATTCTCCCTCTGCAGTTTTAATGTCATTAAGTGCAGTCTGCTTCTATAATAATGATCTATAGAACAGAATTAAAATTATAATAAATACAAAAATCCTTGTATATGGTAGATTTATGTACATTTTTAGAATTCCAGAGTAAACTGGGGGCACAGAGGTCAGTGATGAACTGCAGTGATTTTAAGATTTTTTAGTGACACATTCCAGCAGTGTCTATCCATGGATGGGGTTAAAATGGGGCTCAGCTTTGGAGATCAGGAGCGTTTTTAGATTTCCTTAATATAAACTGCATCACTCAGACTGCAAAAGAGATTTAAAAATTGACACATGAAGCGTTTCTAGCACAAAGTTCACTGTGGTTCTGTACCTTTTGGAGCTTGGCCCAAAGAAATTTCATTTTTTTCCTCTGGCAATTTTATAACCTCTCAAAATACTCTGATTACATTAATTCAGATGTTAATTTGGTACAAATTTGTACATTTGCTTGTATCTCTTTAGTTTGTTTGCAGTGTATACAACCTATAGTCTGGAATTTGTGGTCTAACAGTTTTGTTTTTCAGGAACTGAGACCTCTAAGTCAAATCTAATATTTATAACTTGACCAATTTAAATGAATAATTTCAGATGATACCATTTAGAAACTGATAGAAAAATTGGGAGAACTATGGTATATATGGTATATATGGTATATGTGTAGGACCAGCTGTAATAAATATAATCTGGAGTGCAATAAAAAGAGGACAGACAGGCTGGAAGAAAATTCAAGATTATCAAAGATCAGACTTAAACCTTCTTTTATGTAATATTTTCATTACTGACCTTTCCAAAACCAAAAAAATATTTCTTTTTTTTTTTCTTTTTACACACAAAATTTGAAAACATCACAGTTCAAATTTGAGATCTACAAGAATAAGTAGACCCTACTAAACCAGTTTACATAAAATTAAATTTAACACTACTGAAATTTAGCTGCTAGTGAAAGAAATTTCCTAGGAACTGGAATTTCTCAACACAGAACAACAGAGGGGAAAAAAGGATTTGATTGCACCAGGGTGTTAACAAATGATTGAGATCTACCAATACAAAACTATTATGAAAAAGATTAGACACAAGCAGAGATATTTCCAGAAGGAAAGATAATATAATTCTACAAGGCTTTTGTAATTTATTTTTCTCTTTCTAACAGCGTTGTTGTTTAATTTTCTTGTAATTTCTTTCTTCTTTCCCTAGGTTCTGTGGGATCAGTTTCCCTTATTGCATCCATTCTTTGGCATGAATTTACTGTAAGTACACTCACAGTGATTATAGCTTATGACATGTGTAACTTTACAGGTCCTAAAAATAAAATTAGGGATCTGAAATAACCCCTCCAATCCAAGAGTAGTTATGCAAAGACAAAGCTTTTACTCCAAGTGGAAACATGACAGTTTCTGGTTTTCTCTGGAATGTCAGGCAAATATCTCAATGTCAGGGACATGTCCTGATTTTCCCTGGATAAAAACAAACCAAACTTCTGCTTTTTTTATTTTTTTTTTTTTTTTTTTTTTTTTTTTGCCTTTGGCGGCTGGAGCTGAAATGAGGGTTTGGAGCTGTTATATGCTGTGAACTCTTCCAGGGAAAGCTCCTGGTAACAGCTGGGTGCATCCTCCAGTGAAGGATCTCTAAAAGGGAATTTTTCCTGATGAGGCAGAAGATTTACACCGAGGGGATCCTGACCAGCATCAGGATCAAGAGAGGCAGCAGGAGAAATGTCTGTCATCAGCTTGGACTGAGAGAATTTGGCAGTGCTGAAAGGTCCTGGGCTGCAGGTCAGACACTGATCTCCAGAGATCTTTGGTCAGAGGGCATTCATAGACATGGGCAGAGAGAAATAATCAAATTTTGTATTTTTTAAAATACTTCTGACACCTTCTAAAAAGCACCAAAGCAACCCAACCCCTCCCCCCAACCCCATCAAGAAGGCTGAAACGAGTTCTCAAGTGAAATCCACTAATTTTGATCTTTTTCTCACTTTTTCTCTATAAAATCTATTAATTTCTTGGTAAAACTCTCTTGAAATAAGTCACAGTAATCTTGTTGTTCCCAAGGTCAGGCAATCAGTCAGTAGTGGGCAGTCAACATCCATGGAAAACCCTACAATAATATCATTCATCCTATAAATAACAAACCAGTTCGTATGCCTGATAGAAGGAAATAAATTTGGAGAGTGATTTCAGTATCAAGTGATTGAGCTGTTTATTGAATAAACCAGAAGTGAAACACATTATTAAAAGTTATGAAAAAATAACTGTAGAATGCCAGTCAAAACATCGTATTTTGCCATGCTACTTAAATTCAGCAGCCTTTTCCCCATGAAATATATTTTCCCTGTGAGTTTTTAAGTAAATATTTTCCTGGGAAATTATGAAGTGTATATTGCTCAGGAGAATCTAGCCTTGAATAAAATGCTTTTGTCTACACAAATTTTTATATTTTTTTTTGTGTTGAAAAGGTCGTGGATATAGACCCTACTGACCCCAAATATACAAATGGTTTGGATTTTGCCTAATTACCAGTTTTCACAGTTTTGATACTGAAACAGAGAAATATATTTTTAATTGTACTTTGCTCTGATACAAAATTTACACCTTTCAAATTGAATACTCTGTGCTTCACACAAGGCATAAGAAACAGAGAAGCTATTCTGGGACATAGTGGGGATGAATTACACTGAGGGTTTTCTATAGCTGGAGGTAGAGAAAAGTGGTTGCAATCATCCCCAAATTGTGGGTGTGCAAAACACATGCAGCTGGGAAGAAAATACAATGGTCGAGTTCAGCTGAAATATTCACAGGTTGAATTCACTTCTACTCTGTGATGGTTTGACCCATTGTCACCAGATTCAGTCACTGTCCAGTAGGAAAACAATTTCTGGTAAATGTTGGCTCTATTTTCAGCCAGCTAAACATGCAATGAATCAGTTATTCACCTTTTTTTTTTTCTTTTTTTTTTTTCCTAAGGGTTTTAGATAAATGACTCATATTCCATCAAAATTATGATCTACTGATGGTTGAAATCACTCATTCAGATTAATGTTCTGAGTCAAAGCCCATATTTTTGGCAAAATATTACTGGAGATATAAGAATATCACATTCCAGGTGTATCAACCACGCCTCACACTGGTGGTGTGAAGCTCAATATAGCTTTGAAGAGTAAGATATTTTCATATGCAGAGAATGTATTTGTAATAGCACAATGAACTTTTGCAAAACTCCAGGCTGATTTTCTGTAGCATCAAGTTGTAGGGCTCACCCACTTCTACATCATGCATCACCTCCTGCTGAACCAAAGCATAACCTCTTAGAAAAATAGTGTTAAATTTGATTTAAAGTCCTGAAGTGAAGGTGATATGTATGAATTGTTCCTGTGATTAATTATTAGAAAACTGTGTTGTGTTTCAGCTCTGGATTTGAGTGCATTTCTATTTACCAATGTTTGTAGCAATTCATACAATTTCTCTGATACTGACGGAACTTTCAATTTTGCCACAGTTTAACCTTTGCAGGAGATAACGGAGAAGGATTTAGTTTAGTAAGTCAATTCCTGAGAGAAAAAAAAAAATCTTAAAAAATTTTCACAAGCACCTTTCTAAACCTTTCCCAGGTTTGTGACCTCCAAGCAGTAAATAGAGGGATAGAAGAGAACACATTTTCCCGCCTGGTTCTTCTGAAGATGGAATAATGATGGATATGAACTCCTTGTACAGCAAGGTAAGACCTAGGCCAGACAAAAAGCCAAGAGAAGGTTTTGGCAGCATAAATTAATTTGAGCTCTGATATCATCTCAGTGCCTGAATACTGTTTTGTTTTGTTTTTTTTTTTTTGTGCATGCTGGAAGTTGCAATATTCAGACCGCAGCTCTTTGTGTGTCGGAGCTGATGCTCGAAGTACCAAAAACCAGGATGGCTGCAGAGTGCACATTCCATTGGCCACTCCGGGGTGCATTGTGGAGTACGGGCAAAGAGATAAAGCTGGAAATTCAGGTGGGGGGAAGCTTTTTAATCGGGAGTGGCGTGATGGCAGCCAGGCAAACGCTTTGGGAAGGAGCGAGGAGCGCGTAGCGGCAGAGCCGGCAGCCCATGTCCCCACGTCCCAATGGGGCTGGAATTTTGGGAAGGCATGGAGAAGGAGTGCCCTGCTGGAGGGGAAGGAGCAGAGGGAGAGCAGCTGTGGCTGCTGGCACATCCAGCAGCCCAGAGCTGCCCACCCTCGCAGATGAGGCTGGCACCAGACTGCAGGAACGAGGCCGGGGCGATGCTAACGAGGCTGAATTGATCTGCATATATTACAGAGCAACACCACAAGGCTCACATAATCACAGAGCTGGAAAGTAGGTCCAGGGGAACACCTTGACTTCCCCAGGAAATGAGGAGGCAGCTGCGAGTGGTTTTTTGGCAGAAGAGTGCTCCTGCTTTTGAGGATTGTCAATTGTTCGCTCTCCTCGTGGTCTGGGCTCGCTCGGCATCTCCCCACCACAAGATTTAGTGGGCTGTGTTATGGGCCTGGAAGGAAATTCCTGCCTAAAAAATCATGTTACAACACCAACACTATAAATGTGTTATGGAAAGCCTGCTTTGAAGGAATAGAGAAAAATGTGGAGCATTTGTTTTGCAAATGGGAAATTATCTCTCTCTCTCTCTCTCCCCCCGATATAAAATGAGATTGCTGGCCAAGAAGAGTTTTATAGATTTAAAATATGTTTCTTATGAGCACGTGAACACTCTCTGGAGACATTTGGCCAGTAGCTTGAATGACAGTGTTGAAGTTGCAGAAAGCTTAAATGACAAAGAAAGTGGAAAAAAATTAAAAAGAAAGAAAAAAGGGGAAAATTTAAAAAGAAAATAGAAGCAGAAAGAGACGAGGAAAGCTCTCAGCCCTTTTTCACAATAAAGAACAAACTGTAATCAGGACTTGCTGATAAGCTGTAAACTCCTGTATTCTGCATTTCCTTAGGCAACCACAGTTGTCCTCCATAAGGATTGTTTCAGCAAATCCTGCAGGATTTGAGGGAGAGCATCCCCAGAACTGCAAGCTCAGTCTTGCACTTGGTGAAGTGCAAAATGTAAAGCGATGCCTTTGGAGAAAGCAGCCTGTTAATGCAAAAAGACAAATCACTGATTTGGAATTGATATGTTCCTTGTACTTGATATGCTCATTTATAGGCAAGAAATTTATTTGATCCCAAATTCAGGGATTTAACCAAACAGGCAGATAATTACGTGGTCAGCAAGTGAAGAAATGAGGAGAAAAACCCCATCAAGATCCCTGTTGCAGAAAACAAGTCTATAAATTAGGGAACAAGTGACAAATCCTGGAGAGGGAAGGAATATCCTAAATAAAGTCCAATTCCAGGCATGCAACTCGTGTAACATTAAGGCTGTGCTTGCACATGAAGTGAGGAAATTGGAACTGGAGAGAGACAAGTCAGCATTAATGTTGAACCTTGCCCACTTAATTTCTAAAATGAATTTATTTTTATTTTTCTAAGCTCACAATGCATATGCCAATGTAAATGACAGAGCATTATTAACACAAACAATATTAAGGCATTGAAATATAGAGAGCTTAGATTTTATTTGGTTTTCAGCTCTGACTGAACAAAAGCAATGTACAGCTCCCTCCTCTCTCACACACAGTCTGGTGTGCTTTGGTTTTTAGTGTGAATTCCTTTTTATTTTATGTTTTAATTACTAGTTATATAGTTAATACATTTATATTTGTAGTCAATATATGGTTTAATTCATAGTTATAAAACGTCCTAAATTTTTAAGAGGCGATATAAAATAATTATAAAAAATTTCAAGGTCACACATCTATTATTTGGGTTTTTGAATAATATGTGTTGGCTAATTTTTGAGACTAATTTTCAAACTCTCAGGAAGCATTTGAAGGTATTTCAGCTAAGCAGGAATCTCAGTCAGGAACAGTCCACCGGATTTGGATCTAAAAGCACTTAGGTCACAGTACTTTCTATTTATTTTACTTTTATTTTCCTTTTTTTCTTGGTAAGAAAATTATTGCAAAATGCTATTTTAAAAAAAATTATCTAAATAATAGATAAATAAAAATTGACTAAATATTGCCTTAAAAAGTATAAACATAACTTACAAATTAGCACTTCACAGTGTTTGATAGATGATCACCCAGGATCCTGCTCAAAACTGTGAGGAAATATATTTTATATGAATACTAATTATTATAGTGAGTCCAAAGGAGCTCTACATGTACTATATGAAACTGTATATATAGAAAGTATAGAGGATTTATACTTGAAAGAACTGATTGGATCAAATGTCATTGTTTCAAGATAATCTGGTTTTGTAAAAGCTGTAAATATGAGTACAAACATTATCAAATATGAATAATTTTAATTTTCTTCATTTTAACTCCATGAAAACCCATCAGATTTTTGGCAAAGCCGATCTATTGAAAGGTTCATGGTTGGTGTTTGTAAAAATACATTTAAGACACATGTAAATGAATTTTTTTTTTCATTTTTACCTTTGGTTTTTGGTTTTTTTTTTCTGTTTTTGCTCTGAAACGGAAAGAATGAGAATTTCATGCACTGAAAGAAGCAGAATTGCCCACCAAGTTTGATGGTCACATCTTAAAATCTGTGTGAAATTTTAATGATCAGAAATTTAACCAAAGAGGTGAGGACTTGGAGCATCGCTTTCTCCACATAAATTCATTTTAAGCACAGGAGACATGCAGTGTGACTCAGATCATTAAATGGGAATGTTTGAAATAGTCCACAAAGTGCATTTCACTCAGGTTATTATTTTTTTTTTTTCTCTAAATACTGAGGATGCATTAAGATAATTGCAGCAGAGTAATTAGACTTTCTCCTAAAAATGACTTGTCTACAAGTGGTTTAATAGATTAAGGATTTTAAAGGGGTTGGAGAGAACCAGTTACAGTAATCAGAGAAGAAAAAGTGCTGAAGGTATCATGAAGGCTCATAATTAAACTGAAGCTTACAGCTCAATTAAACTTGAGCATCATTATGCATAAAACATCAGTGGGCATCAAGAGTCCAATAAAAAGAGATGGGATCCATGTGAAACAGCTAAAAGGTAAGGCAGGATATGGAATGGTCCAGGACTTCCAGGAAAAGTCAAGGAAAACTGGGAATAAAATTGGAGTTGAAGTTTTCATGTTCTCCTTTCAGTTAAGAGACTTGTGTTAAATTTTTTTAGACCTGTAACAGTCAAATAATTAAAATATTGTGGAATTCCTATCAGTATAACAATGTTAGGAAAAGCACATCAGTCAAAACTGGTGTGCCATAAACTCTTTGGGATATTACAGGCAAAAGAAATTTGTTGCAAAAAAAAAAATTTCATACGAAAAGTTTTTTTCGCAGCAAAGAAGATTTTGGTGTTTTTGTCTGAAAGATATCATTACAATTTCAAATAAAAAATTAAAAATGCATTGATTGTGCAATTTGTGTTTCTATAATGGGAAATTTAA
Source organism: Sturnus vulgaris (assembly GCF_052056855.1). Lineage (NCBI taxonomy): Eukaryota > Metazoa > Chordata > Aves > Passeriformes > Sturnidae > Sturnus > Sturnus vulgaris. Next base: position 39,349,803 of record NC_142249.1, on the reverse strand, counting down.
GATAGTGAGGGACAGGAGAAGTACTCCGAGAATAAGAAGTTGCAGAGTATCACAGGAAGAATGAAGAGATCTTTGCATGAAAGGTTTGACACAGATCCTGTAAGATTCACAGTTATTAATAAACTATTATATTTAGATACTCTTGCCCTTTTTATTTGCAGCTCTGCAAATAAATCTGCAAATTATTTATTATCCTTTTTTCCTCTGTGCTGCCCTCTGGATTAGTACCTGCAGGAAACCTCCCAGCTCCCCTTGGAGAAATATGATATTAGGAAGCAAATGTCATTATTTCATACAGAGGAAAAAGGAAAATCTCAAAGTGAGTGGCTTGGAAATCCAAGTGCCAGCACATTTCAGATCCAAGCTCTTCCCTTGCAAATAAAATAATTGTAAAATTCCCATTGTCTTCCTAGGAAGTGCTTTGTAGTGTTTATTGGGTATTATTTGTGCAAACGTTTTTAGTCAGGACTTAAATTACCACTCAATACCAGTTTTAAAGTTTCATCTGGAAGAGTTTCCAGGTACCACATGGAGCATGTGAGGCAAAGTGAATTACACCAAAAATTGCAGGAGCCCTGCCGTGGTTCAGGTTTGGGTCTGAATGTGGCTCTCCTGCATCCTGCCTGGATGTCCCCAGTTCTGGAATATTCCTTAGGGGATTCTCCTCTGAGGAGAAGAGGAGGAGGTGAATTCAGCAGGTGGCTCATAACTCCAAGCAATATCCAGAGGGGTGGGACCACAGAATCCCAGATCTGAGCATTCGTTTGACCATTTCTTAATTAGTGACTGTGCCTTTGATCATGTCTTAATTTTGTTTGTGTTTATAGTGAAATGAAGATGCTCCAGTGTTAATTGAGAAGGGTCTGTCAGGCCATGTAGAAATTCCCTCCTAATTTAGAGCCCCAGTGTGGGTTAACTGGGCACCTCCCTGCTCTGTGCTAAATATGAACTCACAAAGAGTGCAGGATAAACCAATTTAAATTTGTCCTGCCTGGTTAGTTCCTGTGAGGCAAATTGGTGCTCTTTGGTAGTATTTAGATTTTATTGTGAAGTCAACAGTTAAAGTGTACATTGTACATTAGCCCAAGCAGCATGTTTGTTCCTGCTTGGGACCTTAATTATTATTTTTGTTATTCTACTTGTTAGAGCGTTGCTATATTACACTAAATAACATTAGCTAAAATTATAATTACAATCATTATGTCCTTATTGTATTAGCTGCTATGTTGTGATAATATGATCACAATATTTCGGCATTATCAGTGATGGAGGTGGTGATAAACAGGCAATTCTGGAAATTCTTTGTACAGCTGAAGCCAGGGCAGGAGCATGATGGGATAAAGCCTTTTAATGTTTACACTAACATCAGCTGAAAGAGTAAAGATCTAAAATTTGCTACTCAAAGCCAACCCTTAGAAATGTAGATGCTCAGGAAAACACATCTGAACTTCCTGGAGGAACTTTTCTTTTAGGGCCATTAGAAAACAAAGGCTGAGGTGCCCAGAGCATCACCCCGAGGCGGTACATTGGTGTTAACTTCACTCATCAGTTCTTCAGGTCAATTTGTACCTTTTGTTTTGCAACTTTTTGAATAAAGAGAAAACCCCAAGAGAAAATACTGCTACTGAAAGCTGCAGAGGGGCACAAATTCCAACCATGCCTTGTCCTTAGAGTCTTGATACAAACACACAGCTCAATAAAACAGTTTTAAGTGCCCACACAGACAAATCTTTTGAGTTTGAGATGTTTTGTGTGAGCCCTCTATTTCTCAGCTTTAAAATACTCAGGATATTAAATATATGAAAGAATTTAAAGGGTTTGCTAAACCAACAAAGCAGGTGAATTTGTTAATCCCATTATCTGTCCCTTCCTAGGTAGTTCAGTGTGATAATAAATGTTTGGACCTTAATATTCCAGTGGCCCAAGTGACTGAGCAAGGGATGAGCATAACAATATTTCATCCTGAGGCTTTTTTTGCTCTTTCCCAGAAGATGCTGCTAGCAGCGTTCAAAAAAATTGTATTATAAGAAAATTGTACAAAAATAAATTCCCTCCCCCCCCAGCCAATAGGTATTGTTTTACAGCTGGGAGACGGAAAACATATTGGTTGAAAACATTATAATATTTAAAAACCACACGGAGTTGTAAAAATTGGAATGAGTCCTCTAAATCTTTGATAAAATGGTTAATCAGTTGATCCTTAACAACTGCTATGTACAGTACAGAGAGCTTATAATTCACAAATGCAGGTTCAAGCAGTGCTCCCCAAGGATGAGGAGAACAGATTGAAACACTGAAAAGAAAGGGGAAGGAGACAGAAGGAAAGAAATAATTAAATAAAAATGTCAAATTTTTCATTGGCTTTTTTCATATTTTGTGTTTTTCCCAACTCTTGTTCTCTGTCTCTGAACCCTGAAAAAAAAAATAATCTCTCACTCTCGATGGAAATAATCAGTTCAATATTTTTTTGAATACTAATTATTAAACTTATTTTTTACTTTTTTCATCTCTTCTAAGAAATCATCTGTATTTTACAAAATTTAAAGCCAAGGGCTTACTTGTGGTACAAGAAAGCAAAGATTTTTTTTCTTTTTCTTCTTTTTAATGACAGTCTAACAATAGTCCCACAACTCACTAGTGCATTCCAAAAATTTCATGCTGTCATCATAAAAATCTGACTGTAGCAGAATCTGTCTGGCACTAGACAGAGCCCTAATGACCTTAAACTCACATACGATCCCTGGTGATCAGAAAAAGAAAAATACAGTAAAAATAGAGAAATATGTAAACTGCATAAGTGACAGAAAAATATCCTCTGGAGAATGTCATTCATTTTTTTCCTGTCTTTCACAACTGTCAGAGGTACCAGGTCTCTGAACTTGTCTTTTGTGTTGTTTAACAGGAAGCATTGGAGAATTTTCCAGTCACTTGGAAAGTAAAATTAGTGATGAAGTGGGGTCGTTCCCCCATTCCTACAGTTCCAGCAGCACATTCCCTCTATTTTAACAGAAACCCAGCATAACTTTTACAAATGTTGGGAGTGTTGAATTTTTCCCTCACCACACTTCTGTTTCCAAGGGTTCATTTAAAGACAAACTGTGTTACAACACAAACCAATCAACGGGGTTTTACTTAGAAATCATGGTATAAAACACACATTTAAAAAAATAGAAAGTGTTTTGTGTGTGCTTTCCCACTTCTTTTTCCCATTATACAAAGTAGCTTGATATCTGATTGACTCCTCACGTTGCTATAAATTAAGCAGGGAGGAATTGATAGGATTCTTTGAAAGTTCAAAAGCATTCCAGAGAAATTATGCTGAAGAAACAAAGAATTTCATAGAGTTTGATATATTTTTGCCATATTGTGTGACATTTGATGTTTTTACCTCCAGCTTTTGAAATCAGCTTGATAGTAGAGGCTTCCTTCTGTCTCTCTCAATTGCAGAGAGATAAGACTGAAAATAAGAATCATAAATGTGCTGACCCTAAAAGAAATGAGAAATATCAGTGTAGAGTTGCCTTGAATAAATTACAGGCACTTTAAAGCCATTTGGTGTTTAATTCATTGTGGTTTTTAATGTTAGCAGTTAGCAGGAGCCTTTCTGTGCTCTGTTGTGTTTAGCTCTGACACCACAATGTGTTTTACACATTTTGATTTCCCTGTGATTGGGTCTTGCTCTGGTTTTTGGGTTGGGCTCTGAGTACCACAAGGAGGATTTTTTTTCAGATCCTTTTCTTCTTCTCAAGGGAAATCCTTGAGGAATCATTTGGCTTTTATAGAGAACTTTTGAGGTGGACAAAATCAAGCTTCCTTATAAATGAAATAGATTGATCAATAGAAGAATTGTATTTGAGTGATTTGGTTGGGAGGGACCTTGAAACTCATCCAGTTCCATCCCCTGCCTTGGTTAATCCAAGCTTTGTCCAGCCTGGCCTTGGACACTTCCAGGGATTCAGCATGTGGTGGTTTGTAAAAGTTTTTTAAAATTTTTATTTGTTGGGACTTGGGTAGTTTTTTTTTTGTAATTGATAAGGAATAATTAGTGTTGGATTTTTAAGACTGACACATTGTTACACTAATGAGAAAGTTTATGCGTGTTTGTGAACATGTATATAAAACCAAAAAAACTTCAGAAAAGTTTTCAAATTAACAAACTAACATTTCAAATTAATAAAATTAAATTCAAATTTAAATTAATTTCAAATTAATAAAACCAAAATTTCAAATTAATCACCCGAACCCACTACATTAATTAGTGTTTCTACCCAGTTTCAAACTAAAACCAAAACACAGGGGTAGCCACAGCTTCTCTGAGAAACTTCTGCCAGGGTCTCACCACCCTCACAGGGAGGAATTTCTTCCCAATATCCAATCTAAACTTATTCTCTTCCAGTTTAATATGCACTCTTCTGTTATTAAAAGTGTACAAAAAAGAAAAACCCATAGGACCCAGGATCTAAGTCATAGTTCAGACATGCAAAGATCCTGCATTGGGAGGAGAGGAGAAAAAAATCCCTCTTATCTACAGGTTCTGTACTTTTAGCCTTAAAAATAACAATACTGGGGATTTTTCCTCAGTGTGAACAGCAGCTGAACAGGAGTCTGTCAGGAAAAGGCATCGTTTTAGCTGCTGATTCATCAGAAATTTTGTTATCTTAACCTCCTATCAGAGAAGGTAATAGTGGGCAAATTGCTGGCTCAATACAGTCCTAAGCTCTATTTCATCATGGAAGGTGTGTTCCCAGCAAAAAGTGATTTCTTCCCATAAAAATGGATATCTCAGCGTACCAGGAGCTTGGAGAATGAAAAATCCTGATGTATAAATCCTACTTAAAGGTGTCAGAAATCCCTGGAATAGCCCAAGGCCAGGTTGGACGGGGCTTGGAGAAGCCTGGTCTAGTGGAAGATGCCCCAGTCCACGGCAGGAATGAGATGGGCTTTAAGATCCTTCCCAAAGCAAACCATTCTGGGATTCTGTGAGATGGGAAACGCTCCCAATGTGCTGAGGCTCACGTCAGCACCCTCGGTCCCACTCCCTCCTCCCCAGCCGTGCACATCCTCGTGTTTAGTTGGAAGTTTACAGCCCTTTGTCCACGTCCCCGTGGTATTTAATGCCTTGCAAATCTTAACAGATCGAGCTTCCCAACATCCTGAGAGGCCTTGTCAGGAAAGCTTCATCTAAATAATAAACTTTAATCTCTCCTCTTGCAGTAGAACTTTCACTTCCCTTGCACACATCCTTTATGTTTGTTGAACTTGTATTTATGGGCCTAAGTTTTCTTAAACCCAAACAAAACAGTAATTTATCTACTTTATTTCTTTCAAAATGGTGTTCCTAAAGTACATCTTGCAGATAGATTATCTGTCCCTCACAGCAACGCCTCACAATGGGAGCCTAATAATTGCTCTTTTTCTAATTTCACTAAATGAGTTATAATTATTTTACGTCTGCTTTATGGTTACGGAATAGTATTAACCTAAGCTCTAATTATAATATAGCTTTCAAAGAAATGTATGGACACTAAATTGATGGACTGCCAGCTTATGTAGGAGCATCACATAAAGCAGATATACAGCTGATGGTTTAAGGCATAGCATGTTAAAATTCAGGGGCACAACTTGTTCATGAATAAGTAACAGGGTGTAAATTCGTTGACTTATTTATTTTTTAGTGGATCAAACAGAGAAGGGCATGATTAATACTTGTCAAAATGCAAGTACAGTTGAAGTTGGATGTGACTAACACCAATAGGATTGGGAGACTCAAGCAGAGCCTGCAAGTCAGGTTAGTGAACACTGCAATGGTAATAATGGATATTTTACCTGTTTTCTACAAGTTTTCCATGTCCTGGAGCATTTTGAATGTTACTGCCACAAATTAACCCCTTGTTTTTTATGTATAAAGTGATTCTTTACCAAATATCTTGCAATTCCCTTATTGTCAGAGGTGGTTGAAGGTCAAAATATTAAGAATTAAAGTTTTTAACATTTTTTTCCACTTTACAAAGCCTCTTCCTACCCCTGCCAATGTGAAGTCTTGGCTGCAGATCTGTAACCATGGAGCATCATGCCATGCATCCCTGGAGGATTAATCTCCTCCCAGCAGAGCTTTCTGCAGTCCCCAGCCACACTCACTCACACACACTCAGCTGCCTCCCCCACCCAAAAGGGGACTCATGGCTGGCTCATCTCAAAGTAGAAAATCAGATATATTTGGTCATTTATCAGCTTTTCACTGGGCTGTTCAGCAGAGAGAGGTAATTTGTGTTTAAATCCCTGGAAGTGACCTTTCAGGGTGGTTTTGCCTTCAGTAGGAGAGGATTCACTGGACAACACTGACTTTTTGCTGGTCATCTGAACCATCTGCTGGAGCCACCATCCCTGAAAAGGTCCAAACAACGAGTACATGGGGGATTTTTGGTTTAGTGCAAGTGGTGATGATCAGCCAAAGGTTGGACTTGATGGTCCTGGAGGTCTTTTCCAGCCTCAGTGAGTCTATGATTCCCTCTCAACACAGCCATCAGAAGGATGTCTGACAACTCTCCAGCCCCCAAAACCAGGCACACCAGAAATAATTGACAATTTCCTCCCCCAAACCCCTCTCATTTAGGGTCCCTGACTATATCTGACACCCATTCATCCCAGACTGAGATTTGAGAAGTCGGGTGCAAACTTGGAGATGAAAAGTGCTGTTTGAATGAGCTTCAGACTAAACAAATTAGATGTGTAAAACACACCTGGCTCTTATCTCCATCACAGCTGAACCTTGGACTATGAGAACTAAATAAAACCTACGAGCCATTTCCTGGCCACTATGGGAGATTTCTCCTGAAGTTTATTTTTTAAGCCTCAGTGTCTGTTTCTTAATTACTTAAAGGTCCATGGAATTGTTCTGTTGTATGAAATTTGATATAAATTGTTTACCAGACTTAAGGAGGTGAGGAGATTATGCACTTTCTTATTTTTAATATTTCTCTTTCCTATCTCCTGTGAACAGACAGAAATTTCAAGCAACAGTTCTTGGAACACATGTGGAGACCAGCCTGGGGATTTTGTAAGGTAAGGGACTGTCCATGATGCCAGGATGTCTGGCTGCTGCTTCTGCTGAGCAGCTCTGAATCCTTTATATTTTGAAATTATTCTATTGTAGCCATTTTCCATTCAGTTTGGCAATATATCCTTGTTTCTAAAGGTGTCTACACTTATTTGACTACAGAAAATATTTACTTTTCTAAAGGGCAGCTTAACCTTTGTTTAAATTTGAGGTGAGCGAAAGGGCACTGTAATTATCTGCTGTATTATTTGTGTCACATCTGAGTTACTATGAAGGCTCAACATGCATTGCCCTTTATTAGGAAACTGCTTAACAAAACCCAATATAACCACAGGTTTTGCATCCAGCAAATATTTTATTGAACCAAAGGCTTGTCCAGGAAACTTGGACTCTGAGAACATTCAAGTGGCAGAAACCTGTCCCAGGGGATGGAATAGAGATGGGTGGTTTGTTATGGCAGCTGTAGCCACTTTATTTTAAATATCTTGCAGTCAGGTAAAGGGGAAAGCTGCTGCCTCTGGCTTGATGGGAAGTTCTGATCCAGTGAATAATAAATTGTTAATCTCATTTGGGATAAAGACATTTGTCACAGAAATTATCTTTTAAGCAGAGCAAACAAACATTTAAACACACTTAGATTTCTGTGTCTGTCAAGGACTGAAAAAATTTCACCTGATAGTGTTGTCCCCAAGGAAAAAGAGCATCAAAGAAGTCCTCAGGAGCCACAACCCCACTGGGTATTTATATGGATTCACAAGTAGTATATGAATCAGCATTCAATAATACAAGTTACATTGTGATAATGCAAAAAGGAAGTTATTTAAATGGATGGAAGATATTACCAAAGAAAAAAATCACATCTTTTTTTCCAGGTGGGAGCCTTGTTTGTGTCAGTAACTGATCCTACAGAGATTCATGAGGATGTATCTGGGATTATTTCAGAAAAGAAACTGGAATTTGGTCAAATCAGGCAGGTGACTCCTTGGTTAGGAATGTCCCTTCTAATCCTGGATGAGAGAGGACCTGCCCCTCCCAACAAAATCCATGTCCCCAGCAGGGGCCCAGCTGCTCTGGTAGCAGAGGTGCTCTGGAGAGCAGAGTGCACATGGAGACCCAGCTCTAATTCAAAGTCAAGGAACTTTGTGTGAAGCTGTTGCTTGGAAAATATCCCAGGAGCAGCTTATTGTGATGGGCTGTGTGTAAATAACCAGCACCTCCCAGGCTACTCCCAAGACAAAGCACCATGGCTGGGAAGGGTTGCTGCTTCATCCCATCACTCAGCTGGTTTTATATCTCCATGGCAAAGTAACAAATATATATGGATGTGGAGGAGCTTGATCCATGGCATGCTCAGAGCAGGGTTTTTGTATTTGTGTATATTTATGGTCACTCTCTAAAGGAGCAGTGACCTTTTGATAGATTAATATAAAGTACTTCAGATCCAGTGGCACTAGGAAAATGACTTTGACAGTGAATCCACTTTTTAGCGCTGGAGTTGCTATGCAAGTGCAGGAAATGAGAGGCCTTCAGCTTAAAAATCTGTTCTAAAAATCAGCCTGGCCACCAATGTCCACCACCACCCTGAGTAAAGTACAGTTTTATATTGAGTCAGCCCTAACTTCCCAGTAAATCGAGCTCCTTTGTCTCTCGCTCAACACGTTCCTTTCAACAACATCCATTTGTAAACATCAAAGAGAAGACAGAGGTGGTGGGAGACAGCCAGGGCTGGCTTGCACGGACCCCTGAGGGTCAGGTGAGAGGATGGAAAGCTGATGTGAGCAGAGGGAAGCAGGGGGACATCTCGGTGACCCCGCAGCAGGGGACAAGGTGAAGGTGCCCTGCAGGGAAGCTGTGCTGGTGGAGCACCAGGGCTTTGTTGTTCCACTGATAACGTGATGGGCTCAGCTGGAAGCGATGCCATTTCTTCCCCTTGCTGAGGATAAAGTCAGGGCTCTAAAAAACACCAAAGGCTTTGAGAGCGTTTTCGAAAAGAGCTGCCTGAGACAGAAGTCTCGGATCAGGAGCTGCCTTGTAAAAATCCTGGGGAGTATTGTTAACCCTCAGAGCGCGTTTGGGGATGTGTCAGTCTTCCAGGGATACTGCTCCTGCCAGGAAATCATAATTTATTGAGGTCACGCAGGTTAATGGGCTGGACTATGTGCTACCAATTGGCAGACATAAAATATATTTAGTTCTGTGACAAACCTAAAAGGTTTTCAATAGGGGGAGGCTAACAATAAAATGTGTGATGAGTCGTTCGATTATTTTTCTCTGAGAGCGTTTTTTTCTTTCAAAGATAAAGGAAAAAGAGAGAAAACTGATGTTTAAAATAAAATTTAAAATAAAGCTGGGTAGCTGTTATGTTGCAGATGTGCATTTTATAGTTTAATATTTTTTGTGTGAAAAAGCAGTTGGGATTCTAAGCAGACATGATGTAGAGCAATTTAAAATTAATAGAGCACTTCAAATTTTTAGGAGCACTTTAAGTTAGAAGTGATCTTGGTTTTGGGCAGGCTCAGTGTCGAAAGATATAAAATTATGCAAGAGTTCCAGATATAAGAGAACATATTGGCATGAAGGCAAACACTAATTCAGCAGATTAGGACAAAACAGATTATTTAAAATTCAGCAGAACCAAAATCCGAACAACAAAATTTGTCTTACTCTGTTCTTTCAGTGTAATTACCCACCTTCCATTGTTCTGTTGCTTTAAATATCCAGTGTGAGATGGAATGAAGCATCTCAGATAAGAATATTGAGAGTTAATATTACTGTAAAATGAAGAAATTCTGCTCTGAGCAGAATTCTGGGCTGAGTGTCCCTCCCAGGGAGATGCAGATTTTGGAACAGCAGTGCAGGTATCTGTCTGTCTTTCCTAGGTGGAAGAGTAGAGGAGACAAGCTCATTATTGGCTCTCTCAAAGGCCACAGGGGCAAGACTGGGCTAATAAATTATCTTTAAAAATTAGTGAATGCTTCTGCTGCCTCATGCCCTCCCCTTAGCCTTGCACTACCTTTTCTGGATGCTGCACCAATCCCTGAATTTTCTCCCTCAGCACAGATGTTTTCTCTACTGGGTCAAGTTGGGCTGAGCTTTTGGTCTGCTGTTTGCTTTGTGGGTGTGAGGTTTTGTTTGTTTGTTTGTTTTTTTCTGAAATTATTCTGGCACCATCAGCAGCATCCATACAGTTGGAAATAAATGGAATTAGTGGAGATTTGAGTGCTAAAAATGTGGAGAGGCAGAGCTTAAGGGCCATGGGTTAGTGGTGGATTTGGCAGAGCTGTGTTAACAGTTGGATTTGATGATCTTAGAGGGTCCTTCCAAACTTAATGATTCTGTGATTCCATACAGAACTGCTCAGTTTGCCTGAGTGTGCTGTGATTTGTTTAAACTTCCGTGGAGCAGAAGGGGTGAGAAGGGAAATCTCTGGAGCTGGAGGATGCCTGGTTGGGAGCAGGGCAGGGGATGCCCCCATGGACTTAAAGAGGGTCCCCCTGGTGTGATGAAGGTTCTAAAACCAGGTCAAATGCTTGGTTTAAAGCACATCCACACAGCATTTGGTTAAACTGGGCCTGAATTGCCGTTTGAATTAATCCCATCACCACTTTGTCTGTCCAGATCAGCTGCTTCGGTACCAATACCCATCACAGTCCTGCCAAAACACAGGAGCATCCATCACCTGTCACACTTTTGGGGCTGGAGCTGTGGATCAGATGTAAAAGGGACAAAGACAATTCCTCAGACAGTGGGTGCAGGCTGGGAGAGAGAAACACTGACCCTGCTCAGCCTGGTGAGAGAAATAAGGGTGGTCTGGAGGGTGAGACAGGAAACCTCAGCTCTTTTTCCATGGGGAAACATCAGAAGTGCCCCCAGGTTTGCGAAAAGTGGGTTCTCTTTTTTACAGGGCCATATTTTTTTCCTAATCCTTTCTTTACCAAGTAACAAACCTAAAAGCATGACCCTAATTTATGGTGCATTGATACAAAACAAATTTTATTATTAATATCCACACCTGTAGGGGTAAAGTGTTTAATGGGTTTGAAGCAGTTCTCTACCAACTGGAACACACAATAAATACCTGGATACACAGATTTTAGGCACTTTAAGCTTTTTATTGCATCAGAGAGATCAAGTGACTTGACTACTGCATCCCAAATAAGTTTATTCCTGCAGAATTCCTGTGGGTGATTTAGTGTGTGACCAGATATTTCGTCACTCCCAAGAAATTAAAGATAATGTATTACGTGTCTCTTTCATGCCTCCTTCGTTATCCTTTTGTATTGATTTGCATTCTTTGCCATTTTGACATGCACTTTTTAATATTATTAAATGGTGTTTTAGTGATAACGCCTGGATGTTCGTATCCCATTGGATAAGGCTTGGTTGCAAATGTGATAATGAAAAATGTGATCCCTCCCTCCAAGTCCTGTTCCCTCTACATTTATTAGAGTTGCATACATTAAAATGTTGTAGAATTTTTCAGTGTCTGTCTGTACATACAGACACTCATGTCTACATCAGGAGAAAAATCTTCTGTATTTTATATAGTTGTGCCATCCAGCAATGTTTTATACAAATAACATAAAACATGTCAAATTTAATAGAGAATATATATATTTATTTTAATCTATCCCCTATATTTCTGTATATGTAGTATGATTTTATGAGCTAAACTCTAGTGGATAATTTGGATAAAGAATCTATATGAAATGGCAAAGAAATTTTCCCAAAGTGTTTTGTTTTATACATGCAATATGAAGATATCACTTTGCGTGTGCACGCTTTGTTTTTCTAATTTATAATAAAATCTACAAGAATGTTTTTGAATCAAATGGTTTCAAATCAGACACTTGGGTTTACAGCTAAAGCAAAGGAAGAGAGCAGAGATTCTCTGCTTCCACAGAACTGGGAAGAGTTTTATTATCCAAAGTCACACAAAATGATCTTCTCCACCACAGACATTGAGTTGCCTGACTTTTTCCCTTTTCCAGCACTCCAAAATGAACTGGTGAAAGTTTTGTGGAAAACCTTAAAGCAAAGTCAAGGCAAAGCCCAAACCAAGGTCAGACTTTATGACAGAGGTCACCAACTGGGGGTAAGGGGAGACCTGAAGGGGTTTAAGAAATAAATAACTATTGCAGGTGCCCCTTGCCTTCTGACATGAATCTCCTTATAAAAGACAAGCCATTTGACAGTGGTGCTTTGTAGGACTGAAGTATTCCTGCATGGACAGGGGGGAAAAGAATCCAAGAGCGAGGACGGGCCGCTCCTCTCTGCGCGATAACGCTCGCGCCTAAGCCCGGCCTAAGGAGCGCGGGAGTCGGGATTAACTGCCAGCAGCAAGGGCTGATTTACAGAAACCACATGAGGAGTTCCTGAGCGCAGCCCAGATAACAAAAATATTATCGCTGCTGTTTACAGTGAGGCCGGTCAGTTTATTTCTCCGAGTGCTTCATTATGTACGAGAGATGCCAGCGATAGGCTCGCAGTCAAAATAAACAGGCAGAAAGTGTTCCACATACACAGTTTGGAGAGAACGGTTACTTTGCTATTTATTTAATAATTGACCATAAATGGAGTCAAAGTGCAAAGGGAAAAAAAAAAAAAAAACCCTAAAAAAAAAAGCAGCACACTAAGGGCTTTTTGAAAGATTGATAAATAATGTGGAATCTCAATTAGGCTTTAGAAGGAATGCAGATATTAAAAATTTGGTCAAGAATCTAATTAGCTGGAGGTAATTAAACAGTCTCACACGGGGTCATTAATCTTTTCCACAGACCTTTGATGTTTTGCACACTGTCTTCTAGTCATTAATAAAATTCATAACACTCCTCTTTGTGGTGTTTTATCATCGTGTTTTTCTCTGTAAGAGCATAGAGCAAGTGTCATTGTATCACAAGGGCCTTACTTTAGTTAATTTCTTTTTTTCTGCTTATTAGACTTAACTCTTTCTTGCACCAAGCGTTGCCAATAGACGCCAGAAATTTTAAGACAGGTTTTAAATCCTTGTTTTGCTGTTCTCCACAGTTTTCAAAATCTGTACATTGAGAAATTAACCTTTCTGATGCATCTGGTCAATTAACAAAGTTTTTTTTTTCAAATCTAGCTCATCTGTCCAGTGCTTGATTTTGCAACCTGGCTCATTTATTATTCACAGGAATGATGGAAAATGTATTTTATTTTGCTTTCCTCCTTTACCTTCCGTTTCTCTTGATGGCAAATCCCTGGGAGACATAACCTGTAGCATGTGGTTAATTTTAGTGGCATAACCAGAGAGCTCTTGAGGATGAGGCCGTGATAGAAGTGAGGAATAATTATGAAAAAGAAAACCTAAGTAAAATGGAAATTTGTTGAACGTGACTGATTTTATGTACAGTCTCAGTACAGTACTTCAATAATGCATAATCCTGACATATTTCAAAGACAAACTGTGCTCAATAATAGCTGAATTTAAAAGGCAGGAAAGCTACAAAGGAAGCCTTTGGAAGATAAAGCTGATTTCTATTACAAGTATTAATATCCATACATTTTCAGCCTGTGTGTGTTGTGTATTTATGGCTGTTTGTATTACAGGACTCACATTTTTGAGCTGTTACGTGGAGTTGTGTGAGTAGTTATAAATAGAGGGAGATACAAAGGGTTTGTTAATAAATATGTGTGTGTCTGGATGGACACATTTCACATCTTAGGTGAATTTATTTCTGAAACAGGCAAAAATCCATTGTTTTGTGTATTGATTTGTGGGGTTTATATTTTGGTCAGAGCTGTTTCAGGCAGTTTGTGGCAAGAAGGTGTTGAGTCATTAGAGGGTGTAGATACTGAGGTAATATTTCAGGTAAGAGAGCAGAGATTGCAATATCTGCTTAAAAATCTGCACCTTCCCTTTCTTAATAAAAAAGGGGAAAGGTGTAAGACACTCCTTAAATGCTGTTAAAAATGGTAACAATTGCAAACGTTGGTGGGGATCATTTTGGTGTTTTTATGACTGATTTGCACAGCAGATTTGTGCCTAAAAACCGGGTGATCCTACAAGCAGTTTTAAAAAGAATTCCCACTTGATACCACTTCAGGAGTAAGAGGAATTAATGAGAGACAGGAATGAAATCTCTGGCAGTTTACAGTAATCCAGAGCAATCACAGTCTGAACTTGTGAATGTTGTTTTGTTCATCTCCTCTGTCCTCCCCTTGCATTTTTGTTTGATAAGTCTCTGTCACTACTTGTAGCTGCTGCTTTTTGCAGCATCTTCTATTAAGTTCAAATCCAAAATGCAGCAGGAGCCTGCACAGACTAAGGGAAAGAAAAAAATAAAAATAGAATGCACAGCTCCAAGGCCTTGGGTAAAAAAATACGGTTTCTTTCTCAATTGGATTTTAAATATAAAATGTTATGTGTCATTTTCTCAGAGGAAGGAAGTGATTGCAGTTATTTTATTTCCACATTACTGAGCAAAAATGTTTCCCTCTAAAAATATCAACCCAACAGCAGAATATTTTGCAGAGTGATCTACTTAAAAGTGAGTGGGAGATGGCCAGCAAGGATTGTTCTCTTTTGTGTTTACTTGTAATTTATAAACAAGTTCTGGCAGTCTATTTTTTTTTTTTTCCTGAAAACACGAGGAAGGCAATTTTTATGCTTGTTATTCTTATTAAAAAATTGTTTCTTTTTTCTGTTTAAGACTATTTTTATAGCTGGAAAACTGACAGACACCTTTAAAAGATGAAATGATGAAAACTGAGCAGTTGCTAAGAGAAAGTCCTGCTAAAACTGCCTTTTCTTTTCTTTCCTTTTCTTTTTTTTTTTTTTTTCCCCTTAATGCTCATGCATTTTCAGTGGCTAATTAACTTTTCAAAAGGACTTCATCTTCAGTGATTTGACCTGGCTTTCTTTTACAGTGTAAGCCACACAGTAACCTCAGGAGTTCCACCAGGAAAACAAAGGATCATGTCCCTGTTACTTCCAAAGTAAACAAACAAAAAAAAAAAAACCTGCCCACAACTAGCAAAAAGAACCGAGCAGAGTTTGAGGTCATTAAATTCTGCTTTTTACCATGACAAGTACACTAAAACAACTTAAAGAGTCTCTAGAAAAAGGTTATTTCAATGATAATTTAAAAGTAAATTGCAGCTGTCACCTTGTGACTTTTTCCAAGTGATGGTAATGAGATCCATAGGTGATTTCAACTGCTTAATAATAATGAGATTGATACAGGGAATGCTCAGATTGGCAACAATTTGATAATTGTGCGAGCAGGAAGAACTAGCCCTCCCTGGTGGTTTGAAAACATAGCTGAGATTTGAGGAGCTGCACAGAGCTCTTATTTAATCTGAGCAATTCTATAATGATGTGAAAAGGTAAGTGTTTTTGATTTAGTGATGTCTATATTTCAAGAGACAAGATGTTGGTGATAAAGGAAGAGAGAAATTAAAAAAAAAAAAAAGGCAAAAAGATGAATGGCTGGTTTCTGGAGACATCTTTTGGCTTAATATCTAACACCATGTCTGTCTGTGTGCATTTCTCTCCGTTTTCCCACTAGGAAAATAGAATACTAATTAGATCTTGATTACAGGCAGTTTTTAAAGTGTGGAATGCACACTCACATTTTTGCTGTTAAATTCTCCTTTAATAGCTGGACACAAGCCTTTGAATTTGATGTGTTATCAGGGCTGATCAGCTGGAAAGAAACCATGTACAAGTTACTTAAAAACACGTATTTTCTTTTTTCCTGTGATCAAAATTGCTTGAGAACTTCCTGGTGATGAATAACAACCCCAATGAAACACTTATTTGGAAAATTGATAATTCTTTATATTTTTGGCACATTCATGGCTTAAAGGTAAAGAGGTGGGGGTAAAATCCTTCGCTATAGAAAGCAAAGAGTTTGAGATTTCTTTTAAAAGTTACTGGGGTTTAAATGGATAAAAGAACTATAAAGATCAGTGTTAAAGCATAAAATACAACCCAGAAGTGCCCAGGGGTGAACAAAAATTCTGAATTCAGCACCTGAGTGGGGATGCTGCAGGTTGGCCCTCTTCAATCACCTGGGTCCCCCTTTTGTCCTGGTGAGGAACCAGGAGAGAGGGAGAGAGAGACCTGGACGAGTCCTCATCACTCCCTTGACCAGCAAATGCAATTGAATTTTGTTGATGCAGAATAAGAAATACATAAATATACATAAATATATAAAATTCCTGAGCACAGATGCAGTTTTTTAATATTCTAAATCCATTTTAGATACCACGCTTCCACTTCAAACCGGTTTTGGGGTGGGGAAAAAAAAAAAAAGCAATCTTAAAAGAAGTGCTGCTGAATTTGCATTTATCTGGGTGAAATTTAGCAGTTCAGAAAGCAGTCCAAAATGCTGAAAATATTCATTTTGTATACATGGACTGTATTAGGCATCTTTTAACTTTAGGGAGAAATGCTGGAAAAAAAAGATGATGGAGGAGTTTTTCGTGTAGATGCGATAACTTTGTAGAAATGAGATTATTTTATAGCAATAAGCTGTTGGAAAATGTGTAGTGTGGCTGAGAGAAGTAATTAGCCAAAGGATGACTTAATAGGAGCTTCGTGTAACACTGGATTTTAAAGGAATGCATTGTCTAACAACAACAGACCTGAGCCAGATCTCATCTTTAGCTCCTCAATGACGGGACTTAAAAAACCTCCAGCGAAAAGTTTCCCTGGAAAGTCTATAAATATCAATTAGGGTGCCCATTAGGTCGCATCAAATATTTCCTTTCCTTCATCTGAGCCTTCCCCGGGCTGAGCTCCATGAGGTTTTTGTGCATCCCCAGGATGGGAGCTCTGCTCTGAGGGATGAGCAGACAAAGGTGTAAATCTTTTGAAGGTTCAGTGGCACCTCCAGCTCCCCAGTTTGCTGTAAGGTCATCCCACAACCAGCTGGGCAGGGAGGAAACTCAGGGCTCTGGGGCCATTATATCATTTCCTCCTGGGTTTCCTCTCAGCCACTTCTGCCAGCAAATGGCTAATAATAATGGGCTATTTGCATAGGGCAGGAGGAGAAGGCAGAGAAGGAGATGGGCTTCAATGCTGAATTCCCTGCTAAATGTAGTTATAAAAACTGGACTAAAGAGGGCAGGAGATACTCTATTTAAAAGAGAAATGCAGGCGAGCAGACAGTAAAACTCCACGGGGAAACAATAATATATATTTCAGTATATAATAAAGTGATTTATTTTCAATAAAATCTGTAAAACTGCTTTAGTTACTTTGACACCTTGATTAACTGGAGTTTCAAAGATATTTGTGTGTGTGTGAACCTTCTTCATACCAACAGTCCCGAATACTTTATTGCATCTGCTATTGAATATGTATGTTTTAAAAGCATTTGCTACACTGTAGTTTTACTGGATGTCAGGGACAAAATAGATTAATATTAGACCTCAGCCAGAAAGCATTTCTGTGGCAGCACATGAAATGTGGCGCTCTCCACTGCAGACGCTCTCCCTGACTTATTCCTGGGGATGCTTTATCCAGGGCTATGGGCTCCGGGAGAGATTTATTCCCTCTAAAATCGCTGATTACCATTATAAAACCCTAAAAAAGTTTGCAGCCGTTGAGGAAATTTCAGAGCTGGCCGTGGCGGGAATAAAAGGATTAGAAAAGGCAAGGGTGCATTGTGTGTGCACAGTCAGAGGGATCTTCCTGCAGGCTGTACATCAGGGAGTGCAAAAACTTTATTCCTCGTCCCCTGCACCCCACAAAGCAGCACAGCACTGATAAAGAGGTTATGCTGCACCTTCCAAAGGTGCCAGAGTTTTTTTCCTGAAGCCTCTCTGGGGGATTTTTTGGGGGGGATTTCAATGCACATGACCTCACACCCAAAGGATGTGCAGCAAATACTTTCTCTCGCAAGCACAGCGGGGAAAATTTACATCGGGAGGAAATCCTAGCATTGAGAAAGGCTTTTTTTCCCCTTTCCTTCACACATGCAGGCTCTGTGGGAGCCTGTGCTTCCAGAGGGTGGAGGAGCCTGTGGGAAAGGGATTTCTCCTGCCTTCTCCTGCCCAGCACGGGGGGCAGCCCAGGTGCAGAACTTATGTCATGCAGGGCATCCTTGGCTTTGAGCTGGATGCAAATGGCACTGCAGGGATGTGGGAGATGCAGGAATCACCCTGTCAGGATGTTCTCTTCCTGCTCTTTCCTCCATACAAACACAAGGGTAGAGAGAACAAACAATCCTGGACTGGTTTGGGTTGGAAGGGGACTTAAAATCCATCCCATTCCACCCCTGTCAGGGACAGGGACATCTCCCACTATCCCAGGGTGCTCCAACCTGGCCTTGGACAATTCCAGGGATCCAGGGGCAGCCACAGCTTCTCTGGGCACCCTGTGCCAGGGCCTGCCCACCCTCACAGCGAAAATTTCTTCCCAAAATCCAAGCCAAATCCTGTTTCAGATTAACGCCTTTCCCTGTGTCCTGTCCCTCCATCCCTTGTTCCCAGTCCCTCTCCAGCTCTCCTGGAGCCCCTTTAGGCTCTGGAAGGGGCTCTGAGCTCTACCCAGACCCTTCTCTTCCCTTCTCCAGTCTGAACAGCCCCTATTTTTTTGAGAGCATGGCCCTGGCAGGATTGAGGGGCACTCAGCTGGGTCTAGAGCCCACCAAGAGCCGAGTCTCTCCTCATTCCTGTGCTTAAATAATATGGAATCTTTCCAGAAATTTTCTGGTGCTGGATATGACCAAGTAACACACCAGCATGAATTTGAATTCTACAATTAAATGCAGTTTTAGTTTGATTTATTTTGTCCACCCTGTGTATATTCACAGACTGTATCTTACTGGAAAAAAAAAAAAAAGAATAAGCTGGATTTATTTATTTTATATCTGCTTAATTTCTACATGTTTTACATATAAATAATTGCTCCTAAAATGATAAAGAAACATACAGTAAGTTTAATAATGAATAATGAAGACTATATTTTTTTTTTTCTGAGAGAAGAAGCAGGATTTATTTTAAAATGATTCAAATCCCAACACCCTCAAGAATGTTGAAAATTTGCTGTCTTGTGTATATTGACAAGCTGAGTGGTTTGTTTCTGCTTGAATATAGCAGAAGTTTGTTGCTGTTGTTGGTTAAGTGCTTCCAGTGTGTTCATCTCAGACAGTATTAACAAGGAATAAACAAGACCTCACTGGAGGTTTAGAGAGCCAGCAGTATTTATGTGTTCAGAGCTCATTTTAAATAAAGACCCTCTTTTGGGGATGTCAGAAGGACAGAAAATCAGGACCACAGGTTTTCCCTGTCTAACAGTGATTTTTTTTTTAAACTCCTGAAGCTTTTTTAGGTTATTCCAGCACTGAGTGTCAGTCCAGGGAATGAACCAAACAGTAAAAGCCACATTCCTTTTGTACAGAAAGATTAGGAGCTGGTCTGGGGAAAAAAGCCCAAGAGTAAACAAAGGTTGCACGATTCCCTTGGGAAAACACTAAAGTTCCGTGCCATGTGTTAAATGTTCCTGCAAACCTCCCAATGTTGGTTTGAATTTCATATGCTCTGTGACACTTTTGTTAATGTATCACCACATAAAGCTGAGAGCAGAGAGACACCAAAACTGTACAGACAACTATGCATAAAAGGAGCATTAATAATTTCCTGGACTTTTTTCCAAGGTTGGTGATAATTTACTCCACAGAATTAAAGCTTTTTTTTTAAGTTGTCAGAATGCTAAAATGAAAAGTATGCAAAATCATTCCGGTTTGAGATGTAAATTATGCTGCCAGAAGGATGGGTGATGTATGGAATGGAAGAATTAGGTCTCTTAGACTAAAGCAGATTCTGGTAAATCATAAAATATGTAAGGAGTCTGTGGCCAATCCTGGATTTGCTGAAATGAATATAAATGTGAGGGGCATCTGATGGTGTGATAACTTCTGCTGTTAAAGTTGGGCATTTCCACGGACAGACAATTCCCAGCAGCACAGAGACACTGGACCTGGGGTCAGTACTGCTCAGGGTGCCCACATTCACCTCTGAAGGAGTTTTACTCCTTTACCATCATTTTCTGATGTCCAGCCCTGGCACAGCTGCCCAGGGCAGGGGTGGAGTCTCCATCCCTGGAGGGATTTCATGGCCCTGTGGATGTGGCACTTGGGGACGTGCTGGGAATGGCTGGAATTGATCATAAATCCTAATCCAGGCTCTTGGGCTGTGACCCCCACCAGGAAATCACTAATACCTCAATGATGTACAGGAGGCATTTCCCTGTTTGCCCTGGAGAAATGGCAACCAGGAAGTTTTTTTAACTTTTATAGCAAAATGCAGTAAAGCTCGAGCTTCTCTTACCAGGCATTGAATAAATTCTTTTAGCCTGTGTTTATATCTGTGACATGTATATATACACAGAGCTATGTACAGAATCTAACTCTGAATTTTCCTTCTTTTCCTTTTCCCAAAGGCTCTGGAGAGTTCACTTGCCATCATCAGGATTTTCTCAGATTTGGGTTGAGTTCACCTCTCGCATATTTGTAAACTGGAAAATGAAGTTACTGTGGAGCCTGTTTGACAAACTCCTTTTGTTAGTATCATGGCTTATAAAGTTTATTTCCAAGAAATGAAGACATGGCAGTGTTTATGCCCATAGACTGGAGCCAAATTTCCTTATTTTTCTTGGCATATAGAAGCTCAGGTTCAGTATCCTCAAGATACATAAATTATGCAGGTTTGACCAGAGAGCTCTCAAGAATTGGCACCCATACCTACCATTTATAGATGATTTCATTTTATTGTCATATCTTCCCAAAGTTCAATCTCTAGCACAGTTTTTAAACCCTCAAGGTGGTAAAATTTGCTTTCTCTTCCTCCAGGAAGACAGAACCGTGCTTGGATGGCAGGAGCAGGCAGCTGGATGAAGTGTCAGCTCTCTGACCCAGTTTAGCTTTTCTTTGCACCATTTTCCCACATGGATGTGGCCTGTGAAAAATTCTTTTAAAAGAAAAATGCTGGTTTGTCTTCTTTATCCAAAATGCTTTCCCAATTTTTGTAGCATTAGGCAATGCAGCCCATTTTTAACATCCATGGAATAGCACCCATGGCAGGTCTATTTTGCTGTTTTTCTGGCAGAATTTGAGCTTCTTAAACCTCACATTCTCAGATTTCTTCCTCTTCAGCACTTTTGATGCTCAGCAGGTCCCTGATTTCAGGGCTGGCCCATCCCTTCTTAATCACCTTGCAAACAGCAGCTTCATTCAGGTGATAATTTCAAATTGTTTTGTAGAGGATTAATCAAATCTGTGCTTCTCCATTCAGGCAGAATTCCTACCCACTCTGGGGTGTTTTATTCAAATTCTCCCTACTTATTCTTTTAAAATTTTAAGCTATCAGTTTCCATGTTTCTGTGAAGTACCCAAATCATCCAAGTGCTGGTTTTATGCAGAAGTTTCATATTTGTGCTCCTTATCTTTCCTAACTGAAATCTCTTACACAAATCAAGTTCCTCACATCACTTTTTGAATTAAGTGACTTTAGTACTTTTTTTTTTTTTTTTTTTTTTACTTTTATCCTGGCCTGCACTACCTGTGGATTCAAAGGCCATTTAAACATTTATCTGGTTGTTTTCACCCTATTTCCAGAATGTTTCAATTCCCACCAGCCCATCCAGCTTCAGTGTTCTTCTAACCCATCTCTTTAATTTATTTTGATTGTTTCCAGCACAGTGATGTGTTCATCCATCACTTAAGGCCTGCATCACAACTTTCCTTTATTTTTCACCAACGCACCCTTTTGCAGGAAACTTCCAAGATCTCCACACAATTTATAAATCCATTCCTAAGGAAAACAGAAGTGTACAACTATAGAATATGTCTGTGTTTGCACACAGTTGTTGGGAAATTTTAGAGAAAAAGGACCATAGTGCTATGAAATCCCTCCAAATGTAGTGAAAGTGGGCAGCTGGGTACATGGGACAGACTCAAATTAGTGAGGAAAAAGCTGCAACCTCAGTTCGGCTGTGACAGGGTGAGAATTCCATTCTGGAGAGAGGAGAAACCGCCCTCCACAATTCCTGCTTCTCCTGGAACCACTCGTGTACCACTGATCCCGTTTATTGAACCAAATCTTACATTGAAAACATGAAGGCTGCAAAGTCAAACACTCCACGACTGATGCATTTCAAGGAGATTTTGCATTTTCTGCTTCTGCTTTGTGCCCCAGGCTGAAGTCACAGAACCTTGTCCTGTCTTCCCTCGGATTTGTGCAAAGACTGGGAGCTCTTCAGCCGAGTTCAAGAAGCTTTTGGAAAAGGATCTCAGGCACAAGGTGGGATTCTTGAGGTTGTCCTGTGCAGGGCCAGGAGCTGGACCCCTGTGAGCCCTGTGGATCTTTTCCAACTCAAGACATTCCATGGTTCTCTGATCCATCACCCCAGAGCTGAGATCCAGCCTCTCAAACACGATGCTCTGAAGTTGTCATCCCTAATTTGCTTCATTTGCTGTCTGTGAATTATCTGAGTGCTTTAGGAACGGTGGTTAATTGCCAGGACCCCCTGGTGTGGAGAATGATTTCTGTGCTAAAAGATCAGGAGCCATAGCATGGGAATATCAGCAAGGAGCAGCTCCCCAGGGCTCCAGGTATCACCCACGGATCCTGACACCCTGTTTGGGGCACACATCCCTGGAGTGGAGCTGCAGCTGGGAAGGAGCTCCTGCTTGCTATCCAGAAAATCAGGGACTCACAAATAACAACCTCCTGGGAATAGTTTGGGTTAGGGAGCTTTACATCCCACCAGAATCTGTGATAGAGATTATGAATTTTATCTTTCTTTTCTTCTGTACCGTCCAGCTTGTGCACTGAGGCTGATAGATATCAAAGATAACACATGCAGTTATATAGAATACATAAAATCATGTACAATTATACAGATTATAACATTACACAGGTAATTCTTTGTATTTCATCTTTTTTTCTCTCATCTTAATACACAGAGCAAGTGTTTGCTGTGAACTGAATAAGGAAAGGTTTGGAAAGAAGGGACAAACAAATGCTGCATCATCACAAGTGTAAGGGCACAAAGTTAAAACTGTTCTTCAAGTCAAAATCACTGTATTTTTTAGTTTTGATGTTCTTTGGGCAGCCTGTGGGTGAGAGAAGGGCAGAGACAGGCAGAAGGGGAAAAGAGAAAGGGTCTAATTGCTGCAGCCTTCCTCGAGTTCAAACTCATTGTAATTAAGCATTAATTTTTCTTAAATTAGAAATTATTAAAAACCTGTGGCCAGGGTTGTAATGTGAGCTGATCCGAAGAGGAGGCTTTGCTTTGGAACCACTGCAGAATGAATTGCAATCTGAACAAAGTAAATGGCTTGTAAATACCTCGAGTAATTGGGTATTAATGGAAGCTGTTGTGCACACACTGCCCGGGCCCCTCTGCAGCTGCAAAATTGGACTGTCATTCACAGATCTGATTACAGGAACCTGGTTTTAAAAAGTCTGTAAAGAGTAGGAAACTCATGGTTCAGAGAACAAGCCAGGAGAGAGGCAGGTCAAGAATATTTTTCTCTAGGCAAACTATTGTATAACAGCTCATTTCAAGGCTTTGGGTTCTCTCTGGGAATGGTCAGAGAGGAGAAGCAGCTCTGACCTGGTGGTGTTGTACCTTTGGCATTTTGTGATCTGCTTTTACAAGGCTTCCTCATTATAGAGGAGAAATTGCTAAATAGATTTTAAGTTAAAGCAGACAAATACCTAGACAGCCTACAACATAATAGGGGAAAGATCAAATTCTAGCCTTGCTTAAATTCAAGCAGCTCATTAGCATTAATAGGGCTGCATGTGGAACTGATAGCAAAATTTGGTTAGTAAACCTTGAAGGACTTCAGCTTAAAAACAGATTTTTATGTACAGGCCAGGGAAAAAACCAGCTGAAACTGATAAAATGCAATTTATACCACCATAACAACAGTGCCTAGGAGTAAGATGTTGGGATTTTTCCCCTTCAAGTGGGTAAAGATTGTTCCCAGACTGAAGCCTTCATCACAAGCCAACTTTTAACTGCAAGAGAAATGTCTGAACTGGTGAGTTAAGCATTGCAGACCTTTTTATTTTGATGTTGAAAACATTACTGTGAAATCATATAGTGCAAAAACCACCGTGGTGAGCAGGGGCTTTGTTAGCGTGTTGTCTGCAAAATTGGGAAGTGGGATCATTTCTGTTGTATTTAACTTTTCTCTTAAATATATTTTGGAGTATTGGGGGTTTCACTGCAGGAAGGTTATCACACCTCAAATATTACCTTCATAAATAGGAAAGACTCAGTTTTAACTCTGCACTCCTAGAAGTGTTTTAGGGAGGTTTAGATCAGATATAAGAAAAAATTCTTCACTGGAAGGGTTGTCAAGCAAAAAAGAGATGAGCAGGGAAGAGGTGGAGTCCCCATGCCAGGAGGGATTTAAAAGCCATGTGGATGTGGCACTTGGGGACATGGATTAGTGGTGGCCTTGGCAGTGCTGGGGGTTGGATCTGAAGGTCTAAGAGGACTTTTCCAACCCAAGTGATTCTACGGCCACCATGAAAATGTCAATGTTTTTGTGCTTTGAAGAAATTTTGGGGTTGTCCTTTTGTGCTTCCAATTCAAACACAAACGTGTGATTGCCATTTTCACCTTCAGAAATATTTCCATTTATAGGGAGTCACCATTTTAAATATCAGAAGTGCGTGCAATCATAGAGTAGAGAAACCATCATAAAAGAACTGTAGTTCCAAAAATGCACTTTTATTCCAGAACAGGAGACCCAAAACCTGTGAAGTTTTGTCTTTCCCAGCTTTGTGCACTCATCTTTGTGCACACAACTTTATTGCTCTTTCAGCCCAGGTTTTGCTGGCTGGCTTTGCCCAGAGGAGAAAATTATAGTCTGGAGATATAAAAGACATTCAGTGTTTGCTTTAGACAGTAACAGCCAAGGGGCTGAGGCTGCTCCAGGCTGCACTTCCTCACTACAAACTTTTAATTCTTGGTACTCTGGTGGCAGTTTGGGTGAGACATATCCCTCACATTCCCAAATATCAAACCCCTCATATAGAACACCAAATAAAATCTGTGGCCCTCAGAAGAGTTTCCCACATTCTCTAATTGTCCCCCAGAAATTCAGAGCTTGGCCAGGTCACTGAAAATCAAGTGCAGGACTTGGCAGCACTTTGCAATACCTGCAGTCAGAAATGACACTTATTCAAAACTTGGCAGAGTGTTATCAGTGCCATCCAATCCTCTGCTTGAAAAAGTCACAAAATCTCCATTAAAACAAAGAAAATGGCATCTTTTGTGTGTTTTTTTTTTTTTTTCACTGTAAGTAATAAAAACCAGGTACTTCAGCAAAGCAAGATAACTCAAGAGCCGATGAATAAATAATACCTGTGGATGAATAATTGAAATGTAGTGTCAGATGCCTGGAACAATCTTTATCCTTGGAGCAATAAGATGTGACCATGTGCAGTCTGTGTGCCAGACAGAGAGGGTGGAGGATTAAACACCCTGACTTGGGGAGCTGCACTCTTAAACTCCAGAAGATGTTGAGCAACATCCCATACAGCACTTTCCAGGAAGCACTAAATTCCTGCCCTGAAGTTTAGGGATGGCAGGTGAGCTTTCCCAGGTTGTTGTGCTTTCCCTCAGCTGCTGAGGATGGAGGAAAATGTTAGGTGAGGCTGATCAAGGTATTTCAGCCATGCAGGGAACTTAAATCACAGCTGATATCTAGGTGGGAAAAAGTTTTTTCCAGGTTTTTCTCCTTAAAAGTGAAATGGAGAAGTTTCCCAAGGCTGAGGAGCCTTTAGCCACTCTTTGCTTTATTTAAGATAATAATTAATGTTGTTCCTTCAGGTGGTTTTGGTAATTGAAAATCTAGGCTCAGGAGTTTTTAAACTCTCCTCTCTGGGTCTGTGGTGTCCCTGCTGCTCTCCAGAGCTGCCACCACCCCAGGGAGGTGGCTCCTCTGCAGGGACGTGTCCTGGTGGCCTTGGTAAGTCTTGTGCTAAGAGATGGCTTTGGATAAACATGGGGAATTTGGGTTTACTCAGGAAAAGGAGAGGAAGAATGAGGTGCTCTCATGATTTTTATTTTCTGGTTTATTTCTTGAAAACTCTTTTATTTCAGAAGGTGTTTTTGTTTTTTGTTGGTTTTTTTTTTAATATAAAAATGAGGATTTTTTGAAAATGCCCACAAGGAAAACACTTCTCACTTGATTTTGTGCACTGCTCTTCACCTCATCTTCATGCAAAAGGGTTTTTAAGGTTATCTGAGTAATTCCAGACCGAAATGTTTCACTCTTGGAGGATGTCTGTGAACTAAGAAACTGTTGTAGTGAAGGAAATTCAAGGTGTATTGTCCTGAAAAATATTTCTGGGAGGAGAAAATGGGAACAGAAGATCTCATTTAACCTGGTGTAGTCTGTAGTGAAAACATGGTTCTGTTTTTATGAATTTAAGGATTTTGGCAAATGTTTTATCTTTGGGTTTTGATTTGAGGTGTTAATAAATATAATGAAAGAGTTAAGAAGGAGAAATATTTTGTATTTGAGGTTACTTTGCTGAGCTGCTTATGCTGAAAGACTTTAAAGTGAATATACACCTTATGCCATAAGTCCAGTGAACATAAGTTAAAATTGAACAAGATTTTGGTTTTTTGTTTTTTTTTCAGTTTGCTTTCCCCACATGGACTGAAATAGCTCCTGAGCATTTTTTATTGTTGGCAAATTATCAGGCTTCTAATAGTAGTTAAAATCTTATTGTCAGCATAATTAATACTTTATTTATGTTGTTGTTTATTTATGTTGTTGTGATGTCTTGAGCTGTGATAATATTTTTAGTACTCTGCAAGTTACAGAAATGTCAATCTCTTCAAAATGCCCATTACCTTCATGATGGAGAAATCATAGGGAACAGTTTAGGGAGTGGAAAACTGCCTTTTTTTTCACCAGTTTAATCTTAGATTTTGTTTCCTCTGTGTTTCTCCATCTTGTGCTGCAGAAAAGATCTGGATTTTGTGACAAGGCTACCCAAATTAATTTAAATCAGAGAAACACCACTGTTCATTTATATCTACCAATATCAAAAGGCAAATGAAAAGTTAGTCTAAATCCAGCGATTTTTTTTTTCTTCTTCTTATATTGCCACAAAACCAAAGAATTCTGGATCAGGGATTATGTGGAAAAGTAAGATTTAACTTTAAAAGAAGATATATAGAGTGTCTAGGACATTCTAGATTTAGGAGAAAAAAGATAATAAACTTCAGAGGAGCATGAAAATACCCTTGCCACTGGAATTGCTGGAATTTTAGCAGGTGAAATCCAATGCTAGTCAGCTTCAACTCTCTGAGTTCAAAG
The DNA here is from genome assembly GCF_052056855.1 of Sturnus vulgaris. Lineage (NCBI taxonomy): Eukaryota > Metazoa > Chordata > Aves > Passeriformes > Sturnidae > Sturnus > Sturnus vulgaris. The sequence goes on along the minus strand of NC_142249.1, from coordinate 39,322,416 downwards.
TTACAAGATTTTCTACTTTAGAGGATGACACCCAAATCTGCTCCTTGATTTCTTCTGATAATTCTGAAACTTAGGACGTAGCCCACTCGTCAAATCAACCTGGTGTTTAATTAATCCTTGTTACTGAAACAATTTAAAGTCATGATGTGACATTTGTGGGGGAGAAAAAGAAGTGTGGTACTTTTTTTTTTTTTTTTACTTCTGCGAAAATGCAAATTAAAATTCTCCATGTGTAATTACGAAGTGGATGAGAACACAGAAACTTTAGTGCAATTGTGTGTGCCTTGGGGCTGTGTTCCTTCACTGAAGATCCAAGGATTCCTTGATGCACAAGTTGTATTAGCTCAGATCACAGTTGTTATTGGACATCTAACCAAGTGATTCATCAGGGCTCCAAAATGAGCTGTTCCCCTCAGCTTTAGAGAAGCAAAACACCAAAATTAAATACCCCAGACCAAAAAAACTGAGAAAGTCACACAAGGAGAGAGCTCATGGGCAAGTTTTGTTCTTTGTTCTGTTTCAGGAGCTCATTTGCTGTTTTCTTCTTATAAGGAAATTAATAGTTCCTGTATCAGTAGTTTCTCTTTACCTATTATGTCTTACACAAATTTCTCTCCTCTTGTGGCAGTGGTTTGAGTTTTGATGGAGGGATGGTGTCAAAGAGAAGATTGTTTCAGTCTAATTTAATTCAGAAGGAGGATTTTCCATGGAACTTAGCCCACATACTCAGAGTAGGAATGGATTTAGGCTGAAAGGACCTGCCCAGGCTCACCATCTGCAAGGTGAGATCCTGGCAGGGATGGATGAACCCTCAAAACCCCTGGAGCACCCCCTGGATACATCTAAACCACCCAAACCAACCCCAAACCCTCCTCCCTTCCCTGTTCCCCTGCCCAAACTCAAACTCTGATATTTTAAATATTAAAACAGCACAGAGAGGTAAATCTCTTAAACAACAAAGGAGAATTAAACAGGCAACTTCTCTGGGTAATAACAAAGTTTTGTAGCTAATTCTCTCCACATACTGTGCAGAAAATGAATCCCATAAAATACGAATAACTTCTCCCTGAGCACCTGTAGCTTCTTGCTAATATTTAAAATTTATTTACATTTCATTTAAATAAATTTTAAAGTTGCAGCACGAGCTCAGTGTGCTTGTGTGTCCGCACTGCTCCTGGAGAAGGAGTGGCTGTGGCATAAAGTGCAAAGGTAAATAATAAATCACTTTTGTCTTGAAATGTTGATGGCCTCTCCTGCAGTCTGCTCACTGTTTCAGCCTGGGATGGTTAAAAACAAGAGTTTAAAGCTGAAAATAGTCCTAAAGAGTGCAAGTTCAAAGTAAGTCAAAGAGTGAAAACCTGGAACAAGAAATAAGTGGGTTTGGTGCTGTTTTAAGAGGTGCAAATACAAAATCCTTAAACCAAGGTCTCTTTAATGAACAGCTGTGGGTTTCTTGTGTTGTTACCATTGGATTCCATTTTGTGCTTGCCTTCCCCAAAATTAGGGCTGTGTAGAGATGCTGTGCAGTTCATGTGATTTAATCTCATTGCCACTACCAGGTGAGTCAAGCTCGTCAAGGAAGGGCAGTGCTCACAGCATTAAAAGAGTTAATTTCTTAATTCATTGATTTACCTTTATTCTGTACCAAAACTCTGTGCTGGGAAGGTCAGGAAGGAATGGGAGCAGAGGGAAGAACATTATCCTTTCCAGTTCATTTTCAGTATCCGAGTGCCTGGGAAATCTTTGTAGCTCTGCATCTACTTCATGAATTTATTTCCGTATTTCTTTTGGAAATGAGTGGATCTTGTAGCATCATCTTCTTTAATTAATTTTTCTTTAAGAAAAATCTCGTGGTAGACATTGAACCCCATCCCTGGGAGTGTCCAAGGCCAGGCTGGACAGGGCTTAGAGCAATCTGGAATAGTGGAAAGTGTCCCTGCCCATGGCAGGGGGTGTGGCTGGATGAGCTTTAAGGTCCCTTCCCACCCAAATTCATCTGTGATTCCGTGGTCTCATTTACCTGCGAGTAAAGTGTGTGTGTAGAAAGCACAGAGCAACACAATAAATAAATAAATGGATTGCTGAGGTTTGTATTCCCAGCACCCCAGCACTGTTTAGATGAAGTGAGAAGATGGCTGATGGAATCCCAGACTCAGTTTTAATCTTGCCCAGGGTAAGGTAGGCTCGTGCTATTTTCTTTGACCCTTCTTTTATGTTGCCTTCAGTGCTCTGGTACAGAACCAACCCAATCTAATTCAATTCACCACTACTTTACCCTTCAGTTAGAGCAAACCTACAGTGAGCACACAAAGGCCACTGTGATGGTATCTTCTTTGATCTTCAGCTTGCTCAATCTACTTCCTACTGTGCTGGCTCACAATTTCATTTTAATAGTTAAGTAGTTTGGACATCATTAAAAGAACTGTGTCTGGAGGCAGTGATATGGCACTGATCAGTTTGTCAAGTAATTCCATTAAAAAAAGTTCACAGCTCTGTCCTGATATGATGTAGAGAAAATGTCTCATTAAAAACAACTTTTGTAAAATACTTTCACCCATTTCAACTTAAAAAAAAATGAGGATAATTTCTGGAGACTTGCTCTTTCCAGTCTAATACATCATCTTCTTTTAATCTCTACTACTTCCTGCCTTTTTTTTCCTAGCAATTATTAATAATTTTGTTGCTCTGCTTAATTTTCATAAGTGGGCTCAAATATATTTTTGGAAGCTCTGCTAACGACGGCCTGGGTTATGAATTGGGCTAAATGCCTGTTCAACATGAAAGGGGAGTCAAATATCAGCCTCCAAGCCCTGGGCAAGTTTAAACCCCATTCCTTCCAAACTGGGTGAATTCCATGTGCCCTGTAGCCTCACCCCATGGCTGTGTCCACAAAAGGAGTCACTTATGTGTTTGCTAATGAATTTATCCCAAAATCCCTCTAAATCCATGTCCTATCCATCTCCTCAATATCTACAACTCCTTCAGCTTCTTCCTCCAAGCTCTGCAAAATTTCTTGTGTACTCATACATGGGACTTGCTTCAAAAGTCACACAAATATTCTCAACCTAAAGCTTTTCTTTACATTGTCTGATTTTTAATTTTTTTTTCATGTGATCTTCCTTTCTCTCAACCATTATCTAAGTGGCAACAAGGTGGTGATGAGCTGGTGAGTTATTTGTCTGTGCCTGGGGTTTGGAGAAGCCAGCCTGGAGATGGTGATGGTGACCTGTTTTTACATTGCATTTGGCCTGATTTGAGGCAGATCCTACCATCTCTTTCTGAAATATCAGGAGATCACTTACCCCTGACATATTCTGGCTTGAAAGGGGGGGGGGGTATTTACTTGGTCTTTCCAAATCTAGAAAATCTAGTGAGCTGGCTCCACTTTTAGCATTCGTGTTCCTTAATAACAGCCCCGTTCTCGAGGCACCGCACGGGGAAACTGAGGGAATAATTTCTGATCGTTTGCGTGGTGAGAGGGATAAAAAGTGGTTCCAAAATGCAGGTTCTTGTCCCTGGGGCTGAGGGTCTGCTGGATTGCAGCAGCACGGGCAGGATGAGATGCTGGCTGACGTGAGGAGGTGTTGTGGCTCTGTCTCCTCAGAGCAGGAGCAGCCAGCTTCCATCCCTGTGGAGAGAGGAGAGGAACAGAAGGGGAAGCAAAGTAGCTCCAAACCAATTTGCCTTAAGATGTGTCACTCTGCTTTATGCTTCTGCATTTTCACTGGGACTTAAACCTGTCTTTTACATTAGCTGGGGGTTTTGCAGACAGGGGTGTTTCAATGCTGAGAGTGGAAAAGGTGATAGGTGGGCACTGGTGTTTGGTTTTCAGCTGGCTGTTTTATCTGGGCTGAGCTTAACGTGTCACATGCAGGCTGAAATTTAATCTGCACTTTAATATCAGTCTGTTTTTTGTAATATTCACCTGGCACACACCTATAACAGGGTGCATATGTTCAGGATTGGCATCTGAGCTCATTTGAAGACAAACTGCTGTCTGTGTGAATACTGAAGTTTGGTTTTGATGGCATTAAAATCAGTTTAATCCCTCCATCCCTGTTCTCTGATGGAGATGTTTTGTCAGGTGGAAAAGAATAGATTTGAAAGAGTTTAAATAAAGTAGGAACAATTTATGTCCAGCAAATCCTGCAGAACTAGCAGATCTTAAAGCAAGTGAAAGAATACTATCAAGAGTGCTGGTCTACAGTGTTTGTTTTGTTTTTTTTTTAAGAAGTCCTTTAAAAAATTCCTTTAAAAAATTGTTGTAGACATTCAGCTTTATAATTCTGATCAGTTTGAACAGGTATGCTCCACCTGCAAGAACAGGAAACAATTTTCAATGCATAAATTAATGCAGCTCTCCATTTTCCCACCCTGAGGAAGACACACACACACACACACAAAAAAAAAAAAAAAAAAAAAAAGGCAGCGAGACAAACCCACAGAGAATACCTCGAGCCCTGGTATCTCTTAAAATAACAGATGAAAAAAGAAATTTGAAAGCAAAACAAAGAGATAAAGAAGCATCAGCCGCTCAAACCCCTTAGGTATTATACCTTCCAGTGTGCACCATCTGACTGACACACTTCTCCATATGCTGAGGAGGAGAAAGAACTATTCCCAGCTAACCCACAATTATGCCTTCATTATTTCTTTTTAATCTCCTCACAGCTCCCATAGGGCCTCATATTTGGTTAGATGAATGTCCCTGCAACAGCCCAACTCCGAAAGCTCCGCCAGTCTCCGAGAAAACTTTCATGTTAGGCTTCGTGCAAATTTGGTCCAGAGCTATTTTTATCTTCCCCTCACTCTCGTTTTTTTCATTCTGTCATTAAATAAATTATTTTCAGGGCTGCTTTCAGTCTCTCTTATGGTGCTGAAGGATTTGTTAGGATGGAATAGGAGATATTTCTGTAATAATTTTTTTTTAGAGGTATTTGCATTTAGGTTTTTTTTTTTAATTATTATTATTAGACCAGTTGATTTTTGGATGTATAGCAAGATTTGGACCACTTATGTAATTCTGTGCCAAAAAATCCTTGGATTTCACAGGAAGGAGTAGTGTGACCTATTAGTCATTTTGAATATACTTTATATATTTCACACTCTGCTCCACGCAGATCTGAGATAAAAAGATATAAACAGAGATAAGTATTTTTGCCTACCTATTCTGTCTGTAAAGTTATTTTGCTTGGGGGCCCAAAGTATGAGCAGTATAGTATTAATATGGTGAAATTGCTACAATTATGTTGTACTCCCACATTACCTTTGATGTGATATTTTGCAAATTGTTCTGTGCAGAATTATTTTGCTATGGTTACATTGTAAATGTCATTTTGTGATGAGATACTTGGAGATGTATATAATGACTTATAATAAACTTTATGGAAGAATCATAAATAAGAGATTAAAATCTTATATATTGTAATGGTTTTTTTGCATCCTTTTTCTGTACCACCTGTCCTGGTTGCTTGGATTTGAGAATTATCTTTCTTTTGCAATTCAGACTTTACTTGGTGAACTTAGTGCTGCTGCAAGAAGGTGATGGAAGGACAGGGCTGGCTCTTGTCACTTCTTATCCTTGATTTTTTTTTTTTCTTGTTCGTACTGGGGGTTTTCAAGTTTTGGAGTGACCAGTAAAACACTCCAATCTTCCTTTGACTTCCAGTTTATTTTTTTGGTTGCTAAATCCATCAGGATCTCTCTCTGGGTCTCAGCTTTCTGTCAGTTTCTGTTGTGGGGCTGAGAAAATGAATTAATGACTTGCCTTAGGTTTTGTAACTTTAAGGTGTCATCTTGTAGTTACAGACAGATGATTTATGCTTAGAGAATTAATCTCTGCAGGTTCTCACCAGGTCCAAGAGAGTTGTCTTCTTGTTCCCTGTTCGTTTTTAGTACAAAAAATAAAAATGCAGGAACTGGATCCCCAAAGAACACTTTGCATCGTGGAACATGAAAGTCCAAACACACCAAAATGCAGAGAGGATTGACTGGAATAATTGTGTGTGAGGAAGAAGATGGAAAAAAGAATAAAAAAAAAAATAAAGGAGCAGCAGTTACAGTATATTGAAAAGACCACATTTCTGCATTTCCAGAAACTTAAAGAAGAAATCAAAACCACGTTTGTGGTTTTGTTGCTAACTGGAAGCAGGAGAGTATCACTTCTCTGGAGCAGGGTCAGACAGAACCTTTTACTGTGGCTTGTGGATGAAGGCTGCAGAAATACACTTAATGGGCTGAGAAAGAGGGTGTTGAAAATAGATCCACGAATGATAATTTGAAAAAGAAGTTGCCAGTCCCAATAACTTTCTTAAACCCACATCTTGGAAAGCATTTATGCTATTTTTGGAGCATGATGAAGTCCATCAAAAAGTGCAATCAGCTTTGAATGCAATAAAATAAAAATCAGGTTTGCAATTATGGTCTGGTGAAAATCTTCAAGAAGTGGGGAAAGTTTCTCTGTGAGACAGAGGATTTATAATGGCTTTTGTAATGGAAGATGTCAGTAGCTATTGGTAATCTTTGTATTTCATTAAGAATAATTGTCTCAAGGTGTTTTACTGTGCTGTCCTTAGTAAAATTTTTATTTCATTCTTTTCAAGTGCATTAAAGCCCTTAATTTAAGTGTTTAAAGGACATTTTGTTCCCTTAGATACATACTGAAAGCATTAAAGATAAGTCAATGAAATCAAGATGTGTTTATCAGACCATAAAAGGATCTTAAACACATCATGGAATGCTGCTAATGAAGAAGGAATCCCAATCAGTCAGATATAAAAATTCACCTTTCATAATTGCAAACTGCAATTATAGGTCAAGATTTGCCAATTTTTTTTTTTCCTACTGCTTTGGAAGGCCCTCAGGTCTGTCTGCAGCTTGGGTTTGTCATGTTGTTCGTGATTTCTGCACACTTGTACTTGCCAGGTGAGGTTTTCTCTGGCAAAATAAGAAAATAAACAGGAGGAGAAGGCAGCTCCATCCCAGTTGTTTGCTGCCCACGTGGTTTTTGCACTTCTTCTCTCTCTGCCCCCTCCTGCTGCTTCCCAAGCTGAGGTGCTGGTGTGGAGTCATCCCTGGAATGGTTTGGATAAGCAAGGAATGGTCCAGGTTGAAGGTGTAGGTTTGGCTGGGCTGGCAGGAAGGGTTTATGCTGTAAACCCTTGTTCAAAGATCATTAAAAATGTGTGTCACAACACCCCTGGGACCTGCCTTGCTGCTGGCCCCAGTTACCTTTGGGGTTGGGATTTTGGGAGCTGATATTGCCATTATTCCTGGGATAAGGTTGGACACGGGCATTGCCAGTGGATTTTGTGGGGGACAGCAGGCTTTGGGAAGCAAAGCCCAGGCTTGCAGCATTCCCTGAGCTTTTGGTGTGCATGATTTTTGACAGCTTTGCCCAGGTTTTGGGGTTGTTTGGTGGTGGTGTGAATCCAGCAATCACTTCTCCTGCAAGTTCATTCCTAGCCCCAGGCTCAGTCTCGTAAGGCCACACTGTGAGCTGGTGCTTAATTAACCACCTGCCTCCCCAATAAGAGCTCACTCCAGTGCAGTCCTGAAGGGGCTCCTGATTGAGGAAAACCCATTTTAAAATTATAATAGCTCATTTTATATTGTTTCAACACTCTGTATCACAGGCAGGGTGGGGCAATGGTATCTCAGTGAGTTTTTAGCTTAAGCTACAGGTGTTGGAGGTGAAAGTTGGCTTTGAAGGCATTAACTAAGACAGGCCAAGTGAGTAAAATCAGACCAGTTTTAAAATTATTATATTATTTTCTTTGTCATGAAGCAAGATTGCCTTAAAATTTACAAGTCAAAGCTTCAGCCAAAGAACCATGATATGAGGATTTTAAATCCTGGCTGCTACTCTGACTCCAGCTCTCCTCAGTTTGTTTAAAGCTGAAATGCTTCAGATTAAATGGCTGCAGCAAAATTAAGTTTTCACACCTGGCAACGGAATAGATTCAATGAAATTTCTGTTTGAAGTTGTGCTGTGAGGGTGATACTGTGACCTGGCATCGAGTGACACCTCTGTGCTAGGTGAAAACTTCATCTTGTGTGGCTGAATTTTTGGGCATGGCCATCGTGAACACATCCGAATGATGTTCACAGATAATTACGCCACTTCTTCAGCCTAAATACCTCGGAACCTACAAAGAGACAGCTCCTAGACAAAGGGGACACCAGCAAAATTCCCCGCAATAGATTTCTCCCTTCACCATGACAGGAACATCTCTCTCAATATTACTCAGCTAATGAAGGAGCAGATCTGCTGCGAAGTTCCTAGGAGGCTCATTTTCTTGAGTACAGTAGTAAAAGTTAGCTGATGAATGACCTGAACTGCTTAATGCTTCTACTTATAACTTCTGAGCAGCAAGGCGTAGCTGGGAGAGAGCTGAAGGAGTTATCCTCGGGAGGCACCAGTGTCCTTGTAGGTTGTCAGAGTCAATGAGCCAGGTTTATTTCAAATGGCTCCTTAAATGAACATTTATTTTGTGCCAGTAACACGTTTTTGATTAACAGCTCCTTTTGACTAATTTGCTTCCCAAAACAGCCCAATAAAGGACTCGTTTAAAACATAATTAAAAGCGTGTTATTGCTAGTAGTTAATACTGATTAAAACAGGCATTAAGACAATTATCGTTGAAGGAAAGTAAGCACCCCGTAGTCAGTATAGAATCCATTCTTACAGTTTTTATGCATTGCATACACAAGTGGGCTGCCTGCCAAAATATGCAGAAGTTCTCGTTCTGCACAGAATTGTATCAAAATTTGATTCCAATTAATTTTATTTTTTAATGGACAGGCAGCCTGACAATATTTGCGTTGAGTATTTGGATTTAGGTCTTTAGAACTCAACATTGAAATTCAACTTTCTCTTGCCTTGTTACTCAACTGATAACAAAAACTCCCTGTTACTGTGCCTTGCACTGGAACTTTAAAAAATGAGATTTCTTGAATGGACTTCAGTTTATGCATCTTTATTTTTGGATCTCGGCCGTTTCACACTGTGTATTGCTGATTTTTTAAATAAGAAACCAAATTATTGATTGGTAGAGGTGAGAGTTATTTTAGGTACAGAAATATGAGCTAGTCTGAAAATTTTTTGGTAGAATTTTATTTTGTGATTTTTTTTGGCTGTATTTTGAAGGGCTTTTTTTTTTTTTTTTTTTGGTCAATGAGTGCACAGGCTTTCCTTCAAATATGTCCTGAAGTCATCTGAAAATTCACATAGAAATAATGTCATGCTCTTCTTATTAAAATAATGGAATATTTTTTCCATCAGAGTGAAAAATTAAGGATAACTTTTTAAGATCAAGGGCTTTAATTATGACCCTGTAGCTTTTTATACAATAATCATATCAAAAGAAAACATAAAAATGTGGTTTTCGCTACTTTAAATTTTTATGTGAAAATTCTCCTTGCCATTTCACACTTGCAATTCTGCTTTGAACATCTTAATTCCTTAATTTCTCAGCTGCATTCTGAATCACGATTTTGCAATTTGCAGCAAAGAAAAATGTGTATCTCCTATAATCCAGTTTAATTTAATAAATTTCTTAGAATGGATGGAGACTTCTGAGGTTATTTTTATATTATTTCATCTGCAGTTGAAAATTTTGGGGATTTTAACTAAGGAGTTGCTTTCAAGATTGATTTCAGCTTTTTCTGCCTTACCTCAATGTAGCATTAATATTGGAGAATGACCAAAATTATTATACATGGTCTTAAAAATGGACTCAAGGAAATTTTGTTCTTATTTCCAAATGTGCATTTGATTATGTCCAGGTTTATTTATTTTTTTTAAATTAAAGAAAGGAAATTAAAATATAGAGGGTTTTTAGCACATAGTTTTACACCTTTGGCCGTGGAGGTTTTCACAGTATCAGCTAAAACAAATCAATGTTTTCCTCAGATTTTAGCACGACAGGGACTAAGGCAAAAGTCAAAACTTCACTGGGCAACCTGTGCCAGGGCATCACCCCCCTGACAGGGAAGAATTTCTTCCCTATATCCCATCTAAACTTCCTTTTTACACCTAAAATCATTCCCTCTTGTCCTATCATTACATTCCCTCTTCCTAAAGCCAACACACACAAACCTAAAGCTGTGTCTGGAAAAACTTGATCCTGGTTCCACTGTGGAACTTCTCTGCCCTCTCTGGTTGGAGGCTGGGCCTGTGCTCCAGGTGGAAATAAAAATCCATTCTGGATTTTGGAAAAATTTGCAACTATGACTTTGCATATAATTAAAATCTCATAAATATTTCCCCCCCACACACACCCTTCTTTTTTCTGAAAATATCAGATGTGGATGTAATCCTCTCAGGGGAGCCAACATCTCTGTTTATCTGTCTTAATTAAACTGTTTGTTAATTTTTGGGGATAAAGAAGGGGAAACACACAAAAAAACCGTTCAGCTCCTATAGTTGAATGGATTTTTAACAATGGCAGGTTGAAAAGCAGCAAGAATAAATAATAGTTGTTAAGACTAATAAAGGAACAAAGGTAAAAAGATATCCCTGTAGGCTTGGGGAGGTATTAACACAAACAGACGAATCCCAACAACCCTGCAATCAAAGAGTAACCAGCTTTCTTGTTTTCCCACTAGATGGTCTGGCAATTAATAGCCCATTTGCAAGAACATCTGAGGAGTGCAGGAAGTAAGGGAGGAGAAAAATCCCAAGGATTTGAAATTGTAGCAAATAGGTGGTGGAAGTTGGATTTAATAGTAGATTAGATGTGAAATTTGGGGGGTTGATAATAAATTATAAATGATGGGTGGTTAAAACTCTTGCAAATGGATAGGAGAAGAAGTGAAAAGGGGTAGGAAGAAATAATTTGAGATTTTGGGGTGGAATGGTTTTGCAGACTGCAGGGATTAGGTGATTTCCATGGATAAGAGGACAATCATGGATCTGCCAGCAGCTCACAAGGCTGGAGGTCTGCAGAGCTCCCTCTTACCTTCCAATGGGATGAGGAGGAAAATGAACAAGAAAGGAAACAGGAAATCTTATTTTCCATATGAAAACCCATGTCCCAAGACCTGTGAAGGCAGGAAAAGCCCAGAGACTGGAGAGGGGTTTTTAGAGATGGGGATGAGTTTGTTGGCCTGAGGAGCCCGTGGAATTGTAGAATAGAGGTGGAAGTGGTGGAATTGTGGAGGTGGAAGAGGTGACCATGTCCTGGATGCCCCAGGGACAGATCCTTGCCCTGAGGGCTCCCTGGCTGCAGAGGGAGCTGGGCAGGACTGGCACAGGGTGGGACATGGGTACAAATGTCTCCACTCATGCCAGGAGGGGCAAGCACCAGACAGGTCCCAAAGCTGCCAGAATCGTTGTAGGGATGAGAGAGAATTGGGCAAAATTTTCTGCAAATGACTTGAATCAAATAAAATAAAGCCCACAAGCAAGGATGGAGAGAGAGAATGGAGCAGAAACCTTTCTACTTCAGCCCTGCCTGCCCCAGTCACTTTGAGCTTTCTCCATTTGAAAGTGAAATTTCTAATTTTATTCAAATAAAGCCTGGCTTTCTTGTGTTTAAAAGACTTTTGGTCTTTGGGGATCTCACTGTAGGTGATGGCTTCAGCAGATCCACTTCAAAGCTTTGGCGGATTCAGTGTCCAATCAGAGCAGATACTAATTAGTGAAGCTGTGGGCCCAATTCCTGTGGGATAGAACCCAACAGACACAATAGCATTATACTGGAATTAGTCCCCTAAACCAAAAGAGTAAACCTGCACAGGCAGAGCTCCATGGCAAATTTCCAGTCAATTCCAGTAAATATAGGATTGTGACTTAATGAAGAGATTGGAACAAAAAAAAAAAAAAAGAAAACAAAAAAAACTCAACAAAATCTTGTGGTTATTCTCAGATTGCAAAGGAAAATATCTGGATCTCTTTTATATCAGAAGGAGAAGAAAATGTTTGCTTAACAGCTCACAGCGTTGAGAATAATAAGGCATTCTTGGATTTGCTCAATGTAAAAGAAAGCAGGAGATGTGTAATGTGTGTGTATAAACATATAAAAATAGGATTTCTCACATACAGGAGGGGGGGAAAAAAAGGAGTAATCTGTGAGAGGAAGCAGGTGGGCAAAAATGGTACACAGTAGAATAAACTCATTATTTGCCATTGGAATATGTGCTATTACTGCTGATGTCAGAGGCATTTAGCATTTGCCAGTCTATTAGAAGGGAAAATGAAGAGCATCTGTCTTAAAACTTCCAAACAGAAACAGCGAGCTCTGAAAGTTTGTGCTTTGATACCTTTGCTTCCCCACCACTCTGCAAGCAATTGCATATTGGGATATTTGAGATGCCCTTGCTGTGGCAAGGCTTCCCAGTTCCTTGCAGGCTGGTAAGGAGGTGGATTTGTTGATATATTTTAGGAGGAGATTGTGCTTGGAAGGAGGAACTCGATGCTGAGCTTTTGTTGTGATAGCTCTAAGATTCTGTATTTTGGCTTCGAGTTCTAAGACTCCATTTGAGGAAGGGGGGGAAAAAGGAGAGAGACCAGCAGAAATTATTCAGGTGTCAAACAAAAGTTTCTTCCAAGAATAAGATTTATTTCACTCTCTAACCCCTTGCCAGAAGTTTGTGTTTTTGGGAAATGAAAATTTCTGTCTTGGTGGTATTAGTAAAGCAAAACCAGCTGAGCACATTCAAACAATGGACAGAGTATGTCTCTGCTAATTTTGAATTTTCTGGCTTTTGTCACTGTATGTCACAACCATAATTATTATTTAAACATAGAGGTGAACTGCGAAACAGAAATGAAACTTTAGCTGAGAAATGCTGCATGGAAGAAAAGTTCCTGCTAAGTTGTGCAAAACTCCAGCACAGCTCCATGTTTTAATTTATCCTTGTTTAAAATTCTGCATCTGTCATTTGCAATCGCCCCAATGAAATGTTTATTTACCGGTGAAAAATAAGTTTATGTGGTGTTTTTTTGGGGAATTTGGGCACTTTCAGAGATTGAATGATGAGCAGAGAATTACTGTCTTGGCAGAGACACTGGTGCTCACCTGAGAGCGTGGCCAGTGCCAGGGATATTTCTTTCCAGTTGGCATCACTTCTTCCAGGAAAAGTGGAGCAGGGTTTTGTGTTTCTCTGGCCTGGACAACTTCACATTTTAACTAAATTGTAGTAGAGTGTGTTTGCATTTTTGTTTTTTCTTTTGTTTTTTTTTTTTAATGCAACAGAATAACCCACCTATAACAGCATATTAAAAAATCATCTATGTACATTAAACCTTTTTCTCTAAAATAGGTAATTTAAGATAATAGAACTTTGCAACTGGCTTCACATTGGTTTTCTGACACAGCCAAGTTTGGTGTTGGGACTGCTGATGGTCTGCACTGCTTGCTCCTCTCAGATTTTGGGAATGTTGGTGAGAGTTGTTCAAACTATTACAAGTTTCAATCCAGTTTTGTTGTTCCTACTCTGCAAGTCGGGGGCTATTTCTAGTAGCCCCTATTTGCATAACGTGGATGATATTCCAGAAATGTATGGGGCTAATTCCATGCTGATGGACTCGTGAGGCTGCAGGAAGGAGGAATTCTGTCTTGGTGTTCAATTGAATAATCTGAGCTCACACTTGCAGAGGGCAGGGAGAGATGGGATTTTGGGAAGGAATTCCTCGCTAGGAGGGTGGGCAGGCCCTGGCACAGGGTGCCCAGAGAAGCTGTGGCTGCCCCTGGATCCCTGGAAGTGTCCAAGGCCAGGCTGGATGGAGCTTGGAGCAACCTGGGATAGTGGGAGGTGTCCCTGCCATGGCAGGGATGGGATGAGATGACCTTTAAGGTCCCTTTCAATCCAAACCATCCTGTGATTCCATGATTTACTGCAAGATCTTCCTGTTGTTAAATATCTCTGCCTTGCTTGTGCATTCGGAGCTGATAATTTTTCTGTGTTTTCTGTACACATCTCTGTAGAGTGTTTCATTTGTAAAATTATTTCCTCATCTTGTAAAATCTTGTGCATGTGCTTAAAACTGCATGTGCTTAAAACCGAGGTTAAATTAGAGTGAATGCCTTCTTTTGATGTGCTACACCAGGACAAAATAACTCCTATTTTCACTTTTCATCTGTAACCAGGTGTGATGTTATGCTGCTGATCTTTTTTTCTATCAGGATTTTTATTAGAACCATTAGAGGAAGACCAATGGAAAGCTTGAAGCAGGGGATTGCGTCACCTTTCAAACACTCCCTCATCTACACAGTTATAAAGAGATAAAGCAACTTTTAAAGCTAGGTATATTTAACCTCTTTGCTATATTTTAAAAATACTTTCCCCCCCCCAACAATTTCTGTGCTGGGAAAGTAGAGCACAACTAACAATTTGAGAGTCCTGGCCTGGGTTTGGTTCTTAACCTGGGAAATGTAGGATTATGTGCAAACAGTGGGGTTTGGGGATGGATTAGACACAGGATCTGCTTCAGGAATCATCACATAATGACATGATGTGCCTTCCTTAACTGGACAATAGTGTGGCCTTTGGGTAGTTTTGTAAAAGCTCTCCTTACCTTTCTGTCCATGAAAACAGCTCATATGCCTGTCCTTGGAAATACCATTTAGTTTTTTCTGACGTGTGTCATCAAATAAAATTTTAAATGTTATAAACCAGAATCCTACATAATGACAAAAAATTCTATTGGTAACAGCAGGCAAGGCAATATGATGTTAAGTCAGTGATGTTCATACACTCTGAATCTCTGTTGTATTTCCTTTTTTTTTATTTTTTTTTTTTTCCTCTGGAACAAACTAAAAAGGCTTTGGCAAGGCGGGATCTTACAACATCAAACTGTACCAAAGGCAGATTCCCACAAAAGTGCTTGCACAGCACAGAAAGTTTAAGTGCTGGCACTAAGACAGGTTCGTGTGGTGCAGAAGAATTCTTATATTTGAATGTTTCTATCTTACAAGCCTTTAGATGTCAAACTTTAAGTGGAATTGACTGTTTATCCCAGTTGATTTTGACTAGTGACGCCTTCCAGGTTGGAGGGCGCTGCCTTCACTCTGTTTCCCATCAGCACTCCTTGACTACTGGCATGTGGTGCCAATTTGTTCCTTCTGTACAGAGAAGAAAAGAAGTTTGGATTTAATTTTAAGCCTTGACACAAGGTTTAATTTGCTAAAAAGGGGAGCTGTGCCATTGTAAATCTTGGAGGAGACACCAAGGTTGCAAAAATTGTCAGCCCAATCTGTTTTGAGCACCATTTCAGGCGTTCTATTAAAGGAATAATATTCCTTTTCACAGCTTGTTCAGCTGTGTCAAACCACACAGGTTAGAGTGGAGCTGGCTATTTATTGTACTTTTTATTGCTTTCTGATCAAGTTTTTATGCTAGGAGGGAAATTGATGTTCTGGAAATGATTTATCAATACTACAGATGGAAGAGAAAAAAATTGTTTTTCTTTTTTTTTTTTTTTCAGGTGAGTAAAGCTCAATGCACAGCAGCTTAAGACTTTGCCAGAGAGACTCAGAAAGAATGGAATCACTTTCCTATTAAAATCTCCCAGAATTACAGAATAATCACACAGTGAGTCTGCTACCATGTTTGTGAGAAGGAAACTGGGG
Organism: Sturnus vulgaris; assembly: GCF_052056855.1. Classification (NCBI taxonomy): domain Eukaryota; kingdom Metazoa; phylum Chordata; class Aves; order Passeriformes; family Sturnidae; genus Sturnus; species Sturnus vulgaris. The sequence goes on along the minus strand of NC_142249.1, from coordinate 39,306,841 downwards.
TAGAATGTGATGTTGGCACTCGAGCACTGGTTTATTCCTGCTGTTGACTCAGACCACACTCAGCTCTAAAGGCTCTTTGGCCCTGTGTGCAGATGCTGATCCTGCCTAGGATGATGTAAATGGTCCCTCTGCCTTCACTGCTTACATTGCAGAAGAGGAGAGGCTTTAGCATGGAACTCCACATCTCTGCTGACAATGTGAATTTGGTCATTGACTTTGGGTCAGGGTTTCAGCCTCTGTCCTAATTCTTTGTAAATGTTTTCTGAGCCATGATGATATTACCAGGGAAGGGCAGTATGACGTGATGGGATTTGGTAAATATTTATTTCAGCTAGTCTGGTTTTTAAAAAAATAATCATTTGGAGCTGGTTAAAACCCAGAAATTTCAAAGTATACCAGCAAAGCTCTAATACATTAATGTATACTAAACCCTACACGGTATCTTGCTTCAAACCTTTTTTATTTTGCTTTTTAAGAAATGGATGTCTGACCCAATAGTTCATTTATGCTCATCTGTCACATAAGTCCTTTTTATTTCTTGGATTAAATGCTACAGACCTAATAAATCATCACTGCTCTTCTGGCACCATCCCAGCTCATGTTGTCAATCTGGGCAGTGTGTGTGTATAATATTTTAAATTCTGCAAACCAGCAACTTCATGCATTGTAGAGAAAACAGAAGAAATGAGAGGTGTGCCATGAGCTGCACAATTTGTCAAAAATAATGGTTTGGAGCATTTAGAATGGGCATGAGCTGGGACCTGGTTCCAAATTTGCAATGGAATCTTTTTTTTTTTTTTTTCAAATTTAAAAACAGAGCAAGCACTGCTAAACTCTTTGCCAAGAGAAGGGAATGTGGATCCCATTTTCTCTTTGCATGAGTAATCCAGGTGGAACTGGGGAGGGTGGCAGCCATGGGTGTGCTCCTGTGACAGCTTAGGAGCATGTGGGACAGCAGAAGTGTGCAATTCTCATCTGTGAAATTCAAATATCCTCTCTTACACCCCTGAGCAGAAGCATTCTGATTTTCCCCAGACTGAAGCTCTGTGTTGTGTGTGTCATATTCCTGTTCCAGATGATGGGATTTATGGAGAGGAGGTGTTGGGTGCTTTGTGAGAAGCAGTTTGTCTGTGCACAGCTCCTGATTTATCAGCTCTGTCTCCCAGATCTTCTCCTGGTTTTTCTGGTAGGGTCATTACTCCTCGTGAAGGTGAGGGAGGAGTGCAGTTAGATCCACCTCTCCCGTTACTCTCCTGCTGCTCTCTAACTCCATAGAGGGAAGATCCAATTAACCCTTGAGTCAGAAATCCTGATTTCTGAGTTGCAGCTCTCACTGGTGTCTGACATGGTTTTGATGGAGTTAAGGAGATTGTTTTAATCATGCACAACAAATAACATGTATAAACAATATGCCACATGTAAAATTCAACCTAAATTGATGGTGTCCTACAACATTTCAGTGGAGATGGATGCTGCAGAGATTAGGCTGTGATTCATCATCTTTCTAGAGCTAAGTTGACTACAAGAGGCTTTCTGCTCATGAGCATCGTGTGTTTATTTTACTGGATGGTGGCACCATGGGTCTCAGTGCACAGAGGAGTCTGTATCCAGCTGATCTCTAGAAACCAGCCTCAGATCTGAGCCTGAGCAAACCTGGTGTCAGCTGCTGCTGAAAAAAGCCTGATGACCCAGGGCCAGCCCTCCCTCAACGCCAGGCACAGGATTTAAGTCAGCTGCCGAAATCCAGCTGGAGCCCTGGGAGCGCTCACCTCCCACTGCCCGCCAGCAGCAGGAGATGCTGTTAGGGAAGGGAAGTTTCTCCTGGAAGGAGACCTCTCCAAGCTTCCTTCTCATTCCAGTTGTCCTAATATTTCCATTTAGGGCAAGGCAACGGCTCTGTTTGGGACTGGAGTGATCTGCAGGGTCTTGTGATGAAGCACGAAATGTTGTTTACCTGCAACAAACAGAGAAATCCTCTCCCACGTGACCGCTGGGAATGTCTCAGGCATCCTCTGCTGGTCCACACAGACAAACTGCATTCAGAGGCACGCAGTGTTTGTGCAATTAATCAAGCCTGTTCTGAAGCCAGAATAATTTGGAAAGATGACCATTTATAGAAGATTTGTTGTTTGCTGACCGCAGTTACAATTATCTACGAGAACAGATAGGTCAGATTTATTTAAGTTGCTTTTTTTGGTAAAAGCAGTATATTCTGTTAAAATTGGCCGGTGAAAAGATTTGTTTTCATGTGACTGTGTATTTCAACGCTGTGGAAAAATGGTTATTTCATAAGCTTGAGCATCAATCTTTGGATTTACACAAATTTAAAATTATATTCCTAAGAGTTTGTAGCGGGAGCCAAGAGTTATTTTCTGGTTATTAATCTTTCTCCCCTACCCAAAAACATCCCCAAACTTTGTTTAGCTGTACAGTCTCTTCAGGCTGTTGATTGTACTGTACTGGGGCTGAGAATGTTGGAGTTTATGTAACCAGTCTCTCTGTTTAAATTTCAATGACAGATCTTTTCATTTTGTTTACAGCCAAATAACAATGCAAACGTGTCACGCCACAGCCGCCGACGTGGTGTGCGGCCATCGGAAAGGGCACTCACCAAATTGATTCCTTGATCTTATCCTCTTGAAAACTTATTAAAAGCATTTCATTGTTGTGTGCCGGCTATTAGTGAGCAAAAACAAGCTTTCCTTATTTACACAAGGATGATGGCCAGTCGCTCTGTCTTGTGGGTTATTGGTTGTTTGGTTAATCACAAAGCTGTGTTATTCCAGCCTGTTTGGAGTTTGCAGCTAAGCAGAAAAGCCACACATGGCACAATGGTGAAATGTTTCACTGCAAACCCAAATACTTCAATAAAATCATATCTTTAATCTGTTTATAGCCTTGCAGTATTTAAATTGCTTGCATGGCTTTGATTATAAACTTTTACGTAGATATCTCCGCGCTGGAGTATTTGGTAATGCGAACGTCAATGCGAGGCAGATTTCTGGGCATAATTAATGCTAAGTGATAATTTGCAAGTGAATTTGTGGAGTCTCTTCTGGGTTTTCCATCTGGTCCTTATCATGCAAAGATGTCCAGTCAGCAGTGTTCAAGTTGTTCGCAAAATTCTTCCCCAGCATCTCCAGGCACAGAAAAGTCTCCTTCTATATCCTCCATGAGGTTTCCTGACTTTCCTAACTTCTGTTTGCTCTTAAGGAAAGTGTAACAACTTCCAGTTGCTATAATATAATTAATTTCAGTGTTTCCCTTGGATTTTAACAGATTTTTGAGGTAGGCTAATGACGCAGGCTTAGCTGAGGCTTTATTTTTGCCTACTGCAAAAAACCAGCTCGCATCCAAAAATCCTGTTCAGAAATTCCTCAGCCTCTGTATCGAAAATAGTTGAGTGTTTTCCTTCCTCTGCTTTGCCTGTGGTGTAGAGCACTGAGCAGCTACTCAGGAATGATGTTCCTCTTGTGCTTTTTTCTGTCAGTGATTTTATACCTGTTTATGCCAAAACTAAAATCTCTTCTTCGTTTACCTTTCTATTCTGAGCAGACATGTTCCTCACCCACTACTGTTTTTCTAGGATTAATGTGCCAGCTTGATCTTGTACTTTGTGTAACTATATTTAATTCCATTTATATCAATCTGATCAAGGACACATGACACATTTATAGGACATATTTCCACCTTTCTGGGTATGGATGATAACTACTAATTTTTATATCACCAGCAAACTTCACGCTCCTCCTTAAGGCAAAATCATAAATGAAATTTAAAGGCTTATTTTAAAAGTCTTATTCAAGGAACTTCTCTAGTATCTCTCCTCCAACTCAAGAGCATGACATATTGAAGTTGGTACTTCATATTGTTTATTTTTTCACTCTTTTTTTGTTGCTTTCTGCCTAATTTTTCTTCCTTCCACCTCAGTTTCTCTGTGATGAGTGCTGTGTTTACAAGAGATTTTCAAGGTTCTTTCAGGGTGGATTATCACTGTCTCATAAAAACATTAACCATTTCTCTCTCTTTTTGCAGAAATAAGAGTATAGGGTTAGCATGTGTTTAACATTCCCCAGATAAATCTATATTTTTCTTTTTTTCTCCTCACTTAGAATTTTTTTAAGCATGAAATTCAGCGACTTAAACACATTTGCTCAGGATTTCTGGATATTTGAGTATGTGGGGAAAGCAGTAGATCCAAATGATCCCCTGGACATCTGGAAATTTAGGAAATTTCATCTACAGAGAACATGTGGTGTGGGGCTTGTGATGCCAGGAAGGGTCCAAGCTGCATGGTCAGGAATCATGACTTTTATAGACCATATCCTACACAGTGTGTGCACACAGAGTCCTTTTAGAAAAGTATGGATGAACTGGGTGGTAATTGTTACTTATTCCACTCTGCATGTTCTAGAAAAAAAGAAAGAAAAACTGTTTCAGTTTTTGCATTGTATTCCCACTGTGGGGTTGAGAAATGGATGGGAATGAGTATCCCCCGATAGGGAGAGGGGATTTAAACTCAGTTAACCCAGGTTATTCTGCTCAGTAAACTCCAAATTTGGCCTGATTTGGTTGTTCTATGAAAGTTTTGCCTGTTTAAATTTTTGAGTATTATCCAATCTGGGATGTAGCTTCAAAACTGTTCTTATAGCCCAGAGTGTGGGGCTGTGGATAAAACTGAGCTCTGAAATGCAGCTGTGTGCTTAGGAGACTTTGTAACTTCATAGAGCTGCAGAATAATTTGTTTTGGGTTAGGAGGGACCTTAAACTCATCCAATTCCACCTCTGCTGTGGGCAGGGACACCTCCCACTCTCCAAGCTCCCTCCAACCTGGCCTTGGACACTCCCAGGGATCCAGGGGCAGCCACAGCTTCTCTGGGCACCCAGTGAAACATCTCTGGGTGCAAGGTTTGTTTGATCTGTCAATAAGAGTCTCCACAGAGGTGAACTCCACCCTCATGCAGAGATGGAGACCAGAAGCCAGATGGATGAAATGAAAAATGAGAGGCAGTGCTGTGGAGATGGCACAAAGAACAAAAACCTCAATGAGGGGACTGAAAAAAACTTGTCATGCATGGATAGTGTCAAATTCCTTCAGCTACTGGCCAGCAGATGATTATGTGCATCACCATTATATAAAAAAAAAATATATTTGCAAATGAGCCAAAAATCTGTTAAGTGAACTTGCAGGAAGTGAGGAAGAACATGGCAATGATTTTGAATCAAACACCCAGGAAACAAACTTCTCAGATTTCCAAGAAACGCTTTTTCTTTGGAAAGAAAACATAAACACCCCCGACTTTCAGAACAAATGCATGTGAAGTGTGAGTGACTAAAGGATTAATTCTTCCCCTGCATAAACCCAGAATGAAGCACCCAAATTCTCAATTATATGAACTGCTTGGTACCTGAGAATGTTCATAGTTATTGGAAGGGGAAAATGTGTAGCAGAACTATCAGGTCAAGAGAAATCCCATTCACATGCCTGAGAAAACTTGGGGCAATGTCTCGAAAGGAAAGTTTTGGAAAAGCTCTGGTAAGAAAACAGAAGCTGTGAATCATGCCATGTGGTATTAAAGAATTTAGAGAGCACACTGAGAAGTTCCATATCAATGCTTTTTCTTAAATATATTCAACAAAGGCCCTATTTCCCTTCAACACTTTCAAATTTTGGCTTTCTCTCCCTTCTGCTTTTTAGCTGAAGAACTACTCAAAAAACTTGCACAGTTATAGCTTTTACTGTAAAATCCCTGGATTTCTTGCCTTTTTATTTTTCTGCTTCTCAATTGGCTTAGAGAGAATTTTAAAGTTATAGCCTAAAAAGGGAATATTAAAAGAAAGAGATTATAAAAGCAATTGTAGAAAAGTTTGGGAACTCATAGCTTCTAACTTTTGCCATAGCTTCAGCAGGGCTGCATATCAGAACATGTCATTTTGTGCTCCCACAGTGCTCCAAAATAGAAAAAATAACTTACTGAATCTTTGATTTCTTATCAGCTTTGCTGATCCATAAGTACAAATTTATTTCCAATAATGATGGTGGAAGAAAGAAATTCAGGCTCTTGGGCTCTGTGAATAAAGCATTTTAGGGACTCATTCTCTGACCAGTTTAGCTCGAATTTCAATTAATATTTGTTGAGTCTTGCATGTCTAGAAGTGTAAAGCAGTTAAGGAAGATGCTTTGGGATTCACTGTTTCATCTGGTTCCTTGGAATAGGCCAGGCCATTGGGACTGAGCTGCCTGGAGCAGCTGAAAATGGGAATTCTGCAACTCTGCTTTGGGTTATTTCCTATTCTTAATCAAAGCTCACTGCTGTAACCTACAAAAATTGAGAGGTTTTGTTGCTTTTTCATGCAGTTTTCTGCTATTTGTTTGTTTAGGGATTTTTTTTTTCATATATAATAGAAAATTATTACTGTGGGCCTGGCTTATGCAGGGGTTGAAATGGATAATTCTGAGGTGATTCTTACCTTGAAATATGGTCAGGGAACAGAACATCACACAAGAGCAGCCTCAACCTTCAGGCAGATCAACAACTCTGTCTCACTTGTGATCTTGTTTCATTTGCAGAATATGTTTAGTTTCCATTTTTCTTCTAAGATATTTTTAAAATAAATGGTGGATTAATGAAATTAATGACAAAAATTTAAGTTTCCATTCCTTTTTGTTCATTAGACACACAAAGCCCTGCAACAGTAGAACAGATAATTTTTTAAATAGTCCCAAAAATTATGTTTTCTTGTGTACATTAAGTAAATTTTCTATATTTTGATTTTAATAACAAATATCCAGGATAAACTAACATTTAAGGAAAGCTAAATTTTAACGTCTCTGGCTTTTCATCTGTTGCAATAAATGGGAATTTTCACTTCTTCTTTATCCCCTCAACTGAATGCTGTAAAACCTCTTAGTGGCACTGAAGATTATATGGGTGCTTCTATGGAGAAATTCAGGCTGCATTTTACTTGTATCAAATTGTTAAAAGTGGTGTCACATTTTCAGTCCAACCTGGGATGTGGGGACCCCAAAGCTCTTCCCAGCCCAGGTCTCATTAGTGGGATACAATCAGAATATTAAAAAAAAATATCCTTGACAAAAGGCATGTATTAATTCTAGTTTGTGTTATTAGTAAAAATTAGTTTAGGCTGAAGTGTCACTTCATGTCACTTGTCATTCAACAAATCTGATAAGGAAAAACAACATATTGGGTTGTTATATTAGAACATTTTACATATTTTCCTGCATAAATGCCCCTTTCTATAAAACACTTATATTTTTCAATTTTTTTTCTCTCCTCCTTTGGTTTCTTTCCTCTCATTTTATTGGTGTACCAGTTTAAAAATAAAAACTGTATAAGCTGACTTTTTCTTGCATGTAGGGTTTTTATTAGAAGAGGTTCACAAGTGGATTTTATTAGAGTAGAAATCTGTAAAGTTGGTGACATATTAAACTGTGCTCAAGATGCATCTTTGTCATAAAACACTGATGTCTCTCTTAACTGTATTTTTCTCAGCAGAATATTTAGAACATAAAAGCACAGCTTAATTTTACTTTTAAGCATGTTTAATTAACTAATGATATTGCACTTCACTGCAATATACTGTATATCCCAAACTATTTTGAGTAGTGCTTTTTATTAGGCAAGACTTTTTCTTTACATTCCTGTAGATCTGTCTTAGTTTAATTATATATTCTGCCATATCCATAAGATATTGAAAATCTGTTTTCCCCTCAAAGGTTTACTGAATTATATTTTACTTTCAGAGTTGAATTAAATGGCAGTAGGTACAACAAATGAGAGCTGCAGCCTGAATCATTAATTAATTATTACTTTTAAAAGAGTTTCTTATTTCTACAGTGATTTAGTGTTCCTGTATGATGTAGGATTAGTGATGTATTGAAACATTATTAAGCTTTCTATGAGGAATTCAGGCTATTTTATTTTTTTTCTCCATTTGGAATCAATGGAAAAATATGTGTATAAAGAAAACCACAAACCTTATATATGTGTGCTTTGCAAGACTAAGAAATAGGTTAAAATTCTGCTGAAGTTCATTAAAAGGAGAATTTTAGGCATGCTGGCAGTCACTTACTTCCTTTCACATCAATGCTGCTTCTGGTGTCTCTTTTTCCCTCCAGGCTGAAGCTTGGCAAATATATTTTCTGTTTTAGGGGTGGCTAAACTAAAGTACAGATTATTCAAGCTAATTGTATTGATAATTTCATTAACCAGGACCTGAGTTGGAACTTCTGCAGTAACCACAATTTAATCCTGGGGTGTATTTAAATACAGAAGGATTATTAATTTATACCAGCACAAATCATTGCAACATGACAGATACTGGTAGTTCTTGCTTTATTTTTTGGGTTTGGCACGTTTTTCCTCTCTGCATATTGCAGTGGTGTATTTTCTTTTTTTTTTGTTTGTGCAACACTTTGTTACACAGATAAAAGAAATATCAACTTCAAGGTCTGAGCATGTCCCGTGCTGTTTTCCTCTGAGAAATGGTATTATTGGACTCTTTTCACACAAATGTTGAAGTTTTCTACCTGTCAGTGCTTCTACAGAAAGAAATTTCATGTGCACCAATTAAACAACTAAAACCAAGATAATTATGATATATAAATGATGTTATTTCTCTAAGCCTTAAATTTGGGCTCTGTCTGTTGTTTCTGACTCTCCCACCAAAGAGTCTGGCCACTTCCCTCTGGCCAGAGAGCATTTCTGGAATTATAAAATGCATTGGGCTTATCTTTCCTTCACCTCCATAGGCAAAGCTTAACAAGCCCAAAGCCTGCTGGACAAATAAAAAGAACTAAAGAGTTGAAAGAATTTGCAGAAAAGGCAGTTTCAGGCTTCTTTAACAATCCACAGATGCCAAAAGGCACAATGAGGAGGAGATTCATATCAACAGTGTGACAGATATCTTTTATTCTGTAGAGATGCTGTCAGTAAAAGCAATTTAATATGGACTCTCCTACACTCTCTGCCATCTCATTTAGGCATCCAGGTGACTCAGTAATGCACCCCAGGAAAATTTATCTTCAGATATTTACACAATCTGTAATTTTCTGACACAGAAAAATGCACTGTGCTGGAAAAGAGCTGAGGAGAAGCAGTGCTTGCTCAGGGTAGGGTTTTTTCCAGGGTATGGAAATCACAGGGAGTAGCAGCATTACAATATTTTGTGTGTTTGGTGACTTTTGAGAGTTTATTTATACTCATCTTGTTGGTTGAGACCTAAAAAGCAGCATATTTTGTAGCATCTATTCATTCAAATGCTTTAGAGCAAAGACTTTTTCCCTCTGAGAGCCAAGGTTTAAATCTGTGCTCTGAGAATTTGTTTTTATGTGGAAATCAGTGGGAAGAGAGTCCAACCCATTTTCTGGTTCTTCTCACTGGGCTGGTCACTTCCCTTCATCCCAGGCTCTCAACAAACTCTTTTTATGGGACAATTGTCCCTTTTTATGGGACAATTTCCACAGATCTTGTCTCTTGTGCACTGACCCTCAAACCAACACATAAAGAACTTTTTAGATACAATTAGGGTGGAACACAACTGTTTTATTTTTAAATTAATCCTCAGTACTTGAAAAATGTATTTTTTTTTTCTTTTGTTTTTCTTTTTTTTTTTTCTTTTTTTCCCAGTGGCTTAAGGAACTGGTGACTGAAATTACCAAAGGAGTGATTTGCAGGATCTATGGAGAAATGTGGGAATAGGGGAGAGAGGTGTAGGCAGAGCTGGCAAATTCCTTGGGATGCACCTAAATCACCTCCTTTCAACTACTTTTCCCTCAAAACACTCAGAGAATGTGAAAAAAAAAAAAAAAAAAAGCGTGTCTGAAAAGTTATGCTTTAGGGCAGAGCAGTTTGCAAGAGAGAAGGTATTCTAGAGTCAGTGTAAAATAATATGTCAGAATTAAGATTTGTTGCTCATCTTGCTATGCACAAATGCATATAAAAATATATAAAGAATTGCAATTTAGGAGAGTTATTAAGAAGAGGAGTCATCAACAAAAAGCTTTAAATTCTCCAATCTGAAAGAGAATTCTGTGTTCTCATTCCTCTTTAACTGGGAGAGGAAAATTTTTAAAAAATGGGTGAATATTCAGATAAAATCCATGATGCAGAATTAAATGCTAAATACCATTAAAACCTTTACCAGCAAAATCGATTTTTTAATCAATTACCAGTTTACATTGTCTCAGACTTTATTTCTGGTTGTTTTCATCAGTGCTAAGTGTATATTTTGATATTTTGACAAAATAAAAAGGTAAAAATACCTTTGAATTTAAATAAAGGAACAAAGAGATGCTGCAATAACCAACATTATTCTGTCTCTCTGAGGAAACTTCAGAGGAGCTGTACCTACACGTGCTTGTTTCACATTTGAGGACTTTAAGAATATTTTCTGTTTTGTTTTGAGTTATCATTTAACTCAACTCCTTTTTCTCATGGGCATCACTGATCCATGATCCCCAGACCAGGCAGGATGGGGAAAATCTCTTTTTCACCAGATTTTCAACCCAATGCCCATGTTAAAGATTGCTGGAGAGTGGGCAGTGAGGTTTTTTTTAGGCTGAGAGAGTCAACTCAAGAATATTTTTTGTTTCCACTCCTGTGGAGCCCAGGGTCCTGAGCATCCCAGCCCATGGAGTTTGTTGCCATGGTTTGATGTCAGCTCCTGGAAACACAGGGATTATCTGGGAAATGCACTCTTCTTTCAAACTTCTCTCTCCAGCCCTGTTTAATAAATGATGTGTTCATGATCTTTTAACATCAGTAACAATTTGTTAGTCATATTACAGTGCAGAAGAGAGAGACTGGGAAGTTATCTGAACCATTTTAAAACTTAAATTAGCCACCATAAAGTGCAGAATAAAATTATAAAGACTTTCTTGTAATACAAAATTCATAGAGACAAAACTCTAATTTCCTGATGGATATATGATATTAATGTAACGGATACCTCAGTGTAGTTAAATTGCATTAAATGGTTATTAATGCTTGAATAAACTTCAAGGAAGTGGGTACTGGTTGAAATGGGATAATATTTTGTTCTGCTAAATTATACGTTAATTGGTATTTCCTCTCTTGTAAAAGGACCTAAAGGGCTTAATAAAATATGTGGTAGAAACATTAGTTTTTCTTCTTGAGATGTTAAGTCTAGAGCTTAACTGGAAACATTTCAAATCATTCCCAGAAAATTCATCGGCACTCGTGATGAGATGGCTTCCAGGACTTCCCCAAATAAATAATCATGGCTTTCAGTCAGGAATGCACAGGGCAACAATCAAGGAAAAGGAAGAAAATCTATGAGTCACTTGTTTGCTGCTTTATTTTTATTTTTGAGATTATATTTTGCTTAGATGTAGGTAACAGCTTCCAGTGGAATATATTTCATAAGGAATATATTTCATAAAGAAGAGTCTTGGCATGGGAGACCACTGCTCACAGGATAACAGAGGAAGGGACAAAACAATGCCCATCTCTGCATAACTCAAAGAGGTACCAGCAAATCAGGAGGAGATTGTTCAATAAAATTCCATTGAATAGTTGAAACTTTCCTGGAGTGATTTTTACTCCTTCTTTGTAGAACAGCTTATTCTTCATTGTGTCAGAACTGACCAGAATTGCTATTTGAGGACTAGCTATGATATTCCTACATAGAAATACCATATATGGATACTCTTTCACTTTGAGAAGGAAAAGAGAGGGGAAAAAAAAACCCTCCTTATGAATATATTTATTATATATATATATATGGATTTATTGGTATTATGGATAATTTTCCTTTCCCTTGTATATTCAATAATACTGTGCTTAATAATTACCGAAAATGAGGTATTCCCAACTTTTCTTTGGGAAATAACTTTAGTTGATGGATGACTGCCTACAGAAAATTAACTACAACACCAAAAGGAAGTAAAATTATTTCTTTAAGGACAGAAGAACAACTGTGGATTTCTCAGTCTCTGGTTTTATAAAAGCCATTCATGTTTTCATTGCCCTGCTGTTGAGTTTTCCAAGGTGGATGTGCAAGGTCGTGTTTTCTCTGCTCTTCCTGGCCTCTTCTCCATGTTAAAATCAGACTCTTCCCTTACAGTGTTTCTCATAAGTATTTTGTTTTTCAGGTGATATTTTCTGGGAAGCACAAACTGAGATATTCTTTCTATGTAACTTAAAGCGTGTCACTGGGAAGAATGAGGTTAGCCAAAGTTTTTGAGCTCTGTGGTTTGTCTTAGAAGAAAAACACGATAGTGGAATCAGATACTTTTGATGCAGTATGAATACTTTCATATTTACAAAGAATGGGCAAGTTCCCATTTCCTGATTGCTGAGAGAATCGAGTAGGAGACAAGGCTTTTGTTTCCAGCCAAGTGTGATCCCTTCCATAGATTTAATTCAGACTCTGGTTACGACTATTTCTCTCTCTTTTCTCAGCTTCTCTTTCTGCTTATTTTCCCCCAAGGCACATTTTAGGCAATCCCAGAATGGTTTGGGTTGGGAGGGACCTTAAAGCTCCTCTTGTTCCACCCCTGCCATGGCAGGGACACCTCCCACTGTCCCAGGCTGCTCCAAACCCCATCCACCCTGGCCATGGACACTGCCAGGGATGGGCAGAGCTGATTCTAAACAAAAAGTGTTTTATAAAAGCCAGGTGCTGCAAAGCCCTTATTGCAAACTCCGTGTTGGCTCATCAGAGGGAATTTTAATAATTTCTGACTTAATATGACTTTTCAGCAGCGTAAGATGTTTGATTGTGGAAGAATGAAGCCATTGACTGAAGAAACTTTTCTGAGGGGGGGGGGAAAACTCTCAAACAACATTTTATTCTACTTATTTTAAGTTCTCCTCATCCCCAGCTGGTGGCAGGAGAGCAGGTGTCTCTGGGGGACGTGGTTCAGGGGTGGACTTGGCAGTTTTGGGTTTATGATCAGACTTGATCTTGGTCTGAAGGGTCTTTTCCAAACTCCACCATTCCCAGTGAATCCATGGCCTCTCCCACTGGGGCTGGGGTTTACCTGGAGCAGCACAGAGTGTTTGGAGACCTTTGTGTAAGGTGAGAGAGAAAAACCTGAGCATTTCTGGGAGTTTCATGAGTTTTTTTTTGTCTGGCAAAACACAGCTGGTGCAGCAAAGCTGAGTGTGAGGGAGATCTTGTGCTATTCACTGTCCTTGCCTAAATTCATTTCTGATGGGGAAAACCACAAAAATAGTCAAGGCAAAAGAATTTTGCTCTTAAAAATATATTTTTTTAGGGAGAGAAAAAAGGAGAACTGTAATGGGATGATACCTCTCATGGCATTCTGAGGGCTGTGAGGTTGTGTCCATGCTTGTTGGGTGTTGCTGAGTGGTTTTTAAGGAGCAAACTGCTGTTTTGGTGTGTTATTACAATTTTCTCCAGAGCTGAGGCAGCTCAGAACTAAGTCTTGCTCTGCCAGGGAGGGATGATTTATTGGATGATGTCCCTGAGCTCCCAGCCTTTGCCTTCCCATCTTCAATACCCTGCACAAAAATGGAAACACTTCATGGGCTTCATCTTAATAGGGACTCCCCCACTCCAAAACAAGATCTTTATCCAAAGATTTTAATTAATTGCAAAAGTTAAAAATAAATCGTGCTGGAGTACCATTGATAATCCTCCTAGGCTGGCTTTCATTCATGTTAATGTGTAATACAGCCACAGTAAGATTTAATTTTAACCATAATTATAAAAGTTTGAAATTAAATCTTACTAGGGATGTGTTCTCCATTAATATGGACAAAAACTGATCTGGGAGGATTATTATGGGGGACACAAGAAAGATTTAATTTTTAACTTTTATAATTAATTCAAAAATGTGATAAAGGATTTTGTTTCAGGGGAGGGGGGGAGTGCTCTCCAGACCACTAAGACATCCCAGCAGTCTTTCAGAGCCATCTTAATTACAGCCACAAAGAATTATTTGTTAGAGAATGGTGGTCAGGAGCTCAAACTGCTTCTTTTATCCAGAAATAAATGTGCAGACACTTGGAAACTTTCACTGAATAAAGGACTGTGGTTGGTGAGGAAAGAAGATCAGAGGGATACATACATGTGCATATATATTTATATTTTGGTGTTCATATGTGAACACATGGAGGTAGAAATACACATCTATATAAAAATGGATGTAGATATGTAAAGAGACATTGATTTTATGAATAAATGTGCATGCACTTATATAAAACTTGTAGCAAAATTACATTTGTTCTTTCCTTTTCTAATACTTCACGCAGATGAATTGACATGTGTACCTAAACATATGGATGGGGATTTTTCCTATTAAAAAGAGGTTCCTGCAACAGGAGAAAAGGAAATTAATGGAAACCATTTCTTCCAATGCATGTGGCTGCACTGAATTCTGGTGTGTGGGTCATGCTGCAGAACGGGCAGAAATGAAGGGACCTTACTGAAAATGTTCTACTGAGGATCGGGTTGCAATAAAATTAAAGATGTATGAAAATGATTAAAAGGAGTGAAGTATTAATTTCACAGGTACATGTTTAGGAATCTGTTTTGGCTGTAAGTTCCAGCTGTGCTCTGAAGTACCCAGCCTTGATGGTTTCAGGTTCACTTGGTGTTTGTGATCCCACATCAAACACACAATTTTCCAGTGCAGAAGGGTTGGATTTTTGAATCCAGCTCGTGGTCACACTTTTTTTTTTTACTGCTCGTTTTTTTTTTCTTGCCTCCAGTGTTGAAATTTTTCCTTTCAGTCTGAAAAATCAAGAAGATTCTTTCCATATGATACCAAGAAATAGGATTTAATGCTGAGTCTTGGTGGGGATGCTCAGAGTTGAGAGTCAGGTTTAAATCCTAATCCAGTTTCTCATCTGCTGGGGTTCAGTTCTAATTGTTTTTTGGTTTTGCTTTTTATTTTAAGGTGGTCATTCTTTGGATTTAATTGGTACATTTTTTATTACAATATGAATAATAACCTTTATTTTAATATTACAAGTGTTAATTTAATTTTGAGGGTTGGTGGTTTTTGGCATTTTCTCATAAATCTTACCAAGCTTATTAAATAACAAAATAGAAAAATAATTACAAAATTTTAAAATAAAATAAAAAAAAAATCCCTAAATTTTTGGAAGCATGAAAAAACAACACTCCAAAAGAGCAAAGCAGGGAAAGTATAAATATTTTTATTATAAAAATAAAATCTGAAGAACTCAATCTTCTATTTCTTCATTCAATGTGATGTTTAATGTAAGGTTGTTTTTTGTGGTTTTTTGTTTGGTTTTTTTTCATGGATATTGTAGGTTTTTTATGAGCATCTGCTTTCATTCTTTATTGTCCTTCCTACAAGTAATCAGGTTTGGACCACACTGTAAAACACATTATTATGAAATTTTGCAGTTATAAAGGGCAGATTCTTCCTGCATTAGCACAATAACGACTCCTTGCTGTAATTTAGTAAATGTAAATAGTAAATTTAGTAAATTTACTTTAACAAATGGCCCCAAGTAAGTGAAGAGTGCAAAAATTACAGTTACAAACCCTTTCCTTTTAGTATTATTTGTGACAAACAACAGCTATCCTTTGCAAAAGCTTTGGAATAATAATGATGATAAAATCAAACTTGAGGAAATTTTTTTCCCCCCCTCTTTTCTTTCCTACAAGGTACTTTTGTGTTCTGTGAGAGGCTGTTGGAATGTTCAGACAGTTTGATATAAATGGGCAAAGCCATGGAATGACTTCAGTGGTCTTTGGTCTTGCCCATAATTAATGTTTATATGAGGAATAATATTGAGACATGCTAAAAAGTAAATTTCTATTCTTAGGGTGAGGGTTTCCTCCTAGAATTAAATATCTGAGGCAAACTTGCTTTCATAATCACTTACCACTATATTCACTAAAATTTCTGTGCTGAATGAATGAAAATTTGAGATATTTAATAAATTCTGAGGATCCAAAAGGTCTGAAATAGATAATAACAATTGTCCTGTTTGTAAACAAGGTACTGAATGGAGGACATTAGAAATTATGGAGGATATTTTTAAAATAGTGCTAACTACATTGTTATTATACTTTTTATTTGATCTTGTAGTGGCAGAACAAATCCAATAGGGTGCAACTCTTTCCTCTCTTCTTCAAAATTTCTGGCTTTCCAAGATCTTTCCAAATAACAACTGAAGCATTTCATAAAAATGTACCAAACCATGAATTTTGAAGTCTATGCATGCCACTGGAGATATTTTAGGTAATAGTTGACTATTTAAATTAGAATATGTTGTATGTGGAGTATACATTTGGCTGCCTAGCAGAAAGGAAATGGTGGTGATTTCAAACAGCATCCAACCTTGTCAGATAAATCAAAGGGCTTCTAAATCTTTACTATTAAAAAAAAAATAGTGAAAGGTATTTTATTACAGGGTCTCCCCTTCAATCTCTTTGGCCTTGAGCCAAAGCACACTGTGAAGGAACAGCTGGAAATGGCCCCCACTCCTTGCACTCCATCGTTTCTTTGCCTTGGCTTAAAATTAATCACATTAATTTTAAAATATTTAAAGAAAAAAAAAAAAAATCTTGGCCATTTCGTGGTAAGCCCCAGTTTTTGCTCAGAACGTGGCCCTTTGCCAGTGGCTGATGTGACACCAGAGTGATGTCCCAGCACACGCTGGCACAGTGATGCCCTGCAGGGATGATGGATGGAACACTGGCATGGGAGCTGGATACAGAACTGGCAGTGACAAGAGGAAACACGATTTAATATCTTCCATGCCTCCCTCCCCACCCTGGCTGCTCAGGGTCACGTCTGCCCAGTGCATTCTCATTATTTCCAATTGAACATCCTGATGTTCAGCAAGTATTTATGGAAACCTACAAGAGCCTCTCCTTTGTGCTCAATACAAGATTTCTAATGTGACATTTTTGTTACAAAAGAAAGCCTCTAAAATAGATTTACCCCGCTCTTATCTAGAAGATATGACAATGCTCAGTTGAACATTAGGTCATTTTAATGATAATATTAGGTGCTAGATAAGCTTAAAATACATCACAGCCTGCAAAAGCCCTCAAATAATCAGTGCATGAGTTGAGTTGTTTTCGATTTGTTTGTCTTTGATTGGTTCTAAGAATTACATATCGTGTTTATAAACTCCCAGGGGACCCTTTGGGTATGAACTGTCCTTTGCATTTTCACTTCTCCAGCCCAGCATTCCCTTTCCCATCGTGTCTCCTTGGCTCAGAGTTCCTCCAGTGCTCAGCAGAAATGTTCTCTGTCAAACACAGCCAGAAGTTATCGTGCCCCTGAGGAAAGCTGAGCCTTCGTGTTCCCACAAAGTCCTTCCCCCCTTCCCAGTGGTGCTGAAGTGAAGATTTCTGATTTCTCCCCAGCTGTTACTCCCTCCTTCTCCATTCCTCAGCACCAGGTTTGAGGTTTCTGCCTTTTGACCTGATTAATCTTCTCTTCAGAAAAAACAAGCAGCGTACCTGGAATATTCACTTTTCTGCACATTGGAGCCTTCTCTATCTCTGCTTTGTCAAAGGCAAGGAATTTTTTCCTTTTTTTCTTTTTTTTTTTTAATAAAAGTTATATTTCTGCAAAACTGAAGTTCCTTTGGGGGCTCAAAGCATTGTAAAACATTTTTTAACTTGGCCATGACACGACTTTGTCACACGAGTTCTGCATTTCTGTACATGTATACTTTTCTACACTTATCTTTGCTCCTATTTTTCTCTGAGATAAGTAAATCTACTTTTCTAAGAGATTAATTTAGGTAAAATATCCTTCTATTTTGCATTAACCACTTGAAAAAGAACAATGACTTCAGCAACCACAGTGATGTAGAGTAATTCCTTGTCTAAAAAAATCAAGTTTGTCAGCACAATTTGCTTCCAAGTTTGCTGTAAACGTGGAAGCAGATTTTTAGGGATACCTACAAAGGGTTTTTTCTAATTTTCTCACCTCTCCTCAATACCAGGGGGATTTTTTTAGGACACCCAGTGAAACTCAGTGATGTATCTGGTAGCAATCTAAATTGTGATTAGCCAATGGAATTCTGCATTTCCATTAAGGCTGAAGCCCAGTGTCCCTGAGATTTATATCCCTGAATCTCTCAATTGATTTATAACCTGGTAATCCTTTTATCCCCATTTATATGCAGCATAACTTGACATAAGAGCTGGAATGTCTCCATTAATCGAATTCAAGAGTGTTGGACTGAGAAACTGGAGTAAAAACTTTTAGGCCCTACTGTAAATACACTTTGTGTCAGGGGAAGGCAGAAGGTAATATGTCCTTGAGTTGAGCTTTATGTTAAATGAAGGAAAAAAAAATCTAACACCTTTCAATGCTGTGTTTGGAGTAGTTTTTGCGGTAAAAATATATTATTTTTTTTTAAATCCCCATTCCTCAGTGGATTGCAGTGCTATAGGGAGAGATCCACATGGATTACCTGGTTCATGGTGCAATGAGGGAATCTAGGTCCCAACCCCAATACAGTGTTTTCTGTAAGGCTGTTCAAACCATGAGAATAATCAGGAATGATGTGTCTGGATTTTGAAAAGCATCATTGGAAACCAGCTAACTCCCTGCTTGCTCTTGGAATGTGTCTGCTGCTGTTAAAAACTGGGAAGTTTTCCTTTCCTTCCCTCCAAACCATGCAATATTAACGTTTCCCGTGTTGTAGAGCACACAGGCGTGAAGTCCCAACACTGCTAATTTTAATTATGAGATGGGAAATTTAGTAGTTACAGCGGCTTTGCATTATTAGTGCTCTTTCAGGCTGCACCCAGGAACGAGATGAAAACCTCCCTCACAAGCAAATCTGTGGAGTTTCTCTGAAACAAAGGATCCAACCCCAGCCCCGTTCACAACCTTTCCTGGCCACGTCTGCAGAGGATGGGGCAGCCCCCAGCCACACTTAAATCAAATCTGTGGCACAGCAAACCAAGGAGCTATTAAAATATATTTATTATTCATTATTAGTAAATTGCCTGCGTGTTGTTTAGCAAACTTACAGTTTTGTTGACTCATTGAAAGTCTACGGTGTGGTGTCCTGCAAACCCCAAATTTGTATTTATAGCATTAATTTTAAAGCTCTGTTTAAGCAATTACGTCTGTGTATTAATGAAAAAAAAATGCAGAATAAAGGTAAATGTTGCAGAGTGCTGGAAATCTGCTGGTTGAAAACATCACTGTGTGTCTTGAGACTGAATGTGCTGTTGGGACAGAACCTGATTTAACCCAGAAATTTACAGGTGAGACTGTGGAAGATAATGTGTGCCACTACTGAAGATGTGTTAATAAATTATAATTCTGAATGCTGCATGCATCCCAATTGCCTCTTTAGTAAATACTTAACACATTAAAGCCTGCCAGGAAATCAGATGAAATGAAACCAATTTAATTCCTTAATTTGTATTATGTTATGCAATACTACATCATGTTGCGGCCATAGAAACAAGAAATTGATATTTTCTGAAGTCGATCTCCTGTTTCTCAGCACTTTGTTAATGTGCTGGTTCTCCCTTTAGGGACAGAATGATAAGAAAACTTTCCATCTTTTGGGTGTAATCTCAGTTTATGCTGTGGGAGGAAAGGAGGTGTAAATAAAAAAGGAGGGACATGATTCCTACCCTCCTTTATTATCATGAAATAACTTTACTGCCAGAATAATTCCAAGAACTTGCATTAATTTCCAAGCACTACCACCAAATTGTTATATTTAATGCTAAAATTCAACGTTTTCACATCACAAACCTGCTTCAAATTTGCTGTGAGCACTTTGGGTGATTGAGTTGTTTCAAATGAAACATGGATTTGAATGCACAAGGTGTAATTCAGCAAATATCTAGAAATAAAACCAACTGACCACATGAGGGGGAGATGCTTCTCTGCTCACTGCATGTGTGGGCTGAGCAGAAAGGCCAGGAGAAATCTGGGGAGTGGGATGGTCATCAGCACCAGCATCATCAAAAGTGCTAATTAGCCAGAAAAATGACCATGTGAAGGTTTGGGCAAACATTTTTGAAAAGATAGTTCCATGAAATTAAAGGACAGGTTGAAGAATGAGCTATTTGTAAACATTTTATAAAAATCCTTAGTGATTTTCTGAATTTTGAAGCGAACTGAATATAGTTTATAAAATTCGCAAGAATTCACTTGAAGAAAAAAAAAAAAAAAAAAATTAATAGTTTTCCTCTATAGTGGAGAGGACTTGGACCTGCTGTGGGTCTCAGCAAACAAAGTGAGAAAGGAAAATGAACTTGAGCCCTGCTAATGGCCCAGAATAACCCTTTGGTTGTTGGGTTCAGCTCTTGGAGGGAAATGCCAAAAACCATTTATTGGGTATCTGATATAACCTGGTAATAACTGAAAAGACTTCTTTTTCCTGTGTGAAACCAAGAGAATTTTTCTGGTCCTGCCTAAAGGGAAAAGAATTGGCATGGCAATATCCTGGACAAAAAAAAAAAAAAGAAAAAAAAAAAAGAAGAAAAAAAAAGGAAATTGAAAAGGATTTCAATATTACCCTAATTTTCTGAGAGCACTTTTAATATGCTTTGTTGGTCTTAAACCCATCTGAGTGGCTATTTAATGATTCATAATTTGGTTTTCTAGTTGCTAAAAGAAGCCAAAGTCAAAAGAAGAACTGCCTTCTGTGTTTTGGCTGTGTGCTGTATAAAATAATTGACTGTCTGCTGAAAAACTGTCTTGTCATATTTTGTAATAAAATAATATTTTTTGTGCATAACTTGACCTGTCCTAGTGAGTTATGCTGCTCATTGTTTCATAGTAACAATTTCCAATGGGATTTTAATAATACTCTTGCTTTGCCATCTTGTACGATGTAAGCTGTTACATTCAATTTGTGAGGAAAATATTCAGGTATAAAACTAGATAATCTGTATCCCTTTAGAATCAAAAGTCACTTTGCCAAAATATTTTAACACATGAAATTGCTTCTTAAGAGATGTTTGCTATGATAAAACGACAGAAAACTACATTTCCATTATAATTATAACTGACTAGTGGTGCTAAGTTTTTATAATTTAAAGGTATTCTCAAATCTGACAGCTCTTCCATGTTGAATTATGCATTTCTGGCTCTTAAATAGTTCTGCTGGCATGAGACAGCTGAGATGAAGTTGTCTTTCTAAAATAATTGCTCCATGGAGCATCCATTATACCTTCAGAAAAAATGTATTACTTGACTTCTACAAATTATAGACTAGCCTATAATGGGTATTTTTGACAGCTATTAGCTTTTAAAAAAAAAAACCTGAACAGTAAAATGAGTATTGATATCACTCTGCCGTGTCTTGCATGTTAATACCAACCTTTTCTGTGCTCCTTTTCTAAAGCATGATGTAATCATTAATTACAATAATATTGATGTAATTGCACTCATCCCAAGCTCCCTCCTGTAATAGCAACGTGTGATTTTTATTATTTTTTTTTTTACAGTAGTACTGAACCCGTATTTTCTGTTCTTGGAAAAAGGGAAAAAGACTCAAACGCTTAAGCAGAAAATCCTGTGCTGTATTTTGACATCATCACTGCTTGGGATGAAAATATCTTGGAATGGAGTGGAGAGTTGGACCTTTCATGTGAGTTATTGTGCTGTGGTTCTTGGGACTGGTCTCAGAGACCACACCTTCTAAAGTCATGCAGGAAGAGGCAGGACAAGATGTTCTGCTGCCTGAACCTCCTTTTTTAGATATTCAAATACCTCCAACAGGTATTTCTGCCTGCAGCAGCCACTGCAGCTCATGTATTTGCCTCTTCATGGTGGACTTGCAATTTCAGATCCAGCTGTAGTGCTTTGTCACTTTATGCTGTGTTGATGCTGGCAGTTCCCAAAATGTTAAAAGAGGAGTTCCTGGGGCAGGGGGAACAGAAAAACCCACTGAACCTACTAAACAACATGAATTTTCTATATTAAATACATATTGCTCATATTTTATTTTGTATCTAGGAAGTGATGTAGCCAAACTATAACAACATCGTTGTATGAAAAATAGATGTACAGACTGTCATATTTACAGCTGAATTAATTTACAGTGATGTTCACCACAAAGACAAGGGATTCTCCAAGATTTTCTTCACTCTGGCCATTGTGCATCAGTCCTGTGGGGTGGAATGGCCGGACTGAGGCTGATCCAAATTTCTGGATTTTTGTAAATTTGATGCCTGAATGAGAAGTGTGTGTCTGGGAGGATCCAGTGTCTGTTGGTGTGGGGAAAGAGGAGGGAACAGAAGGTGTGGCTGGGAGGATTTTTCCTGCCCCTGGACTATTCTGACAGAGGATGGATGCTGCTACCAAGTGTTGGTCTGTGCTAAACCCTTTCCTGTGCCCCTGGAAAAGTCTTTCCTGGGTAAGAGAAACTTGGAGCAAAGGGTGAAATTAGATTAATTGAGTTGCTGTGTGAATTGAGGAAAAATTCTCTACAGGGTTCAATTTTTCCTACATGCTGAGAATATATTTGACTTTCTTAGAAATCAGAGTGATGAGATGCTGGTGAGCATGTGTAACTTCAGTTCCAGTGATGCACAGGGACAGCTGAACTGCAGTGAAAAACAAACTGCCGTTTGGACCTGCAGCTCCTTCCAATGCCCTCTGGTTTCTTGGCACTATTTTAAATGTCCAAATCAGCTTGTGAAGAGCAGCAGGAGGAAAAGGCCCAGGCTTCCTTTCCCAAGTCAGTATTTCCCTTCTCCCCAAATCATGGCTGCTCCACATGCTTTGAAATAAAGTGAATTTCATAATCAGAAACGTTGACAACTGTAAAAGTGCCCAGTGGTGATGGAACAAACCCCAGGAATTCCATTGTAATCCCACAAAATAGATGGGACGGTGCTGCAATCAGTGCAGCACAAATTATATTTAGAAGCACCACAATTATTACATAATACATCATGCAGACCCTCCTGAGATGGTTTTACCAGAGATTATGGGCTACTTTGGAAAGCCATTAAGGACCTATTAGTTGCCCAACTGGTCCATCCATAACTTTCAGTAATGCCCTCTCTGGAGTATTATTTTCTTATCACATGATATCTGTAGTAAAGGAACTTAAGCTTTCAACTCAGAACTGTTGAAAGAAAAAGTAGCCTTGACATCTTGGCTATTTTATAATTAATATGTTTATTATACTTTTGACCTGAGTTTTACAATTATTGGAGGAATAAAGCAATATATCTGCTGAGATTTATGTATTATTTTGGTTTGCTTTTTTTCCTTGTTGTCCATTAGGTAATTTCTGAAGTAAAAACCATGATATGTATTCCCATGTTAATGGAAATCTGCTGAGCTAAATATAAAATAGATAACAAATTTGGCACAGGTTTATGAACTGAAACAAAAAATTGGCATAGAATCATAAAACCCCTCTGTTGGGGCGTTTTCTTTCAGCAGGAATGGTTGGAAGGTTATCACCTCTTGAACACACAATGCAGAAAACTTGATTACAAATTTGGGAAAAGTGATATTATTGTTTCAGACCCATGAGCCAGTATCCTGTTACATGAGGGGCTGCAGAAGAACAGCCCGAAGTTGAATAAATGGTGACTGCTGCAGCTTTTAGAGCCATCTGGATTTTTAAAATTTAATCTCATTAGAAATTACGTAATACTGACAGAATTTGCACCTATAAAGCAATACTCTTCATCATTTTGGTATTTGTGAAGAGATTTTATGCAACCTGATCTTTTGGTAGATCAGAAAGCTTTTGATTCCTATTCCATTCTCTTATCTGAGCATGAGAAATTTTGAATTCAGGTGTGAGAATGCCTGAAGTGGTTCAGGTGACCTCTGAAATGCTGTGACATGGATCTCATTGCACTTGCAGTCATTCACCCAATATCTGATTCCACGTTGAACATGTGGAGCAAATGTTGTTTTCTACTGTTTGTAAAGCAAATTTGTGTAGAGTGACGTTCACTAAGTAGTCCTGTGAATAAATTCTTTTAATTGCAGTGCAAGAAAGAGCCATTCTTCTAAAAAGTTGATGATTAAAATAAGAACCCCAAAAATGCATTATTGGAATGATTGCACTGTTGCTAATACCTATAAAAAGTATGATATTATCATCTATACTCTACTGGCCCAATGGATGCACAATGTTGGCACAGTACATGGAATTGAGGAAGAACTGAGGATATAAGTGCATTCAATAAAAAGCTGCTATATTTTGCATGTTGCTGATATAAAATAATAGAGAATCATTAATGTTATTATAGTTTTAAATATTACATATAATTTTGCATCTACTTTACAGAAGAATAAATGGATGCATGCAATGAAATTCAGTGAAGATCCAGGACCACAAGCTTTTCCAAGCAAAGAATAGTAATTTTAGGAGTGGTATTAATAACATTAATGAGGAAAAGTGTGTGGAATTTAAAGTTTCTTTTATTCTTTGCTGTAGGTGTAAAATCAGGGCTGTTCTAGACCAAGTGGGCTGTCCAGTTCTCTAATCCTGGGATAGCAGAGTGTACTTTGTGTGTGTCTGAGATTTTCCCTGCCCTGCACAGCAGCTCCAAGGTAATGTGTGGGATGCAGCTTGTTTTATTACCCAAAAAAATATAATCAAGAAACGTCTGATTAAGTCAGGGAAAAGTTACTGCATTATTAAAGTGGGTGAATCATTTTTTCCCCTTTCATATGGTTTGTCAAATTTCTAAAATATTATATTTCTCTTCAGCTAGAGTTACATACTGTGTAGCTCAGAGATAATCCCTATGGTCTTGGCATATGTTACTTAATTGTCTCAGAAGGAAATACCATAAATACCATGCTGTCATCTCCCATGGGCATTTGCTCATCTGTCACAGTGGGAGCTCCAGACTGGGTGAGGTGCTCTAAGACATTTCTTAAACTATGTAAATCACAGCCATTTCTCCTTCCTACTTCCCAAATGGTCAATTATGTATAAACATGTGTTAATAAAAATTTGCTTCTTTTGCCTCCGAGGTACACACCCAGAAAGCTGAGGATGATAAACCATAAAATGCCATTATTATGTGATTCAACCTATGACATAAATTACTGCTTTAAAATGCCAGCACAGATAGGGAAGTCTGGGCCCAAAGTAGGAGCAAAACAAAACCATCAATAAAAATCATTAAAGAAACAGGAGATTTCTTTCTGTCTTTTAAGGCAAGTGGTTTGTATCTACCTATGGAGAGAAGAGCAATTAGATTATGCTGAAAGTGTGCTAAAGGCTATTTAACATATTTGCTGCTTAATGACCTCTGCACAGGTTCTGCTGCCATAAGAGAGAGAAAACAGCCCAAGTCAAAGGGATGCAGCCAACTGCAGTGGAAATTGATACAAACAGATATCAGACAGACAGGTAAAAAGGTGCCCTGTGCATGCCTGTATCAGTGAATAACCAGGGAACCCCAAGAGTTGGAAGGAAAAGACTTTATATTAAAATAATCCATGTTTTGGATGTGGTTTTAGCCTTTTCACCACCCCATGTTGAGCATCTCTTATTTATCAGACATTTATCCCCGTTTCTAAATCATTCCTGGGCTGTGCTTGCACAGGTCATCATGGGCATTTGGAAACAGGATCTCTGCTTGGATTTACACTCATCCATATTTAGTATACAGCCAGTCAATAAGGTATTAAAAATGATACCACAGTACTGATTAATGTTCCTTAAATATCTTAATGGTGAAACATTTCTGATGGACTCAGAAATTCAATTGGTCACCTGTGTTGCTGCTCTAGCCATGGCGAGTATGGAAAGAGTGTTGAGTCAATTTATGGACAATTTTATATTATTATTGGGGTTTTTTTTGTGAGATAAATAGCTTGAGACACAGGTGTGTGTAAGCCAAATATCTTCAGAGCAGCTCATGAAGACACAATTTCAGAGGCAAGGTAAGGAAGATATTGCATAGAAATAATGCAAAACCTTGGTCTGAAAATCACTTAGAAGAGCTGAGGTTGAGTCATTTGTAGGAAAAATGGAGCAGTGAAATTTCTCTGAGTGAGGAGAGACTTTCTAGAGTTTTTGTTAAAAATAGAAAGTTTGAGCTCTAAAATGATGGCTTAAAATGAGGGCCAGAACATCACACAGGAAGAGATGGAGTCAGGATGTGTCACTACCTTGGAACTGACTCCTTTTTCCAAACCTCCAGTGCAAATCTGACAGGCTGAACATGCAGGAAATCCTCTTTATTCCCATTCCCAAACAACAGCAACTCTGAATTCAGGCTTCTCTGTTGGGGGTTACTCTCTTTTACTCAAGCCCTTAGAAAACTTTCATGATGCAAATGAGTTTTTTCAGCAGAGTGCTTTCATTTGGAAGAGGAGGGGGTGATTGGAAGCGAAGAAATTTAATTTTTATTTCCCATTCATGTTTCATGGCTTAACAAGCATCCATGTGTTGTTCTTTATTTTGTGGTAAGAGCTCTGTGAGATAAAGATAAAAAGGATAATTTGCTGGAATTGTTGTTTTTTGGGGGGCTTTTTTTTTTAATGTTATAACTTTTTGGTCATAGAGGGTCAAATAGGATAAATTATGATGAATTTTTTAGGTTTCTCCTTAAAAAAAAAAAAAGCTCATTGTAATATGAGGCATTTGAATTTATTACCATTCATCAAAACTGGCTTTTGGCAGCATTTTATCACCACCAAACTCATTGGCATATAAAAAACCCAATACATGTGCAGTTCTGTGAAGCAGGGAGGGAAATGTGATGGGAAGGTCTCTTACATCACTTGAGCAAGTGTTGGTTTTTTTTATTTTTATTTTTTTATTTTCCAACCAAATAAAATCGTAGCGGCGCCATTCAGGTTTCTGTAGCTAAGGGCCATCGTAAACCCCTGTTTTCATGGGGTTGTAGATGGTTACTGAGCCATTAAAAACGAAACTACCTTTTAAAGTGGTGTTTTGTGGAGGGCTCAGCTTGGGAAGGGGAATGTGCTGGCATTTTTTTTAAATTAGGAAAGATATTTGTTGGTTAAAAAGGTCAGGCAGCTAACGTTTATTTACACTGCTCAATTTTAAGGCCGTTGCATCTTAGTGTTCAAGCCTCCATATACGAGGAGTTTTTAAAATTGTCCATTTGTCTTTTTTTTGTTCCCAAAATCTAGTTTTGTGGGAAGGCATTAAGTTAATAGTAAGATTTATTATGTCCTGATTGCACACAGACACGAGTTTATGCCCAATTTTATATACTTGGAATTTTACCAGGGATGGAGGAAAGCTCCATCCATCCCTGCTGCTTTTGTGGGGCTGGAAAAGGAACTTTTTTTCTACCCAGAACCTTTTTGTACCCAGCACCTTTCATTCCATGTTGCCCCACTAATATCTGCCATTGCAACTGCACTTAAAATGATTATAATAATGAATAACCATAATTTTATTTCAAATCCATTGTTTGGTTTGCTCAAGTGTCTGCAGAGAAGGTCCTTCAGTTCTTTAATGCTGTTTTCCAAGCATCTGTCTGAATGTTGAACTTTTTTCTACATCATTTTATAGGATCTCATGAAATTTTCTATAACCTACATAATTAGGAGATCTGCAAATGAAGTTTGGATTGTAGTGCAAGCAAATATTTTCTTGTGACGTAGGTGAGATATATTTACCGGGGGAGGAGCAAACATCTTGAGAATTTTATTGTGTCACAGTGATGTAAAATTATTAAACAGGATCATTGAACACAACATTTTCCACATCTGTTTAAAACCTGTGTAATCCTAATTTTCCATTTCAGTCATCTGCCCTATTTTCTCTAGAAATAAACTTTTATTCTGCCTTTCAGTGGTATTATTATTTTCCGTGCATTTTGCAGAATTAAATCACCTAAACAATGACACATTAAAATGAATAAAAATAAGGGTGGTGGTATGAAAAAGGCCTTCTGAACTGGGTATCTGATTATGGGACATTCATTTCTTAATCAGGGATGCAAATTGCATCAGCTGCTCTGTGACCTTCAAAGTCTAATTATCTCAGGTAATTATATGCACCTGAGTTTTAAAATGAAAGTAAAACTGTGTGGCCGTGTGAATGGAGAGGAAAAGTGTCACTCCATCACTAATTTGCTAATTTAAGTCACTTAAAATGTCTGATGAACCATATATAAACACAAACCATATGCATTCTTTATTGTACTGTGCTGCTGTAAGGAAAAGATTAGGAAAAAAGAGGAGGATAGGTGGCAAGAAAAAGCAGGGGATATTTAAAGTGAACAGCCTGTGCTGAGTGGGACTGGTGCATGTCTGAGAAGGTGAGAGGGTGGAACAAGCAGGAGGACACAGGAGGGGATGGGAGAATGTGCTGGAAGCTCAATCTTGCTTTGCTATAAACTGTGGGATAAATGCAGTTGTGTGTGAAGGACCCACAAAACTCTTACTGCTGGACAGTTTGTTGTGGGGCCAAAAAAAGAACAAGGTCCCTCCTTCAAAGGCTCCTTGGAAAATTTTAAAACCTTCCCAGCTTGGTGTAAATAAAGGGGAAAGCCCAGAAATGGGAGGATTTCAATGTTATGCTTTTTAAAGCTGGACCTCAGTGCTTATTTCACAGCCTGATTCCAGCAGATGAAGTGTGGGTTTAGTAGAGCTTGGTTTGGGGCTGTGGGGCTTTGCCATGGGAAGTTAATGTTGTCTGGGAGAGAGCAGGAGGGCTGGGGAGTGGGGATGTGTGTGGAGCACATGTGGAAGGAGCATTACAGCTGTAAAATGCACAAAATCTCCATTTCTCCCCATTTCCCTCTCCACATTTCTGCTGCTGAGGTTGAATTTGCAATTGTCACGCATAGCTGGCAGGATGAGGCAGGATTGTGTTAAATGTTGAAAGAAAAATATTTATTTTCAAGCACTTTTCTTTCACGTTTCTTTGCCTTACAGATATGGTAGGTCTGTTTGCAGCTGTAAAAAGGCAGAATTTAACACTTGGTGGTAGCTGTCAACATTAGCAAGGTACTCGGGATGCTCGAGGGGCAGGGCAGAGATGAAATGTCCTTTGTGGAGCTCTACCTGACTTGTAAATATTGTTTATTGTGTGGCTTTGTCCAGCAGCTGCTTATTTCTCCTAAATAACCTCACAACTGTGCAATTTCTAGAGAGGAAATCAGCTTGCCTAGCTCAGAAAGCTGCATATATATCTTATATATATATATACACACACACAAATATATATACATAGATATTTTAATTTTTTTCCCCTGCTAAAGCCCCTATAGAAGTACATTAATACACTTGAAGAATACTAAAAATGCACCACATTTTCAGATTCTCATTATTCCAGGATGAGTTAGCCTATCCGAATTAGATATACATTAGCAAAGGGATTTGGGTAGACATGTCTATATGGATTAAACAGAGCTGCACTTTGCTTTCCTGAGGGTTTTTTTTCCCCCTTTTTTTTCTTTTTCCCCCCTGTTCTTCCTTCCTCTCCTCAATCATAATGAGAGGTGATTGCATTTATTTGGGCAAAATCCAAGTTGAACCCAGCAGAGGATATTTTCAGAGTTATCCTTTTTAGATATTTGCCATATCAACCAAGATCTGTTTTTAGGCCCAGTTATTTAAGGCTGCCTTAAAGACTAATGAAATAGAGTGTGATGGATGTTACCCCGTTTCAGGGACTTTAAAGTAAGTTACTTTCAGAAATAGAGAAAAAAACTCCAACCCTATAATCTTCAAGCCCTGCTTCGCTCTTACTTTTCCAGATCATACATTTATTTTCAGAAGGAAGATGCTCTGTGTAATGTATATGATAATCATCCAAAAAAAAAAAAAAAGGAGTTGGTTCTGAATTTTCCTAACTAAGGAGAGATTTGCAATTGAAGAGGCAAGCTGGAAAGGCACTTTAAAAACGCTGCTTTTTTTTTTTAACCTCTTGGAAAGGTAAGATTTTCCAAGTGCCCAAGTGAATTAGGAGCAGAAGTGGGAATCTTCCCCCATTTTGAGCCTTTTGAGATGTGACAAACGGTGTTATTCCCATTCTGTCACTGTCTTCTTTGCAAAGCCAGATATATTCAGGCTTCGAAATCTGGAATCCTGCTTGGTGTGCTCTGAAGATTATAATTTTTTAAATTACTATTATTTTTACAACATGGTGTACTTAAGAAAATAGCCTGAGATCAGTTTCTCAATTTTTAGATCATTTTTGTGTTATAGTTTTAGGACAACCCTCATATATTTGGGAGATTTGTTTATACATAACAGCATGTAGTGATTTTAGGAAAATCCCCTGAAAGTAATAAGTTATTAGAAGTGACACTCCTTAAAAAAAAGATTCTGTGACCTTAAATTTTGGAATTATGATATATTTTAATTTTTTAGCTTATACCTTTAGTTTATAATACACAAATCCAGCATTGCTTTGCAAGATTATTTTTTCTTTATTTAAGCTGTGCTTTCAATTTTATGTTTCTATTTCCTTATTATAGAAAAGCAGTCTTTTTTTAAAAAAAATAAATTTAAAAATAAGGCACATATCTAAAATTGAGTGAGTCCAGTGGTTTCAAGGATCTCTTTTACTGTTCATTTTTATTTCTGTGGCTTGACAATTGTTCTGTCTCTTCCATTCAAGTGCAAGCATTACCTATCAGGCAAAAACATCTTCATGTAAGGCACCAAAAATATAATGGAATGATTGCTAACTTTGCAGAGAATAAAGTAAATAAGGATGACACGGGAAAAGCCTAATTTACACCTGAAGAGAGCCTAAAAATGAGGAAAAAACAAAATTATGTCAGTACTGGGTATTCAGTTCAACTGCATATTCATAAAGAGAAAATGCTGCTCAAATGAGGTTTAAGGATGTGACTTGAAAGGTCATGAAATTCAGATTTACATCTAAAATTCATTGTGTTGTTCCTCGCTGTAGCAGAGATCTTGTAACAAGGAGTGATGTTACTCCCAGGGCTGCAGCTCCAGTTTCTCTGGAGGATAAACCTGGAATTCCTTTGGAGAACCATTTTATCCAACTGTTATAACTCCTGGAGGATAAACCCACCTGGAATTCCTTTGGAGAACCATTTTATCCAACTGTTGTTAAC
Source organism: Sturnus vulgaris (assembly GCF_052056855.1). Taxonomy (NCBI): domain Eukaryota; kingdom Metazoa; phylum Chordata; class Aves; order Passeriformes; family Sturnidae; genus Sturnus; species Sturnus vulgaris. The sequence continues at coordinate 39,275,842 of NC_142249.1, read as the reverse complement.
TCCTCAGCCTGAGACTGAAATTCAGGCTGCATTCATACAAGCTTCTAAAATGGCCATTTTTTAATCAGCAATTTGTGCAATATAAATTTCATTATTTTAAAACATCGTTTCTGTATTTTCTTCCTCAGTTAAAAGACCTAAAATTAAATTTTATTTCTTCCACACGGCCCAAAAACGTCATGAACTACACTGGAGAAATAAAACGATATTTTAATAAGAAAACTGAGGAGTGCATTAAAAATTGCTCTTTAGGATGAATTTGAGTTAAATTTTTCAGGTTTTTTTTTGGAGTGTCTTTTTACACTGTTTTCTCCCTGCTCTCCATATGTCCGTCTGTGAGTTTGGTGAAAATTTGATTCTGAGTATGAAAACTTTCCTGGTTTATTCCCGTGATAAAGTTTTGATTTCGATGGTTTGGCATTTTCAGCCGTTTTGCTGGAAAAATCTTTATGCACTTAAAGCAACAAGAATGAAAACAGTGATGCAGAGACTGATTCATTTAATACCTTTTTTTTTTCCTTTTTTCACATGCAAGGAGCCTTATTTGATGAAATTCAGCCCACAGTGTTCAAGAAACTGTCTGCATTTTTTAACTATTTTTGTCTGTCGCTGGAAGAGTCGTGGTGGGTGATGCAAGTGCAAAGTCAGTGCAGATTCTGCCATGGAAAAGGAGAGAAAAGAGGGAGAAATATAAATAAAATCTCAATTGCAGAAATGAAATATTTAGTTGCAAAATAAGAATTATCTATCTTGACAATACTTTAGAAAAATTAACTACTTCTAGACTTCCTGTTTCTGTGATATCTGAGCAATTCAGATTTATTTTCGTCTTTGGATTTTCTTTGCTCAGTCCTGAGCACAAATTTCCATGAATTTAGGATACAATCATTAAATTTGGGAAAAATCCTTTGTCGAATCCAACCATTAACCCAAACATGCACTTTTACTTTCAAACAAAAATCCTCTGGTGGAGAAAGCAACTAAGCCCACCAATCAAATATTCAAAATCCTAATCATGATGTCAGTCCTCAGAGTTATAGCAAATCTTTCCTCATTAAACACTTTTATCAACACTTTCTCAAGCAGCTCCACATCCCTATGTGCAAACAAAAATCCTGATGTCTACCTTGATGTCTTTTACGTCTTAAAAAAATCTAAAAAGGAATTAAAATTAAGCATTTAGGGATAAAATTTGGGACACTGCAATAGGGAGGTTGTCTTTGCCGTGTGATAACATTTTTATTCTGAATTCCAGTTCTTTCTCAATACATTTACCTCTTGTCAGTCTAAACTAAATATCCCTTTAGCAGAAGCCTCACGAGGCATTTTTTTGTCCACAATGCATTGATTCCAACCTTCTGGCTTTAACCAATTTTTTTCTGCTTGCACGTAATTCTTGTATTCAAATATTGGGTGTAGATTGCCTTAGTTAGCAGACTTTGTCAAGAAATACTCCTGAAAATAATGTTAATCATTATTCTGCCTTCGTTTAGCCACATATTTAATTTACAATAGATTAGTGCAATGACTTCATTGCAGGTATTTAGAGTAGATCAGTAAATTCATTTGTGCTGATTGAGGCCACATTGATTTGTGATGATTGGTTCCATGGAATATACATCTGACCTGAAAAAGTATAACAGTGCCAGGGCTGTCTTCCTGTTATAATTGTATGGGCTTCTTCATTGGGTTATGTGGACATTATTGCAATTGAGCTAAAATAGGTCTGTTTTTCACTGAGCACAATTTAGTCATGCATCAATACATTTTTAATTAAAAGTGTATGACAGGTACAATAGTAGAGTACTCCACATAATTTTCTAAAGCAGACCCTTCCCTCAAAGACAAGTAATCAGAATCTGTCTCACTTTGTCAGGGAATGCATGATTTTTTATTAAGATAGACGATGAAGCATCTAAAAACTTTCTGCCAAATTGTCAGATTTGTTTGTAAGCGCCGTCCTGTGAATATTTCAAGTTTATAGTAGCAAAGTGAGGCATTCTTCTCGACAGGAGTTGAGAAAGAGCTCCCTGGACAACTTGATGAGCTCATTTTGTGGAAATAGTCAATGTTTGGCTCACCTGGCTGGCTGTGTGCCAGGGCTGGAGCCACAGCCTGGCTAGTGCACAGTGGAAGGAGTCCCTGCCCTGAAGCTCCAGAGTGTCCTGAACCCTGGCTGTAACATAGGAATAGGTAAAAAATAAATTAATTCCATGCCTGTGCATTCCTCTTGTCTCTGGCTGTCATCACAGTAACGGTAGAAATCTGGTATAAAGCAAAATGAAAGGTAAATATTAACTACGAAGGTAGAGGGCATAAAGGAATCTATATTTATGTCTATATCAATGGACAAATAAGATTTGGGCACTCCAAATAAAAAGGAAAGTCAATTAAAAATGAAATATTTTCCCTTTTTTTATTGAATGAATTTAAAAATCATCAAAAGCATTTTTTTAAGGCAAATCAAAACTCTCTCTTCAGATTCATTGCTCTGATAAATGTGAAAAAAAAAAAGGACAAAGCTGCCTATTTATCATTTCTCCAGTTAACATTTTCTGCAGTTTCCTCTTACTATTTTGCCAGACAAAGGCAAAATGATGAGTGGCATTTCTGTGTCCTGATATTTGGGCAAATTATGATTCTGGTTGTGTGAGAAGCGTAGAGAAGCTATAGATACTCTCCCTGCCCACATAATATTTCTCTAGTTCTGAGTGTTTAATGAGAGCACCCTGGAGGAGTTTCCCTGATTCCAGCAGATTAAGGGTCATAAGTTTTATTTCTACATGAATTTTAGCATGGTATCCTTATTCAGAACTTCCCAGTTTTCCTTATTTCCTCCTTTTCCCCCCATTTAACAACCAAAACCTTTGTAGGATTGTTGCCACCACTTCCACTGGCAATTCCACAGAGGCAATTGGGGTTTCATCTGCTCTGTGAACCAAGAGAGGTTTGGCCAGCAAAAGGTGATGAGGCTGTCCTGTGTTTTATTATTTTTCTGACGTGAAAATATCAGGAATAAAGTAAATCACAGCTGCTGCTTGCTCATGTTCCAGGATATCATTGTGGCATTTTTCAGATGAATAAGTTAGCAGAAATTTTGGAAGAGCTCAAAGCAAGGTTGGATGGGAGTCTGAGCAACCTGGTCTGGTGGAAGATTCCCTTCCCATGGCAGGAGAATGGAAGGAGATGAGTTTTAAGGTCCCTTCAACCCAAATAATTCTATGATTCTCTGATTGGACTGTTCCAATTATCTTTCCTGCAGACGTTGTGGCCTGGAAGACCACAAGGAACACGACCAGCTGTGATTTGTAACTGCTTTAAAAAGCCTTCTCCTGGCTGTAATTATACCATGGTGACTGAGGGAAGAGGATATAATATCCTTAAAAAATCACTTTCCACTTAGCTAAGTGTATAAACCCTATCATTCATTAATAGTAAATTAGTGGATGATTTTTGCAGGAAGTCATTAGAGTACACACTTGAGGTTTTGGGTGGCAGACATTGCCATGCATGTCTGGACTGTTAAAAATTCTTTCATTCCCATAGCTCTCAAATCAGAGTTTCTCAAGTAGGTTCTTAAAAAAGAAAAAAAAAAATTACAAATGAAGCACTTTGAATTATGGCTTTTGAATTCTTGTTATTTGTTTTCTCACAGAAATGGAAGGTAAAAAAAAAATCACTGAAAGGTTAAATGAAGTATTTAACTGTAATTATTTTTCTTCAGTTCTCTGTATTAAAAATATTTCACTTTGAAACTATATTTTTAATAAGGTATCAGCAATTATTTTAGCGATTTGCTTCCTAAATTGTAATTCCCATTTAATATAATTTTGTTTGCTCCAGAATATGCTCTCTAGTTCAGACATAGGAGGTGTACAATGAGATTCCTTTCTGCTCTCAGTTGTGCTGTTGTAGCTACACTTGAAACAAGAAATATTTGGGTAGGATATCCTCCCTCTTTTTCCTCTTTTCCGTGTACATCACATGGAAGAAAATACGGAAAACCTGGATTCAGTTTCACTCTGTGTGTGTCCACCTGTACCCACCACCTCAGAGAACAAATAAACCCCCAAAACTCAGACCTGGATTTGTCAGAGAATTCTCTCATCAGCCTGGAGAAATCATGTAACCTGCCCACGTCTCTGTGAGATGAAGATAACACATTATTTCTCTCTCTTTCTCTTGGTTTGACTGAGAATTTCTCAAGGCAGAGCTGCCCGGGCTGTGTCTGTGCAGAGAATTTCTCACAATGAATTGGAAGTTCGGCTCCGGGCACATCAGCATTACTACAATGCAGATTAATATATTTTTTTTCCCCCTCTTTCATTTCTTTAAAGAAGATATAATCTACCTCTTCTTGAGCTCTGCCTGAGGTATGAAATAAGTGTAAAAGTTCACGTTTTTAGCAGCAAGATGCTTCTTAATTAGAGCTCTTCTTATCAGTCTACTTTTAACCATTTAGATTTAAATTTGGTCAGGGTCTCCCATCTGCCATATTCTTTTAATTTCTCCTCCCTTTATTAGTGTATCTAAATTATATGCATTTCTTTGTGGGTTGATGTGCAATAATTCTTCCTTCTAACTAATAATGGCAAAGGGAAGATGGAAAGGTGCATTCTGCTCCTGATGTGATGAATATTAATTTGGTGCAGAGCAAACAAGATCTGCACTTGCAGGAGAACTTTGCCCATGACTTTCTGGAGTGGAGATAGATTTTCTACAGAAACCTCTAAATATGAAAAGACACCCCCCCAGCCCCCATCCAGAGATCCAAGAAAACCCCTAATTAAATGAATTAGAATATAAGGGCTATAAAATTATGTTTCTGCTCTGCCACAGCAGAGTTCCTAACCCTGGGGACATTGTGGAGCCAGTGATCAGAAGTATAAATGAACTCTGACTCTGATAACTTCGAGTCCTAACAGAGAAAGAACGGTGGAAAGTTTGCCAGAGAGGCCCCAGAGACAACAGCCAGAATTATATAATGTACATATACAGGACAAAAAAAAAAAAAACTACAGCGATTTTCTACTTGGGGATGACAGCTTCAACTCGGAATGTGACTTCAGTAAAATTTGCTGCGATTTGGAGACAAAAATAATGACTGCTGGCCAAATCTGGACCCTTGCATCGAGGCTGCCTGGCCGGGGATTTGCAGGGATGCTGTTTGCAGCAGGCAGAAGCACATCAGAGCTGCTGTGTAGATATTGCTAAGCCCCTTAGTTCTCTCCGAAAGAGGGGATTTGGAGCAGGGAATCCTTGGAATTGACACATTAATTTTCTTCTGTCCATGCCCTGTGCTCAAACTTCTGCTTGGGAAACGTAGAGATCGCTGCCTTTCCTCCTCTTCATCAGTCCAGGGTATTCCTACTCTGACACTGGACAGGGTATTATCTTTGGAAAAATAAAATGAACCAGAGCTGACCAATTCAAAAATTAAATAATTCCTTTAAATTTTCTTGAAGGATTTTTCTGTGAAAGCTTTAGAGTTTTTAACAGATATTTAAATTATGTTAAAAACATAATGCATGTTAAAATATATCCCCATATATATATATATTTATACAGGATTGCCTATTCCTTAGCATCCCAGATTTGTTAAAAGGAAGGCAGTTCTTTTCTGACGTTGAAAACTTTTTGGAGTCCATCTGCCAAGTTTAGGGGCAAATTTTATCTTTGGATGTGCATCCTGGGTTGTTGTCATGCTAACCTGGAGGGATACAGTATGCACTGAAATCCAGAAGACTCTCTTTATTTTGAATGTTATTTACAAAGCCCATGAAAAAAACCTGACATTCATCAAAAGCTACGGCTTGGCCATGCTGAACATTTGCTTTGTTGTAGGGAAGAGTGGTCACTAATCCTTGATTGTCTTCTGAATTATTTGAGGACTTAACTATAGTTAAAATGTGACCTGAAACCAATGCCTTTAAGGGAGATGAAATTGCTTGGCTGCCACAGAAATACCAGTACAAGTCAAGAAAATCAGTTGCTTTCTCTAATCTCCTTTCCTTTGGAAACTTTGCTAATGAGATCAATTCCAGAGACAGTCGCCTTGATCCACAATGGTAAAAGTCCTTCTGTTGGCAGCTAAATAAAGCAGGATAACCTGAAGCTATGTTAAAAATTGGGAGTATAATGTGAGGTGAACAGACAACCTGGCTTTGCTGAGGCAATATGAGGCCCTGAGTGTGTCAGATTTGGTTTGACTGCTAAAAATGGCCCCTAACTGTGCTTTTACCAGAACATCCTCCCCTCCTGTCCTGCTGCAAACCACAAACCTCTGCCTTCATCAACGTGACGTGCAGTTCAGATGTGGTCCCAGCTGGGTTTGTAACTCAGGGGGAGGTAGGAGGGAAGAAAGCAGTGAAAAATATTCCCTTTAGCTCAGTCTTTAGGGGCTCAGCTAAAAATCAGAAAAAAAAAAAATCAGATCTTTGAGCATATTGCAGGCTAATTGTCCACTCAATACCTTTCTGTGAGCTGCACCATCAACAAATATTTGTTTTGAAAAACAGAAATAAGGCATTTTGTTCAAGGTAGGAAAAAATCTAAAAAAAATTTTCAAAAAATCCCAGAGAGATCCTTTGTTTTCCTAAGCTAAAACTAGGAGTGGGAATGTATTTTGGGAATTGGAATTAGGTGATCTTTAAGCTCTCTTTTAACCCACACCATGGAATGATTCTATTAATCCCTGGTAAACCAGGGGGAATGTGGGTCCTGGATTTTGCTCCACAAAAGTCTTCTGAGCTCTTGGCACACTATTGGAAGGAGCAGGAAATACATGGAGAATAAACAGGAATAATGAGCCTGAGCATCTGTTTGAGTGGCCAGTGCTTTTCTGGTTGTGTCAAGTCTAAGAGATTCTGGTAATGGTGCCTCAGCAGAAAAGTGAAAAGCTGGGACATCTTTTCCTTGGTAATTTTGCAATGCAGGGAAGCAGAATGAAGGGTGTTGGTTGTGTTTTTCTCGAACAGCAGGCCCTTTGTAACAAGAAAGGGAAATCAGTACAGCTGTTATAAACAGGTTTTCATACTGAATGGGCAGAAGAACGCAAAATCCTAATGATCTCGTTCTTACCCACCTCTATCATATAATTCTGTGAAAAATTTTGGAATTTACTTACTCTGCATGTCAGCAATTCCAAGTGAAAAAGGTGGGTTTTTTCTTTTTGTGTTTTTTTTTCCCCCTCCTGTATCTTATTAACGAATTTTACCTCATTAGGAAATCCTTGAAAATGCTTGGATTGCTATCCTGGAGAATTAAGTCTTCCATTTATCGACAGAACATGTGCAGCTTTGGCACGAGGGGTGTAAATCCCCCACTGTGTCCTGTCAATGCTTTCTGTCTCGCTGAGGAGAGGCACATCCAGAGAGGATTGCTCAGACTGTGCAGACACCCTGACTCTGACCTGACTCCTGAGGAGAGTTAGCAAGAAGGGAGAAAGAGGTTTTATGATCTCAAGAAATATATTTTCTTTGTTTTAATGGATTAGGGTACATTCCATAACCTTTTAAATTTTTTCTTTATTGGATTTTTTTTTTATTAAGTTCTGTTACATATTCTACAAACTCATTGTAAGGTGACCATGCCAACATTTTTCAGGTGTTCCTTGATGCTCAAGAAGATCTAAACAGGAATAATTTATTCATTTTGAAGCTGGTCAGGCAGTAAAATAGTAACAGCTTGTGACCTAGTCTTTGTAAAAGGGAAATACACCTCACACCGAATTTAATGCAAATAAAAGCTCACACAGAATTTTGGGCCACATTCTCAGCCACAGGTAAGGGGTAAATTCAAGCCTGTAAAGTTCTAAGGGTGTAAATCCAATGAACATCAGTTTTAAATGCCTCTAATTCAAGGTTCAAGGATGCTCATGTGCATGGCTGAGATTAAGCCTCAGCTGGTCCCAGCAGTTCTGGGGAATTTCTGCACCCCAATAAATTAATCACCAGTGCATTAACACAGGAAAGGAGCAGGTTTCCCATGAAAATGCTGAAATGACCTCTCTGCTCTTTCCCAATTTTTTGGTTTTGATTATTGATTTTCTACTCAGCTCAGTGTTTTCCTCTTGTCTTCTTTAGTGGAAGGAGAGGCTGACACAAAAAAAAAAAAAAAAAAAAAAAAAAAAAAAAAAAAAAAAAAAACCAAAAAAAACCAAAAAAAGAAAAACCACCATGAATTCTGATGAATGTTTGACTGGAAAGGAATGCAGAAGATTTAGGGAGAAGAAATTACCTAATTAAGGCAAAAACGCTGAATTAAGTGGCAAAACTCATGTTTGTTACACCAGCCTCAAGGATTTAGTCATTGCTTTAAACCACCCTTAAAATCAACATTTATTTACACAGACCTTTGGGGACAAAGACTCTGTTGGCCTGATTTGTACTAAAATTTGGGAAAACAAGCAGAGATATTTGTGGACAAAGGGCAGCAGCTGAGAACAGGCTGAGACATTTTTTTACCGTGGGGTCTGAAATCCTGGGATGTAAACTTTGCTCTCACTGAATTAAACTGGGGCAACCGCAGGCTCAGCTCTGTAACTCTGCACAAGGGTGCAAATGAGGTATTTGGTCACTGGGCACTTATTTTGTGCTAATAAAACTTTATTATATTGATCTGCAGGAGACAGCATTGCTCCCCCAAATTTTCAGGGCCTGAATGTCCATATTTCTGAATTTAAACATGTGTGTTAGGAAAATACCCATGAGCAGAAGAGAGGATAATTGGCATCATATGAGTTAGTAAATTTGTAATTGGAAAGACGTTTATTATCAGTCTAGAGGTTCCATTTTGCTGTAAATTCAGGCCTATTTTGTTCCTGTCAGATATGAGCTCACGTATTATTACATGACAGACCTTTGAGTAAAATGATACATTTTCCTCCAGATCAGGCTGTCTGGCCTCAGCAAGTTTATTCAGGCAGTGGAAATCCCTTATTAAATACATTTTTCAAAACTTCCTGCACTACTGTTTATTTATAGATTACAGGGGAGATAATCAGTGCTTTCCACTCATATTCGCTTAGTTCTTCCTAATGATACCTAGTCACACTCAGTCATGGTCATGCATACTCTGTTCCACTCACAGTAAATTCCATTCACAGTAAATTTGAATTCACACTTCATAGTCAATCATTTAACTCATTCACATCAGTCACACTGAATCAATACTCCCTCGCTCCTTTTTTTTTTTTTTTTTTTTTTAATGCTCATTCCTTTCCTTTCACATTTACTCTTAAACATCTGCAATCATCCTCGTTTGCTTGGTGTCTATCCTTAGAGCAAGAACGTAGCTGTCATTAATGGTAAACCCTCTGTAGCTCAGAAATTAAGAGGGTTAGAGCAGGGCCAGACAAGCACTGGAGAATCACAGGTGCTCATCAAATTCCTTGCTGAGGGCAACCAACCTGAGGTGATGTCGTGCTCCTGATTTTTGGGGTGGGAATCTCACACCCATGTGTGTGTTACCTCATTCCACACAGGGTAAACTCATGTGTGAGGTGAATCCCTCAGCCTCAGGCTGTTTGTTTTGGTCACCCTGGGGTTGAGTCTATGCTGCCTTTATTTATTTTATTTTATTTTTTCCAATTTAATTTGATTCTAAACAAAGGTGAAATACTGTGAAAGCAGGACGGGAGGCTGAGGATGTTGCCGTGGTCAGAAATCATGGAAATGAGTCGTGTGGTGAGTAGAACAGGGTTTATTTAATAAGTAGGATTTTATAGAATTTTATCGTTGCCAACTCTTTAGCCTCCATGGTACATCTGAAACCTGTCTCAGAAGACAACAAACCCACACTTTGTTCAAATAGACTTGGTCTAGTGTCTCTGGTCTCAGGGAGCTGTTTGATGCAGGACTGAATGGGGGGCAAAAAGGATTGCAGATATATTTGTGCCTTCTTTTCCTTCCAGATGGCATCAGGCAACTCTTTTATTGTGAAGGCTTTGATGTCAAAATGCTAAAGATACCTTAAAGCTCTAAATTTCCCATGGAGTATTACAGCACGGAAGTCACCAGGAAGATATCCTGGTTTTAAGGGCTAGGATGTGCAAGAATATTAATGCAGGTGTTTAAACCAAGTATTGAATTTACTGATGAGGGAGATATTACTTTTTAATTTTTTTTCTCCTTTATTTATGTCTAGATCAATGATTGACAGCTGAAAAAAAATAGACGTTGTGTTTAACCCAAGGACACCACTACTGAAAACTGGATCTTGTTGATGAGTCCACAAAAATAGTGAAAAATGGGGGAAAAAGGGCAAGGAGGGAGGAGTAAAGGCTTTGAAGAAATTGCTGAACTACTTATGGAGAAATCCTTGGTGTGCAGAGCCTCTCATGGCACTCACAAGTGCTCCAAACAGAGGAGAGCCAAGCCAGCCTTACTCTCAGCATATTGTGACTTCCAGGGCAAAGAAAAAGAAACTATTGCATTGAATTAATAGCTTTGTGTTTGGGGACAAAAGAGCACATCCCATGAGACACAAAAGGATCGTATCTATCATCTTGAGATTGGCCTAGGAGGAGAGAAAGTACATTTGATAGACTATTATCCTAATTTCTGTCCTGAAAATCACGGGCTATGGACAGTGGAGCATCAGCTGTTACCTCAGAGTCGCAAACCTGAAGTAAAAGGATGTAACTGGGTTCTTCTTTTATTTTATTTTTTTTTTTTATTATTATTCTGTTATTTCTCCTTAAGAAAGAAAGAAAACAAGACAATTACATGCTCTGAGGAGTCACAATAATCAATAGCAGAGGCCAGCAGGGAAATGGGTCTGGATAGCTGAGGCCTGAGGGGAATGAACACGATGCTTTCAGGACACTCAGATTTTGGGGATGAGCAGCTGAGCTGGGGAGCCCCAGACCCCTACATGGCACCAAGTGTGGGGGGCATGGCACAAAAGTTCAGATGGCATTAAATTAACATTTTCAGGCAGGATATGACTGTAAAATTAATACTGGAGGGTCAATTTATGTTTCTAGGTCTCTAGGGCAGCACAAGGGAGATTTTATGGCTCCTTTTTTTTGCTCTCTTGGTAAATTTGTACCCTAGAAATGGTAACAAAATGAGAAAGGAAGAGCTGGCCCATAAGCAAGAAGTGGACAACTTCCATAATATCTGTATCAATAATTCCTTTCACCCCAGCAAAATATTCTTTTCACCCTCCAGTTGTTTTGTTTTAAGGTTTGGGGTTTTTTAACCACATAGCCCTTAAACAAAGATTTCTGTGTCAATTAGTGGGGTGCATTTGGACTTTGGTCCCTCAGTGTGTGCTTAGCAGATGTTCACAGAAAAGCAAAGTTTACCCAAACATTTCTGAGGTTGGAGTTTGTATATACAGCCTCTCTCTTTTCTTTCCAAAGGGTACCATATTAACAATTCTTTTCTCGCCAGTATAAATATTTTTCCTGCAATTAACTGCATAATGGTGCAACACAGATACTTGAAGAGGGTGTACTTATCCACTACAATTTGAGTCATCTCTTTACAGTAGCACCCATCCCTGATGTATTAGAAATCAACTCAATTTTTATTGAAAAAACATCTAAATATGGGAATAATTCCCTAACCTGTTTATTTTGAAAAGTGCTTTGCCTTCTAACAACACGGCCGTGGCGGACATCTATTAGCTTTGCTTTACTTTGTTTTCCTCCGTTTTTTTTTTTCTGAGTCACTCTTTGATTTTCAAAACATTTTGGTCGTCCACAGACTCCAAGTCTCCTTCCAGGAGAAACACTGAAGAATCAAGTGCATCTCTCCTTGCCTTTTAAAATTACCCTTCAGGGCAGTGCACACACAGAGTGACCCTGGCTTTTGACAAACCTTTGCTGAACAAAATGTAACAAGCCCTGTATATTTTGAGCAGCATTTTCTATTCTGACAGAGACAGCTCGGTAGCATTTGATGTCTGCTTGCTGGTCATAGATAATGGTGCATCCTGGGACCATTGTCATCCCTGTCAATAAGAAGGCCTGGGGGGACGTTCAACAAAGCTACCTTTTGATTCACCGTTTTCCCTTCCCTTCCCAAGACATTTGTAAGCCCGTGGTCAGCCAGGTCACTTTATTTCATCCTGATGTGCCTTGATAATAGCATCATGTCTGACAAAAAATTTTGACAGACCGTCGATGTGTGTTTCTTTGGTTCCTGGGTTGTTTTCTATGCCTCCTCAATGTCAAACAAGCTTTGAAAGCTACTGATTATGTTTGTTTGGACTGAATTTGACAAGATTCCTATTCTTTGAAGCAATTAAGCTCCTGAGGATGGATCTTGGGATTTGAGCTAATTTTTTTAGCAGTGCAGGAAGCAACCAGAGCACATCCTAAGCTCTGGCTTTTTTTGTTGTTTCAAGGTTGTGCTTTCATTATACCTTTAGAAATACCTCAACCCAAAGGAAACTTTTAAGCTTTAGAAGAAAATCAAAAAGGAAAAAAAAAAAAAAAAAAAAAGAAAAAAACGTGCAGCTAGAAATGAAAAGTTTTGCATATGTATATTTTATCAGAAAATGGCAAGTTTGGCAAGCTCAGCTGGTGAAATCTCAGCAGAATTTAACTCTTCTGAGGCCACATGGGCTGTCCACTTGCAGAATAGGTTTTAGGAGCTAATCTATGCCTATGAAGAGATGGAAAATAAAATATTTTGCTCAACTGGCCACAGATAACAGCTCACAGCCTGGCTTGCTTATTGTTTAAATTTGTTGCAGGCAATTTAGCGTATCACAAATGGGAATTAGCAGCATTTTTAGTTTTATCAGTTAGCTAAATTGTCAAGTGATGTTGCTGGAGTTCAGCAAAGCATCTCCAGAGACACACAACCATTTTTTTTTGGCAGTCACAGATGGAAGTTTGCATTCTGCCCCTTTAGCAGTAGGCATGCAGCACACACACTTTTGATTGGGTGAGGGATTTTCTTTTTTTCTTGGGCAAATAAAGATGAATTTATCACAGTTCGTGTAATACTGCAAAAGGCAAATGGTAATTTCCCATTGCAGAAAAGAAACAAACAAAAAAAGGCCTTTCTGTTCTGTGCTATGTTTTAAGATATTTTTGTTGCATTTAAATGTATTTAACTTGAAGTCTTTATCACTGCACAGTGGAAACAACTTTTTGTTTTGTAAATAACCACTAGGAAAAAGTCAACCTTTTTTTATATTTGAAGACATTTAAGGCCAGATCCCACCTTGTAAATGAAAATCTGGAGGTCCCTGGAAGATTCTCAGTCTGACAGCAGCTGGACTGGGATTTTTGTCTTTACGTTGCAGAGAAGCTTCAGGAAAATCATGATTGGTCCAAACCCACAGGGACAAGCAACCTTTGAAGCTCAGCTCTCCATTCTTTCTTGGGAATCTTCAATGAAGGGAAATAAATCTGAGCTTAAATCACAAAGATGGAGAGACCAGCAGTTCCCACCAGCGCCCATTCCAAGATCCATCTTCCTGGGCTGCTCCCCTTCTGGCCTCTACTGTAAAATTCCATGCCTCAGTTTCCCTGGAGATGGAAGCAGGCTGTAATTATTAATCTCCTTTTCAAGGGGATTTGGCATCTCTTGTTAGAAGCAGCTCAGTGGTTGGGTACCAAATGTAAACCAGACTGTTTTCCTTTTTATTAGAATTTGTATTTAGTTTTAATATTATGACTGAAATGACAGCCTCTCATTTTCATACATTTCTGCTTTCATTCCCAGTTATTATTAAGGTTTTATTACCTTCAAAACATGTTTTTATGGAGTTATAATGACTAGAGATGAAAACGCAGCTAATCATTACCTACTGCAAATTTATGCCTTTTTCTTGCTCATAACCTATCAAAATTGCAAACTTTCTCAAGGAATTAATCTCCTTTTGCATTTGGCCAGGATCTTCCTTTTCTCTCCTGCATACTGAATCAGGATAATGATTTCTGTCCTCAAAATGCCCCCAAAGCTGCGTCTGAAAGCCTCCAAAACAAGGACCAAAATATAGAAGAATGGATTGGTTTTGTTTTCTTTTCACTGGTATTTTTTTCAGGAATACAGTATTTCCTTGGAGTTATTACCAATGTTTTTCTGTCTTTCATATTCAGTGCCTTTCTGTCAGGCTATCTATAGTTCTTCAGGACAGTATTGTCTAGTTATTCTTTCATATTAAATGATTGGGTTATTACTTTTACGTCTTTAGAATATTTCATTTTACTGATTTCTCCGTATTAAAAAGATGATAAATTATAGCAGCTATTAAGGGCCCAATCCTGAATTCTTAATGTAGTAATTTCCATTAAAGTTCCCCCTGACATAGATTTATATGGAATCTGATAAATTTCTGCTTGGCAAATTCCTAGAGAAACTACAGAAACCTGAATTAAATCAGTCTGTTAAAATAATCAACACGAGCCCAATCTTGTCAAGTGAGGGGGAGATGAGTGTGCTCTGTTCATTGCAGGACAGGAGTTAATGACTAATTATTAAGCACCAAGATGGGAAAAGTGCAGTGGGATTTCCAGGCACATGAGGGATTTAGGACTGAACCCTATTTTTGCTTTAAGCCTTACTTGTCCACAGGGTTTTTTTTTCTCACATTTCTAATCTATTTTCCTCTACGATGAGAAAAATGTAGGAAGATTAATTTCTCTGTTAATGACAATTGTGGGATAGTGCAGGACACAGAATGGGCCCCTCTTGGATGGGGTTTGAGCTCAGGATCTGTGGATCCTGTGGTGATGCTGATTCGCTTTGGGTCCCTCGAGCTGGACCTGCAGATCACCAACATTAAAATGAGATTTTCCATGACTGACACAGGCCATCACTTTGGCCTGCAAAGACATTTTTTGGCAACATCTAAATCAGTTCATTGCTCTTGCTTTGGCTACCCAAACCAATAAATGGATGAACCTCCAGAATCTGAGGTTTTTTTCCACGCTATTAACAAATTGGCAAATTAATGAGTAAAACCCACACTGTCCTTTGTGAGATGCAATAATGGTGTGATGCCATGAGGCAAAAATCCCTAATTTTTTTTCTAGATCCTTTCTTATGATGTGTTGAATGATTTTTTTAGATGTAAAGATCAACACAAAATGCAGTACTTTAATTTTTTTTCTGATATGTTATTGTTCAAATGCAAAGCACAGGTCACAAATGCTGAAGTCTTCATTTGTGCCATAACCATACTGAAAATAAATGTATTTTATGAACCTCCTAAGGTTCATTTAAATATATGTTGTCCTGCCATGCTGAGAATGGCTCTTGTTCCAAATAACTTTCTAAGCGGCAAAACATTGTTTTAAAAATTCTTCTTACAAATGTTTGATGACACAAAGTTTTTAAGTCATAATTTTATATTTTAAATTGCACATCAATTAGTCCTCACTGGAAGATATATTAAATTATGTATTTAATCAATGTTTCTACCTGTATTTTGTAGACTACTATAATATTTCTCCTTTTCAACACCATATTCTTATCACTTCAACTCTCCTGTTTTCAAGAATATGGTGATTTTCTGAAAAATTCCCAGCAAAGCAAATTGTGAAACTAATTCTGAGAAATTTTGATCAGTTATCCTTATTCTGTCACTTGATTTTAAATATTTTAAATTATGAAATTTCTCGTTCTCTTCTGCCCTTTTTATTGTCGTTTATTTCACAGGAAATTTTAAGATGCTTCATCATAAATTAGCCACTTCAAACCTCAGGACAGAGCACAGGGGACAAACATGGATGAATTCAATTCTTTCATGGGTAACAGTGTGCTGTAAATAATATTAGAAAACAAACAGAAAGACAAGAGATATAATTGAGCTTGTTCCATTTAAAAATTAATGCTTTAATTTTGAATATTAAAAAAAACCCAGAAACAAAACAATTAATAAAATTAATTCTTGTTTGGCCTAAATTGTATTTTTTCATCCCATTTTGCTATTCTAGCTACTGAATTGGAGAACAAACTTTTTATTGATCTCTAGATATGAATGTTTCTTCCATTTCATGTTCTTTAATTTTGCTTCAGAAGAAACAAAGCACAAAGGTAGACCTACCAGTTTGTCAGTTAAATGAAGTACTTAATTAAACATAGGTTTCTTAGAAGGAGCTAAATTTCAAGAAGAAAGAAAAAGTCCCCTCTAGACTGATAATTGTCTATGGCAGGAAAACCCTTGGCAGTGGTAGCAGGGATTTATCTTGAGTTGGAATGAATTTTCTCTGTCAATTGGCATCTGAAAGAAATTCGGCAGCGAGAGTTAAGTGACTAAATAGTTCTCCAATGACTGAAACAAATGGATACTTTAACGAAAATCTTTTGAATGTCACTCAAAATTCAGTCCCTGGCGTGGTGGCTCACATTTTATAATACTGTACATATGTGGTGCTGGGTTGTTTTTTCCTTTCAATCTAAGCTGAATTTGAGGTCTTGTTTCATAAAACTATATCCAATATCTATTTAACTTACTTTGATCAGTTCCAAATGTTGACCATATTTTTGGTTTGTTTAGGAAGAACTTCATCGACTATTAGGTCTAAACCAAGGGTGGCTTTTTAATTATAATTTTAATTAATTAACAGGTTATGAAATATCCTTGAGACTTCATGCATGGTACAAGTCATCAGAATGAATTGGTTGAAATGTGATTTTCAACCATCCTGGGCTTTTATAGGGTATTAGTTTTGGAAAAAAATGTGTACTCTATAATTTACTTTGGCCTGACAGTGTTTATCCTGTATGTTTGTAGAAATAAACAGGAAAACCCTTAAACACTAACAATCCTGTTTGATTCTTGATGCTTCTTGGCAACTAATCACAACAACTCCTTGGTGAGGTCCTGTGTGTGACGTGTAAATATTTGACAGAAAGGTAAAATATAGATATCTGAGCCCCTTATATATTCAATGATCCCAAACAATTTCTTGGACAATAGGCAAATAGCAAAATGTCACTTGTTTGGAAGAGGAGAGGAAGAAAAATCCGTGAACAAGCTGTTCCTTTCTTATATTTGCTGTTATTTTTCTTGTAGTAACAGTTACATGTCGTTAATTAATATTAAGGCTAAACCCACTCATTTTAGTGCTACGTTTGTACAGACATTTATCAAGGCCAGGTGTGCTTTTTTTTTTTTTATAATTATGAAGGTTTCTCTGAGAATTTCTCTGATTTTTTTGCTATCTTTCTCATCAGAGGTTCTGTCAGCAGCTCAGATCCCTCGTTTCACCAACATCAATTCCACCTCTAGTGATGTTGGGCAGTCCAGGTTCAAGCCCTCTCTGCTTTGATACTGAAAACACTGCCTAAAACCAATTCTGATCATGACCTACAGAATTTCCTGCCATCCCTAATTATTTTGCTTTTATTTAAATAAATACATATTTTCTGTGCTCTCAGTAATTTCATACACCATTTCCATACCCAAAATCTGTCTTCTCAATAACACTTGATAATCTTATGTGTTTGCACTTTGAATGTATTTAGAGATTGAAACATTGCCAGGTATTTCATCTTTCACCTGCTTGTAGAGTAAATTTTTTTACATTTCATCTTCCTTAACCTCTATATCTCATATATTGCTCTCCTACTTTCCCCCTTTTCCTGACCAGAATCACAGGATCATTTCGTTTGGAAAAGACCTCTGAGCTCATCAAGTCCAACCTTTGACTGATCACACCCTGTCAACCAGATCGTGATTCCCCCCATTAGAAAATTTCGATTATTGGTTGACTTGGAATGGGAAAGCTGTGACAGGTTTGTGGCCTGAATTATCCTCCAATCCATGGATTACATTCTGCCCCTCTGGAAGTGCCTCAGAATCTTCTGCTCACCCAGTGACTTGAAGTAGCAAATCCTCTCCTTGGTACCAAAATTCACAAGGATTTGCTCACGCTTAAAAAAAAAGTGTGGTTGTCCATGAAGAATTAGTTGGAAACTATTCCTCAGATACTTAGTGGGAATTATAAAAACGAGTGATAATTTGAGATCAAAACAAAACTTTCAACAGAGTGGAGTTTCTTAAGGAAAAACAAAGGAGTTGGAAGAAAAAGGCTGATGTGTTTGAAGCCACAGCTAATGCAATAAGAAAAAAAATAATTAAAAAAAGTCTTTGAAAGCATTGGTTTAGAACTTCATGAAGCTCAACAAAGAATTGTTAATATGGAGAGTCGGAATTGTTGGATAATTACATTGACGATCTAGAAAACAAGCTTAGAAAACGAGGTTTGTGCCTTGTTGAGGAGTGCTGAGGGATGAGAGATTGGGGACCACGAATTTTCCCCACCCCTATTTTTGTCTCTGTTTTTTTATGCTGCATTTTGAAGATGCATGGACCATGTAAATCAGCTGTGACTGTCATTTGCTTTGAAACGCTGCACATTTGTTTCATTAAGGCTTTCAGAGAAGCCTCAGCCAGCAAGTCTTCCCAACAGAAACTTTGATTTGTATTATTTTTGGTGGCTTTATTTTTCCTTCCTAAAGGTTACTGCCACTGTTGGTTTAACGGTGTTTATGTGATCTTATAATAAGTGTTATCACTTTGTATAATTATTATGTGTGATTAATCCTGTTCACACTTGAAAGCTGTGGGGTTTTTTTAATGTTTTCATTTTTAACCAGAGGGTATGTCTTTAAGCCTCTATGTTGTTCACTTATAATGATAGCTGACAAGAGTTATCATAAAGAGGGAGGAGGATGGAAACTGGAATAAATTATCGAGTGAAGAAAGATTTCTGGGAATTTTTGTTCAGATTAGCATTTTCTATAGTAAATCTTGAGAAAAATGGTGGATGCAAGGTATAGACCCCTGATAATTTGGTATTTTGCATGGATTTCTGTAACAATCAGGTTATGCAAGAGTTTAGAAGAATCTGCATTGTTCCAATTTTTCAATCTCCTTTTGGAGAAATTCAACCTGTTTTAAAAAGGACTCTTTAAAAAAAATTAACCTTTTAAACCTTTTTACAAGTGTGCATTGTTCTCAGCATGAGAGTCTGGGGGTTTATGATTAAAGGAGATTTAGGACCTAAGATGGCAGGAGTTGGGAAAGCAGAACTGCTTTTTCTTTAGGCTGAATGGATTCACATGGATCTACTGTCCACAGAGAACTTTGACCATTTCATAATGTTCTCCTTTAAAAATCGTGATTATAGTACACTGGCTTTGCAAATTTTGTGAATCTTTCTTACTGAAATTGGAATTTCTGTATGTTAATGAAATATCAGAAATTCTATTGTGACCAAAACCTCTCCAGAAGCAACAATGGTTCTATGGATACCTCACATGGCTCTCAACCTTCACCAACGAATTTGAGTGCTTCAACTGGCTACAAATAATGCACTTTATAACAAATCATCTCTTGTTTTCTGACAGCTAAAATCCGTCTAGTTTGCAATTCTACATTTTAATATTCAGTCTTTGGACTGAATTCATTTGGGAGTTGAGAATTTTTTTGGTTTCTGAAGCTGTAGTTGCTGCAAATTTTAAAATTGATATTAGTATTACTTGATATCATTGAAAAAAAATTGTTTTTATTGTTATTTGAATTTGTACCCCAAATGATTTGACTCTTTCATTTAGAATGATGAACAAACACGAGCACCCTAAATAAAAACCAGCTCCCAGACAAGCCAAAATATTCTCATTTTAACTGACTAGAAATTGAAAGGAATATCTGTAAGAATTATAATATATATTTACGAGTACAATGATGCCGCTGTTTTATTTAAATGCATTTTTATGCCTTTTATATATATATAACACCTTCATATTGACTTCAGATGTTAAGCAATTTAAAATAACATTTAGAACTTTAAAAGCTAATTAAAATTCCCTAGACCTCTCCAGAGTTTCCATACTCCAGGAACCTGAACTCTTTACAAAATACGTTAAGGGAGATATCCCCCACATTAATGAACAATCAATATTTCATATATAATTGTTTCATATGTAACTGTAGGTAAAAATAGCTAATCCCCACAACCAGATTAAACCAATTAACTTGGAGTGTGTGGTTTTCAAAAGGGCTCTGGAAACTGAAGCATGGGTCCAATGATATGATGAAGTGAGAGGGAAATATATTTGTATTTCCTTGAAGAAACATTAATTTCAAAGATGGTTATAATATTTAATATTACTTAAAAGGCAAAAAAATTCTTTTAAGCAGGAGGTTTAACTGGAGTGTGTGAAAAGTTTGGAGAAATTTTTTCTAGCACTTTTTAATGACTTTTTAAAATATACATTTGTCCCATCATTGTCTGGCATTGATTTTATTAGTCCCTTTGTGGCCATGTATTGTCCACTGCACTTTCAGACCAAATTCTGTCCTCTTTGGCCCAGGTTGGGAAGTGTGATTTGTGCAGAAAGGGTATTGAGTCCCTAATATCTATATGTTTATGGTACAATCAAACTTAAATTATAAAATTGTTTCAACTCAGATCACATTTAACATTGATTTATCAAGCTTAGCAACCCGAGCAGCTCTTTAGGCATAATGTAAAAAATGCTAGGGGAAATACTAGGAATCAACATATTTCTATTTCAAGAAATTATTGCCTTCAATTATTGTGGGCAATTAAACATGAAGAATTTCCCCGTTTTTTACACAGACTCTAGCTGGCTATTCTCACAGGACAACAAACAGATTAGCTAAAATCTGAAAAGAAATTTCACAGTTTGGAACTGGAGTGTGTAACAGTCACAGCGTTTCCATCTAACTATAGAAAACCTTAGTCCATAACAGGGAGGTTGTTAAATGAACATTTGTAATGTTTGCTGTTAATGAGGGCTGACCCCCCAAAAAGTAAGGAATGGAGATCAGAGAATCCATGGAATCCCAGAATGGTTTGGGATGGAAAGGACCTTAAAGCTCATCCAGTCCCCCCCTTGCCATGGCAGGGACACCTCCCACTGTCCCAGGCTGCTCCAAACCCCAGTGTCCAGCCTGGCCTTGGACAATTCCAGGGATCCAGGGGCAGCCACAGCTTCCATGGGCACCCTGTGCCAGGGCCTGCCCACCATCCCAGCCAGGAATTCCCAATTCCCAACATCCCATCCATCCCTGCCCTCTGGCAATGGGAACCATTCCCTGTGTCCTGTCCCTCCATCCCTTGTCCCCAGTCCCTCTCCAGCTCTCCTGGAGCTCCTTTAGGAACTGCAAGGGGCTCTGAGCTCTCCCTGGATCCTTCTCTTCTCCAGGGGAACATTCCCAGCTCTCCCAGCCTGGCTCCAGCCCTCAGGGCACCTCCATGGCTTCTTCTGGTCTTGCTCCAACAGCCCAACATCTTTCTTTTGTTGGGAAATGTTTAGTTTAATCCCCCTGACCTTGCAGAGCTGTTGGAGAGCTCTCCTGGTCAGACATGTGTGATGCATTTCCAGGCTTTAGCTGCAACAATGCTGAGATTGTACCATTTCCTGACCCGTGTGCCTGAGGAGTTGGTAAATCTTCAGTTCCTTGATATAAATTGTCAAATCCTATCTAATTTAGTTTTCATCCTGGACAGAAGATATAAGTTTTAAATCATAGCCTGTCTTATTAGTGGTTGACCATAAAAACAAACTCTTTATAAGCACTAACTTTTGTTATGCCAAGATCAAAACCACAAATCCAGGTTGGGGTGATGTGAATATTACTTCTCCCATTGCCCATCAAGCAGAAACTAAATCCAGCAAAAACACTTCATGTGCTCCACAAGCAATTCACTAATTCCAAATGATGCATCAATAACACAATCATGGCTGCCTTTTCTTAGAGTTATGGTTATCTGTTTTGTACTCAAAATATGCACATGGAGCAATTTCTTCTGTGAGAACTTGGGAAAATTATATTAATCATCATAACTGAGTACAGCTTCTTTCTCAGCATGAGTCATAAATATCTTTGAGCATTAAACCTCTTTACAATAACATTAATTTAATCTATAAGAGGACACTGCGTGCAATAAATTCCATTTACAAATCTGAGTGGGCAAGAGAGAAAAAGCTGGAGCTTACTTTTTAAATTTATTTATTTTTTAAAGTATATATTGGAGATTGGGAAACAGTGCCCCAAAAGAAGTTTCCCTCAGCTTGAAATGCACAGGACTGGGAAGGAAAACAGAGTTTCCTGATTGATTTGCCTCTGTGCTATTGCTTAGTTTGCTGCCAGTCAGAAGCTCATATAGCTTAAAAGATTGTTATTGATTGTTCAATTTGGTGTTCATATATTTAAATTTTATTCAGGTTAGAGTGATGTTGAAAATTGGGGTCCACATGCTAGATTGCCAGCACAGTGGTTGACAACACAAACGTTAAAATACAATAATCCTTGTAGTATAAAATGGCCATTGACAGTCTAATTTCCATTTTGTGGTTTATGGCCTCTACTGAATATCTGATAATGTAATTATGCTTCAGTAAAGAATGAATCCTCTCTGGTAAACTGAGCTGTGTATGCAATGCCAATGTGAATTAAATAAAGTGACATCAAAGCTCAGTCAGGGCTTATTTTAGGAGCACATTTTTAAACATTTACTATGGCTTGTTCTACAGTAATGCCAGGGAGCAGATTTATGGCTGTTAGCATATTCATGTTGAAGAAATGTGTTACTTCATTCTTTATTTTAGCCCAGGAGAGCAAACAAAACAGCTTCAGTAAAAGTGAATGCTGCTCTGTGGCTTAGGTATGAAAGTTTTCAGACGATGCCACCACCAGCCTCCCTAAGTGGCACAGAAAGGGAAGTGGCAGCTGTGCAGTCTGGAAATTAAAATGTAAAGAAAACTCCCCCAAATTATTTACGTGCCCCACAAATGAGACAACATTTGTTTCTTGGCAATAGGTACACGCTCATCTTTGCTGCTTGGCTCTTTTGCTGCTGGGTTTATAAATGTATAGGAATATACAATATGATCCTACGGTTAAAGAATTTCCTCCTTTTAAATTCCAGTTGTCAAGTTATGTTATGCTGTTTATAATGCAGTGAATTATGTTCTGTCCTATCCCATTCAATGCTAGCATAATGCAACTTAACATCAGGCCACATAACAGAATATGACAGTTAAAATTTAAAAGTACCCTCATTGTATTTGTGAATTGAATACTCAACTGCGTGATTTAAAGATGGACTGGCATCTTGACTCCAGAAACAAGTAATGCTACTTGAATGCATTTTTTTCCCCTTAATATATTTGCATTGCCGTTTTGACCTTCTTTCCAAGAGGAAAAAAAATAACCCTAAGCAACTGGCATGTATTGACACGGAGGTATTGAAAAGTTAGCGTGATGTTGCAGACATGTTTAGAGGAACTTCTGAAATCATGAATTTGATGAGATAGACTGAATCAGAATGTCACTTCATCACGTAAACAGCAGGGAGAGAGCCAAGCCTCACATGTGGATTTTAAATGTCCCAAAGCATTAGTATTAAAAATCCAGGGCCTGGTTCCACCCGTGATAAAGAGAGGTGTCAAATCTCATCATGATTTATCCTTCCAGCCTCGCGAGGATCCGTGCTGTACAGCATGGATTCAGAGCTGTTTGACAGATCCTTTAGGAATTGGTTCAGGAGTCAAAGGTGAGTCCCTCCATCCCACCTGCTCTTTTCTGATTGCCAGAGCTGTTCACGAAGGAAGAAATCTCTGGGCTTTTCCTCATACTTGTACTGATGTAAATAATTCACTGTTGCACCTCAGTTCCCTCTGCTTTTCCCCTCGTGCTTTGCTCTCAGTGCTCTCCAACTGCTTCACCCTCAGCCAGGGCAGCCCCAGGAGGCACAAGAAGAGAGGAGCAGTTCCCCCAGATCCTTGAGAAATAGTAGGTCCATGAAATAGGGTTGGATAAAAGCACAAGCACGTTCAATACAAGCATCATCCTACATTCCCATCCCTGGACTGGCTCTTCCCTTCCTAAGGTGAAACATGCCTTTGACTCCTTGTGTAAATAAAACATCTTTGGAAGGAGAAGATGGAGGTAGCACATGTGCAAAGGCCTGGTTGGCTGGGAAACAATGTCCTGTTTTATACTATGCATGTCCATATGAAGATGTTATTAACATAATTTCATTTTCATTCACTGAAGAAGTGTCTCTCTTGTGTTACACTTGGGTTGGTAACTTCTCATGTGAGAATCATCACAGAGTCATAAAATTCCAGAATTATTTGATTTGGAAGGGACCTTAAAACTCCTCCAGTCCCACACCCATGGGACATCTTCCACTATCCCAGGTTGCTCCAAGCCCCATTCAGCCTGGCCTTGGACACTTCCAGCAATCCAGGGGCAGGCACAGCTTCTCTGGACAACCTTTGCCAGGGCCTCAGCACCCTTAGAGGGAAGATTTTTTCCTGATATCTAATTCTCATCTTTCAGATGAGAAAGAGCAGGTTCAACAAGAGCCAAGACAAATGCATTTAGATTGCAGACAGTGGAGGTAGCCAGTGAGACAGTATTAGTCAGCATGTTTGTGGTTTAGTCACTGTTGTAAGCATTAAAAAATATTAGTTATTATTATTTATTACTTATGCAACACCCACATGCTGTGCGAGACATTTAACAAACCACATAAAAGGCAGGGCTGCACCACAGAGCGATGGCTGGATGGATTTTAGGTGTGACAGATTGCTATTAGCTACTTGTTTGTGTTTCTTTGTGCTGAAAAAATTCCTAAAGGTCCCAGCCAAGGAGACCTCAGCTGTGCTTGGCACTGTTCAAATAAGCCATTAAAGAAAATGGTCTCAAGATAGAGAGAAATCAAGGATTTACATGGTGATGTCAGGATCTGCTCACAGAGCACCTTGCATGAGTTTCTGTCACAGTGAAAGCATTAGTAGAGGTGAAATTACATCAGGGTAAAGGTGTTTGTGGAGCTGTTGGATGTTCTCACAGAGGTGCTGTTTTTTTTGACCCCACAAATGTTTCTGCTCTAAGTTCTGGCTTTGTGTACAAGGAATTTGAGATGTCACCTCTGCATGATGTGCATGTGCCATCAGCAGCTTCTAAAATCCCAGTTTAAGATATAAATCTGGGGTAAAGCTGTGGTACAGCTTACATGAGGCCAGATATTCACCTCAGTTGTAACTGAAGGTCTCAGTGTTCTAACACTGGCTCTGCCTAAGCCTTTCTTTGTGCAATCCTAAGCACACAAGAAGTGCTGGCAGCTTTTGGCAGTGCAGACAATACCAGCTCTCTGGTTTGGCCCTGTCTATGCCCAGCACCTTATGGATGTAGGTACTTGGCACAGAATTAATAAATGTCACACGTCAGGGGTTTGTTTCTTTGCTCTCAAGCTGTTCATTGGCTCTTTGAAATAATTCCTCAAAGGTATTGAGGCTGCTTGTCCCCTTTCTTCACACTGTGAGCTCTTCATGCCTGGTTAAAATCTCTTCCCAAGCAGTTATGCATTAAAAGCTTGTACCTCCTTCTGGATGTTGGGATTTTCCTCATTTTACATGAGTTGTTTGTCACAGCATATATGTTCCTGTTTTTGTTAGATCTTGCCCTTTTTGTAAGGCAGCATTTTCACCTCAAACCTTTCTTTTTGTACTCAATGTTCCTCAAAATCTCGACAACACCATAGAGATATTCACCCTCCACCTTTCACCCTGTCCTTGGTGCTTCCTTTGCAAAATTTAACCCCTTTGCAAGGATTAAAAAGGAATGTTTGCCTTGGGACACAACCATACTCTCATCAACATCCGAGATTCAGTGGGAACCTCAGGATTGGGAAAGGGGTTGGCTCTTAGTCTTGGATCAGTCACACTCCTTTGTGATTTCACTTTGTCCCTTCTGTTTTTTGAAGTATCAATCTTCCTTTTTCATAACACTTCTTGAACATCCTTTCAGAGTTAGGCTTTTCTGTCTAAATATTAAAAACATCCACAAGTTGATAATCAGCTTTTGTCACGAAAAAATATATATAGAGAGAAGGGGTTACGTTTGTTTTCTGCTGGCACCCCTTGCTTGGAGAGAGAGTGAAACACTCCTTAAATCCTTTCCAGCTGTCCTCCAGATATTCAGTGTCTAAACTTTAGGACTTTTAGCTGCTCTGCTCTCCTTGCCTCAGCATTTCTGTGCCCTTTGAGGGTGAGTGATCACCTAGATCTGCATCCCTGAGCTTGCCTGTTCTTGGGAGGCTCTGGCCATTGACTGTGGCTCGATGAGCTGATAAAATCCAGCATCATTCGGAGTTGTGGTTTCTTGAACACCACTTGGTCTGTTTTTAAGAAAATTTGTGCAGCAAAAGTGTTCAATGGCAAGGGAAGGGTCAGTGGGAGCTAGAGGAATATGTGGTAACAGAACAGGACACGCAGAATATGCAGGTCTGATTTTGTTCTAAATGTCTTGTAAGACACACTTCAGTTTTGTGTTTGCTTTTTAAAAAAAATTGTTTCTTTGCAATTTGGAATTCTACTGGACAGGGATATCAAATATCTTAACATTTAAAGAATGAATGAGTCTGAGAAAGTCTATGCTGCAGAATCCTCAGGGAAGTGGTGGAGTCACCACCCGTGGAAGTGTTTAAAACACCAAGTGGATGTGGTACTTTGAGGCACAGTTTAGTGGGTGTGGTGTTATATGGTCAAAGGTTGGGCTGGATGATTTTGGAGGTCATCTCCAACCTCAGTAATTCCATGCTTCTACAAGAAACTAAATGTGTTCCCTCGTAATTTTTCCTTTTCCTTTCTTTTTCTCTGTCAGAGGTGTTGACTTCTTTACTGACACTGCAAAAGGGTTTATGAACCTCACAGGTGAGACTCCTCATGCTGTTGTCCTAAAAAATAAGAAAAAGAAATTTACATTACATTTTAGCTGCATTTAAGCCCTTACTCAAAGTTCTGTTATTGGAAGATGAGTACCACTAGATTTGGGCTTTTCAACATGTGTAACCTGAGCCAGGTTTGTCAGCACAGGTAACTTGTACTCCACCTGCTCCTAAATATTAGAACCCAAAAAGGCTCCTAGAGAGAGAAAGAAGCATCAGTTTAAATTCCTTTTTTAACTGTTTGTCATATAAATTTAGTTTTTAGATAATCAGTGCAATAATTCCTTATTATGCATAGGGAAAAGCATCTATTAAAGGCGTTTTTAACTTTCTGGGTAGAGTTTCTTTATCTGTATTTTACAGTACAGTGAAAAGTAATTAATTCATTCCTAGATCTATAACATATGGATAATTTTTATGGATTTATGGCACATTTTAGGGGATGTGAAAATGCTGCAATTATTTTAAAAGTAATGCAATAGAAATTCAGGGCTGGTTCATAGATTTATGACTGGATTATATTTTCCACAGCCAACTGCCAAACACGGAGTAGATAAAATCTATGTTTCTTTTTGTCCAGTCTACCTCTTTTATCCCATCTCTGGTTTACATTGCCATGTAACTACAAATAAATATCCTGAATTTGACTTATTTATACATTGGAAATTTTGTGAAATCTATTAACCCTCAGAAAACAGTTCACGGTATTTAATTAGTAAAGAAAAACATACTGCACACAAAATGTCAGCAGAAATTACAGTAATAATCTATCTTTCAAAACACTATTAATTGCAGTTGATATTTAACCATACATTTCTCAAAAGTAAAAAAGAAAGAGGTGGACCCAGCTCAATTATTGGCTTGGACCTCTGAGAAAATTCAGATCTGAGTAGAGGTGCCAGTTTGTGGAAGTAGAGGAGTATTTATTCTATGGGTAATATTTAATCTATGGTTTAATTTTACTTTTTAGGGCTAATTCTGACACAAGGCTTTTCTAGTCATCACACATTTGCAAGCCTTTCTTGAGTAGTGGGGTGTATTTTGATACACAGAAAGTTATTTTTTTATCATAATCTTATAGAATCAGAATTTTTTGGGTTGGAAGTGACCTTAAAGCTCAGTTCATTCCACCCTTGCCATGAGCAGGGACACCTTCGACTAGACAAGGTTGCTCCAAGCCTTGAACACTTCCAGAGATGAGGCACCAACAAAGTCCCTGGGCAGCATATGGTGTCTCTGCTGAAATTACTAAAATATGGACTGAAACTCTTGTCTAAATTTAAGGAATTGACTCGATCACGTAATCCTTGAAAAATCACGCCATCATCGCTCATTAACAACTCTGTACGGATCCAAGCCTTTGAGATTTATTTTCTCCTACTTTGAAGGCGAGTAACTTTACTGACATATTAACGTTCTAGCTGTGAATAGAATATCTCATTCTGTTTGAAGGATAGTTCCCTTGATCCATTAAATAAATACTACATTCAGGGGGGAAAAGGGTGTTAGACTGATATGCAAGAGCCGCCATCACTGGGCGCAGATTTATGGGGTAAGGGAGTAAAAGGAAGTGATATGGTTGTGAAAAGAGAAATGAAACGACACTTATGGGCACTAAATCCTCCAGAATTGAAAAATATCAGCAATTTGTGTTTGGAGCACACAGTATTTTTGAATAAATGGGTTTTCTTCGATAAATCAATGGTTTCTGGCAGTTACACCAAGATGTGCCATTTCTGCCGTTACATGGGCTGACAATTTGGTTGTGTTCTGGTTTGATTTCAAGGCTGGGAGCTTTCCCATGTCGGTTGGTGCCTTGCCCCCATCTTCACTGCCCTGGTTAGCGTGGATTTGCCACCAGCTTGGCAGCCCTGTGTTTGAAGTGAGGACTTTCACTCCTCACATAAGTGGAGCCTGACGATCCTGGAGGAACTCGTTCACCAGAGTTTGAGATGCATCTTGGGTGAGCAGCTCAACACAGCCCTCATTTAAGTGACTCCGAGGCTTATGCAACGATGATTTCTGCTGGTAAAGTGTTATAATTGGATTATTGAAGTATTAGGTAAATTCAGTCGGATTTGCTGTTTGAAGTGGAAATACAAAAAATGCTGGGATGCTATTACTGCTTTGTCATACCTATTAACAACAGATCCCAGTTGTTGCAGCAACAACAGATTTGCTTTCAACTGTTTGGACTTTCCAATGTGTAAATTTATATCATTTAGGTGGGTAAGTTGGCAGATGCCTGTGACCTCCATGGACCTTGTTGGGCCATTTTTAAAAGAACACAGCTTTTATGACTTGAAATTTCTCTGAGAACACTGTTGTGTGATGTGCTTCTTCTTAGAACAGAAACATGTTGTGGCTAAACTTGGAGTGGGAGTCAGAAAAATGGTAGAATTCAGCACATTTTACAAAATATGCAGTCTGAATGTCCTTATGGGTGTAATTCCTGGTTGCCTAGGTGAAAGAATAAACCAAATCCTCCCAATGCTATAAACTAACTTTAAATATGCAATGAATACTAACTTGTCTGTCAGTCTTTATCATTCTTTGTTAAAGCCTTTATTCTTTATCACTTTTCATTGCAATCTTTATTTTGAATTAAACAACCTGTGACATGGAGGGCTATTTGGCCAAATTCACCCAGCATGTCTACTCTGTGTTTTAAAGAACACATTTAGAATTTTCCTAACATTTTCAAATGACCAACATTTATTGAGACTTGAAGGTTTTTTTAGATGGTTTTGAGAATTTTACATTGAAGTATGATTAATAGATTAATAATGGTTTGATTTTAATATAAATCTGGTTTTACCTAATCTGTGATGTTCAGGTTTGAATGGTTGAAGCACCATGGCACCACCTCCAGTTTTCAGTGCCTAAATCCTCATATCTGTGTCTTCTTTCTATATTAATATTATTTGTCCTCATTCATGAAACCATACCGTTTTAACAGCTTGGAAGCAAATCTCGATGCTGCCCAAGCAGCTCATGAGAGAGCTGAGTGTCAGAGATGCTTTGAAACAGCAGTTACAAATTTTTAAAAAAACATCCTACAGGCAATTTAGATCCAGATGCAAACTGCTCAGGTCTTTCAGTATAAAACACAGCATGGGGCAAAGCATCCCATGTGTTCCAATGTGTGCAAAATCCTGATAATGATTTATTATATCAAGGGCTGCAACCTATGCCTCCCAGGTGACCGTGAGTGAATGTAACCTGATTGTTAAACAAGCTCCCTCACCTAATAAATGTGTTTTATTTGATGTAGAAAGCTCAGGAAGGAGGTTTGAGGGGGCTAGTCCCAGCACTCAAATTCTTTCATGGAGACATCAGGGCTGGAGCTCCCTTTCTCAGGAGCTGCCCTAAACTTTGGTGTGCTGTAGATAAGGGGTCAGGGGATGATGATTTTCTTGAGGTCTGATCCCCTAAATCTGCTACCCAACTGCATTTTGGGTCAGAGCATGTTGTTGCCTGCTGTGAAACTCTCACTAAGATTTGGGTGTTTTGTTACATGAAGTTTGCTATTCACAGCTTGTGGCACCAGAGAAGACATGACAAGCACATGGAGGTAAAAGAATGGATTTAATTTTCTGGAGTTCTTTAAAAAAGTGATTAAAAAAAAAAAAATCTTAGGATCACAGAGTGGTTTCCATTGGAAAACACCTTCAGGCTCATCTCATCCCACCCCCTGCCATGGGCAGGGACATCTTCCACTAGAGGTTCATCTAAGCCCCATCCAACCTGGCCTCAAATTCTTCCACTTGTTAATCAAAAATGGTTTTGTCCCTGTCTCACTATTTGTAAATATGTCATCAAAAATCTAAAAGTAGAGGTCTGAGGTGGAAAAGTTGTCCCATATCTTAGGAAAGTCATGGAAAGCACCCACAATGGATGAAATTTCCTTTGGACCATGATGTAAAATTCAGATGCACAACTTCTGTCCCAGCCCGGGTTGTGTGTCCCTTCTGTGTGACTCAGCCTGTAGGGATTTGGGACATTGTAGGACCAAGGATGCAGATGAAGATGCCATTGTCCTCACACCACTGTTCAACCCATGCATGAGCTGAGTCTGATGATTCTTGGGTCCTGGCTCTGATGTTTTAAAGCTGTTTGGACTCTGAAAGAAAATCCATCCTTGTTAAACCATTCTTTGAAAAAATACTTCAGCCAATTTCTTGTTTCTAATAATTTCCCATTGCAGTTAATCATTTAAAAAATACACACACACAGAGTCTGGTCCACATTATGGATTAATAGTCTGCAAAAGACATTTATGGAGTCTTTTTTTAGGTTATTATTCTTTTTAAATTAAGCATGCGCTGAAAAAAGCCTCCTTGCTTTTAATGTAAACTCTTAAAAACCCCAAACAAAAGTGTTTGGAGGGAACTTTCAGTGCCTTATTTTAGCCTGTGGCTGGTTTTCACAGCTAAGTTACAGCAGCAGCACTGGTTGAAGGTGGAAGAACTGGCAGAACCTGAACTCCTGCAAGGTTAGTGGGTATCACTCTAAACCCATAAATCCAGTGTAGGCACACAAAATCAAATTTAGACTAAAAATATTCTTCAAAACCTCTTAAATGTATTCAAGGTTGACAGTAATTGTTGCACTGGTAAAGACCCAGAGCATTCTCAGAAATAGTTAAGAGGAGAAACAAGAGAAGTGAAATTACCTGAGACAATTTCTGCCCCCTTCATTTGAATAAATCTGACACCAGATTTCAGACCTTGAAAATGAGGAAATAGAAAGCAACCAGATATCACTCAAATCAGCTATCAAAAGATTAGAGGCTTTAAAAAATATTGATAAACATCAGAATCAGACAAAATATATTCAAGAGAGCCAAAGGAAGTTAGAAGGGAAATTGGAGGTGATATTAGAAATTTCAGATCCTTGAAGGCTGGTGAAATTTAATAAAGGAATTATTTAAAATTGGTCCAGGGACATATGGGGAAAGAACATATCGCTGGCATAAACTGTGGAGAATGTCCTAGTTAATATTTTAAGGAATCAAATGAAAGGTACACTGGGACAAGCTCTGCCTGATTAGAGAAGGCAAATTTAATTTTGGGGGGAGGGAAAGTCCTCAGGTCTGACAGGTCTACTGGAATCCCTTATTGTTATTATTTCTGCCAGGAGAGACAAGGCAATGCAACAGACATCCTATACTTACATCCTATACTTACATTTTCAGACATCCTTTGACAGGGTTTCCTAGAAGAGGTTAATGTTAAGACGTGGAGCCACAGAATAAGTGGAAAGTTGAGTTTAATGGATTTAAAATTGGCTAAAAAACACAAAACAAAGTGTAGCACACCAGCAATCAATGGATCCTGTAGCAGCTGGAAGGGTTAGTGGTGGGATATATTAGAAATTATCCTGGGTCCACAGAGGTTTATAGTAAAAATTACAGGGTGCTACATAATATTGAAAGCAACTTTTCAAATTCTGTTGATTGCACTAAATTGCAGAGAAATATAACTGATGAGAAAACAATAACACAAAACTTCTCTGTAAAATCATCTCCTTTTTCTATCAATGTTCAAAATTACATGACAGAGCCTTCAGTGCAAGGGAAAATCAGCCATTTTTGTGGTGTAAATAATACATCAAAAGGAAGTTAACAGACCTCGAAGTTTGTACTGAATGTTTTCAGGATATCAGGTGACTTTACCATTGAAATTCCAGAAAAAAAATAATTGGGAATAAAACTTTCTAGTCCAAAAGAAATCAAATATGTAGCACCTTTAATATAGACGATTAACAGGTGAAGTTGTGAAATCTGGCTAAAAGAAGAAAGAGACAGTCCGTGGATTTACTGCAATTTATTCATTTATGAGCTCATTAATCCATGATAGAGCTGGGAAAATAATTAATTTGTTCTGTTTCAGGTGAGACTACAAAAAATAGCAGAAACCTGAGAGTGTTCAATTTAAATAGGAATCAATTGGGAATAAAAGGAAAAAAAAAAAAAAGATTTGTAAAAATTGCTGAGAATTCTTTTGCTATTAAAACCTGAAGTGAGCTGATACAGCTGACCAAGGTGAAATGTTTAGATTAGTTTTGAATTTTTTAACATTTTAATCTGCTCTGAATAAGTTTCTTTTCAAATTCCACTTCAAAAATAACCCCCCAGCAGCTCCACTTTGAAAGCGTCAAAACAAACTGCGTCATTTCTGAAGCACATTTCATTTCAAACAAATATTGGAAAAAATCTCCTTCTTGTGGTCCTTTTTATCAGATGAGATCTGAATTTGTGATTAGATTACTTCCCATAATTTTTATTTCTTTTGTGTGAAATGTATTAGTAATTAGAGAAAATTTTCATCCATTCTACTGGGGGAGGGGGGGGGACAACAAAACAACATCTTTTAGCTGATAGGCAAATGAAAAGGACCCTGTTTGCAAGCAAGTTTGAATTCTGAGTGATTTTACAGCCTGTGATCTGAGATAAATTACATCCTTTCCCTGGTCTTAATACACCAATTGAAGCCTTTCAGAGCTGCTGGCTGCCCTCATTCAGGGTGGATCCATCAAACATTAACTCAGCCTCAGCCTGGTTCTATATCCTCCCCCCACTACTGCTATTCAAAAAAGATTTAAACCACATGAACATTTCAGGCAATCTTCACTGATACCTGTGTGTGAGAGAAGCTGTACTAAAAGAAGAGGTAGATCTCAAAGGAGAAGACTTATTTCCTCAAATTTTGAGGGCAGCATTCACTGTAATTATTGATAACTCAGAGATGGGAGAATTTAAAAGGCACAGTAGGATTTCTTCAGCTTTTTTTCAAGATTTTTTTTTTTTTTTTTTTTTTGGTTTCTTTCTTAATTCATGGGCCTATCCTGCCAAATGCTCCTCTGAAAATGATAACAAAAGTTCCATTCCTGGAACGAATTGTTTCTACAAACCATGATCCCAGAAATACAAACAAGGATAAATGGTCCCATTTTAACTTTGAATGCGGTATAACTTACTGAAAACAATCTGACTGTCTGCCAGCTTTCCTTCAACAATGGCACAGTACCAAAACTGGGATTTACATCTGAGAAAAGCATCACATTTTAGAAATAATTTCTTAACTGGAAAGGTAAGAGTGGAAAAAAAAAATCCCCCCCCCCCCCCAAATAACAGCAGGAAGGAGAGACAGGAGAAGAAGTGAGTGATATCTCCTGCAACATCTTCTGGATGGAGCTGTGTGTCAGGAGCCCCTGGACAGGGAAGAATGTGGCACTGATGGCAAGAGCCAGAGGTTGGGATTGTTTCCTCCACACAGTGGCCATAAGGATTTACTAGAAAGCATCATTAAAACTGTAGACCTGTAGAATGATAGATTCATAGAATATCCTGAACTGGGAGGGATCCACAAGGATCATCAAAATCCAACTTCTGTAGCTTCATGTAGCTGCCATGAAGATTTTAGGCCACTACCACACCAGCTTGTTTTTGTGAGTATTTAGTAAATATTTACATTGTGCCTTAGAAGATATTTCTCTTTGAGTTCCTTCCTCTCTCCCCAAATCCCAGCTTGATCTGAGATGCATTTCTCTTATATTTGAGGATCAATACATTTTTATGAAATCTTTTGTCATTGACACAAAAACGTGTTTTTATGAAAAAAACCCTAAGAACATTTCTGACTTGATTGGCTCATAGAGAGAAGTAGATAAAGCTGCAGCTCATACACTGTAACTGTGGTTTATCGTCTTGTTATTCAGAATGTAAAAGGAAAAAGAAAAGACATTGATAATCTATTTCTAGTTCTCATGAACTCTTTACAGAAGTACAACCCCATCACGTCAGAGTTCAAGTACACAAATAATAATATTGGAATATTCACTCCCAAAGCAATTTTAACACTATTCAAAATATAATCCTTCTCTGCAATATACCTCATTTAACAACCATTAGTGCCTTTTCCATCTCAGATCTCATGTACCCAGTAATGATTTATTTTTTCCCATTGTTTGAGCTGATTTCATTCTACCAACGGACCTGTACTAATCATGGGGAGTGCAATATGCAATGTGTTCTTGCCAGATATTTTTTAACTTTCGCTGCCGCACAATTTACAACAGAAAGAGCAGAAATTACAAATGCTCTCTTCATTCGCAAGAAAATAAACTAGAGTAAAATCAAAAAGCCAACCAACCCCTTGACCAATTTTGCATTTGAGAAGGAGAGTTCATTTCTTATATCTGAACTAAACCAGTCCCGTAATTATACCACAGTAGGTTGATTACAGGCAACAGTACACAAAATCTATACATCTTGTTTGGCAATGTATCAAACTCAGGCACATTGTCAACGCAACGTTAACTGTTCTCCTTTCCTGGGACTCCAATCTTTCTGGGCACCCTCATCTCCCACTGGGCCAAATCATAAGATCCATGCTCTGCCCAGAGCAAGGGAAACTCCCACCTGCTCCAGCGCGTGGTTCGCTTGAGCGGAAAACCACGGGAATAAACACGCTGCCATTAACCAGCAACATGTAAACAGACAACGAGTCAAAATCCTGCAAATGAGTTTTCATTATGAAATATTCCCACAGCTTGGCTGAGTGGGCCTTGCAGCTGAGCAGAGAAGTTCTGGGTGCTTTATAAATAGGGAAAGTGCCGTGCGGCGTTCGTGCAACTTCCTCGCGGAGCCGCGCGAGCGCTGCACCCGACAGATGATACAACTCCCAGGCCCTGTTTCCCCACGATAATTTCTCATCTGAACTCCTAATTACACATCACTTCACATTCTGAGATATATAAATACATTTTTTCAGATGTACACTGTGCTAATGGTATGCATGGGAGAACGGGAATGTTCTTTGGCATGGGTGTTCAATAGCAAAAGTGAAAATTGTCTCTCCAAACTCTGTTTCAGAGAAATGAAAGCCCCCAAACTACTGAGAAAAGTTGAGATACTTTGCAGCAGCCATGTGCAAAAACAGCTCTCAATGATTTTCTAGGTCCTCTGGTGCTGCTGGGGGCACGTTCATCAATCATAGCATGGGGCAGTGGGACCCCAATCATACAAACCATGATGCTGAAGCCAATAAATGCTTCAGAAATTGGGGGTTTTTGCTCAGAAAAAATCCAGTTTATTTGTTTGGAGACTTGGCACTATTAATGAAAATCAAAGATCAATCAGCAGGGGACACTGGAGATGTGATCTGACTCAGTCCTGTAGTTGTATGGAAGCGAGCCTACAAGGAAGTCAAGAGAGACTCTTCACCAGGAGCTCTAGTGTCAGGACCAGGGGCAATGGGTTCAGACTCAAGATTCAATTTAGGAAAAAATTCTTCCCTGTTAGGGTAGTGATATGTGGGGAGGCCCTGGCACAGAGAAGCTGCCCTGTCCCTGGAGATGTCCCAGGCTAGGCTGGAAAGGGCTTGGAACACCTTGGGATGGTGGAAGGTGTCCCTGCCCATGAACTTCAAGGTTCCTTTCAACTCAAACCATTCTGTGTTTCTATGAGGTCATTGAACCTATTCTGTCCCAGTTAAATGCACTCACTCGTAAAGAAATGTCAATTGAAATATTTTCATTTTCTATCATTGGTTAATAAATCCTCCTAGAAGAATTTCAGGTTGGCTATAGCTTACTAATACTTTCTATATCATATTGCTGTAATATTAGTTATTAAGTTCTGCTTAGAACTCCAAATGTTTTCCATAACATTGAAAACGCTTCATTTTCATCTCTAAATCCCCAAACTTTTTACAGGTACTGCAATGGGCACCATCTGTATGAGGAGCTGGTATCTTATCCCTCCTGAGATTGATAGGTACCACCATATGGTAGATAGGATGCTCAACTTTGCAACACCAAAGGCTTTTTTGGCAACTTTCCAGGAGCTTGAGGGCCACACTAATTTGCATACACATTTACATACAATTTTTATTTTAGATAAATGCACACAGGATGGTTCGGTGAACTCGTGTGGCTTTCTCTTTGATAGATGTTCTGGCATTATTTGTTGTTAGAGTTCCTCAGCAATAAAAGAGCTAGAGTTGGACCCACCCTGCAATTAATATTATTTATTGATGCTATTGCTGTGCTCGGGGTAAGGAAGCACAATCCCATCTAGAAGAGCACCTCTAATTAGTCAAAGAAAGTTCCTTGACATACTTGATACCAGGTCATTAGAAAACATTCCAATTTCAAAATTCCATGATCATTTGGCCCGTTTTTTTTCAGAAAACAAATTTTCTGCAGCAAAATTTTTCATCAACTTTGCAAACAGTTGAAAGATAAGTGTGGGTGTAAAAGACATGACAGAACAACAGGCATTAGCCCCTTCTCTGTCTGTGGATTGGGCACCTCTGACCTCAGCCTAAAGTGGTTGTCTCTCAGGCCAAAAGATTTTACGTTGAATTAGTTGCCATTTTAACCATGTTTTACCATTTATTTAATGCTTCCACTGGGCTCCACAAAAGGCTTGTGGGTAACTCATCCTCCCCTTTCAACCTGAGCTGCTGAAAATCTCCCAGGAAGGATGCTGGTATCTTTAATTTTCCTGTCTTGTGGGAGGTCAGGATTGCCACAGGTGTCCCCAAGGTAACTCATGTCTCCCTGGCTGTATGTGGTTCCTTTGTAGAGCCCAGGTTTTCAGACATTTCCTTCTAGTGGGACAGTTCTTGGTAATAATGTGCCATTAGAAATAAAATCACCTTAAGAGTGAGAACAAATATCTCTAAGTAGAAGCAAATCAATGTCAGGGGCTGCTGATGGAGAGGCTGGGTCCTTCAACTCACCATTGCTGAAGATGCAGTTCTCCAATCACAGGAGAGCTCCTCCATCTCTCAGACTCAGTGAGAGTTTATTGCTGTTATATTTGACCACAGAAATTCATCAGCAAAATTACTGTATTGATCCTGGTTTATATTTGAATGTATAATCTCATTCAAAGCTATTTTTTTCGGGTCTAAGATAATGCTAAAGGACTTCATTTTGTTTGTGCTTTAATGAATTTTTTGTGAGTAACAAACTTGCAGCAGTTGCTTGAGCAGGTAACTGGCTCTGAGGCTCTGTTTTGAAAGTACCTCATTATTTGAATGGATTTATTATTTATTGAAAAAACCTAAAACCTCTATGGTTAGGAATCTCATACCTTTGTTAGTCCCTTTAGAAAAAAAAAAAGATTAAAGTTGATGTTTTTGGATGTGAAATTAAACTTGTAGAAATGTTATACATGGCCACAGAAAATGGGAGCAATGGAGAAATATTTGATGTGAGTTATCAGTTGTTCTTGGGTAGGCTAATCCCTAAACAAGGTGGCAAGATGCTATTTTGTTAGGATATGGATGCAGTAACTGAGAGTTTGGAGGGAATTTTGGGAAGAATTTGGAAGCTGGAACATTTGGGGGATCTGATCAGAGGCCAGGCTCAGATTTATAGGCACAATCAAATCCTATGAGGGAAATTGAATTTCATATGTGTTATCAAGACAATTGGTGTGCTTAGAAATGGCCGGAGGAGAAGCTGAGGACAGGAGGAGTAAGAGATTTCAGTGTTTTGGACATGCCTCTAATTCTTTGGTATGAATAGCAATATGATTGATGCAGCAATAACTGCAGTGCTGTAGGGATTTGATACCCAGAGGGAATCAATTAACTGGATTTTGGATATTGGAGCGTTATGACCTTTGCTTAGACCATAATGTTGACAAGTAGGAGCAAATGGAAGAATATGAGTCTTTTCTGATTGTAATTGACTGGAGATACTGAGAGCAAGGTGGAGATCCAGATTTGCAGACAGTGTGATCCCAAAAGATGGCTGGAGAACAAGAAGTGAGCCTTGTCCAGACCTCCCCTTCTGAGACGGTGGGGGAGGAAAAACAAATTTAGGAGCAGCTCCTGGCTTCTTTGCACTCTTTAGTGGTCAATTTACATCCATCTTACACCTTCATTATTGATTTTCAGGTGAGTGATGCTGGGGCTTGCTGCAGAGTGACACTGAGTCAGGATTTTTTGGGAATGTTTATCCGGTTTTCCAACTGTGGTTTTATCCAAACTCCTTGCAAGGAGCTTTGAGGGGGAGCTGTCATCAATAGTTCATGAATCCCTGCTGAAGTAACAGCCTCTGCTGCTGCTCACCTGTGGACTTTTAAGGAAGGCAAGGGAGTCTTGGTGGACTTTTCTGGGCTGGAGGTCTCAAATGGAAAAAAAAAAAGGGGTGTATTAGGTGTATTATGGTGATGGGCTGAGAGATGACTGAGCCAACTCAGAGTCAACTGAGCAGGGCAGTTGGCAATTAACAGGGTGGAGTTAATGAAACCACAGCTGGGGTGGCCAGTGAATGTGGAAGGAGGAAAGTTCAGGCATGATTTGGGTGTTTAGCAGTCAGACTTGATGATCTTGGAGGCCTTTTCCAACCTTGATGGTTCTGTAGGACAATATTACATTAGAGAATGGGGAGATCTCACGTGTGAGGAAGGAAGAGATTTTGAGTGTAGGTTGAAAAGCATTGTTATTGGTGAAAAAAGTTCATTATAAATATCTTTCCTCCATTAATTCTTTATTGAGCTGAAGCAGGGAACTGGTAAAATCAGAGTTCTGAAAGCTGGATTTCTCACAAGATTACAATTTGTCTCTTTTACAGTTTTACATTGAGATGAGTAGACTTGTAAGTTGTATTTTACATATATAAAAACACTCTTATTTCTTTTCCTTTGCAGTTGTGCCATGCTGATGATTTTCCTTTGACTGCTTTTTCCCTGGCTGAATTAGGACTGTGTGGTCAGGTAGCCTTTTCCTTTTCTCAGACTAACTCTAAATTAGGTAAAGACAGACAGCTCTGGCCTTCACAGAAATATTTTCCTGCTGATCCTTGCATTTTCCAACTTCCAGCTCATCTGCTGGTGAATATTCCCAGTTTTCTCTATTTCTATGAGTCTTACTTTTTACTGGAGAAGCTCCATATCTGAGGAATGAAGAATGACAGGTTTCATGGCAGCTTTTTTGGAGAGCCTGGTGATGGAGGATTAGATTCGTGCAAGCCATTTCCACAGTGAGGGAGTTACAAAGAAAGAGACAGATTTAGTTGCATGACTAAGTTCCCTAAAACAAGAAATAGTTTTGGGAAAAGTAGTAAAGAAAATGTTGAAATAAACGGTGCAAAGTCTCACAATTTACTTTAATCTCTGAATTGTTTGAGCTTCTGAATATTTTTTCTTTAGTTTTCTTAATTTCTTTATTTTGATTTACTTATTCTCCTTCTACTCATTGTCAGTATACATAATAATCACCTGAGTGACTTTTCCTGCTCCTGGGCAAGAGTTCTTTCATTATTATTTTCCACTGGACTCACTGGGGTCTCCTGCCCAATGTTCCCCACTTTTAAACTCTGCTTTGGGATACAGTCATATATAAAAGAAATTACTTAAGTCTGGTTGAAATGCAATAAATAGTATGCATAGTTTATAATTGTTATTTGAGTTCTTTTGTTGAGATTTCATTGATTATTTGTGGTGTGTTTTTTTTGTTTTTTTTTTTTACCATGGTTACCATGGAAATCTTTAAGCAAAGAGTTAAGGAAAAAAATGTTGCTTCTGGATTTATTTTGCTTGAATTTCCTAATAACTCACTTGCAAAATTATGTTTAGCACTTTTATGTATTTTAAGCTACCTCACTCCACTGAAAAAAAAATTAAATATTTAAAATCTGCCTCTACATTTGACTGGAAGTTTTAAATAAGACTAATTAGACTGTTACCCCCTTTTTCTCAAAGGCCCCTTGTTTTCTGAGGTGCTCCACAAGAATTTAAACTTCGTAACAGTGACTATTTCAGGATGACCCTACAAAGATGTTTTGATTTCAACAACCATCTCTTACTGTGGTGATACCAATCAAGGTTTATTCTTTCCTCCATGAGAAAGGGCTGCTTGGTTCTTTTGATTCCTTACAACTCCTTTCCAGTGTTTGCTTTGATGAGAATTAAGAACAGGAGAGGAATATCTTTCCTTTAGGTTTTTTTGAGGGATCAGTCCTTGCAAGGAATGAGAACAGCAGTGTTTGTTACAGGAATTCAGTTGGAACAATCATGCCACCTGCAGTCACGGCTCTGCATGCTGTACATTCCTCAATGAAGCTGTCTCTTTTTGGCTTCCCAAAAACTCCAAAGTCACCATGGGAAACACCCCTTCCTTGAAATACACCAAATCCAGGGGAAAGGTTGTGCAAGCAAATAGAAGTTAGTAAAACGATCCATGTGGAAAGAGCTGTTTTCCACTTTTGAAAGTTCAATTTTTCAAGGGTTGTTTTTTTTTTTTATTTATCAGTTCGAAATGAGAGCTTGTACTTCCAAAATTTTTTGTTCTTACATGAGAAAAATGATCCTAGAAGTTTCCCATCCCTGGGAAATGTTCAGGGTCAGGTTTTATAGGGCTTGGAACAACCTGATTCAGGGGAAGGTGTCCCTGCTCATGGCAAGGGGCTGGAACTAAATGGGCTTGAAGTTCCCTTCCAAACCAAAACATTCTGTAAATTCCAAGCAACAAAATATCTGGGCCTGGTAAATGAATATGAAAAAGAAGAATGGAACAAAACCTCAAGGTGTAGGGCTTTGTTTGATTGCAGCTAAACGTTGCTGCTCGTTAAAGTTGAATTCCTGGCAGCTGCACAGCACAGATAGAGTAAAAGTACAAAACAATTACAGAAGAACCAATAAAATAAAAAGCCCTTTTGAGCAATGACAGCATTCAATAATTGTGTCAATGCTGCTTTAAAAGTTTCAGCTTCTACAGCATCTCCAGTCCCAAAGTGTCTCATCTGCTTTCTAATTTTCCACAAGATGCTTTTAATATTTTGAGATTGATATTGAACCACAGGGGTCTAAAAGGTTTCAAAAGATCTTGCATATGCATTTGGAACCAAACGATCAATTAGATTAATAAAGGGGAATTGTAATTTATATATGAAGCCTGTAAACTCTCGCAGAGAGGTATGGAATAAGAAACCAGGCAGCTTGGGGAGAGCCAGGATTTAAGGTGAGAGAACAAACACACTCAGCAGGGAAAAAAAAAAAAGGTGCAGTCAGCACCAGTTTTGTTACATTAATCTCATGCTTCCTGTTACAAACATGGGAGAAATAGGAAGAAATGAGGAATTTAATACAGCACCTGTCAAGGTAATTATCGTCTGTAACCAGTTGTACCTTGGGAATGGTTCTATTGCAGACACAAAGCAAAGCTTGTAAACGGGAAATTGTTATTAATTTCTACGAGCCGTCCTGTTATGGTTGAAATGTTGCCTTCAGGCTCTTCCTTGCAGTTATAATGGTATCTATTTTTTTTTTTTTTTTTTGCTGTTTCCTTCCTGAAGGATCGTTGGATTGTCAGTTTTATGTTTTCTTAACTGATAGTCGTCAAGCTTTGCTTAATCATCTTCTTCCTCCAGCACAGGGCTGCTGGCAGAGAACCTTTCCTGTGCTGGGGGTCCTTGGGGCTCCCCAAAACCTTGGGGGAGTTCCCATCTCTGCAGGGTTCCCCGTGTTAGTGCTTGGGATGCCATCAGCAGAACCAGAAAAAGAAATGCAAACAAGCTTTTTCTGCCAGAAAATACACTCCTAGCAAAGTAGAGGTTTCCTTTCACAAAATCATGCCTTTAGTACCACCCTCTTGTGAAGAAAATCAGTGGAAGGAATCACAAGTTTTTAAAGCAACCTTCTACATTTTTTGTTTTTAAATGATTTTACAAAAAAAAAAAAAAAAAGTTTGGTTTTTTTCCCCCCCACCAAGGCATTCCAAATGCGCCCAAATTCAAGTGTTTTAGC